>NC_064631.1:634345279-634964386 GCF_023864275.1 Schistocerca cancellata | reverse complement strand
GCTGCCCACTGTGGCAATGCCTGGGGGTTCTCTCCTTCAGACAGAGCTTTCCGATCGTTACGGAGTAAGGTGGAGACGAGGATTTCGTTTCGGGACCCTTCCTTGGAGAGGACGTCTGGGCATGTGCTGACATCCCTGGCAGCTGTTCTCGACCGCCGTCTCAGACATTTGGCATTTAGTGCTGACTTTTGCGCTGGGACACATTTTCTCTGAGTTCTAAGTAAGTTTCACATATCAAAATTAGCATCGTCCGTTATTTGACCAGTTCAATATGCAAAATTAGCAACGCAACTTGGATTTCTTCACTAATTATCGTATTTCGCGACTTTTGCATTCGATCACTTTGCATTTGCGAGCTGTGATGATTGCGAAAATTGACTGTTCTTTTGAACCATGCTTTCAGTTAGTATTAACGTATCCTCCAAAGTGTCAGGAATACATTCAGATACAATAAAGCTTCTAGTGAGACACTGTTTACCGTTAATTTTTCAGAGAACTGAGTTTGATATGATAGTAGCTGATTAGAAGTCATTTTCTTGGATTCAAGTAGAATGTTTTTCATAATAAATCGATATCGTTCAGTGCGTTCTTCCTTTTCTCTTATAAAGCCGATTGTCCTACAGCTAATCCTAACTAGTGACTCTTAAATCATAAACATAGTTAGTTATTAGCATATCTAATTTTTTGTATGACTATGACGGAATATTCGTTGCAATGCAGGTGCCAATGCTTCGGAGATTTTTATTAATTTGTTTAAAATAACGTATAACGAGCATATCATTCAGTTGTCTAGCATTTCGATGTTGAAGTCGTAAGTGAGGCAGAAAGACAGAACCCACAACTGCCGAGCCCCATCGCGATTTTGGCACAACGTCTCATTTTGACGTTAACAGTTAAATAGCCAGAAACGGTTAAATTTCAACGAACTACAACATTTGCGGCTTCCACTTCCAATGTGAAATTGAAATCTCTTTGGGTGTTACGCCTCCGTACAAATTCCCAAACATTTCACAGTCCAGTCACGTCACTTTTTCCGAATGATGATGGAATGATGAGGTCAACAGAGACGTCCACTCCCAGGGCGGAGAACATTCCTGACACGGCCGGGAATCGAACCAGGGACCCCGTGATCCTAAGGCGGCGACCTAGCCGCTAGACCAAGTGCTGCGGACTGCAACAAGGAAGAGCGAGCCGGCGGAGTACGTACTACTCGGCGAGGCTGGGAACGCTTTGCTTCCGGGAGAGATGGATGGTCTTTTCCAAAGACAGAACTCGGAGACATCGTATTTGCCTTTGCGAGTGTGTTGTAAGGCGGGAGAATTCTCTACTGATTCAGTGTCTAGTTATGTTACAATAGGTCAGTCTTCGGCTGCTGTTTCTACTAAAGGTACCTTGCACTGGCCAACACACATTGTATTACCTGTTTACGCGTGTCTGAACTGTCCAGACGAAGTATCCAAGGTCGTCAGTTGCCAATTCATTTTGCCTCACTTCATTTTGATGTCATCTGATCTTTTACCCAAGTTTTCCGTAATCAATCTACTCGTTATTTTATTGTCAAACTTTATCTGAAGTTTTTCATAGGTTTTCTAGTGCAGCGGCTTCAGTAATAAAGATTTTGAGCACTTGCATATTTCCTATGGGGCTCCATTTTATGTGTAGTCATGTGTTGTTTACCTGGATTATTGTGTACTTCTTTTTGAAATTATTGTGCATTTCATTTTACAGATTTAAATAAAAGTTGCTCCTTGCACAATTGTTTTCATGTCTGATGAAAATTACTGGCACATTTCTGAGCAAGTTATTACAGAGTGTTTAACAGTCCCGTGTTTGTTTAAGCATGTGCTGTTGTGTTGGTACTCTTTTGTAAATTCCTTGCGTAGACATATTAAATTGCGGCACTTGTAAAGTCTTTCGGGAATCTTTTGCCAAGATTGAAATGATGTACTGAGTAATTTTTACAGTGAATTTAATTTTAATTGTTTTTAATTGAGAAGACCATTGTTACTTCGTATATCGTGTATGTTAAGTGTTTTAAATTATTTCCCCAGTATCTGGCTATTTTGGTAGATTTTTCTATTAATCTGCTACCGAGTTGACTTGTTATTCAGTAGTGAACTTGTTCTCTTTCTGGCCACTGTAACTGATCAAAAATTTATTTCAATTTACTTTATGTGCAAATAAATCTTTAAAGGTGATTTAAATAAAATAAAGTTATTTTAGCAAGGGGAAAAGACCAGTCACAGCTCAACTCTGCCCTCCCACTCCCCTTAGCAGCGTAATGTGGGAGACAACTACAGGGTTTCAAAAAAGTATGACTTCTTTTAGCAGTGTTACTATCGCATAAATATTGATGTTGCTTTCGTAGGGATCGCGAATGAAAGGTTGACCACTTGGTGCCCCTTTGCCACTCACTAATCTGACATCGTGCGGAACTCTGCTTTTACAAGATGGCAGCTGTCGTACCGAAATTATGCATCAATGTTTTCCCTGCTTTGTGATAATCTTTTCATCTCAACGTAACTTCTGTTATGCATATTCTAATAATTGTCTGCCGTTACTAATTTCCCCCCTGCTCCTCCGTTCAGGTACACCTAAACTTAACTAGGATTTCATAGCACACATCCCACTAATATGAGCGTCCATCTGTTGGGGTGTCCATTAGTCGTCTCTCCTCAAGTGCGCATTTATTACTCCTTCATTTGTGCTTTGTCTCCCCATTTGATATTCTTAGAAAACATCGAATTTAAAATCTTATGTCAATTTAGATTTAACATGGTAAATGTCTCACACCAAATGCAATGTAGTTCTCCATTCAAGCACTAGCGTAGTGGTTAGCACACAGGACTAACATTATGGCGGACGACGTTTCAAACCCACGTCCGGCCATCCTGATTTAGGTTTCCCGTGATAGCCCTAAACCGCTACAGGTAAATGCCGGATGGTTCCCTTGAAAGGGCACGGCCGACTTCCTTCTACATCATTCCCTCAACCAACAATAGTAGCAAGTTCAACAACTTCTTCCTCAATCTCATATATCTGTGTGGCTATGATCATTTATCACTTAACCTTTCATCGACTAATTCTTATCTGCAATCCCTCCATTTGTCATTGTATAATTAAAAACTGGTTTTCAGCGAAAGACTGCAAAACCAACTTGACAAAAACTGATGCATAAATGATTAGAAGAAAGCGTTTGGCATGTAAGTGGAAGAAAAATATTCAGCAAGTAATCCTGGTACCCATAGATACTTTGATCGATAGTGTGAGGAGAAATTAGTGGAAATAAGACACAGTCGTAAGCCATCTAAGCTTCCAATATGTGGACTCAAAACAACTGACTATAAGAAATACTGTTCTTTACAGCTATTTCATATTCTGTCAGAGAAAGAGATAAGATCTTGCGAGTAATGTGGGAGCACCAACACGCAGTAAACAGGTTTGTTTTGAAATTTCATTGCCACCGCCCTTTGTTGCGAAGAATCGGCAATTGTTGACTCGAGCTCTGACTTAATGGTGCCATAAAATTTAATCAGGGTGGGAGCATCAGCATCGCCTTTCGAAGAGGAGGAAGCATGAGTTTTCTTTCAGTGGCCCAGTCTCTCACTTTTTCCAGAGCAGGAGCCTCCTACAATATGGTAGCTAAAGTGAAACAAAAATTTTTAAAGACCTGAAGATTCCAGCAAAGCCTATCGAAACCGTTTGTTTGTAAGAAGAGAAATATTGTTGCGATCTTCACTTTAAATATATTTTAACAAGTGAAACACATCCCTCCTTCTAATTTCTCAGTACGAAAAATTCAGTCTACATATCAAATTGGAGTGACTTCCAACCCAAATGAACCCATTTTATAATAATAATTTTCGAAGACCAGAAGATAACACCGAAGTATGTCGGAATTGGTTGTTTAAAAATAAAGAAATATTTGTACGGTCTTGGCTTTAGAAAGTTTTTGCCACGAAGAAACAAGAGATTGGAACCGGTAATAATAAACTTATCGTAACAGAGTTGCCATGTGCCATTCCATTGCCAGTATTGACGATTCCCCACAAACGACTCAGACGTACATCGTGTTAGGAACAGTTCTCTTATGGACGAGAACCGACGCGGTATAGGGAACACTTCTGGCTGGGAGCATGATGGAGAGGTTTCGAATTCGACTCCTGTACGGAGACTGGCTTGAGGCAGTGCCTGCAATGCACACTTCTCCTGCGTTTGCTAACATAGGAGCCCATAATCATGTGATACATTCGGGTGAGTTCAGACAGCACTACGCGACGAAATGTTGGTAATGATACAGGAGTCGGTGGAGATGTTGGTAGTTGGGAAGTTGATGGTTTGTGCATGGCTCACATACGTACTTAACACTCCTGCATGCAACTTGATATACCCATTGAGACTGAGGCAATGAAACTCAGCGATGTGAAACTGTGTATTCGACATATTTAGGCTGTAAGACTTTTATCCATTGTGGATGTGGAACACTGCGACTGTGGTGTGCAAAGGTTTTCAGAAATTACTGCAACCAGTCGCCTTTTATGTAGATGTATTTTATTTAACCATGATCGGTTTCGAGCTGCCTAGCAACTCATCATCAGATGGTATATACATTTAGTGCTTTTTTGTACCCATTGTGTGGGTGGTTGAGTATCTGTGGCTAAACAGAAACGAGAACAAATAATCGCTACATGTGGTACAGTAACACGAAATATTTACAGAATAATTTATGTATAACGTATAAGAGCAAATAATCACTACATGTGGTACAGTTACATGAAATATTTACAGTTTAATTTACGTTTTGAGGTGTTACTTACAGATAAAACTTTCTGCAGGTATATATATCTCTTTTAGGACGTATTTTTGAAACCATTGTGTCTTGTTTTTCACAATTACACAAGTTAAAACTTTCACTAGATGTATATTACTTTTATGAGGCACTGTTGGAAACATATATCTTGTTTTTCGTAAACATCGCTGAACACACTTAGCCACAGATACGAATACAGGATTTACACATTATAAACAAGCCAAAGATTGCAATATAACTACAGTATCAAAGATTTCAAGTTGACCAGAGGCATTATTAGTCATCGCACACACTGACAAGAGATTTGTCTTTATTACATAGAAAATAAATGTAAATTAGCTTAAACTATTAAAATATTTATTTATAAATTAACTGTGCAATTTTAACAGGTATATTAAACTAAATTTTTTACATAATATTTCAGTTACATTTAAGATTATTGGTATTGAGAGTATTATGACAGCTAATTTCTTGCTCCTTCCATTGGCTGATCTTGGCATATGATGTCAGGGATGAGAGATTGATGGTTAACTTGAAATAATAAGTAATGCTGGTACTTGAAAGGGTGTGGAAAAGGAGTTGGCGGTGGGGGGGGGGGGGCATTTTGTTTCTGAATGACTGTTTAGTTTTTTAAGTTCAAAGAATCCTTAAAATTCTGAAAGAAGGAGTTATTCGCCAATTCTGTCTGCTCATTTAAAATGGTATGTGGGGAATTATGTTTGTGGGTGAAAATCTCTAATTGTTCGAGAAGATCCATCTTGAATCCCTTGTCTACAGTGTGTAGGATTTGAAGGTTAGTTTTAATGTCTGTTATGGAATGTTTATTATCTGCTAGATGGGTAGCAAAAGTGGATCTATTTAAGTTGTTTAGGCGAAGTGCATCAGTGTGCTCTTTGTATCGGATCTCAAAATTTCTACCTGTTTGCCCTATGTAGTAGCAGGAGCAGCTGTCACATCTTAATTTATATATACCAGATTTTTGGTAGGGTGTGCTGGCTATTTTGGTGTTGTGGACTATTTTGTTCTGTATTTTGTTGTTAGTGTGAAAACTTATTTTGACATTATGTGGTTTGAATAGCTTAGCAAGTTTGTATGAGATATTGCCGAGAAACGGCATACAAACGAATTTGGTTTCTTCTGCTACTGAGGTCTGGCTTGCTGGTTTTGCTTTGTTAGATATAATGTTTTTATCTAATTTTTCAATTATGCTTGGGTCATAAGCATTGTTTGATGCTATTGTTTTTAATATCTTGATTTCATTAATTTTTGCAGTAGGATCAGCTTGAATCTTGTTGATACGGTTAAGTGCTGATTTGAAAAAAGCTAGTTTATGCTGATTTGGGTGGCATGATGTATTGTTTATTATGACATCTGAAGTGGTGGGTTTCCTATATATCTGAAATTTATGTTTGTTGTTGTGATGTGTTATGTTTAGGTCAAGAAAATAGATACCTTTTTGGGTTTGGTGTTCTACTGTGAACTGTATTTTGGGGTGAACATTATTAAGTTTACCAGCTAAGGCCTCAATTTCAGTGGCTGTCCCATCATATAACAACAGGGTGTCATCAACATATCGTTTATAATAAATGATTTTGTCTGTTTCTATTGGGTTTGCTTTAAAGAATTTAATTTCGAGATCATTAATGTAGATGTCAGCAAGAAGGCCAGCTAGACTACTGCCCATTGCTAGACCATCATGTTGAATATATATTTTGTTGTTGAAGGTGAAGTAATTGTGGGACAGCACTAATTCAAGTAAATCCATCAGCTCACAGATTTCCATGTCACTTAACTTTTTATGTTGTAATAAGTTATTTTTTATTATTCGAAGTGTGTCTATTATAGGTATAGCTAACTTTGCATCCCTTGATATTGTCAACCTGTACACAAACATACCTATAATAGACACACTTCGAATAATAAAAAATAACTTATTACAACATAAAAAGTTAAGTGACATGGAAATCTGTGAGCTGATGGATTTACTTGAATTAGTGCTGTCCCACAATTACTTCACCTTCAACAACAAAATATATATTCAACATGATGGTCTAGCAATGGGCAGTAGTCTAGCTGGCCTTCTTGCTGACATCTACATTAATGATCTCGAAATTAAATTCTTTAAAGCAAACCCAATAGAAACAGACAAAATCATTTATTATAAACGATATGTTGATGACACCCTGTTGTTATATGATGGGACAGCCACTGAAATTGAGGCCTTAGCTGGTAAACTTAATAATGTTCACCCCAAAATACAGTTCACAGTAGAACACCAAACCCAAAAAGGTATCTATTTTCTTGACCTAAACATAACACATCACAACAACAAACATAAATTTCAGATATATAGGAAACCCACCACTTCAGATGTCATAATAAACAATACATCATGCCACCCAAATCAGCATAAACTAGCTTTTTTCAAATCAGCACTTAACCGTATCAACAAGATTCAAGCTGATCCTACTGCAAAAATTAATGAAATCAAGATATTAAAAACAATAGCATCAAACAATGCTTATGACCCAAGCATAATTGAAAAATTAGATAAAAACATTATATCTAACAAAGCAAAACCAGCAAGCCAGACCTCAGTAGCAGAAGAAACCAAATTCGTTTGTATGCCGTTTCTCGGCAATATCTCATACAAACTTGCTAAGCTATTCAAACCACATAATGTCAAAATAAGTTTTCACACTAACAACAAAATACAGAACAAAATAGTCCACAACACCAAAATAGCCAGCACACCCTACCAAAAATCTGGTATATATAAATTAAGATATGACAGCTGCTCCTGCTACTACATAGGGCAAACAGGTAGAAATTTTGAGATCCGATACAAAGAGCACACTGATGCACTTCGCCTAAACAACTTAAATAGATCCACTTTTGCTACCCATCTAGCAGATAATAAACATTCCATAACAGACATTAAAACTAACCTTCAAATCCTACACACTGTAGACAAGGGATTCAAGATGGATCTTCTCGAACAATTAGAGATTTTCACCCACAAACATAATTCCCCACATACCATTTTAAATGAGCAGACAGAATTGGCGAATAACTCCTTCTTTCAGAATTTTAAGGATTCTTTGAACTTAAAAAACTAAACAGTCATTCAGAAACAAAATGCCCCCCCCCCCACCGCCAACTCCTTTTCCACACCCTTTCAAGTACCAGCATTACTTATTATTTCAAGTTAACCATCAATCTCTCATCCCTGACATCATATGCCAAGATCAGCCAATGGAGGGAGCAAGAAATTAGCTGTCATAATACTCTCAATACCAATAATCTTAAATGTAACTGAAATATTATGTAAAAAATTTAGTTTAATATACCTGTTAAAATTGCACAGTTAATTTATAAATAAATATTTTAATAGTTTAAGCTAATTTACATTTATTTTCTATGTAATAAAGACAAATCTCTTGTCAGTGTGTGCGATGACTAATAATGCCTCTGGTCAACTTGAAATCTTTGATACTGTAGTTATATTGCAATCTTTGGCTTGTTTATAATGTGTAAATCCTGTATTCGTATCTGTGGCTAAGTGTGTTCAGCGATGTTTACGAAAAACAAGATATATGTTTCCAACAGTGCCTCATAAAAGTAATATACATCTAGTGAAAGTTTTAACTTGTGTAATTGTGAAAAACAAGACACAATGGTTTCAAAAATACGTCCTAAAAGAGATATATATACCTGCAGAAAGTTTTATCTGTAAGTAACACCTCAAAACGTAAATTAAACTGTAAATATTTCATGTAACTGTACCACATGTAGTGATTATTTGCTCTTATACGTTATACATAAATTATTCTGTAAATATTTCGTGTTACTGTACCACATGTAGCGATTATTTGTTCTCGTTTCTGTTTAGCCACAGATACTCAACCACCCACACAATGGGTACAAAAAAGCACTAAATGTATATACCATCTGATGATGAGTTGCTAGGCAGCTCGAAACCGGTCATGGTTAAATAAAATACATCTACATAAAAGGCGACTGGTTGCAGTAATTTCTGAAAACATATTTAGGCTGTATCAGGAGTTGGATACTGGATTATTCTCTTCCCTTCATGGCAGACTCTGCTGCTCAGATTTTGCCAATTTTAATAATAACACTGATATCATACTCCGATTTTTTCCATTCATCTCATTGGGTGAATGAATTAACCACTGCAATAACAGCAATACCAGTGGTGATCAATTGAAGAAACTTTACTGCCGGAATCACGCATAGTACAAACTGGTTCCAAAATGAGGGCAGTGAAAACGAAAGGGAGGTGTAGCATCAGCTTCTTGAGCGCTAATCCAACGGCTCTCCACAGTTTAACACCCACCTAGCGACACCAAAAGGTGAAAGCACTAAGCTGCAAATTCTTCTTGTATCAATAGCAACAGCCATAATGCTCAGCCCCCCCAATATCTCACTTTCCATCACTGAATTTGATATAGCCAATGATGACAATCGTTTTGTCTAAATGAACAGACATGTGTGGCTCATCAGCAAATAGAACCCTCTACCCGTCTTCTGCTCACATCCCTTCCAACACATCAATCATCGCCTCGTCTTTGCACAAATGTAAGCAGAGTGCCATCATTTCCGTAAATATACTCTCAATACAATCCGCTAAAGAGTCATTAACCATTTGCATCATGGGAAAATGTGGACAATGTATTCCTATTGTTTACAGGTTCCCAAATTTTCCAGATGAACTTTCCTCCAGAGCTCACCTAGCAAGCAATTAATCTGCAGAACTACAGCCATTAGCCGGCTTACTCGGGCAACTGCTAATGGAGAAGTAACTTGGAACACAATGCCATGCAGAACTGGCATCACACCAGCTTGTTTCCGCAATCTAACGGTTAACCACAGAAATCCCAAAACATTTTTAGTCTTTTAAATAAAATAACCTCTGAACATTCAGAATCATCACAATCAGTGGGTTCGGGAATTTACTAAATTCTTTCCACACAGCAGATTTTTACTAAGCCTCTAGAGTGTATTTAAATTATTCTTATGATCGATGTTAGTTACTTCATTCTATGACTGACAGGTAAGAAACGAAATTATTTGCTTCAATAGCAAAACTTTATCTTGCAATGCCTGAATTTCCAGCAGAATCTTGCCATCTGTATTAACCAGACACACATCCGTGAGCATTTGTAAGTGAAAAATCTTCCTGCGAGATTGAGAGGCATCAACCAACATGCTAACACTCTGCTGTACATCAGAGAGCAATGTGCTGCAAGCGGATTATGTTGCACTTACCTCACCACCTTTCCCCATAGCAATTTTAACAGGACGACTTAGTGAAATACATAACAGCCGACCACAACCAGTGACATTTCCCTAACCCAATTCTCACACTGCAAAGAGGATTTCCTTAATTGCATTAATCTTAGGACATTTCTTATTATCACGACCGTACATTCTGCAAAAACAAGTAAAAGAAATGTTGCAGAAAACTACACTTTCACATTAACAGCATGTGTAATCATTCATTCACTGATAAACCACAGAAACTGCTACAACTGAAAGCGTTCATTATGTGGGTATCAGGAAGTGGTAAACTCCTGGGCAAAGAATTAAACAATGTCATCTCAGTACAATAACCTTACATGAAGCACAAACTCAGGTAACATGAGAACCTTTATTGAAGTGATACAGTTACTACACTGTAATGCCCCAAATATCAATTTATTACAATGGTTCGGATAAAAAACCAAATTAAGAGCACAGATCCCTTATTGGAAATTATTTTTGAAACAACTGTAATTACGAAGTACCTGAGAGGAGCCACTTCGGCGATATCGTTATTTAAATACACCCGAAGTTGATTGGACCCCTTATCAGAATTATTTTAGAGACACCAGTAATGCAAATTTGGAATAATAATATAAATGCGCCGTAAAACCACGCTATTTTAAAAACAGCAGCACTGCAATGAATAAACTACAAGGTAGTGATTACTGATGAAGTACGCTAAGTGCTTATCAAGGCACATTTTCATGCCGTGCGTGAGTTTCCTCTGAAACGCGAGATCTTAATTCAATAATTAGTATCTGGCGATTAAATAAAACCTATGGCACAGAACTGTAGCGCTATTACGCAGATAAAACAAAATACAATTACGACACTCTTATGTTTCATTAAGAAGAAGTAGGTATTGTACAATAGCTGGTGCGGGAAGCACGTATATTTTATTAACTGGCACACCGCCATATTTGACGTTATATAAGAACACTGCGAGTTGCAATCTCACTAGGCACTCGACTCTGTAAAGATTCTATATTTATGAAAGTGAGAAGAATTATTTAACTGTAGGCTTATTCGTTGAATATATCTGATTTCACTCACTGTGAAAACTTTTTTATGTTTTGTAGACAGTCACCTCCGTACGACGTATTGACTTGGCTGGAAAATTATTCTAATATTTAGATTTTGAGTCCGCACTTACATCAGCAGTCTTTATATACGAAGTCCGATTATTTGAATTACATTTCACGGTCAACTACGAATAACATTGCATTTACGAAAAAGCCATTGTCAAGCGTCCACGTTCTAGATAAGCAAATATTAATTACAACCAATCTCTATCATGTATATACAATAATTAATATTTTATTTAATTTTTTATTTATTTATTTTGTAGGCTCACCGGAAAACTTGATCGCAACACAGTATTTAAGTCCTGCGTCGGAAGCCAGAGAATGTCACACCTATTTTAAATGACTGGAATACAGGTAGTATTTAGAAACCTTAAACAGAAAAGCGACAACGTTAAGAGACATAAAATAGCATCTTAAGTAAATACATATTACCTTAGATAAGGAGCCAGTTTTGCCTCCCCTTTTCCACCAACCTTTTGAGGATGTAAATGAATCTACCAAGTGAACCGAGTGCCAGATCAAAGGAGTAAGCACCAAAACAGCGTAATGTGAGGTTCCATCACACAGTGCAGCTTTTCCGTTACTAGAAACACAGACACACACAAGTTTTCACTGGCAGTGCATTGTGGAAACTCTAAACAAAGGTACACTCAAATTCTGAGACAATTAAACTTCTATTAACAGTGTCAACATACACTCCTGGATATGGAAAAAAGAACACATTGACACCGGTGTGTCAGACCCACCATACTTGCTCCGGACACTGCGAGAGGGCTGTACAAGCAATGATCACACGCACGGCACAGCGGACACACCAGGAACCGCGGTGTTGGCCGTCGAATGGCGCTAGCTGCGCAGCATTTGTGCACCGCCGCCGTCAGTGTCAGCCAGTTTGCCGTGGCATACGGAGCTCCATCGCAGTCTTTAACACTGGGAGCATGCCGCGACAGCGTGGACGTGAACCGTATGTGCAGTTGACGGACTTTGAGCGAGGGCGTATAGTGGGCATGCGGGAGGCCGGGTGGACGTACCGCCGAATTGCTCAACACGTGGGGCGTGAGGTCTCCACAGTACATCGATGTTGTCGCCAGTGGTCGGCGGAAGGTGCACGTGCCCGTCGACCTGGGACCGGACCGCAGCGACGCACGGATGCACGCCAAGACCGTAGGATCCTACGCAGTGCCGTAGGGGACCGCACCGCCACTTCCCAGTAAATTAGGGACACTGTTGCTCCTGGGGTATCGGCGAGGACCATTCGCTACCGTCTCCATGAAGCTGGGCTACGGTCCCGCACACCATTAGGCCGTCTTCCGCTCACGCCCCAACATCGTGCAGCCCGCCTCCAGTGGTGTCGCGACAGGAGTGAATGGAGGGACGAATGGAGACGTGTCGTCTTCAGCGATGAGACTCGCTTCTGCCTTGGTGCCAATGATGATCGTATGCGTGTTTGGCGCCGTGCAGGTGAGCGCCACAATCAGGACTGCATACGACCGAGACACTGAATAGTGCACGGTACATCCAAACCGTCATCGAACCCATCGTTCTACCATTCCTAGACCGGCAAGGGAACTTGCTGTTCCAACAGGACAATGCACGTCCGCATGTTTCCTGTGCCAGCCAACGTGCTCTAGAAGGTGTAAGTCAACTACCCTGGCCAGCAAGATCTCCGGATCTGTCCCCCATTGAGCATGTTTGGGACTGGATGAAGCGTCGTCTCACGTGGTCTGCACGTCCAGCACGAACGCTGGTCCAACTGAGGCGCCAGGTGGAAATGGCATGGCAAGACGTTCCACAGGACTACACCCAGCATCTCTACGATCGTCTCCATGGGAGAATAGCAGCCTGCATTGCTGCGAAAAGTGGATTTACACTGTACTAGTGCCGATATTGTGCATGCTCTGTTGCCTGTGTCTATGTGCCTGTGGTTCTGTCAGTGTGATCATGTGATGTATCTGACCCCAGGAATGTGTCAATAAAGTTTCCCCTTCCTGGGACAATGAATTCACGGTGTTCTTATTTAAATTTCCAGGAGTGTATATAAATGACCTGGTAGATAGTGTCGGAAGTTCCATGCGGCTTTTCGCGGATGATGCTGTAGTATACAGAGAAGTTGCTGCATTAGAAAATTGCAGCGTAATGCAGGATGATCGGCAGCGGACAGGAACTTGGTGCAGGAAGTGGCAACTGACCCTTAACATAGACAAATGTAATGTATTGCGATTACATAGAAATAAGGATCCTTTATTGTATGATTATATGATAGCGGAACAAACACTGGTAGCAGTTACTTCTGTAAAATATCTGGGAGTATGGGTACGGAACGATTTGAAGTGGAATGATCATATAAAATTAATTGTTGGTAAGGTGGGTGCCAGGTGCCAAATGAGGTGGCTTACAAAACACTCGTTCGGCCTATTTTGAGTATTGCTCATCAGTGTGGGATCCGTACCAGGTTGGGTCGACGGAGGAGACAGAAAAGATCTAAAGAAGAGCGGCGCGTTTCGTCACAGGATTATCTGGTAAGCGTGATAGCGTTACGGTAATTTTAGCAAACTCAAGTGGCAGACTCTTCAAGAGAGGCGCTCTCCATCGCGGTGTAGCTTGCTGTCCAGGTTTCGAGAGGGTGCGTTTCTGGATGAGATATCGAATATATTGCTTCCCCCTACATATACCTCCCGAGGAGATCACGAATGTAAAATTAGAGAGAAACGAGCGCGCATGGAGGCTTTCCGGCAGTCTTTCTTTCCGCGAACCATAAGCGACTGGAACATGACTGGAGGTAATGACAGTGGCACGTAAAGTGCCCTCCGTCACACTCCGTTGGGTGGCTTGCGGAGTATAAATGTAGATGTAGATGAAAGGGTATTCAGGATGATATAGATCAGTTCAGCACATTTGAATGCATGTTTACTATTACAGAAGCGAAAGGGATAAAGAAAGAGAAGAAGACAGAAATGACTGGGACAGTGACATTTAAGAAACGATAGATTTTAGAACTCTACCAGTACGTGGGGAGGAAAAAGTTTTGGGAGAGTGGAAAGTGATGAGAGTCATTTGCAGACTAGTATTGGAGAGATGGGTATTGTGACCGAAGGTGGTCCATTGACTGTCTTTTGAAGTTTGGAAGGAAATTAATGTTAAACTCATTGCACATGCGATTCATGGGGATTAAGGCGGGGAACGGACCAACCAATCTAGTCCCCTAATGTCCTCGCCTTCCAACAGCTCCTCCACCCGCACAATTCAAGCGGTCGAGTACTATCATCCATAAAAATGAAGTTATTGCTGAATGCATACTTGAAAAGCCACGCGTAGAGATGCTTTGCCTTGTCACAATGACGTTGGTGTGTGAGCGTACCTTGTTTAAAAATTTTGGTGTCAGAACATTACGACTCCAGTGACCGCAACACTTGTATCATTAAAAGGAAAAAGTTCAACAATGGTCCTGGCTACAGTGCGTGATTCATTCTCTTGCCATATTACGTGGAGCCCAGCATTGTCGGAGATGATCGTTTTGGTAGTACAGTGATGCAGCAGCTATTGCTACGTGTGGCTGAAGTTCATCGAGCGATGTTACTTGGCGGTGACATACCATGCAAAAGTAGCTTTCGTTCTTACGTTTTGCACACCAGTGCAATATCTTACACTTGCTCTTTGATGGCTAGCTTATTTATCTGCAACAGGGATATTGGTTATTTTCAGATGTGATCTGATTTATATCGTGATATTGAATTGGTTGATGATTAGATCGGCCCTTTTATTTTAAACGTTAGGGTATATATTGTACAACAACTCCATTTTTTTTAAATATTGTCCTGTTTACATTTAATAACCTTAGATATATTAGCAGCCGTATTGTTTCACTATAGCTGCAGGCTGAGAGCGTACAGTCTCCAGAATACATAATATATCGATCTGTATTAGTAGAATTAGTACAAAATGCTGCTTTGACAGTGCTGTACTCGAAAATAACAATTATGTTACGTTCAACGAGGCCCATCTGCTTTGAAAAGAGGAAAATCAAGTTTCTGTCTGGACAGCGTGCTGACAATGTCAGATATAATAAGGGCGCTCACTACAGACTCCGTAATGAGCAGGACACGACACTGCCTTTGTGCCTCCTTCCCGATCCGTCGCCAGCTAATTGTGCTGCCTGGCCGAAATAAGACGCCCCTCTTGTCGTTCAATCCGGAATAACGAGGCTAGCGAAGTCTCCGAGAGCACGCTTTCGTCTGTTTTGTTGCCATCAATATTACTGAAGCGTAGAACATTTTATGGTGCTACGGGATTCGTCAATCTTTTATCTTTGTTGTGTACACCCAAATTCTTTCCGTTAGGTTGATGTATAATACTTCTTCCATCTTTAACATTTAAAACGGAACTAAAAATGCATTTCTTGCCAAGCACTGAACAACGCCGTGCACCGAAAAATGAAGTTGGGGTCCCTTGTGTGTTTAAGAAGAAACTGAAATACTTGCATCTAGTATGAGGAGAGAGTACTATATATCTTCTTATGAAATATTTGTACCGCGCGGAGTGATGGTTCATAATGAATTTTTCTTTGAAAACATAATACTAGTGTCGTAGGTGACATTTCATCAGTTTTGATAAATACTGTCTGAACTTCATCAATAAGGCGACGGATGTCGAAAGGAAAAAATGGGAAGTTGGAAACTTTATTACAAACAGTGTGAAAAATCGGAATTCTCGGCCGCAATACAGTAGTGAATTTTGTAAGTACGAGGCGTAAAAATGAGGATAGCTCTTAAAATGTCCCTTCAGGGCTGAAGTTATTTATTTTGTAGTAGGTATATACGTCGTGATGCGAAATTCCGTGTGAATAACACAGTCTGTCGTAGCGGACAGTAATGATGATGACAAGAAATTCAACACTGCAATATAACAATCTAGACATTCTTTTGAAGTGATTCCGCAGTGTGAGCGTGACGTTACAGAATGTTTGCTTGCAGGGAATCTCTGACCTAGGACTAAACAACAATTGTGTAACGGATGAACCCTCTCGATATGCAGATTGCTCCCTTTGACTCAGATGTGCTGTTACAAACTGTTCGCAACGGAGACTAGCTGAGTCGTTGGTGTGGGTGATGATGAGCTTAACGGTGAAGGGTACAATAACGGGGCTCATCAATACACTGATAGTAAAGACAGGTCTACATTGACAGGAGTTTATTATAAAAACATTCCACCGTGGAAACGGCAAGTGATTAACAAATACAGTAGTTAACTCTCTCGTCCAAGGGGATGACTGGAAGGTGGAATATAACGGTCGTATGAATAGTTAAGCGATAAAAACTGAGAGACAATGTCCACATCGATGTCCGCGCGATATAATCTAATTAAATCAAATACACCATTACGAAACGGTCATGATCACTGCGTCGATTTTTAGGGTGTAGCAAAATACATGCACAGATCCCAAGCAAGTAAGTGAGTCGTCGTTAAACCATCAAATCCCATCCGTAACTTGTAACAACGTTTCCAATTACTTTAATTTAAACACGGGCCTACTGCTGCAACATTACTAAAATCTCACCCCTTTGCGTTGCCTAAACCTATCAAAACTGCGTGTCGCGAGAAAGTGTGGGCAGCTAAGTCAGCAATCGCAGATGAAGTCCGCACTGCAACTATTGTCTCTCGCTGGTCTCCATCCAGAAATCGAAATCGAAGTATCTCGATGAAGCCAGGAAGTGTTCTCCGTTTTCCGCCGATCACCGTCCATGATTGAAGTGCTCTTTAACCGATGCTCGTCTTAGTCGTGTGTGAACAACGGCCAAAAATTAATTATTCAGCAATCTGAAGGACTGTTAGAAATACTGCCGACGAAAGATCATGTAGCAAACTTTACCTTCTCTCTTCCGAAAAGTTTGATCTTACTGGAGCTGATCTCTTAATTAAAATTTCAACAGTTTTGTCGTGGAAGGCGATTTTCGTTCTCCCTCTCTGGCCACTTTTTAAAGTACTTTACAGTCAACACCTGGCGAGCTTCGTGCACCAAAGCTCGGACCAGTAACCTACCATTCTTGGTTAGATAGTGTCCCGGCGGCGAAATTATCAAAGAGGGCCTGACTTGTGGATGTTTGCACTCCCACGTCCCTCGCAACATATTATCTGCAGACCAGACCACCGGGACGCTGTTTTTTATTTGTATCTTGCTTCCGGCACTGATTAGTAAACTCTATGTGGGCAGTTTGGTGTAAGAGAAAATCTGCCATTATGAAACGCAGAGGTCTCCCGCAGTCACTGCTTTTACATTACACTACACCACTCCCAGTTATCGGCTACTGCTGGTCTGCCATTCACCTGCCCAGGATCGGGCAAAAAGTCATTCACTCTCGCCAGAACGGCACAAGGCGATAATAGCAAGCGAGAGGTTATTCACCCTCAGAATAGTACATCGCAGGTTGTACCAGAAATACATTGTCTCTATGTTCAAGCCTTTCACCAGCACTCCGTCTGAGAGCTAAGACGCTACTGCTGTATATTGCATCAGTCGTCCTGCAAGATAGGTGGAAAATACTGGCTGCAGGTTTGGGAGAACGAAAGTCTGAGGAATCCAAAGTCGGCTTTAAGTAAAGACTTAGGTGATGTTAGCCACTATGTAATAACAGCTGTATCTAAGAATTTCAGTCTTACACAGAGAAGTAAAGGGGCAGACCTGAAACATTACTGAAGAGATGGAAATAATGCGGAGTGTAAGGTTATGCCCCCACCACAACATTTATAATCAGACGGAGTTAAGACATTACAGTACACTATCCAACTCAGATTGACTTTAAAGGATGTAATGTCGTATTAGCAGGGTAGCATAGGACCACAACATAACGATGCCACCGCTGCCCTCCGTTTGGACATCGAGAGCGCAGTTTTAGTCTACTTGATTATTGGTCCTGGAGTTGTTGCTACATGTTATTCGTCTCGTCTGTTGTGTTTCATCTATGTTTTATGGTAACATAGTTAACAGATTGTACGTTAGTGTTGTGTAAGGGGTGCATCAGTCTCTCTCATCGTACTTTTATACGAGCGCAAATGTTTGTGAAACTCTCCTTTTATGTGTGTAGTGGCACTAGGCCCTCTGCCCTCACACACAAGACTAGACCTGAACAGCGGGTTTATTGGAAGGATGCTGTCCGCCGGTTCCTGGTATGAAATGAGTTTTCTTACCCGTCTTGCTTTCTACGTTACAGACTGTTCTTTTCGTTGTAGAATAATGTGGTTTTAACATGTTAGCTTTACTGTGGTGAATTTTATATGTGACCACCAGTTTTTTTGCGGATAATAGCAATTAATTTTGAGAAGGATGTGTCCCCCTCCTTCTCGTATTATCGGCTTAACGTTTCACTGAAGTGTGAATATTTCTTATTGGATGTCATGTGGCTTAGATTATGAGGATAGGTGTCATGTACTGAGCACAATATCAGTTGCGTGTTTTGCATCCTATCGATACTTTCCTGAAACGGATAAGATAAGTAGGTAATGTTGTACTGCGATAGTTCGTCATAGTTTCTGTTTTCGTAGAATCTAACTGTCTACATTCACATTGACATCACCATCACTCTCATTCTAACGTTGTGTTATTTTCAACTAATACTTGAATACACTGTGACCAATGCATACATTCGGCTGTTGTGAACTCATACTTAAATACACAGTGACAAATGACACCCGCTCAAGACACACTTAACCTTTTCAGCAAAACTTATTTGCAAAAATCCTACAGTACATCTCTCGCGTTGAGTTGAAACAACAACCGTTCACTCTCTGTTGGCCGTGAGCGATTGTCCACTTAACATAGTGGTGGGTTTAATGTAACGTACTTATCCATGTCTTAAACTTCAACACAAAAGTTACAGTATCATTCTAAACAATGCATAGGTCAGTAAACTCACACATTTAACCCTGGGCATTAATCAGCATAAGAACAATATTGAATATTAAGAGTAAACAAAAGTATCAGATATGTGAAAATGCTACTGACAGTCCCAACTTTCAATAAAAATGCAAGCAGACATAAAAATCAGTAGTTTGCATCACAAACAGCTAGGGGAAATTTCTTATCAAAACTGGGCAAGTGTGACATTCAATACGTACTCTGCTAATAAGACACTCAACAACCTCCGAAATGTACCACAAAACAAACGACATACGTACTATTTAACCTGAAAAGATGCTGGTTAAATAGCATGTATGACATGTGAAGTTGTGACAATATTTTTTCACTGTGAAGATTATCATTAATCGAAACTGATTGTGAACAAATATGTACTAGGACACCATAAAACGTATGGTAAACACTGTGCTGTCTTACAACAAATTTCTTCACAACCGGTATCGATCGTTGAATATCTTCACAGTGGAAAAATATTGTGAAACTTCACACGACATACGTACTATTTAACCTGAAAAGATGCCGGTTAAATAGCATGTATGACATGTGAAGTTGTGACAATATTTTTTCACAGTGAAGATTATCATTGATCGAAACTGATTGTGAACAAATATATACTAGGACAGCATAGTGTTAACCATACATTTCTGCAAGTATATCGATAATATTGACAGTCTCCTGAAAAATATTAGAACATACTAAGCTAGTTACTTAGCTTCATACCACTTACACAGGCTTCGTTTATGACTGCAGGACGGCACACACACTCGTATCAGTGAGAATGAAAAATTTATGGTTAAAATATGATTGAAATTACGTAACTGAAGTAGTCTGAAACACAACGGTTGGAATAGGAGTCGCATTCTAGCCGTTAGGCAGATGATCGTTGAAGTGATCACTGTAATCTGTTAATACCAGTACTGCTGGCCTCTGTTTTCATCACAACCGAGGTGGATTCGTCCTACAAATCGGTCAGGGGTCTGAAGATGGCGTAGTTAAACGCTAAACTGGTTGCCAAATAAAATAAGGTTGGAAACTTGATGGCTGAAAGGTGTTTAATTTAAAATCCTATAACTTCTTGTCTCTTGTACTCAGTGACAATATTTACTCCTTCCAGCGTTCCAGTTTTCTCCCTGACACTTTTTAGACCTTAAATCATCCAGAATAATCAGAAACTCTTTTAAGCAGCCACACAGAAAATATTCAGATAGTGAAGGGAGACGAACATTTAATAGTCATGGGTGACTGGAATTCGCTAGTAGGAAAAGGGAGAGAAGGAAACGTAGTAGGTGAATATGAACTGGGGGGAAGAAATGAAAGAGGAAGACGCCTGGTAGAATTTTGCACAGAGCACAACATAATCATAGGTAACACTTGGTTTAAGAATCATGAAAGAAGGATGTATGCATGGAAGAAGCCTGGAGATACTGACAGGTTTCAAATACATTATATAATGGTAAGACAGAGATTTAGGAACCAGGTTTCAAACTGTAAGACATTTCCATGGGCAGATGTGGACTCTGACCACAATCTATTGGTTATGAATTGTAGATTAAAACTGAAGAAACTGCAAAAAGTTGGGAATTGAAGGAGATGGGACCTGGATAAACTGAAAGAACCAGAGGTTGTACAGAGTTTCAGGGAGAGCATAGGGGACAATTGACAGGAATGGGGAAAGAAATATAGTAGAAGAAGAATGGGTAGCTTTGAGGGATGAAGGCAGCAGAGGATCAAGTAGGTAAAAAGACGAGGGCTAGTAGAAATCCTTAGGTAACAGAAGAAATGTTGAACTTATTGATGAAAGGAGAAAATATAAAAATGCAGTAAATGAAGCAGGCAAAAAGGAATACAAACGCCTCAAAAATGAGGTCGACAGGAGGTGCAAAATGGCTAAGCAGGGATGGCTAGAGGACAAATGTAAGGATGTAGAGGCTTGTCTCACGAGGGGTAAGATAGATACTGCCTACAGGAAAAATAAAGAGACCTATGGAGAAAAGAGAACCACTTGCATGAATATCAAGAGCTCAGTGGGAAATCCAGTTATAAGCAAAGATAGGATTGGGGAGAAGAGAAATTTGTTTCACAACTTGACTAGAAGAAGGGATCGGTTGGTAGGACATGTTCTGAGGCATCAAGGGATCACAAATTCAGTATTGAAGGGCAGTGTGGAGGGTAAAAATCGTAGAGGGAGACCAAGAGATGAATACATTAAGCATATTCAGAAGGTTGTAGGATGCAGTAGTTACTGGGCGATGAAGAAGCTTGCACACGATTGGTGAATATGAATTGGGGGGAAGAAATGAAAGAGGAAGACGCCTGGTAGAATTTTGCACAGAGCACAACTTAATCATAGCTAACACTTGGTTTAAGAATCATGAAAGAAGGATGTATACATGGAAGAAGCCTGGAGATACTGACAGGTTTCAAATACATTATATAATGGTAAGACAGAGATTTAGGAACCAGGTTTCAAACTGTAAGACATTTCCATGGGCAGATGTGGACTCTGACCACAATCTATTGGTTATGAATTGTAGATTAAAACTGAAGAAACTGCAAAAAGTTGGGAATTGAAGGAGATGGGACCTGGATAAACTGAAAGAACCAGAGGTTGTACAGAGTTTCAGGGAGAGCATAGGGGACAATTGACAGGAATGGGGAAAGAAATATAGTAGAAGAAGAATGGGTAGCTTTGAGGGATGAAGGCAGCAGAGGATCAAGTAGGTAAAAAGACGAGGGCTAGTAGAAATCCTTAGGTAACAGAAGAAATGTTGAACTTATTGATGAAAGGAGAAAATATAAAAATGCAGTAAATGAAGCAGGCAAAAAGGAATACAAACGCCTCAAAAATGAGGTCGACAGGAGGTGCAAAATGGCTAAGCAGGGATGGCTAGAGGACAAATGTATGGATGTAGAGGCTTGTCTCACCAGGGGTAAGATAGATACTGCCTACAGGAAAATTATAGAGACCTATGGAGTAAAGAGAACCACTTGCATGAATATCAAGAGCTCAGTGGGAAATCCAGTTATAAGCAAAGATAGGATTGGGGAGAAGAGAAATTTGTTTCACAACTTGACTAGAAGAAGGGATCGGTTGGTAGGACATGTTCTGAGGCATCAAGGGATCACAAATTCAGTATTGAAGGGCAGTGTGGAGGGTAAAAATCGTAGAGGGAGACCAAGAGATGAATACATTAAGCATATTCAGAAGGTTGTAGGATGCAGTAGTTACTGGGCGATGAAGAAGCTTGCACACGATTGGTGAATATGAATTGGGGGGAAGAAATGAAAGAGGAAGACGCCTGGTAGAATTTTGCACAGAGCACAACTTAATCATAGCCAACACTTGGTTTACGAATCATGAAAGAAGGCTGTATACATGGAAGAAGCCTGGAGATACTGACAGGTTTCAAATACATTATATAATGGTAAGACAGAGATTTAGGAACCAGGTTTCAAACTGTAAGACATTTCCATGGGCAGATGTGGACTCTGACCACAATCTATTGGTTATGAATTGTAGATTAAAACTGAAGAAACTGCAAAAAGTTGGGAATTGAAGGAGATGGGACCTGGATAAACTGAAAGAACCAGAGGTTGTACAGAGTTTCAGGGAGAGCATAGGGGACAATTGACAGGAATGGGGAAAGAAATATAGTAGAAGAAGAATGGGTAGCTTTGAGGGATGAAGGCAGCAGAGGATCAAGTAGGTAAAAAGACGAGGGCTAGTAGAAATCCTTAGGTAACAGAAGAAATGTTGAACTTATTGATGAAAGGAGAAAATATAAAAATGCAGTAAATGAAGCAGGCAAAAAGGAATACAAACGCCTCAAAAATGAGGTCGACAGGAGGTGCAAAATGGCTAAGCAGGGATGGCTAGAGGACAAATGTAAGGATGTAGAGGCTTGTCTCACCAGGGGTAAGATAGATACTGCCTACAGGAAAATTAAAGAGACCTATGGAGAAAAGAGAACCACTTGCATGAATATCAAGAGCTCAGTGGGAAATCCAGTTATAAGCAAAGATAGGATTGGGGAGAAGAGAAATTTGTTTCACAACTTGACTAGAAGAAGGGATCGGTTGGTAGGACATGTTCTGAGGCATCAAGGGATCACAAATTCAGTATTGAAGGGCAGTGTGGAGGGTAAAAATCGTAGAGGGAGACCAAGAGATGAATACGTTAAGCATATTCAGAAGGTTGTAGGATGCAGTAGTTACTGGGCGATGAAGAAGCTTGCACACGATTGGTGAATATGAATTGGGGGGAAGAAATGAAAGAGGAAGACGCCTGGTAGAATTTTGCACAGAGCACAACTTAATCATAGCTAACACTTGGTTTAAGAATCATGAAAGAAGGATGTATACATGGAAGAATCCTGGAGATACTGACAGGTTTCAAATACATTATATAATGGTAAGACAGAGATTTAGGAACCAGGTTTCAAACTGTAAGACATTTCCATGGGCAGATGTGGACTCTGACCATAATCTATGGGTTATGAATTGTAGATTACAACTGAAGAAACTGCAAAAAGTTGGGAATTGAAGGAGATGGGACCTGGATAAACTGAAAGAACCAGAGGTTGTACAGAGTTTCAGGGAGAGCATAGGGGACAATTGACAGGAATGGGGAAAGAAATATAGTAGAAGAAGAATGGGTAGCTTTGAGGGATGAAGGCAGCAGAGGATCAAGTAGGTAAAAAGACGAGGGCTAGTAGAAATCCTTAGGTAACAGAAGAAATATTGAACTTATTGATGGGGAGCTGCATCAAACCAGTCTCAGGACTGAAGACCACAACAACAACAACAACAACACAGTACCCCACCAGAAATAGTTTATAATCTAATCACGTAACAAACTGTAATGACATCAGTCATATAGAGAGGGACGTCGAGAAACTGACTTTTCTTAACATCTCTTCCTAAAGCTATAAGTGATTATGGGATCCTGAGGCTCTCAGTTATCTCCTGCTTAACTCACTGCTGCTTCTTTAAGGACCAACTTTTTTTTTGGGTCATCAGTCTTCTGACTGGATTGATGCGTCCCGCCACGATTTCTTGGCCTATGCTAACCTCTTCATCTTAGAGTAGCATTTCATACCTACGTCCTCTGTTAGTTGCTGGGTTCCTCTACAGTTTTGGCCTTCTACAGCTCCCTCTAGTACCGTGGAGTCATTCCCTCATGTCTTAAAAGATGTCCTATCACGCTATCCCTCTCCTTGTCAGTGTTTTCCACATATTAATTTCCTCTCCGATTCTGTACAGAACCTCCTCATTTCATTATTTATCAGTCCACCTAAATTTCAACATTCGTCTGTAACATCACGACTCAAATGCTTCGATTCTCTTCTGTTGCGGTTTTCTCACTGTTCATGTTTAACTACCGTAAAATATTGTACATTCTCAGAAATTTATTCCGCAAATGAAGGCCAATATTTGATATTAGTAGACTTCTCTTGGCCAGGAAAGCCCTTTTTGGCATTGCTAGTCTGCTTTTGATGTTCTTCGGCCTCCGTCCGTCGCTCGTTATTTTACTGCCTAGGTCGCACAATTCCTTAACTTAATCTACTTCGTGACCATCGATCCTGATATTCAGTATCTCGCTGCCTTCATTTATACTACTTCTCACTACCTTTGTCTTTCTTCGATTAACTCTCAATCCATGCTCTGTACTCATCAGACCATTCTATTCAGCCGATCATGTAATTCTTTTTCACTTTCACTCAAGATATCAATGTCATCAGTGAATCGTATCATTGACATCGTTTCACCTTGAAATTTAATTCCACACCTGAACCTTTCTTTTATTTCCATCATTGTTTCCTCGATGTACAGATTGAACAGTACGGGCGAAAGACTTCTACGTTCTTGTCTTAGAACCTTTTTAATATGGACACTTCCTTCTTGGTCGTGCACATTATTCTCTCTGGGCTGTTGCACATATTGTATATGACCGGTCTCTCCCTATAGTTTACACCTACTTTTCCCAATATTTCGAACATCTTTATCAATTTCAGGTTGTCTAACACTTTTTTCAGGTCGTCAAATCCTATGAAAGTGTTTTGAGTTTTCTTTAGTCTTGCTTCCATTGTTAACAGGAACGTCAGAATTGCCTCTCTCGTGCCTTCATCTTACCTAAAGCCAAACTTATCGTCATCTAGCGCATCCTCAAATTTCTTTTCCATTCTTCTGTATATTATTCTTTTATGGATCTTGGATGGATGAGCTGTTAAGCTGATTGTGCGTTAACTCTCCCACTTGCCAGCTCTTGCCGTCTTCGGAATTGTGTGGATGGTGGTACGTCACCAGACTCATACATTCTACACACCAATGTGAATAGTCATTTCTTTGGTAATTCCCCCAACGATTTTAAAAATTCTGATGGAATGTTATTTATCCTTTCTGCTTTATTTGATCTTAAGTCTTCCAAAGCTCTTCTAAATATTGGTTCTAATACAGGGACATCTATCTCTTTTATGTAAACTCCTGTTTCTTCTTCTATCACATCAGGCAAATGTTCCCCAAAGAGGCTTTCAATTTTTTCTTTCTACCTATCAGCTTTCTGGTCTGCATTTAACAATGGAATACTCGTTGCACACTTAATGTTATCACATTTGTTTTTAATGTCACCGAAGGTTGTTTTGGCAGTCATGTATGCTGAGATAGTCCTACCGATAGTAATTTCTTTTTCAGTTTCTTCACATTTTTCATGCAACCATTTCGTCTTAGCTTCTCTGCACTTCCTCTTTTATTTCACTCCTCAGCGACTTGTATTTCTGTATTCCTGGGTCTCCCTGAACGTTTTTTTACTTCTTCCTTTCATCGATCATTTGAAGTATTTCTTCTGTTACCCATGGTTTATTCGCAGTTACCTTCTTTATGATAACTGCGAATAAACCATGGGTAACAGAATAAATACTTCAAATGATCGATGAAAGGAAGAAGTAAAAAAAAAAAAATCCTTTATCCCCCCATGAACCATGGACCTTGCCGTTCGTGGGGAGGCTTGCGTGCCTCAGCGATACAGATAGCCGTACCGTAGGTACAACCACAACGGAGGGGTATCTGTTGAGAGGCCAGACAAACGTGTGGTTCCTGAAGAGGGGCAGCGGCCTTTTCAGTAGTTGCAAGGGAAACAATCTGGATGATTGCCTGATCTGGCCTTGTAACAATAACCAAACGGCCTTGCTGTGCTGGTACTGCGAACGGCTGAAAGCAAGGGGAAACGACGGCCGTAATTTTTCCCGCGGGCATGCAGATTTACTGTATAATTAAATAATGATGGCGGCCTCTTGGGTAAAATATTCCGGAGGTAAAATAGTCCCCCATTCGAATCTCCCGGCGGGGACTACTCAAAAGGATGTCGTTATCAGGAGAATGAAAACTGGCGTTCTACGGATTTAATTGATGAAAGGAGAAAATATAAAAATGCAGTAAATGAAGCAGGCAAAAAGGAATACAAACGTCTCAAAAATGAGATCGACACGAAGTGCAAAATTGCTAAGCAGTGATGGCTAGAGCACAAATATAAGGATGTAGAGGCTTGTCTCACTAGGGGAAGATAGATACTGCCTACAGGAAAATTAAAGAGACCTTTGGAGATAAGAGAACCACTTATATGAACATCAAGAGCTCGGATGGAAACACAGTTCTAAGCAAAGAAGGGAAAGCAGAAAGGTGGAAGGAGTATATAGAGGGTCTATACAAGGGCGATGTACTTGAGGACAATATTATGGAAATGGAAGAGGATGTAGATGAAGATGAAATGGGAGATACGATACTGCGTGAAGAGTTTGACAGAGCACTGAAAGACCTGAGTCGAAACAAGGCCCCCGGGGTAGACAACATTCAATTGGAACTACAGACGGCCTTGGGAGAGCCAGTCCTGACAAAACTCTACCATCTGGTGAGCAAGATGTATGAAACAGGCGAAATACCCTCAGACTTCAAGAAGAATATAATAATTCCAATCCCAAAGAAAGCAGGTGTTGACAGATGCGGAAATTACCGAACTATCAGTTTAATAAGTCACGGCTGCAAAATACTAACACGAATTCTTTACAGACGAATGGAAAAACTAGTAGAAGCCGACCTCGGGGAAGATCGGTTTGGATTCCGTAGAAATACTCGAACACGTGAGGCAATACTGACCTTACGACTTACCTTAGAAGAAAGATTAAGGAAAGGCAAACGTACATTTCTAGCATTTGTAGACTTAAAGAAAGCTTTTGATAATGTTGACTGGAATACTCTCTTTCAAATTCTAAAGGTGGCAGGGGTAAAATACAGGGAGCGAAAGGCTATTTACAATTAGTACAGAAACCAGATGGCAGCTATAAGAGTCGAGGGACATGAAAGGGAAGCAGTGGTTGGGAAGGGAGTAAGACAGGGTTGTAGACTCTCCCCGATGTTATTCAATCTGTATATTGAGCAAGCAGTAAAGGAAACAGAAGAAAAATTCGGAGTAGGTATTAAAATCCATGGAGAAGAAATAAAAACTTTGAGGTTCGTCGATGACATTGTAATTCTGTCAGAGACAGCAAGGGACTTGGAAGAGCAGTTGAATGGAATGGACAGTGTCTTGAAAGGAAGATATAAAATGAACATCAACAAAAGCAAAACGAGGATAATGGAATGTAATCGAATTAAGTCGGGTAATGCTGAGGGAATTAGATTAGGAAATGAGACACTTAAAGTAGTAAAGGAGTTTTGCTATTTGGGGAGCAAAATAACTGATGATGGTCGAAGTAGAGAGGATATAAAATGTAGACTGGCAATGGCAAGGAAAGCGTTTCTGAAGAAGAGAAATTTGTTAACATCGAGTATAGATTTAAGCGTCAGGAAGTCGTTTCTGAAAGTATTTATATGGAGTGTAGCCATGTATGGAAGTGAAACGTGGACGATAAATAGTTTGGTCAAGAAGAGAATAGAAGCTTTCGAAATGTGGTGCTACAGAAGAATGCTGAAGATTAGATGGGTAGATAACATAACTAATGAGGAAATATTGAATAGGATTGGCGAGAAGAGAAGTTTGTGCCACAACTTGACCAGAAGAAGGGATCGTTTGATAGGACATGTTCTGAGGCATCAAGGGATCACCAATTTAGTATTGGAGGGCAGCGTGGAGGGTAAAATTTGTAGAGGGAGACCAAGAGATGAATACACTAAGCAGATTCAGAAGGATGTAGGTTGCAGTAGTTACTGGAAGATGAAGCAGCTTGCACAGGATAGAGTAGCATGGAGAGCTGCATCAAACCAGTCTCAGGACTGAAGACCATAACAACAACAAGCTTCTTTATCCTTTGTTTTCCTTCCCAAATTATGTTATTGCCCCCTTTAGGGGCGTCCATTTCTCTTCAACTGTACTGCTTACTGAGCTATTCCTTAATGCCGTACCTATAGCTTTAGAGTACTTCAAGCATATCTTGTCATTCCTTAGTACTTCCCTATCCAAATTCTTTGCGTAATGAAGCTTCCTGACTAATGTTTTAAACTTCAGCCTACTCTTCATCACTACTATATTGTGATATCAGTCTATATCGGCTCCTGCGTACGTCTCACAGTCCAGTATCTGATTTCGGAATGTCTGTCTGACCATGACGTAATGTAACTGAAATCTCCCCGTATCACCCGGCCTTTTCCAAGTATACCTCCTCCTCCTGTGGGTCCTGAACTGAGTATTCGCAATTACTAGCTGAAGTTTTGTTACAGAGTTCCAGTTAATCTTTTTCTTTTCTCATTCCTTGTCCCAAGCCTATATTCTCCTGTAACCTTTTCTTTCACTCCTTCCCCTACAACTGCATTCCTGTCCCCGATGACCATTAGAATTTCACCTCTCTTTACATTCTGTATTACCCTTTCAGTATGCTCATACACTTTCTGTGTCTCTTCATCTTCAGCTTGCGACGTCGGCATCATATCTGATCTATCGTAGTCGGTGTTGGTTTGCTGTCGATGCTGAACTGTTAACGATAACACGGTCTTTGCCCTACCTTCCTATTCATAACGAATCCTACTCCCGTCATATCATTTTCTGCTGCTGTTGATATTACCCTATTCTCATCTGACCAGAAATCCTTGTCTTTCCACTTCACTTCACTAACCTCTACTATATCTAGATTGAGCCTTTGCAATTCCCTTTTCAGATTTTCTTATTTCCCTACCAAGTTCTAGCTTCTGACATTCCACGCCGCGACTCGTAGAATGTTGTTATTTCGTTGATTATTCAATCTATATCTAATGGTAACCTCTCTCTTAGCTGTCCGCTCCAGGAGATCCGAATGGTGGACAATTGCGAAATCTTTTGCTAAAGGAGAGAGCATCAAGACACATCTTCAATTACTGGCCACATATCCCGTGGCTAGACGTTACGTTTCTTTAATGCAGTGGTTTCCATTGCCTTCTGCAACCTCATGCCGTTGATCCTTTGCTTATTCTTCGATCTTCAGGGGCAGTTTCCCACCTAGAGTGACGTGAAGCTCTATTCGCTTCTCCACGCTATTTGGCAAGGCCGTTGAGAGAATGAGGATGACTTCTCATGCCGGAAGTTTCGAGCGCCAATGCTGATTATTAATGAAAATTTAAGCAGCGGCGGGATTCGAACCTGGGACCGAAGACGTTTTGATTATGAATCCAAGACGCTACCCAAAGATCACGTGTAGTACCATACAAGGCCATAAACACTCTCGTGAAATCCGCTTGTGACTCGCAGCAAAATCTAGCCGAATCCACGTTGGCGCTGGCAGTTATATCAAGATATTTGCACATAAGTTTAATCATTGCCCCATAGGCAAGGCATAGGAAGAGGAGTGATATAACTAGCAAATCCTGGCCTTAGGATGCAATCACCTACCATCTTATCAGAAGGTCTGCAATTTTAAGACAGTCACGTAACGTCCCTAATCGATAGGCTCTTCTTTCGTCGACTACTGATTAATTATCACACACCTTATACTCAATGGGCGCAATTCCTCGATTTTCTTTTTGGAGACGCTGTTTCAGCATTCCTTGACTCCTAATCTGTAGCTGCTCTATAGCCTCGGACAACCACCGTTTAATGTTCTCAGACTTTTGGCTCATCCTGACTTCTATTTCCTGAAACTGGTTTGCTATTACACTCCTGGAAATGGACAAAACAACACATTGACACCGGTGTGTCAGACCCACCATACTTGCACCGGACACTGCGAGAGGGCTGTACAAGCAATGATCACACGCACGGCACAGCGGACACACCAGGAACCGCGGTGTTGGCCGTCGAATGGCGCTAGCTGCGCAGCACTTGTGCACCGCCGCCGTCAATGTCAGCCAGTTTGCCGTGGCATACGGAGCTCCATCGCAGTCTTTAACACTGGTAACATGCCGCGACAGCGTGGACGTGAACCGTATGTGCAGTTGACGGACTTTCAGCGAGGGCGTATAGTGGGCATGCGGGAGGCCGGGTGGACGTACCGCCGAATTGCTCAACACGTGGGGCGTGAGGTGTCCACAGTACATCGATGTTGTCGCCAGTGGTCGGCGGAAGGTGCCCGTGCCCGTCGGCCTGGGACCGGACCGCAGCGACGCACGGATGCACGCCAAGACCGTAGGATCCTTCGCAGTGCCGTAGGGGACCGCACCGCCACTTCCCAGCAAATTAAGGACGCTGTTGCTCCTGGGGTATCGGCGAGGACCATTCGCAACCGTCTCCATGAAGCTGGGCTACGGTCCCGCACACCGTTAGGCCGTCTTCCACTCACGCCCCAACATCGTGCAGCCCGCCTCCAGTGGTGTCGCGACAGGCGTGAATGGAGGGACGAATGGAGACGTGTCGTCTTCAGCGATGAGAGTCGCTTCTGCCTTGGTGCCAATGATGGTCGTATGCGTGTTTGGCGCCGTGCATGTGAGCGCCACAATCAGGACTGCATACGACCGAGGCACACAGGGCCAACACCCGGCATCATGGTGTGAGGAGCGATCTCCTACACTGGCCGTACACCACTGGTGATCGTCGAGGGGACACTGAATAGTGCACGGTACATCCAAACCGTCATCGAACCCATCGTTCTACCATTCCTAGACCGACAAGGGAACTTGCTGTTCCAACAGGACAATGCACGTTCGCATGTATCCCGTGCCAGCCAACGTGCTCTAGAAGGTGTAAGTCAACTACCCTGGCCAGCAAGATCTCCGGATCTGTCCCCCATTGAGCATGTTTGGGACTGGATGAAGCGTCGTCTCACGCGGTCTGCACGTCCAGCACGAACGCTGGTCCAACTGAGGCGCCAGGTGGAAATGGCATGGCAAGCCGTTCCACAGGACTACATCCAGCATCTCTAAGATCGTCTCCATGGGAGAATAGCAGCCTGCATTGCTGCGAAAGGTGGGTATACACTGTACTAGTGCCGACATTGTGCATGCTCTGTTGCCTGTGTCTATGTGCCTGTGGTTCTGTCAGTGTGATCAGGTGATGTATCTGACCCCAGGAATGTGTCAATAAAGTTTCCCCTTCCTGGGACAATGAATTCATGGTGTTCTTATTTCAATTTCCAGGAGTGTATTTGTACTCAGTCTTCCCGTAAATTTGTAGCTGCTCAATCTCACCAAACTGTTGCTGCAACTGGGGACTTGGTTCACTTGCGGGAACACCCACCAGCCCTTCCCCCAGTTTGGCTTATATTTTCTTTGTAGCTTTTTCTCCACCACTGCCGTCGTTTCCTTCATTTCTAGACCCATCTTTGTTACTATTTCTGTCGCTTCTTCATGCACATTCTTCATCTTATTTTTTATTTCTGATGCTTCTTTGCCCATATTCGTCACCATTTCAATGACTCCATCCTTTATATTCTTCAACATTCGTGCCACGTTCTCATACATATTCTTCACTATTCCTTCCATTTGTCTGTCCATCTTCGACTCCAGTTCCTTCGTTCCATGTGCTTGACCTAGTGTTTCTTATGGCACACTTCGTTCCACTGGGTTTAATGTATCACAGGGGCCGTTTCCTCCATGAGGCATAGCGGAATATGTACCGGGTTTGCTACGTAGAGCCTAGCACTGCTCTTAAATCTGAAACTTCAGGGTGTACATCCACACTCCCATCCCAGCATTCTTTTCCACTCGTGTTCATGCAATCATCCATATGGTCCCCTGGGATACCATTATTGACATTCACCCTAACAAGAGCAGATGACTCCTCTACATCAATGTTTCAGGTATACAACTTGAACAGTGACCTACCAGAGTGCATCTCGACTGACCACCAATCACGGGCAGATCTGCTTCTTCCATCTTATGTTCAACCAAGACATTTCCCCAGAATCTCGAGCAAAGAGCCAGTATCTTCTACATACTGAACAAAAACCAGGCGTAAAGTGATTTCATGTCGCGTCAAACTGCACAGGGCACACGTAAAGACGTACAGACCATGCTCAGTTACCCTGGTAATACCTCTAGATTCCTTATAGACTCCGTAAAATTCTTTGTCGATGGCTCCTAGCTTCAATCTTCCGTTACTTCAACTTCTGTTCTGGGTACACTCGTAAATGAAGTATGAAACTGACAATCATACTGTTCTCTCAATATAAACAGCCTGTCAAACTATATCCCGTACATTCCGTCACAAGATCAATATTGCAAAACTTGAATGCATTATGAGCGCCGGACAGACTATACAAATCGATAAGGCATCAGCACATCAAGACACACTAAACAGAAGCTAGCAGAATCACATATGAAGTAAATGAATGCACCAGCCACTTAAATTATGTATCACCCTGAAACGAAATTCTGCAATATAAAACTAAGAATTACTTTATCTTTAGAATAGAATATCACTAATTTTTATCGAAATTTTATTATTTTGAGTTCCTTTACCAATTCTGGAACCATAACCTCTTTAACTGGTATATGCAGGGCTACAGACATCTTGGTAACCATCCTATCACAGTCATCAAGTCGACCAAACAAAAACTTCAGCAATTTTAATATAAGAAAACTATAAAACTAACATTTGTTAAATGCGACCAGACTTCCTTGACCAAGTAACAACCGATATAATACAACTTGCGCCTTCTCTGCTCGATTGGAAGACTGCCTATTGGAGGGAATCCTTAGTATGGTCTCCAAATTAATGCAGGGTGACTGATGTCTTCGTATCGACATATTGAGGCGGTACTGCTCTGATCTGAAGCTCTTTGGCACGCAACGACGGTGCGCTGCTTCAGGATGGACCGTCTCGAGGCGACACGTGAACGCAAGGGAGAGGACAGTAGGGCTCAGGTGGTACATCTGAGGGAGTCATTCCGCAGCCACACGTACTTCCAGTTTGTGCAGGACATACGAGAGCGTTACCTTGTAAGAGCAGAAAGTATACCTGTTTGTAGGTGGCTGCATGATGGACAGCGGCAAGTAAACTCTTTGATCCGTCAGTGCCATTTACTTATTAGTTTGGAGCATTTCCATGAGGAAGGCTGCTTATAATTTCACTCGGAAGTCAATCATGAGCTCCCATCAACTGTATTACATCTCAGTGGATGACAAAGTGTATGAAATTTTTTCGCCTGATTCTATGTTGACACTGTTAATAGAAGTTTAATTGCCTCAGAATTTGAGTGTACATTTGTTTAGAGTTTCCACAATGCATTGCCAGTGAAAACCTGTGTGTGTCTGTGTTTCTAGTAACGGAAAAGCTGCACTGTGTGGTGGAACCTCACATTACGCTGTTTTGGCGCTTACTCCTTTGATCTGGCACTCGGTTCACTTGGTAGATTCATTTACATCCTAAAAAGGTAGGTGGAAAAGGAGAGGCAAAACTGGCTACTTATCTAAGGTAATATGTATTTACTTAAGATGCTATTTTATGTCTCTTAACGTTGTCGCTTTTCTGTTTAAGGTTTCTAAATACTACCTGTATTCCAGTCATTTAAAATTGGTGTGACATTCTCTGGCTTCCGACGCAGGACCTTAATACTGTGTTGCGATCAAGTTTTCCGGTGAGCCTACAAAATAAATAAATAAAAAAATTAAATTAAATACTAATTATTGTATATGTATGATATAGATTGGTTGTAATTAATATTTGATTATCTAGAACGTGGACGTTTAATTATTAGGTATCAGACGCTTGACAATGGCTTTTTCGTAAATGCAATGTTATTCGTAGTTGACCGTGAAATGTAATTCAAATAATCGGACTTTGTATTTAAATCGTTTCTAAAGACTGCTGCGGTAGATGCGGACTCAAAATCTCAATATTAGAATAATTTTCCAGCCAAGTCAATACGTCGTACAGAGGTGACTGTCTACTAAACATAAAAAAGTTTACACAGTGAGTTAAATCAGATATATTCAACGAATAAGCCCACAGTTAAATAATTCAACTCACTTTCATAAATATAGATTCTTTACAGAGTCGAGTGCCTAGTGAGATTGCAACTCGCAGTGTTCTTATATAACATCAAATATGGCGGTGTGCCAGTTAATAAAATATACGTGCTTGCCGCATCAGCTATTGTACAATACCTACTTCTTCTTAATGAAACATAAGAGTGTCGTAATTGTATTTTGTTTTATCTGCGGAATAGCGCTGCAGTTCTGTGCTATAGGCTTTATTTATTTTCTAGAAATTAATTATTTAATTAAGATCTCGCGTTTCAGAGGAAACTCACGCACGGCATGCAAATGTGCCTTGATAAGCCCTTAGCGTACTTCATCAGTAATCACTACCTTGTAACTTAATTAATTGCAGTGTTGCTGTTTTTAAAATAGCGTGGTTTTACGGCGCATTTATATTATTATTGGAAATTTGCATTACTGGTGTCTCTAAAATAATTCTGATAAGGGGTCTAATCAACTTCGGGTGTATTTAAATAACGATATCGCCAAAGTGGCTCCTCTCACGTACTTCGTAATTACAGTGGTTTCAAAAATAATTTCCAATAAGGGATCTGAGCTCTTAATTTGGTTTTTTATCCGAACCATTGTAATAAATTGATTTTTGGGGCATTACAGTGTAGTAACTGTATCACTTCAATAAAGGTTCTCATGTTACCTGCGTTTGTGCTTCATGTAAGGTTATTGTACTGAGATGACATTGTTTAATTCTTCGCTCAGGAGGTTACCACTTCCTGATACCCACATAATGAACGCTTTCAGTTGTAGCAGTTTCTGCGGTTTATCAGTGAATGAATGATTACACATGCTGTTAATGAGAAAGTGTTGTTTTCTGTAACATTTCTTTTACTTGTTTTTGCAGACTGTACGGTCGTGATAATAGGAAAAGTCCTAAGATTAATGCAATTAATGAAATCCTCTTTGCAGTGTGAGAATTGGGGTAGGGAAATGTCACTGGTTGTGGTCGGCTGTTATGTATTTCACCAAGTCATCCTGTTAAAATTGCTATGGGGAAAGTTGGTGAGGTAAGTGCAACATAATCCGCTTGCAGCATATTGCTCTCTGATGTACAGCAGAGTGTTAGCATGTTAGTTGATGCCTCTCCATCTCGCAGGAAGATTTTTCGCTTACAAATGCTCACGGATGTGTGTCTGGTTAATACAGATGGCAAGATTCTGCTGGAAATTCAGGCATTGCAAGATAAAGTTTTGCTATTGAAGCAAATAATTTCGTTTCTTACCTGTCAGTCATAGAATGAAGTAACTAACATTGATCATAAGAATAATTTACATACACTCTAGAGGCTTAATAAAAAGCTGCTGTGTGGAAAGAATTTAGTAAATTCCCTAACCCACTGATTGTGATGATTCAGAATGTTCAGAGGTTATTTTATTTAAAGCACTAAAACTTTTTGCGATTACTGGGGTTAACCGTTAGATTGCGGAAACAGGCTGGTGTGATGCCAGTTCTGCATGGCATTGTGTTCTCCATTAACAGTTGCCCGAGTAAGCCGGCTAATGGCTGTAGTTCTGCAGATTAATTGCTTGCTAGGTGAGCTCTGGAGGAAAGTTCATCTAGAAAATTTGGGAACCTGTAAACAGTAGGAATCCATTGTCCACATTTTCCCATGATGCAAATGGTGAATGACTCTTTAGCGCATTGTATTGAGAGTATATTTACGGAAATGATGGCACTCTGCTTACATTTGTGCGAAGACGAGGCGATGATTGATGTGTTGGAAGGGATGTGAGCAGAAGACGGGTAGAGGGTTCTATTTGCTGATGAGCCACACATGTCTGTTCATTTAGACAAAACGATTGTCATCATTGGCAATATGAAATTCAGTGATGTAAAGTGAGATATTGGGGGGGCTGAGCATTATGGCTGTTGCTATTGATACAAGAAGAATTTGCAGCTTAGTGCTTTCACCTTTTGGTGTCGCTTGGTGGGTGTTAAACTGTGGAGAGCCGTTGGATTGGCGCTCAAGAAGCTGATGCTACACCTCCCTTTCGTTTTCACTGCCCTTATTTTGGAACCAGTTTGTACTATGCGTGATTCCGGCAGTGAAGTTTCTTCATCTGATCTCCACTGGTATTGCAGTTATTGCAGTGGTTAATTCTGTCACCCAATGAGATGAATGGAAAAAATCGGAGTATGATATCTGTGTTATTATTAAAATTGGCAAAATCTGAGCAGCAGAGTCTGCCATGAAGGGAAGAGAATAATCCAGTATCCAACTCCTGATACAGCCTAAATATTTCGAATAGACAGTTTCACATCGCTGAGGTTCATTGCCTCAGTCTCACAGGGTATATCAAGTTGCATGTAGGAATGTTAAGTACGTATGTGAGCCATGCACAAACCATCAACTTCCCATACGTAAGTTGAACCAACATCTCCACCGACTCCTGTATCATTACCATCATTTCGTCGCGTTGTGCTGTCTGAACTCACCCGAATGTATCACAGGAATATGAGCTCCTACGTTAGCAAACGCAGGAGAAGTGTGCATTGCAGGCACTGCCTCAAGCCGGTCTCCGTACAGGAGTCGAATTCGAAACATCTCCATCATGCTCCCAGCCAGAAGTGTTCTCTATTCCGCGTCGGTTCTCGTCCATAAGAGAACTGTTCCTAACACGATGTACGTCTGAGTCTTTTGTGGGGAATCCTCAATACTGGCGATGGAATGGCACATGGCAACTCTGTTCCGATAAGTTTATTATTATCGGTTCCAATCTCTTGTTTCTTCGTGGCAAAAACGTTCTAAAGCCAAGACCGTACAAATATCTCTTTATTTTCAAACAACCAATTCCGACATACTTCGGTGTTATCTTCTGGTTCAAATGGTTCAAATGGCTCTGAGCACTATGGGACTCAACATCTTAGGTCATAAGTCCCCTAGAACTAAGAACTACTTAAACCTAACTAACCTAAGGACATCACACACACCCATGCCCGAGGCAGGATTCGAACCTGCGACCGTAGCAGTCCCGCGGTTCTGGACTGCAGCGCCAGAACCGCTAGACCACCGCGGCCGGCGTTATCTTCTGGTCTTCAAAAATTATTATTATAAAATGGGTTCATTTGGGTTGGAATTCACACCAATTTGATATGTAGACTGAATTTTTCTTACTGAGAAATTAGAAGGAGCGATGTGTTTCACTTGGTAAAATATACACTCCTGGAAATTGAAATAAGAACACCGTGAATTCATTGTCCCAGGAAGGGGAAACTTTATTGACACATTCCTGGGGTCAGATACATCACATGATCACACTGACAGAACCACAGGCACATAGACACAGGCAACAGAGCATGCACAATGTCGGCACTAGTACAGTGTATATCCACCTTTCGCAGCAATGCAGGCTGCTATTCTCCCATGGAGACGATCGTAGAGATGCTGGATGTAGTCCTGTGGAGCGGCTTGCCATGCCATTTCCACCTGGCGCCTCAGTTGGACCAGCGTTCGTGCTGGACGTGCAGACCGCGTGAGACGACGCTTCATCCAGTCCCAAACATGCTCAATGGGGGACAGATCCGGAGATCTTGCTGGCCAGGGTAGTTGACTTACACCTTCTAGAGCACGTTGGGTGGCACGGGATACATGCGGACGTGCATTGTCCTGTTGGAACAGCAAGTTCCCTTGCCGGTCTAGGAATGGTAGAACGATGGGTTCGATGACGGTTTGGATGTACCGTGCACTATTCAGTGTCCCCTCGACGATCACCAGTGGTGTGCGGCCAGTGTAGGAGATCGCTCCCCACACCATGATGCTGTGTGTTGGCCCTGTGTGCCTCGGTCGTATGCAGTCCTGATTGTGGCGCTCACCTGCACGGCGCCAAACACGCATACGACCATCATTGGCACCAAGGCAGAAGCGACTCTCATCGCTGAAGACGACACGTCTCCATTCGTCCCTCCATTCACGCCTGTCGCGACACCACTGGAGGCGGGCTGCACGATGTTGAGGCGTGAGCGGAAGACGGCCTAACGGTGTGCGGGACCGTAGCCCAGCTTCATGGAGACGCTTGCGAATGGTCCTCGCCGATACCCCAGGAGCAACAGTGTCCCTAATTTGCTGGGAAATGGCGGTGCGGTCCCCTACGGCACTGCGTAGGATCCTATGGTCTTGGCGTGCATCCGTGCGTCGCTGCGGTCCGGTCCCAGGTCGACGGGCACGTGCACCTTCCGCCGACCACTGGCGACAACATCGATGTACTGTGGAGACCTCACGCCCCACGTGTTGAGCAATTCGGCGGTACGTCCACCCTGCCTCCCGCATGCCCACTATACGCCCTCGCTCAAAGTCCGTCAACTGCACATACGGTTCACGTCCACGCTGTCGCGGCATGCTACCAGTGTTAAAGACTGCGATGGAGCTCCGTATGCCACGGCAAACTGGCTGACACTGACGGCGGCGGTGCACAAATGCTGCGCAGCTAGCGCCATTCGACGGCCAACACCGCGGTTCCTGGTGTGTCCGCTGTGCCGTGCATGTGATCATTGCTTGTACAGCCCTCTCGCAGTGTCCGGAGCAAGTATGGTGAGTCTGACACACCGGTGTCAATGTGTTCTTTTTTCCATTTCCAGGAGTGTATTTAAAGGGAAGATCGCAACAATATTTTTCTTCTTACAAACAAACGGTTTGGATAGGCTTTGCTGCAATCTTCAGGTCTTTAAAAATTTTTGTTTCACTTTAGCTACCATGTTCTAGGAGGCTCCTGCTCCGGAAAAAGAGAGAGACTGGGCCACTGCAAGAAAACTCATGCTTCCTCCTCTTCGAAAGGCGATGCAGATGCTCCCACCCTGATTAATTTTTATGGCACCATTCAGTCAGAGCTCGAGTCAACAATTGCCGATTCTTCGCAACAAAGGGCGGTGGCAGTGAAATTTCAAAACAAACCTGTTTACTGCGTGTTTGTGCTCCCACATCACTCGCAAGATCTTATTTCTTTCTGTGACAGAATATGAAATAGCTGTAAAGAACAGTATTTCTTATAGTCAGTTGCTTCTAGTCCACATATTGGATGCTTAGATGGCTTACGACTGGGACTTATTTCCACTAATTTCTCCTCACACTATCGATCAAAGTAACTATGGGCACTAGGATTACTTGCTGAATATTTTTCTTCCACTTACATGCCAAACGCTTTCTTCTAATCATTTATGCATCAGTTTTTGTCAAGTTGGTTTTGCAGTCTTTCGCTGAAAACCAGTTTTAAATTATACAATGAGAAATGGAGGGATTGAAGATAAGAATTAGTCGATGAAAGGTTAAGTGATAAACCATCATAGCCACACAGATAGTGATATGAGATTGAGGAAGAAGTTGTTGAACGTGCTACTATTGTTGGTTGAGGGAAAGATGTAGAAGGAAGTCGGCCGTGCCCTTTCAAGGGAACCATCCGGCATTTGCCTGTAGCGGTTAAGGGCTATTACGGGAAACCTAAATCAGGATGGCCGGACGTGGGTTTGAAACGTCGTCCGCCATAATGTTAGTCCTGTGTGCTAACCACTACGCTAGTGCTTGAATGGAGAACAACATTGCATTTGGTGTGAGACATTGACCATGTTAAATGTAAATTGACATAAGATTTTAAATTCGATGTTTTCTAAGAATATCAAATGGGGAGACAAAGCACAAATGAAGGAGTACTAAATGCGCACGTGAGGATAGACGACTAATGTACACCCCAACAGATGGACGCTCATATTAGTGGGATGTCTGCTATGAAATCCTAGTTAAGTTAAGGTGTACCCGAACGGAGGAGCAGGGGGGAAATTAGTAACGGCAGACAATTATTAGAATATGCATAACAGAAGTTACGTTGAGATGAAAAGATTATCACAAAGCAGGGAAAACATTGATGCATAATTTCGGTACGACAGCTGCCATCTTGTAAAAGCAGAGTTCCGCACGTCAGATTAGCGAGTGGCAAAGGGGCACCAAATGGTCAACCTTTTAATCGAGAACCCTATGAAAGGAACATCAATATTTATGCGATAGTAACACTGCGAAAAGAAGTATTACTCTTTTGAAACCCTGTAGTTGTCTCCCACATTACGCTGGTAAGGGGAGTGGGAGGGCAGAGTTGAGCTGTGACTAGTCTTTTCCCCTTGCTAAAATAACTTTATTTTATTTAAACCACCTTTAAAGATTTATTTGCTCATAAAGTAAATTTAAATAAATTTTTGATCAGTTACAGTGGCCAGAAAGAGAACAAGGTCACTACTGAATAACAAGTCAACTCGGTAGCAGATTAATAGAAAAATCTACCAAAATAGCCAGATACTGGGGAGATAATTTAAAACACTTAACATACACGATATACGAAGTAACAATGGTCTTCTCAATAAAAAACAATCAAAATTAAATTCACTGTAAAAATTACTCAGTACATCATTTCAATCTTGGCAAAAGAATTCCGGAAAGACTTTACAAGTGCCGCAATTTAATATGTCTGCGCAAGGAATTTGCAAAAGAGTACCAACACAACAGCACATGCTTAAACAAACACGGGACTGTTAAACACTCTGTAACAACTTGCTCAGAAATGTGCCAGTAATTTTCATCAGACATGAAAACAATTGTGCAAGGAGCAACTTTTATTTAAATCTGTAAAATGAAACGCACAACAATTTGAAAAAGAAGTACACAATAATCCAGGTAAACAACACATGACTACACAGGAACACATAAAATGGAGCCCCATAGGAATTATGCAAGTGGTCAAAATCTTTATTACTGAAGGTGCTGCACTAGAAAACCTATGAATAACTTCAGATAAAGCTTGACAATAAAATAACGAGTAGATTGATTACGGAAAACTTGGGTAAAAGATCAAATTACATCAAACTGAAGTGAGGCCAAATGAATTGGCAACTGACGACCTCGGATACTTCGTCTGGACAGTTCAGACACGCGTAAACAGGTAATACAATGTGTGTTGGCCAGTGCAAGTTACCTTTAGTAGAAACAGCAGCCGAAAACTGACCTATTGTAACATAAGTAGACACTAAATCAGTAGAGAATTCTCCCGCCTTACAACACACTCGCAAAGGCAAATACGATGCCTCCGAGTTCTGTCTTTGGAAAAGACCATCCAGCTCGCCCGGAAGCAAAGCGCTCCCAGCCTCGCCGAGTAGTACGTGCTCCGCCGGCTCACTCTTCCTTGTTGCAGTCCGCAGCACTTGGTCTAGCGGCTAGGTCGCCGCCTTAGGATCACGGGGTCCCTGGTTCGATTCCCGGCCGTGTCAGGAATGTTCTCCGCCCTGGGAGTGGACGTCGCTGTTGACCTCATCATTCCATCATCATTCGGGAAAAGTGACGTGACTGGACTGTGAAATGTTGGGAATTTGTACGGAGGCGTAACACCCAAAGAGAGATTAACTTCACATTGGAAGTGTAAGCCGCAAATGTTGTTGTTCGTTGAAATTTAACCGTTTCTAGCTATTTAACTGTTAACGTCAAAATGAGACGTTGTGCCAAAATCGCGATGGGGCTCGGCAGTTGTGGGTTCTGTCTTTCTGCCTCACTTACGACTTCAACATCGAAATGGCAAGTGAATTACATGCTCGTTATACATTATTTTAAACAAATTAATAAAAATCTCCGAAGCATCGGCACCTGCATTGCAACGAATATTCCGTCATAGTCATACAAAAAATTAGACATGCTAATAACTAACTATGATTATGATTTAAGAGTCACTAGTTAGGATTAGCTGTAGGACAATCGGCTTTATAATAGAAAAGGAAGAACGCACTGAACGATATCGATTTATTATGTAACAAATTCTACTTGAATTCAAGAAAATGACTACTAATCAGCTACTATCATATCAAAATCAGTTCTCTGAAAAGTTAACGGTAAACAGTGTCTAGAAGCTTTATTGTATCTGAATGTATCCCTGACACTTTGGAGGATACGTTAATACTAACTTGAAGACTGGTTCAGAAAAGCAGCAAAGTTTCGCAATCATCACAGCTCGCAAATGCATAGTGATCGAATGCAAAACTCGCGAAATACGATAATTAGTGAAGAAATCCAAGTTGCGTTGCAAATCTTGCATATTGAACTGGTCAAATAACGGACGATGCTAATTTTGAAATGTGAAACTTACTTAGAACTCAGAGAAAATGTGTCCCAGCGCAAAAGTCAGCACTAAATGCCAAATGTCTGAGACGGCGGTCGAGAACAGCTGCCACGGAGGTCAGCACATGCCCAGACGTCCTCTCCAAGGAAGGGTCTCGAAACGAAATCCTCGTCTCCACCTTACTCCGTAACGGTCAAAAAGTTCTGTCTGAAGGAGAGAACCCCCAGGCATTGCCACAGTGGGCAGCGAGAACTTCGCTTTCTTCTCCAGAATAACACTGTACAAACTTCCCATTCTTGGCTCACTGAATGCAGAAAGTTGGTGTTGACTAGTAGCCAGGTTCCACCTTTGGTTGAGTCATTCGGGCCAAAGCACGGTTTCACAGAAGATTCACGATTGAGTAACCAGATTTTGGAGGGAAGGCAACGAGCTTTTCTGCAGTAGGTTAACTGTGAAATACCGTTCCCTTCAGCATTCTGTTAGAGGGTAACACAATTACACAGGGAGAAAGCCCACCCTAAGCCACTGTCCCGTTGTCCGTCCGTTGTTCCATTAGACGACAGCAGATGTCAGACCGGTCGTCAGCTGTACTACGGTGGACTGCAGTAGAGGCGCTTCTGCAAACACTTCTCTGACGTGAGAGGGTAGGATGTAAGGGAGGCAGAGGGGAGAGCCAGTCGCACCTGTGCAGGTAGCATCTCACAACAGACGCGAGACGAGACAGGAAAGCCTTTCATTGTACGATGACATGACAGACTGTTGAGAGCAGCCCGCGCTGGAAAATAAATAATGGAAAAGTACGCCTTAGCAACGTTTTCGGCTATCACTTAATGTACTGCTGTTCGCTGTTTTGAGTGGCTCGTACACTACAAACGAAGGCATACACCAAGTCGTGATGAGCCAAAATTCATAGCTAAGAGCTGATCCTCTATAGCAGACTTTATATCACAGTGCCACAAGGGAATTATAGTGCATGATATGTAAATTATTCTCATGTAATAGGACATCTGATATGCAGAAACGGTTCAAATCTGTGCAGGACCTGAATAGGGACACCGACCTGTCACATGCCGATCAATAATCTGCTACTTGTCGCATTATTCAGCTCATGCTGATCGATAGAATGAACTTTGGTTCGGTTTGGTAGTTGTAATCAGTGTGTTTTTCTTACTGATTATAGAGTTAGAGGTCAGCGTGTTTAATTAACAGGTTTTATCAGTCTCCCACATTGACTACATGTCTGTTTCTATAATGGTGTAACGGAGACTGTACAATGTTGAGGTAAAAGGGCCTAATGGTAATGTTACAGATTACTTCCACACAGTTCCTAAGCGTAGAGGTCTCATTTCACATGTAAATTTACCGGTGCCGACAATTCAAAGTATAAAGATCCTAAAGGTCGGATAGTTGTTGAGGTACTAGAAGAAAAGTAGTTACGTTTAATGCACGAAGGACTATAAGCAATAAAATGTGACAGTCTCATTGAATTTTTCGAAAGAAAGTTAGGCCATTTGACTGTTAATTGTCCATTTATTTCACACAGACATCATTTCGGCCCTTGCAGCCATTCTCAAGTACACGCTGAAATATTAAAATATGTATGAGCTGTCTGTGGAATATGCCATCGGCGAAAAAGCATAGGTTGTATTTCTGATCTATAAGACCAGAGATATGTTTTTTCGACCCATACAGCAGTGGTTTCAAGGCACCTTTCCCTGTCTTTCACAAGGAAAGAAAAGAAAAATTTAAATTGCTCTAAGCACTATGGGACTAAACATCTGAGGTCATCAGTCCCGTAGACTAAGAACTACTTAAACCTAACTAACCTAAGGACATCTCATGCATCCATGCCCGACGCAGGATTTGAACCTGGGACCGTAGCAGCCTCGTGGTTCCGGACTGAAACGCCTAGAACCGCTCGGTCACAGCGGCCGCCAAAGGAAAGAAGTTCACCTAGCTTTTTTTTCAGGGTGGATCCTCACCCCTTAGTTCAAAAATTCCTTCCTGACACAACGCACCTCAGATTGAGCGAGGCACCGCAGTGATTAACACACTGGACACACATATGGGAGGACGACGGTTCAGATCAGCGTTCGGTCATCCACATTTAGGTTCCCGTGATTTTCCTAAATTGCTTAAGGCAAATGCCGCGATGGTTCCATTGAAAGGGTACGGCGGAGATCCTTCTCCATCCTTCCCTAATCCGAGCATGTGCTCTGTCTCTAATGAGTTCACTGTCGACGGCACGTTGTACACTAATCTACTCCTCCTCCAATGATACATCCAGAAAACACTTTATGGCTACAGTAGCGTCTAAACGTCATGGAACAACTACCTTGCAGTTGCTACGAGTGTCAGTGCCACAATTACAACCTCTGCAGGTGACGGATTGTGAGAAGGGCAGGAGCGCCGTCGGGGGTCACATGGTATCCTGTAACGGGTCTTGAGGGAAGGTGGTGGAGGGGAAATCCACTACCTGCAGCCTGCCGCCTCGGCCTGTTCTAAACCAAGAGCCATCATGCCATAAAGCCATAATGAAACTGCTAATATCCTCCCGTCCCACGCCCCTTTTCGCGCCAACGTGCCCTTAAGGAAGCTTCCCGTCTGTATATCACTGTCTGTGGTTCTGTGACCAGACGGCGAATTCGTCACACATGGCAGTCCTCTGGGAGCTAGTCTGAAACTCCTTTCAAAGGGGAAAACCGCGTTTGTAGACGTAATTGGCAGCCAAAGGCTCACTGCGGACGCTTCCGCGAAAAGCATCATCTCCCGCGCCAATCTCCTCTCACTGGAGCTCTCTTCCCACCAAGGCAAACTGAATCTGGAACCTTCCTCCAGAGGTAGCCAGCCTTGTGCTTTCCACAAACCTAGCCAAAAATGTAGCAATCGTGTTTTGTTTCCGACTAAATGTTTTACATTACCTTTTACGCGTAAAAATAATTATCAGTAAATGAATATAACAACAAAACTTACTATCCATTTTGTAGAGACGTAAGTGTCTGTTCACCATTACTATTTATATAATATTTTTGACCAGTGGCTACCTTGGTACCACCACATTTTTGTTGGAATAATAAGTCCCTGTACTAATCTAGCTTCACAGGATGTCAAGATTTCCTGAAACACTCCAAATGCTTTTTGGCCTTTTGTTCAAAAAAGAAAAAGAAAAAAAAATGCAAGTAGCTGAAACTAACAGGTTGGAAATTAACTATCATGACTGCCTTTCTTTCAGCTTCGTTCAGTACGAAGATATAAACGGCAGTACCGCTTTTCCAATTAGCACACTACCTTTTGTGTTCTGTAATCCATCGTCACTCTACAAGACTTGTTCAAAAATCTATCATAGCGCAGCATTCACGTCCATATTTTATTACAAACGTTACAGAGAACTAACTTTGAATCTACTCTACTGGCCGACAGTTACTTGGGCTGACCTAAATAGTCCACTTGCAAGAAACAAATGGCAATATAATGAAAAACGACAGTGGGCATTCACCCTTTAGTTGAAGGTTGGTTTGAGCACCTGCTATTACACCAAAGAAGAGAAAGTAGAAATGATAAATAATGTTTACAAGTACTACAGTACTCTTCTACCTGTACCGGTATTATTGAGACGCTAGTATATGAAGGGTTTATTTCAATAGTGGTACAAGGCTATTATCTCCACTTTTCTGTCAATAATGCTTCTGAAATTAATGAGCCAAACAAACAGAAAGAAAGGTTCATCTCTAGCAAGAAGCCATATGCTTGAATATTTCTGGTATCTCAACTGCTGATTTTTCACAGCTCATTTAACATTACGACTCTGTATCTCAATATGAAAAGAAATGGACTTATACCACTATTGAAATAAGCCCTTCACATATTCTCCGTTGCTGCAGTCTACACTCACACAAACCTTCAACTGAAGACAGGTGGCTCAGTGAATGGTGGACTTTTCTTGTGTAATGACCAAAAGTCATAACAACGACAGAGAATAACCGAAAATTATTAGAAAAATTATTGCACTATTTCCCGAGTCGTAGCTTGGGACAGATGACCTAGAAACTAACTCTAAAAAAGTCACAGATAATATTTAAGACAAATTTAGGATAGTGGCCGAGCGGTTCTAGGCGCTTCAGTCCAGAACCACGAGACTGCTACGGTCGCAGGTTCGAATCCTGCCTCGGGCATTGATGTGTGTAATGTCCTCAGGTTAGTTAGGTTTAAGTAGTTCTAAGTTCTAGAGGACTGCTGACCTTAGATATTAAGTCCCAAAGTACTCAGAGCCATTTGAACCATTTGAAATTTAGGATAAGACGCCTACAGTTCCACGGTCACCTATGTGGCATGAATGAAACTAGCTACTTTACCAGCAATGTGTATGATGCAGACAATATTAAAATAAAAAGGATAACATCTAGAGTGCTTTATTCATGTGTTGGTAATTATGTGAGATATCCATAAAAGTGTTTAGTTTCGTCCTTCAGGTAATCTGTCGTACGCCACAGGTCCTTCTTCTTCTCCCCTGAAAGACTGTTGATGCAATTAAAAGCCTGCAAAAGGAAGCACCACTGTTTAAACTCTTCGTGAAAGCATTACTCTCAGTCCACTGCTCCCAGTCCACTGTTCAAATTCGTTGAAGTTTGTGCGTGTCATCACTATTACGGATTTTCCCCCAGTAATTGTGATCCACTGAACATTCGAGATCTGAAGGGTAAGTTTTAAATGAAATTCTTTAGAAGCCGTTTTGAAGTCATATGACTCAGATGGGTCCATTACACTTGCAACGCTTCGATCGGCAACTCTTGAGGAAGCTATCACTTTCGTTAAATACAAAGATACCTGAGAGTTACCAGAGAGTTAGCGTTTTCCGAATGCGGCAAAATCTCGATCACAGGTTAAAAGTACAGCATTCGGCTGTCTGCTGTGGTAGCAAGAGTGTAGCCAACGTATCTTTCTGTCAAGGCAAAGAGACTTGTACCCCTTCGGTGGTCATTCGACAGAAGTTAAGTTGGTGATGGGCAGGACCCCACTGGTCTCTTTCGGCTGCGCGGGGGAAGTTCGTTGCAGGGAGAGCTTGCTCTCGGCACTGGGGACTGGACCTTTGGTGTATAATGAGGTAAAATTAAGAGCGACTTGCCGCTGATGTGTGTGATGGGGAGTAGTTGTTCCAACTTACGTCACATTTGATCTGATAGTTCATTTTTAAGTTCGTTGGTAGAAATGTTACATTTTTCAGAGATATTTTCCTGTAAGTAGTAAATTTCGCGTAAGCACATCACATGGTGTAGGAAGTTCGTTACTCCAGCACAGGTTTAAAATTCAGCTGTCTGACTTCTGTTTCAACTGGAATGTATGTGTGAACATTCCATTGTCTGTGTGACTTATTTCTTCTACTTTTCATTTCGTTTCAGTTTTAAGATTTCGTAGCTTTTTTGTACCATGTGTGGTAATTTCACAGTGAGTAACCTCAGTACCATCCTGAATAACTTTTATTCTTAATTCTGAGTGATCCTTTACTGTCATTTGTGTCTATACGTTTTACATTTGTATTCTTGACGTTTTCACGAGTCGTGACAATTTTGCTTTTTTCATTAATATTCTGGAGGTGTTTCACGCTAGCTTACGTTAGTTAGATGGAGATAGTCTGACGCTCCTTAGGTGATCAGATAAATTTCTTTGTCGGAAAGCGTTCCACAGTATTTCTACTCACAATTACTCACTCATAGTGATACGTATGAGCCTCAGAACCTCTGACTTTCTGTGAAGGGAAAAATTCTTTTTAACTATATTCTTGTGTTTGAATAGAGAATGTTTTTGCGAACTTTTCCCATGAACGCCGAAGATATCCTCTTAAATTATCACCGCAATGTACCGCAGTACTCAATATAACAATGATGTGAGTTAATCAGTTACATAAGAGGCACAGAGAAATAATTGTTTAGAAGTATTTTGTGAATTTTTAATATGATGTTCCATTTTAATAAACTATGTTCAAGTGTGATTATTAATTCCCCTTTTGTAAGATTATTTTTAATACATCCCACCAAGTGTTTCTGAAATTAAAAAGGGGGCCTTATATCTGTAGACTTTGTCTGATTATCTTATTACTTTTGTTGAGGCTTAAGATCCTGCTTGTTATGAATTACTTGATTTAACGTTTGTACTTAAATTGTTGCCATATGCTCATCGCATATATACACTGTTTCTCTTTATTAATATTATCATGTTAGTTATTCTTACCAATTCAGTGTTTAATTCAGTTAATATATAAAATTTTCCCTATTTCAATTAAATTTGGTGGCGACCCAGAAAAATTTTGTTGCACACAAAACATACAGTAGACTGCAGAGTTCAACAATGGCTAACTTCTCCCAGTTTCTGTTTGCAAATCACTCTCCAGATAACCACTCACCCATTAATAACCATTTATTATTATGTGCAATATTGCAGTCACTTCGCCTCTTTCATAGTCTAGCTGTTTAATTTGCTGGTAGGCCTCACAAAGCTAACCTGAGAAACAGTAATTTTAATACCTTCATAAATACTAAATAATAATACTGATACAAATGACATAAAAATTGTTGACTGAAGAGGCTAGAACGGCTCGGCCACAGCGACCGACTGTGTCTTTTCTTTCTCCTCTACGTACGTTCACTATCACTCATTTTGTAATAACGACACAGTACGGTATAATAGCTATATTTTGATGCTCACAGTATGTATTCGAGAAACGAATCGCCTAGCTTCCTGCAAAAATGGCACAGCCATTCTGTGGTGATAAACACTTAGGTGACAAAAGTTTCGGTATAGCGATATGTACGTACAGAGTTGTATCGTACAAACGAAATGCAAAAAGGGAGTGCGTTGTCGGAGCTGTCATTTATACACACGTGATTCATGTGAAAAGGTTTACGACGTGACTGCGGCCACGCGATGGGAATCAACAGATTTTGCATGCCGAATGATAGTTTCAGCTAGACGCATGCAACATTCCACTTCGAAAATGGTTAGAAAAATCTATATTTCCAGAACCACAGTGTCAAGAGCGAGCCGACAATATAAAATTTCAGGCGTTACCCTTCACTACGGACAAGGGAGTGGCCGATGGCCTTCACTTAACAACCAAGAGCAGGTGCATACACGTACAGTTATCAGTGCTAATAGACAAGCAACACTGGGTGAAATAACCGCAGATATCAGTGTGAGACATACGACGGACTTATCTCTTAGGACAGTGCTGAGACTTTTGGCGTAGATGAGCTATGGCAGCTGATGACCAACAGCATCACGTCGTCTGCAGCAAATCTCTTGGGCGCGTGTTGTTACCGGTCGGAGTCTAAACGACTGGAAAACCGGTGCCTGGTCAATGATCCCCTATTTCTTTTGGTAAGGGCTCATGGAACGGTTCTAATGGGGCGGACACTCAACGAAACCACGCATCCAAGTCGACAACAAGACACTGTGCAAGATGATAGTGGCTCCAGAATGGTATGGGTTGTGATTACATATGATGGATTTGGTCCTCTGGTTCAACGAAACCGATTATTGACTAGAAATGGATATTTTCGGCTGCTTGGAAATCATTTCGAGCCATTCATGGACTTCATGTTCCCAAACAACGATGGAATTTTTATTGATAAGATTGAGTCAAGTCACTGGGTCACAATTGTTCGCAATTGGTTTGAAGAACATTCTGGATAATTGAAGTGAATGATTTGGCCTCCCAAATGAACTGACACGACTGTCATCGAACGTTTATGGCGCATACCCGAGAAAACTCCTTCAATGGTAACACCGTCTTGATTACTGACGGCAATAGAGAGAGCATAGCTCAGTATTTCTGCAGGGCACTTAAAGTGACTTCAAGAGTCCATGCCGCGTCGAGCAGCTCCGCTACGCCTGCAAAAAGAGGTCCCATGCTAGGAGGTTCCTATGGCCTTCATAACGTCATTGTTACAGTAGGCCTTGCTAGTAACTAAAGGAAATGAACATGGCCCCACATATCTGGGAACAGCGTTGTTCGCGGCACCCGCAACATCTTTGAAAACGTTTAGGAACTTCATAGGTCTCGAGTCGATTTTCCCAGTTAATATGTAAATAACTGTTATTTTGTGTGTCAAAAAATTTAGATCTATGTTTTTGTTCCTAGAATGAAATTTTCACTCTACAGCGGAGTGTGCGCTGATATGAAACTTCCTGGCAGTTTAAAACTGTGTGGCGGACCGAGACTCGAACTCGTGACCTTCGCATTTCGCGGACAAGTGCTCTACCAGTTGAGCTACCCAAGGACGACTCACGCCCCGTCCTCAGAGCTTTAATTCCACCAGTACTTCTTTGAAGTTTGGAAGTTAGGAGACGAGGTACTGGCGGAATTAAAGCTGTGAGGACGGGCCGTGAGTCGTGCTTGGGTAGCTCAGTTGGTAGCTGGCACGGTACCTCAGCGAGTTCAGTCAAGGAGATGCTTGGCCTCTGTAATAAAAAGAACTGAGTCGAAGAATCAACAAACCAACTTTAAAGGATGTCATGTGACAAAATGTGGTGGAGCACTTGCCCACGAAAGGCAAAGGTCCCGAGTTCGAGTCTCGTTCTGGCACACAGTTTTAATCATCTGCCAGGAAGTTTTATATTTTTGTTGCTTGGCACGTCATGTATTAAAACCCTTCAGATGGCCCTTTCCCACTCTCCTGAAAAAGAGTTTTGATCTACGTTAGGCTCTACGAGATTTATCACAGACAGAATAACAAGAAACCATCTAAATGTTTAGATTCCAGATAGGAGCGACTGCAGTGGGAAACAAAAAGAGGTCTTCCGACTGTTATCTTAAAGCTGATGGCATGCTTCACGTCAGCGTAAAAGAAAAAAAAAAGAAAAACGAATACAGGCGCCAACTTGCTCGGGAGCTTCGTCCACTGCTTTCCAGTGAACATTTATTCCGCAGTTGAACTTGCATTCTCCCTGAAAGAGGAACTATGGCGACAAAGAGGATTAATAAACCACGCAAACGTTGAATTGTGAATTCGTAAGCGCGCTCGTCGGGAGTTTTAGATGGCGCTTTTCCCTCTCCCGATGGTGGCGGGTAGACACAATAGCGGCGGCAGATTTTGCACGCCGGCAGGCGCGGACCGCGGACTGTATTTCAAGCGCAGCGCCCGCAGATAAGGCCTCCTCCTCATATGGCGCCGGCGCGACCGCGCCGTGATTGGTGTTCGAGGTCAGCGCCGCGGGTAGCCTAGCGCGCCCGGGAGCAGGGGCCGCGCCGCGGGCAAAACCCGCTCCAACTTCCTGCCGCCGCGGCCGCCTGCCCGATAAACGGATTTATGGTTCTCGTTCACACGCGGCAGCGCCGCTCACCTAGCTGCCCGCACACCACCACACACGTTCCCTCTCCCACCGCCAACCCCTCCCTCTGGCTCCTCCCCCACCCAACTTCCGCCAGAAAACAAAAAGCAGTATCCGGCGAGCGAGGCGCGGTGCTGCGCTACCGGAAAAAGTGGACACCGCCTCGCGCCGCTGCTACACGCCACGCAGAAACCGCAGTAAGCTATGTCGTCCGTGCGGAGTCGCGGCCAGCAGAGGAAAAACCTCGACAGTGCACGGCGAAATGAAATGGCCGTCCCGTGTTGCTCGTTGGCGTCCTCAACGTGCATTTCATCCAGCTACACTTATTGAAATTCCCGTACCCTTCTCGTCACAGTGGCGTACCTTGTGCTCATTACTCGGAAAAAAAGTTGCTACGGACTTACGAAGAAGAGCGTCAGCTAATCATTATATCATAAACATAGCCGGAAAAAATTAGTACACCATTTTAGAGGTTTCCAATTCGTTCACGTTTTATTGTTGCAACAGTGCATATGGGGTACGTGGGGAGGCGGGTGGAAAATTTATATCGTCTATTATTTGCCGTTCTCAACACAGGCTCTCCAACTACAATGCTGCCAACCAGAAAGTGATTACCAAAAACGTGATGCTTGCAATTAAAGTTCAGTGTGCCCACTCTGACACTCTGATGGAGAAATAGAGTTATTGATCATTGAAGTTCATTACGCTAAGGATAAAGATGATGCCTGGGATTCATAGAAAATGCAGTTTTCTATAACAATTTTCACTATATTCTGAAAATGATAAAGCATAAAATTCCCGACAAATGCTACTATCAGCTATTGTACTATCGGAGATGTTCAGAGTCTATTGGGAAGATCCTATTATTCGTAGATAACGCAACTGTTCAATAACCGTTATCGATATAAATGTTCAAAGTGAATGCTGGCCAAAATTTGATTTTAATACTTATCTGACACCGAGTGCGCTCTGATACGAATCTAGAAGAGAACTGGGGTCTGGCCTAGCTCGCAGCACTCTTAATTGTATAGCAGGGTGCGGACTGCCGAAATTTGCCTTTCTGAACAGCCGCTCGGGCCAGTAAAGCACCACTTCAAGATACTAAATGATTAATTGCTTCATTCGCTGCAGGCCAATGAAGCTTCAATTTAATTGTGATATCAGCGCACAGGTAAGTATCTATAATAATATTATAATGTGGCTAGGTGAAATACTTTTGGCAAGAGAATTATTTTACTTGCACTTCACGCAATAGATGAGCTCTGAACTTGCCCTCGGGAGAGACGCTACAGCTATAGTTTTCTAGTTACCTTTAGGAAACTTCTCACATCTTTGTTATTATAGCGTATCTCCATTCTACCAAAATCTAAACATCCTAGCTTTATCTAATCACTTACTTAATCTATCTTGCTTCCTTACTCTTAGTACACAAAAACAGACAATCATGAATTTCAACCAAAATTTTACTTTGTGAGATCCAGCATGCTGTTTCCATTAAACTACAAAGGAAAAGGAATCTGAATATAAATTTTGAAGTTTCTAGCTCCTTCCTGTTGCTTCGATGGCTTTTACATAAAATGTCCAAATTTCGAAAACTGTTAAAGTTACTAACCTGAAACTTAACACATTATCATTTTAGCATCATTACTGACATGCTATTAACTTTTCAGATTATTTACTTTTCTTTTAAGGTATTGCGCAACATTCATGAGGTCATAGTTAGTTACAGTGGACTAGGCTGGCACACAATGGAAAGCATATGAATTCTATATGGCGTGAGTAGGCTGCTTCCCTACAAGTGCATCAAATCATTACATTTAGAGATCAATAGCACAACCCGTTCTGAGGTACTAGGTATCAATCCATGCTACAATATCCACATTAGCACGTGTTGTAGCCTATGAGCGCCACTATGCATGTGTTGGCATCTATTCTATTGTACAGCTGGCGAATGCTGTCCTGGGATACGTTATGCCGCCCCTGCTCGAACTGTTGATGTAGATCTGTAAGAGTTGTTGCTTGATGAGCTGCATGAGTCACATCTCATCCCATGGTACACCACATTTTGTCTGTTGGTGATTTGTGTGGAGATCGGGCTGCCAGGGAAATTGATTAACTCTATGCAGAGCACGTTAAGTTTCACGGCTAGTGTGTGGCCAAGCAATATCCTGTTGGAACAACACATCGTCTTCCTGTTCCAAAAATGTTACGTGAATGGGTCTAGCAACATCATATACTGAGTAATGGTTAGCGCCCCCCCCTCCCCAAAAACATCAAAGGTGAAAGATATAACCTTATCGCACCCGAACCTATAAGACACCAAACACGAGGTCTATGACGTACGTGCAAACTACCTCACTTGCAACCAGCCTGCATCTTCTTTCATCGCTGAAGATCACGGCGCACCATTCCATCTTTCAAGTGAACCTTTGACGGCAGCAGTCGAGCCGTTCACGTTGATGCTGTGCCATGAATGAAAGGCTGGCTAGAGCTGTGAGTGACCATAGTTCCATTGCTATTAACCAGTCCGCAAAAGTCAGTTTTGAAACGTCTGGACTCACAAACCTTCTTATGTGTGCAGCCGTAGCTGTACGATCTTCCACTGCCGCCCTCACAGTACGACGATCCTGACGGGCGTCTGTGCTTCGTGGACGCCAGAATTTCGTCCACGGGTGTTAGAAGCTTCACGTAAATACTGACACCAGCATCTTTGCTCAACTGACGCAGCACGTCCAACTTGTACGGTAATTCTCCTAAAGGACTCTCTCGCCACTCGTAAGGCCACCGTTTGACTCATTTCAAATTCATACAGATGACAGTAGGAACAACGAGTGCGTCTCATTAGCATGGGTGCTTCGTTGCTACGCACGTTTACACCACACTGAGCCTACTCGCTGTGAGCATCCCCTGCTAAAGGGTATGCACAGATGGCGTGTTGGTATCTGTGCCACTACACTATCTGTTGACATACGACATTTAAAGTATTATGAGTATATCTACTTTTCCCCCGGTGGACGTCGTCTTTCCATGCGCACTAATTGTTGTTTTCCGAGAGTGTATGACAAAAACACATAAATAAATAGAAGTCAATCTGAGAGACGATACTTGACGTTGGAATATGCAGAAAATTGGAACCTCCTGGCAAGTTAAAACTATGTACTGGATGGGACACGATATACAGGGTGTTTCAAAAATGACCGGTATATTTGAAATGGCAATAAAAACTAAACGAGCAGCGATAGAAATACACCGTTTGTTGCAATATGCTTGGGACAACAGTACATTTTCAGGCGGACAAACTTTCGAAATTACAGTAGTTACAATTTTCAACAACATATGGCGCTGCAAGTGACGTGAAAGATATAGAAGACAACGCAGTCTGTGGGTGCGCCATTCTGTACGTCGTCTTTCTGCTGTAAGCGTGTGCTGTTCACAACGTGCAAGTGTGCTGTAGACAACATGGTTTATTCCTTAGAACAGAGGATTTTTCTGGTGTTGGAATTCCACCGCCTAGAGCACAGTGTTGTTGCAACAAGACGAAGTTTTCAACGGAGGTTTAATGTAACCAAAGGACCGAAAAGCGATACAATAAAGGATCTGTTTGAAAAATTACAACGGACTGGGAACGTGATGGATGAACGTGCTGGAAAGGTAGGGCGACCGCGTACGGCAACCACAGAGGGCAACGCGCAGCTAGTGCAGCAGGTGATCCAACAGCGGCCTCGGGTTTCCGTTCGCCGTGTTGCAGCTGCGGTCCAAATGACGCCAACGTCCACGTATCGTCTCATGCGCCAGAGTTTACACCTCTATCAATACAAAATTCAAATGCGGCAACCCCTCAGCGCCACTACCATTGCTGCACGAGAGACATTCGCTAACGATACAGCGCACAGGATTGATGACGGCGATGTGCATGTGGGCAGCATTTGGTTTACTGACGAAGCTTATTTTTACCTGGACGGCTTCGTCAGTAAACAGAACTGGCGCATATGGGGAACCGAAAAGCCCCATGTTGCAGTCCCATCGTCCCTGCATCCTCAAAAAGTACTGGTCTGGGCCGCCATTTCTTCCAAAGGAATCATTGGCCCATTTTTCAGATCCGAAACGATTACTGCATCACGCTATCTGGACATTCTTCGTGAATTTGTGGCGGTACAAACTGCCTTAGACGACACTGCGAACACCTCGTGGTTTATGCAAGATGGTGCCCGGCCACATCGCACGGCCGACGTCTTTAATTTCCTGAATGAATATTTCGATGATCGTCTGATTGCTTTGGGCTATCCGAAACATACAGGAGGCGGCGTGGATTGGCCTCCCTATTCGCCAGACATGAACCCCTGTGACTTCTTTCTGTGGGGACACTTGAAAGACCAGGTGTACCGCCAGAATCCAGAAACAATTGAACAGCTGAAGCAGTACATCTCATCTGCATGTGAAGCCATTCCGCCAGACACGTTGTCAAAGGTTTCGGGTAATTTCATTCAGAGACTACGCCATATTATTGCTACGCATGGTGGATATGTGGAAAATATCATACTATAGAGTTTCCCAGACCGCAGCGCCATCTGTTGTTGAAAATTGTAACTACTGTAATTTCGAAAGTTTGTCTGCCTGAAAATGTACTGTTGTCCCAAGCATATTGCAACAAACGGTGTATTTCTATCGCTGCTCGTTTAGTTTTTATTGCCGTTTCAAATATACCGGTCATGTTTGAAACACCCTGTACACTACTGGCCATTTATTTCTGCTACTTCTCATTACTTTCGTCTTTCATCTATTTAGTTTCAATCCTTATTACTTACTCATTAGACTGTCCATTCCATTCAGCAGACCATTTATTTCTTCTTCACTTTCATTATGCATAGCAATGTCATCAGCGAATCGTATCATTGATAGCCTTTAACCCTGAATTTTAATTCTACTTCCGAACCTTCCTTTTATTTCCATTATTCCTTCTTCGATGCACACAATGAAAAGTGGGGTGAAAGACTGCATCCTGTCTTACACCCTTTTTAATCAGAGCATTTCGTTCTTGGTCGTCCACTCTTATTATTCCCTCTTGGTTCTTCTACATATTTTGTTTTACCCGTCTCTCCCTATTGCTTACCCCTACTTTCCTCAGAATTTCGAACATCTTGCAGCATTTGACATTGTCCGACATTTTTTCTAGATCGACAAATCCTATGAACGTGTCTTGATTTTTCTTTAGTCTTACTTCCATTATCAATGGGCACGACCGAATTGCCTCTCCGGTGCCTTTATCTCTAGTAAAAGTAATTGCGATCTAACACTTGTTCAATTTCCTTTTCCATTCTTCCGTATGTTATGCTGGCCAGCAACTTGGATTCTTGACCTGTTAAGCTGATCGTGAGATAATTCTCGCACTTGTCAGCGCGTTTCAGTCCTCGGAATTGTGTGGATGAAATTTTTCCGAAAGTCAGACGGTATGTTGCCAGACTCATAGATTCTGCACACCAACGTGAATACTCGTTTTGTCTCCGCTTCCGCTAATGATTTTAGAAATCCGGTCGATACGTTATCGATCCCTTCTGCCTTATTTGATCCTAAGTCCTCCAAAGCTCACTTAAATTCTGAGTCAAGTACTGTGTCCCTACCTCTTCTAAATCGGCTCCTGTTTCTTCTTCAGTCACTTCAGAGAAACTTTCCTCCTCATAAAGGCCTTCAATTTACTCTTTCCACATATCTGCTCTCATCTCTGCGATTAACAATGGAATCCCCGTGGCACCCTTAATGTTACCACCGTTGCTTTTAATTTCACAGAAGGTTGTTTTGACTTTCTTATATGTTGAGTCAGTGCTTCCGAGTATCATTTCTTTTTCAATTTCTTCAAATTTCGCATGCAGTCTTTTAGGCTTAACTTTGCTGCACTTCGTACTTATTTCATTCCTCAGCGACTTAGCATTTCTGAATTCCTCAATTTTCCTTCAGCATTTTTGTACTTTCTTTTTTCATTGATCAGCTGCGGTACAGGGTGAGCAATTTATTACAGATTAACCGTTTGACAAAATAATTTACATTTCATGCCATCACATATGTTAGTGTTACTAGCTTTTTTTGAGACCACTTACGTTAGTAAACCTCAATGTGTTCTCCCTTGGTAGCTCGAGGAATGTCGAGGCGGTACTCCAGTTCCCGCCAGGTGTTTCGTAACATGTGTTCTGTCACAGTACACACAGCAGCTTGTATCCTAGCCTTCAGTTCGTCGACGCCAGCAACTGGTGTGACGAAGACTGTCCTCGATATAGCCGAAGGAAATAAAGTGAAGGGCGTAATGTCTGGAGAGAAGGGTGGCCAGGTTGTAGGACCGTTCCTTCCAGTCCACCGATCCAGAAGTGTTTCATCTAGGAAATCACACGATCAAAGGTCAGTGGGTGGCGGGGGGGGGGGGGGGGGGGTGCTCCATCTTGCTAAAAAATTTACCCATGGGTGATATTCTTCTGAGTGTGGGGCTTAGATAGTGAGTGATTTGCTGGATGAAACACTTTCGGATCGGTGGACTGTAAGGAACGGTCCAACAGCCTGGCCACCCCCCTCTCCACTTATTACGCCCATTGACTTTTTTTTCTGGGGCTAAATCAAGCACAGAGACTTCGTCACACCAGTTGCTGACGTCTACGAACTGAAGGCTTGGATAAAAGCTGCTGTGGGTACTGTGACAGAACACATGTTACGAAACACCTAGCGGGAACTGAAGTACCGCCTCGACATTCTCCGAGCTATCCGGGCTACCAAGGGAGTACACACTGAGGTTTACTAACGTAAGTGGCTTTAAAAAACTAGTAACACTAACCTATGTAACGGTATAAAATGTAAATTATTACGTCAAACGATTGTTCTGCAATAAATTGCTATAATCGGGGCAAGACTTTGTGCTCACCCTGTATTTCTTCTGTTACCATGGTTTCTTTGCAGGTACCTTATTTCTTTCTCTTTACAGCTCGTGTGATTGCCCTTTTTAGAGATGTCCATTCCTCTTCAAATGTACGGCCTATTGGACTATTCTTTATCTAGAGCCTTACAGAACTTCAAGCGTACCTCGTCATTTCTTACTACTGTTGTATCCCATTTTGTTTACATTTTGATTCTTCCTGAGTGAAGTCTTAAACTTCAGCCAACTCATCCTCACTACAACAGTGTGACATGAGGCGTGTGGCAGCTGGCCCCTACACTTCACCAGGGAGAAACTGTACACCCCAACGTTACAAGGGCCCGACGGACCAGCATATTCTGCGGAAGAAAAAGCGGAACTGATGGCCCTCACACTCGCAGCGTCATTAACACCGAACCTGGATCCCGCAGACCCAGCGTTCACACGTGCTGCGGACCAGGAGGTCACACGCATCTTGACCCAACCAGCGCGCAACATCATCCGACATGCTAGTACAGCTGAGGTAAAATGGGTCATCACGCATACCTCCGCTAGGAATGCCCCAGGTCACGATGGCATTCAAACCCGTGTCCTCCAGGAGTTCACGGACAAAGCTGAAGACTACCTAACACACATCACGAATGCCATACTCAAGCACCAACACTTCCCCGCCTTTTGGAAGACGGCCAAGGTCCTGATGTTGAGGAAGCTGGGGAAAGACCACTCCCTCCCACAAAATTACCGACCCATCAGTCTGCTGAGCGCGCTCAGCAAGATCGTTGAGAAGGTAATACTAAAACGACTCACCAGGCACTGTATCACAAACGACACCCTGAGACCGGAGCAATTCGGTTTCAGGAATCACCACTCAACAACACAACAACTCCTCCGCGTCGTTGAATACATAACACACGGATACAACACAAACAAAGCGACTGGGTCGTTGTTCCTGGACATCGAAAAGGCTTTCGATCGTCTATGACACAACGGCCTACTACGCAAACTTAGCAACGCAGGGTTCCCCGACGGGCTCGTACGTCTCATACACTCATATTTCACGGACAGGAGTTTCAACACCGACGTGCAGGGCAAACAATCGACACGACATGGCATACAGGCAGAAGTAGCCCAAGGAAGCATCCTAGGGCCCTTAGTGTTTAACCTCTACATTAACGATCTCCCAGCTACACACAACACGACGGTGGCAATCTACACGGATGACGCCGCCATCCTTGCGCAAGATTGGAAGCCGTCTAACATTAATTCACGACTACAGACTGCACTCAGAACGGCGGAGCCTTGGCTGGTGAAATGGCGTCTTAGAATAAACGTCGACAAGTGCGAGGCCTTTCTGTTCACTAGAAGACCGAAGCAACTGCGCAAACATCAGCACTGCAACCCAATAACACTACACACACGCCCAATACGTTTCCGCGAGTAGGTCAAACGCCCAATACGTTTCCGCGAGTAGGTCAAATACCTCGGTTACTGGCTGGACAGGAAACTACTATGGGGGGACCACATTCAACACGTGACCAACAAAGCTAACGCGCGGCTCAAATAACTCTGTCCTATGCTTAACAGGCGTAGCACACTGAACAGGACATGACACTTATTCGACCCCTGATGACGTACGCAGCCCCTGTCTGGGAATACGCTGCGCCAACTCGCCTGCGCTGTCTGCAGCTCATACAGAACAAAGTGCTCAAAATCATAAGCAACGCTCCGCGCTACACATGCATCGCGGACCTTCACCGGGTATACCGGCTAGATACTATCTTGCAGGTATTCCATAAACTCTCCACATGACTGTATAATAACACGAGACACTCGAGGAACCCGTTTATCCTTTCTCTGGGTAACTACGACCACAACCATAGATGGAAGCATAACAGACCTAAGACACTACTGGCTAGGAACTAAACATCTATTCAAATGTACGACCTATTGGACTATTCTTTATCTACAGCCTTACAGAACTTCAAGCGTATCTCGTCATTTCTTACTACTGTTGTATCCCATTTTGTTTACATATTGATTCTTCCTGCACGCTAACACAACAGTACTGGCGAGCCCCTGCAACACAGCTACTACTGGTAACCCCAGATGTAAGATCAGCCGAGAAACAGGCAACCGCAGGGAAACCGTACTGTAAAAAGCACGCAAACCAACCACACACACCCCCTACACCGTCTGTGAGCCGATCTATGACCGATCGCCCACTAATATACAACGACCTTGAACTGTTTCAGGGACGCAGCAACTGCATCAAGCCCCGCAACGAGCTCCAGCAACGACAAAGGTAACGATGCACGATACTCGCACTAACATAAACACACCTTGCATGCACTGTCGCAGAGAGCAAGCCGCTACTGCTCTTACTACAAGTCCTACTGTCGCAGAGGTTGTTTCCCTTGGCGCTTGACTTGGTACATTTTTCCTCTGCCCTTACAACCGCTACCCTTCGATCGCTTTCGTCCACTTTCTGTCTCCTGATGGACCATATTAATGACTAATCTTACCCAGACGCATTGATAACATCACAGCCCGCATCCTGTGACTCCTGATTCAAAAAATAACATGTTATACGGAGGTGACAGTAGAACTTTTGGTTTGGTTACCACACTGGTGTGGGCGTGGAGCGGCCCCATCCTTTATTATAATAAAAAGGGTCTATATCTGCTCCTGGGTACTCCTTGACATATGCTTCTGAATTAATGGTACCACTTCTTGGCATCACATCACTGAGAATTGCACCTTCACAGTTCCAGGACACGGTGATAGTGATCTTTCGGGCGGATGCAGTAGCTTTGAATTTTTTCTTTCTTCTGTGGAGAGTGGGAATGGTGCCATTCCCTAGACTGTCGTTTTGTTTCAGGCTCAAAATGATGAACCCAGGTTACATTGCTTGTCACAATCCGGAACAAGAAGGCCTCCTCCTCAGCCTCGAAACGTTGCAACATATCAAGACAAATATTCTTTCTGTGCGATTTGTGATGCACCATTAGACACCGCGGGACCCATTTTGCACACTCTTGAGAATATCCAAGAGCGCGGATACTTCCTTTGGTTACTGACAGATGAAACGCCAAATGCAGAGTCGTAATGCGACTCTCCTCGCGAGTGATATGAGCTCGCTGCAACATCTCAGGTGTGACAGCCGTGGATCGTCTCCGCAACCGCTAAAAATCGTGGATCTACGCCGAACCGCTTTCTGACGACCTTACTCTCCGTGCCCAGCGTCTGGCTGTACTTCTGTCCGCAGCAGCTACTCCACAGACTTTGCACAAGCCTTTGTGGATATTCTCCTCAGTTTCTTTCTCTGCAGTGAGAGCTTCAATGAATGCACGTTGCTTGAACCGTACATCACGTACAGACGCCGTTTTGAAACTGTCCCGCAGCTACGCTCTCTGTCGGAAGTGACGGAAACTTGGAGCGCCCACTCAGGTGACTTGAAATAATACATACGTAACATTTCACATTCGCAGAATTGTTTTCGGCAGAGAAAAAGGAAGTGCGGTGCAGTACTTTCTGGGAAGCCCTCACAGAAGTGGTCCATACTATTTACTTCTTGGCACTGTTCTCCTTAGTAATACAAGCGCTCATAACGGTTTCCAGTTACCTATAGATGTAGGAATATTAAGTTTTCGATCGAGTGCTTTTTCATCTGTACATTTGCCTTATTGGGCCGCGAATAAACTACTTGATATAGCTGTTTACAATTAAGACACCTTCCTAGGGTAACACAAGAAGCCAGAGACGCAAGTCAAGGCGGACAGCTAGGCAGAGTTTACTTAAGGGCTACCTGCTGATGTAGCGAGCACTGTTTCTGAAGTGCCAGGGTCGTTGCTTCGTGTAGTGCCCTGGCAGAGGCTCCATTTGCGTAAGTAGTACTCAAGCAACAGAAAGACAAAGAATATGTAGGTCTAGACGACTCGGTTACTTTACACCAGAGGTGTGGACTTGTTGAGATCTACGTGAACAGACCAAGCGCCGTAGCAAAACAAGTACTCACAGAGCCACTGTAAATAACTCTGATCGTTAGTCAAAGTGATTGCAATCCAGCAGCCACTATCTACGAAGAGGAATCTATGCCAGTTCACGAGGCGACAGGGTTCTACAAGCAGCCATCTGGAGACATAGCCTCCAATTAATGCGGTTCTACCAACGGCTCCAAATCCGAAGCTATAGAATTAGCGTTTTCCGGCGGATGTACCACAAGTTTGTCGGGTTTCTGCCCTGAGCTGCCCTGGGCTGGCAGAAGACCTCCAACCTTGCGAACATACTGTCGCTGCAGGCCTTCACTAGCAAAAACTTGCACTACTGCTGAGGACTGCCATCCCCTACAAGGACCGCATTGTGTCCACTCCTTCTGGTGCATCCTTTCCTGAGCTGCAAAGATGCGCCCAGATGTGACACTCACTGCCACACACACACACACACACACACAAACACACACACTCTGCAAGTTAGAGCTCCTTCTGTGCCACTAGCGTCATACATGGCATGGGCCGCCTGCTACAACAGTGACTTAGCCTGTTGCATACTTCCACGTTAGCGTGGCGCCACAAAATGTCTCTAAAAGTGTTGCTGATAGTTCTTTAATAAAAGTTGCGACTATTAATGATGTGTCTCTGATCAACCACGAATTACCATCCTGTCAACAATCCCCCAGTTCAACACTGCCGCTGTAGAGATCATCCACCCGTGCCCTCTACTGCCACTTGATTTCAGTGATGGTGAATATAACTTAATGATAGAATTAGTAAGATATATACCACCTCATTTTGCCCTATAGATTCTAAATATATTGGCTGTTACTTTATATTCCATGGTTAGAGCAAAATATGATTCATATACAGGTACATGGTGCTCTCTATATCTCAGCCCATTACTACAACCTTCAATTCTGGTTTTGAACTCTGCAGTTCCCTATTATTCACTTCGTTCCGTTTGCTAAATGTCTGAACTCACTGTTTCTTGACAGACAATTGTAAATTAGAAGTGTTTTACTCTAAAATGTGTGCTTTATGACTCATCTGTTCATCCTCAGCATCTGAACAGATAACTATAATCCTTACTTTAGGCATGTAGTTTACAGTATGTTTTAAAACACACCTCTAAGCCAACGTCATCATTCAGAAGGTGGTACATATTGTAAGGCATAACCAGGGGCTTTCTCTGTATGAATTTCGGAGGTGAAGTTTCTCTGTTATTTTCGGTAAGTGAGAGACTACAGCAGGGCTTACGAAAGCACCCTTTCACGGAGTGTGAATATTGATGCCATATTCCTGGAGAATCAGCCTTGGCACTCTGGTAGAGAGAATCAACTTACATCCCCCAAGAAGACTATGCACCTAGTAAAAAGAATTCGTTTCACAGCGCCATATATAATCATAGAGACTAATTCACGGACCGAGCGAGGTGGCGCAGTGGTTAGCACACTGGACTCGCATTCAGGAGGACGACGGTTCAATCCCGCGTCCGGCCATCCTGATTTAGGTTTCCCGTAATTCCCCTAAATCGCTGCAGGCAAATGTTGGAATGGTTCCTTTGAAAGGGGACGGCCGACTTCCTTCCCCGTCTTTCGCAACTCCGATGAGACCAATGACATCGCTGTTTGGTCTCCTTCCCAAACCACCGTACCCCAACCCAACTAATTCACGCAGACTAAATGTATTATTATCTAAAATCTTTAATCTTTACCGTACATGACTGAGAGTTGAGAAGTAACATTTCAGACCTTGACGAATTTTGACCAGACAAGAGTTTAAAACAAACAGACTCTACACACACGTATTTACTGTTTCTGATGTTGTCTACTATTTTTTATCGACAATTGTTTTTATGTGACTTACGTATTTACTGTAAAAATTATTGTGTAAGTTGGGTTCTAAAACTGTATCTAATCATCTGAACTGTAATATGTTTGCGAACTTATCTCTTCCATAAGGAAAAGCAATTGAATGAATTCATCTTTGAAGAGACGAGAGACGCACTAAGACACAGATAGCGTAGTCACACTCTCTTTGGATATCGTCCAGGTCAGTCGTCTTCAAATAACTGTAGATCAACGAATACAGAAACTGCCGCTGGCGGTTTTGGTTTGCGGCATAGTTTTGGTTAGACATGTTGTCAAGCAGTGATCTGTATATACTTCGGGCAGAAAATAACCTGACTACTTGAACTCCCACTGTATTATTTTCCAGCAGACTGGATTAATATTAAGAAATAGTAATTAACTGAATAAACAGCCGGTGAACATTTTGGTTCACGCTAGATTAGAATAAAGAGAATTGGAGTATTTTGTAAATTTCTGTTGAACTATGAAATGTTGAGAATTATTCCAGAAATGTATACAGACAATGATCCAAGGGACTGAGCCTCCGAAAGGGGGGAGGGGGGGAAAGGACTGTGTGCCACGTTTCCGCCTGGTGAAGCAGACGGATCTAGTGACCGACTGAGCAAAATGGCAGGAGGCTATTGCAGTACTCCTCAGTAATCAGGTGCACTCGTGCCAGACGATGTAGTCATGGAGCTGACACTGTGGAAATTACCACCCAGGGCTTGTAAAAGGTGAACGTGTGACATCATTATCGTTCTGTCAGTACTGTGCAGTTGCTGATATGATTTAATAACTGGAGCAGTGGTGTCATGGTTGCTCAATGGACAGCCCTCGCACCTCTTCTTGGAAGGTAAAGCTACCTCCTTTTCAGAAACGAACGGGGAAGAACCTTCCTGGTGGATCGTGACTCCATCCTGGACCATCCAGATGTCCGTTCGTCACTATCTAAGGGGACAAAAGCTGTCGCTGTTCATCTTCCCACGCGGGCACTCGCAGTCACTGTTCAACATTGTCCTCTGCAGGCACACGCCACCGCCATCATCAGTGCGGGTTGTTGTAATTTGAACTTCCCTGGCCTGGTCCACTCTGCTGAGCAATGGGTGCAGCTCAGCTGCCGCGGTCGCTGCGCGCTGTCTGACGTAAGCTGGACCGCTGTGTTACTGGTACAGTACTGTGCTGACTGCATCTTCTTGTGGGCTGCTGCCACATGCAGTCCATCTGTCGGGCCGCTGCTGACGCCAGCACGTTTCATCGGCTACATAACGGAGCGCACTGCTCGCCTTCTCAGTACCATTTTCATTGCTGAAGTTTGTTATGACGTAAAGATGTTTTCTCCAACCAGTACCGTTTCCATGACACTGTAGGGAATCAGCCTACTCACGCCGTATAAAATTCACATCAGTCCTTCCATTGTGTGCCAGCCTAGTCCACTGTAACTAGCTCTGACGTCATAAATGTTTTGCAATACTTTAAAAATCAAGTAAATAACCTGAAACGTTTCTAGCATGTCAGGAGTAATACTAAATCAATATGTGTTGAATATCAGTTCAATAACTTTAACCGTTTTCGAAATTTGGATGTTTTTCTGTAAAAATCATTGGCGCAACAGAAAAGAGGTAGAAACTTAAAAATTTATATTTGATTCCTTTTGCATAATAATTTAGTAGAAACAGTATTGTGGATCTCACAAATTAAAATTTTAGTTGAAATTCATGATTTTCTGGTTTTTGTCTTAGAAATTAAGGAAGCAAGATAGATTAAGTAGGCCAATAAATAAGGCTATGATGTTTAAGTAAAAGGGAGAACCGCTATAATCATAAAGATGTGAGAAGATTCAATTGAATAACTATAAAACTATAGCAATAGCGTATCTCCAAAGGGCAAGTTCAGAGCTCGTGTACTGCGTGTAGTGTAATTAAATTAATTCTCTCGCCCAAAATATTTGACTTAGCCACGTCAGACTTTTATCATGATTACTTACCTGTGCGCTGAATGCACATTTAAATTGAGAGCTTCATCGGCCATCAGCAAAAGAAGCGATGATTTATTCAATAACTTTAAGTGGTGCTTTACTAGCCCCGCGGCTAGTCGGGAGAGCGGAATTGATCAGGCGTTCCCTTAGCCGTCCGCACCGCGGCTTTATATGTAAGAACGCTGCGCGAGAGAAATAGGCCCCAGTTCTCTCCAGACGTTGAATAGCACACCACCTCTGCCGGGAGTCGCGTCGCGTCGGTATCATTGCTATAAACATCCTCGGATGCCGTAGTAAGTTACTCGGAATACGCGTAACCATGAAATCGTTTTCGAGTGAAGTGTTAATTCTGGGATGACTTTAATGATCTATCTTCAGTTTGCGTATGTCGTATTTTCACGTGCCGCCGCAGGACAGAAATTCTACCATTATTTCGCGTGGCGTTTGATGAACATTATCATCAAATTATGGCGAGCATTCACTTATACAATTAATTTGAACAGTTATAATTGCATCAGCGCATTAGACTCTAAACTGCTCTGGTAGTTGGATTGTGTGGATTCTTTTTGGTCTGTGACTTTCAGAATATAGTGAACCTTTTATAGAGAATCGTTTTTGATTATGAATCCCAGACAATCTCCTAATTCCTCAAAGCTATAAGCTGTAGCTATAAGTGTATTTCTCAGATGAAGTGGGCACTAGGAATTCTAATTACAGTCTTCACGTTTTGCTAATCACTTTCTGGTTGCCAATATTGTAGTTAGAGAGCCAGTGTTGAGAACGGAAAACCAAAGCATAAATAATAGGAACATTTAACAACAATAATTCCATCTGCCGCCCCACATTTAGTGAATCGGCCGGGAAATGCATCTTTTCTATATTACACTCTACATTTAAATAACAGGATAGAATCCTAATAATTTCCACCCGCCGCCCCACAACACCTAGCCTCCAAGATTGAAAATTAGAAGCAGATGCATAGCTCTTTACCACAGAATGTGGTGTCGTTCAGAGGGACTGGGCAAAACCACGTCACTCGCGTACGGAAGATGACGTTATTATATCCTTCAATTTACCTCCTTTGTAAGCAATCGCGCAGTCTCCTACCCTCTTTATGTTGCAGCTCTTCTGATGCTGTCCTCGCAGTCGGTAACGCTATCGTGCTATGTGTCGGTCGTGCCGAGTTTGTGGTTAGCTATCACTAATAATGGAAACACGAGATATCTACACAGTGAGCTTACTCTATGTAAAAGATGCGACCTTTACAGAAACACGCTTCAATTGCTAGTGATACCACACAAAGGTCTCGTCTCATCACGTCTAAATGTCGCCTGACTGATTTGGAGTCCTACAAGGCCAGATATTCAGTGTCGTACTGCTTTGTACTTCTTCAAATGTGTATCGTTAGACTTCCGGGAAAATATCATCCACGCAATGACGAAGATAACAAAGGCACATAAGAGCGAGAAATATCGGTCAGTCAGCTTAACAGCTCATGCATCCTTCTGATATGAATAACGTACAGAAGGCAGGAAAACGTAATTGAGGACCTGTTGGGTGACGATCAGTTCGGCTTTAGGGACGTTAAAAGCAACAGGCAGGCAAATCTGACGTTCCGCTTGTTAATGGATGTAAGACAAGAGAAATCAAGACACACCATATGCTGACTTGCGGAGTATGTTTCTAGCTTTAGATAAAGATCTGTCTACATCTACATCTATATCTACATTTATACTCCGCAAGCCACCCAACGGTGTGTGGCGGAGGGCACTTTACGTGCCACTGACATTACCTCCCTTTTCTGTTCCAGTCGCGTATGGTTTGCGGGAAGAACGACTGTCTGAAAGCCTCCGTGTGCGCTCGAATCCCTCTAATTTTACATTCGTGATCTATTCGGGAGATATAAGTAGGGGTAAGCAATATATTCGATACCTCATCCAGAAACGTACCCTCTCGAAACCTGGCGAGCAAGCTACACCGCGATGCAGAGCGCCTCTCTTGCAGTGTCTGCCACTTGAGTTTGCTAAACATCTCCGTAACGCTATCAGGGTTACCAAATAACCCTGTGACGAAACGCGCCGCTCTTCTTTGGATCTTCTCTATCTCCTCCGTCAACCCGATCTGGTACGGATCCCACACTGGTGAGCAATACTCAGGTATAGGTCGAACGAGTGTTTTGTAGGCCACCTCCTTTGATGACGGACTACATTTTCTAAGAACTCTCCCAATGAATCTCAACCTGGTACCCGCCTTATCAACAATTACTTTTATATAATCATTCCACTTCAACAAAAAAAAAGGTCCTCAATTATTTGCTTGACGTACTCCAATGTCTGTCTTCCTCTACAGTTTTCGCCCTCTAAAGCTCCCTCTAGTACCATGGAAGTCATTCCCTCATGTCTTAGCAGATGTCCTATCATCCTGTCCCTTCTCCTTATCAGTGTGTTCCATGTATTCCTTTCCTCTCCGATTCTGCGTAGAACCTCCTCATTCCTTACCTTAACAGTCCACCTAATTTTCAACATTCGTCTATAGCACCACATCTCAAATGCTTCGATTCTCTTCTGTTCCGCTTTTCCCACAGTCCATGTTTCTCTACCATACAATGCTGTACTCCAGACGTACATCCTCAGAAATTTCTTCCTCAAATTAAGGCCGGTATTCGATATTAGTATACTTCTCTTGGCGAAAAATGCCTTTTTTGCCATAGCGAGTCTGCTTTTGATGTCCTCCTTGGTCCGTCCTTCATTGGTAATTTTACTGCCTAGGTAGCGGAATTCCTTAACTTCATTGACTTCGTGACCATCAATCCTGATGTTAAGTTTCTCGCTGTTCTCATTTCTACTACTTCTCATTACCTTTGTCTTTCTCCGATTTACTCTCAAACCATACTGTGTACTCATTAGACTGTTCATTCCGTTCAGCAGATCATTTAATTCTTCTTCACTTTCACTCAGGATAGCAATGTCATCAGCGAATCGTACCATTGATATCCTTTCACCTTGTATTTTAATTCCACTCCTGAACAATTCTTTTATTTCCATCATTGCTTCCTCGATGTACAGATTGAAGAGTAGGGGCGAAAGGCTATAGCCTTGTCTTACACATTTCTTAATACGAGCACTTCGTTCTTGATCGTCCACTCATATTATTCCCTCTTGGTTGTTGTACATATTGTATATGACCCGTCTCTCCCTATAGCTTACCCCTACTTTTTTCAGAATCTCGAACAGCTTGCACCATTTTATATTTTCGAACGAATTTTCCAGGTCGACAAATCCTATGAAAGTGTCTTGATTTTTCTTTAGCCTTGCTTCCATTATTAGCCGTAACGTCAGATTGCCTCTCTCGTCCCTTTACTTTTCCTAAAGACTAACTGATCGTCACCTAGCGCATTCTCAAATTTCTTTTCCATTCTTCTGTATATTATTCTTGTAAGCAGCTTCGATGCATGAGCTGTTAAGCTTATTGTGCGATAATTCTCGCACTTGTCAGCTCTTGCCGTCTTCGGAATTGTGTGGATGATGCTTTTCCGAAAGTCAGATGGTATATCGCAAGACTCATATATTCTACACACCAACGTGAATAGTCGTTTTGTTGCCACTTCCCTCAATGATTTTAGAAATTCTGATGGAATGTTATCTATCCCTTTTTCCTTATTTGACTGTAAGTCCTCCAAAGCTCTTTTAAATTCCGATTCTAATACTGGATCCCCTATCTCTTCTAAATCGACTCCTGTTTCTTCTTCTATCACATCAGACAAATCTTCACCCTCGTAGAGGCTTTCAATGTATTCTTTCCACTTATCTACTCTCTCCTCTGCATTTAACAGTGGAATTCCCGTTGCACTCTTAATGTTACCACCGTTGCTTTTAATGCCAGCAAAGGTTGTTTCGACTTTCCTGTATGCTGAGTCTGTCCTTCCGACAATCATATCTTTGTTCGATGTATTTACATTTTTCCTGCAGCCATTTCGTCTTAGCTTCCCTGCACTTCCTATTTATTTCATTCCTCAGCGATTTGTATTTCTGTATTCCTGATTTTCCCGGAACATGTTTGTACTTCCTCCTTTCATCAATCTATGGTCATCAAAATGGCTCTGAGCATTATGGGACTTAACATCTATGGTCATCAGTCACAGAGAACTTAGAACTACTTAAACCTAACTAATATAAGGACATCACACATCACCCAGTCATCACGAGGCCGCGAAAATCTCTGACTCCGCCAGGAATCGAACCCGGGAACCCAGGCGCGGGAAGCGAGAGCGCTACCGCACGACCACGAGCTGCGGACTTTCATCAATCAACTGAAGTATATCTTCTGTTACCCATGGTTTCTTCGTAGCTACCTTCTTTGTACCTATTTTTTCCTTTCCAACTTCTGCGATGGCCCTTTTTAGAGATGTCCATTCCTCTTTAACTGTACTGCCTACTGCGCTATTCCTTATTGGTGTTTCTATAGCGTTAGAGAACTTCAAACGTCATTCCTTACTACTTCCATAGCGCACTTCGTTGCGTATTGATTCTTCCCGACTAATGTCTTGAACTTCAGCCTACTCTTCATCACTACTATATTGTGATCTGAGTCTATATCTACTCCTGGGTACGCCTTACAATCCAGTATCTGATTTCGGAATCTTTGTCTGACCACGATGTAATCTAATTGAAATCTTCCCGTATCTCCATGCCTTTTCCAAGTATACCTCCTCCTCTTGTGATTCTTGAACAGGGTATTTGCTATTACTAGCTGAAACTTGTTACAGAACTCAATTAGTCTTTCTCCTCTTTCATTCCTTGTCCCAAGCCCATATTCTCCTGTAACCTTTTCTTCTACTCCTTCCCCTACAACTGCATTCCAGTCGCCCATGACTATTAGATTTTCGTCCCCATTTACATACTGCATTATACTTTCAATATCCTTATACTCTTTCTCTATCTGTTCATCTTCAGCTTGCGACGTCGGCATGTATACCTGAACTATCGTTGTCGGTGTTGGTCTGCTGTCGATTCTGATTAGAACAACCCGGTCACTGAACTGATCACAGTAACACACCCTCTGCCCTACCTTCCTATTAATAACGAATCTTACACCTGTTATACCAATTTCTGCTGCTGTTGATATTACCCGATACTCATCTAACCAGAAATCCTTGTCTTCCTTCCACTTCACTTCACTGACCCCTACTATATCTAGATTGAGCCTTTGCATTTCCGTTTTCAGATTTTCTAGTTTCCCTACCACGTTCACGCTTCTGAAATTGCACGCCCCGACTCGTAGAACGTTATCCTTTCGTTAATTATTCAATCTTTTTCTCATGGTAACCTCCCCCTTGGCAGTCCCCTCCCGGAGATCCGAATGGGGGACTATTCCGGAATCTTTTGCCAATGGAGAGATCATTATGACACTTCTTCAATTACAGGCCACATGTCCTGTGGATACACGTTACGTGTCTTTAATGCAGTGGTTTCCATTGCTTTCTGCATCCTCATGTCGTTGATCATTGCTGATTCTTCCGCCTTTAGGGGCAATTTCCCACCCCTAGGACAAGAGAGTGCCCTGAACCTCTATCCGCTCCTCCGCCCTCTTTGACAAGGCCGTTGGCAGTATGAGGCTGACTTCTTATTCCGGAAGTCTTCGGCCGCCAATGCTGATTAATTATCAAAATTTACGCAGTGTCGGGGATCGAACCCAGGACCGAAGACGTTTTGGTTATGAATCAAAGACGCTACCCCTAGACCACGTATCTATGGAACGAGTATTAACACAATCCAAACAAATCTGCTCTCTGTGCAGCTAAATAACTGATGACGGTCGAGATAGAGAGGATACAAAAATGTAGACTGAGAATACCAGAAAAGCGTTTCTGCTGAATAAAAATGAGATTTCATCAAGTTTAGTTTTAAGTGTTAGGTAGTCTTTTATGAAAGTATTCGCGTGGAGTGTAGTCATGACGGGAAGCGAAACAGGGACGATAGACAGTTTGGACAGTAAGAGAATAGAGGCTTTGGAAATGAGGCGCTACAGAAGAGTGCTGAAGATTAATTGGGTGGCTCATGTAACTAATGAGAAGTTACTGAATAAAATTGGTTAGAAGATAAATTTGTGCTACAACCTGTCTAGAAGAAGGGATTGGTTGGTAGGACTCACTCTGAGACATCAAGGATCACCAATTTAGTACTGGAAGGAAACGTGGGAGATAAAAATCCTAGAGGGCGACCGGGAGATGAATACAGGAAGCAGATTTAGGAGGATGAAGAGGCTCGCTCAGGATAGAGTAGCATGGACAGCTGCATCAGACAAGTCTCAGGACTGAAGACCATAACAACATAGAATGTTATATAACTTTCGAGATAAAGGTTTTTTTTTTTAGTGAAGAGATTTGATTTTCTGTTTTCGCCATCCTCTCTGTGCCGGTTGTTTTGTTTCTAAGCAATAAGCAAACTGTCTTTAATCTTTTCATTGATGTAGATAGGTATAAAATTATTGCATTGACAAATATTTGTTGATCTTTACGTGTATCATGGCTTTATGGATGTTAAAATGTAGTTTTATGAATTTGTGGAAGAGGGCAACTGGAAATATCTGGCAAAGTTGGTTGAGAAGGCCGCTTTCGCAGCAGCTGTAAATGAACTATAGCACTTCAGAAGAAGACCGTCTTTCGCACACACACACACACACACACACACACACGCACACACACACACACACACACACACTCACACACTGACACCCACAGAATTTACGTCACCACACACACAGTGAAAGAAAAAATAATTTAACGCCTGACAGAGTCTACAACACTTCATGTTGTTCCCATTTGGGCGTTTCCAACAGTATATCATCTACATAAATAGTTACCTGAGCTAATAATTCCTGCCCCAATACATAATACATGAGCAATTACTCTTACAAAGGAACACACAGAAATATTTAATACGAATGGAACTACTTCGTACTGGTAGCACACTCCTTCATACAAAAAGGCCGTATATTTACGTAACTCCTTTTCCAGGGGCCAGTTCCAGTATCCACAGGGTACGTTCATAGACGTAAGGTAGCTATATCCTCGGAATTTTTAACTTACTCGTCCATATTATAGCCATGGTAACTCTGTCTGACTACCATTCCATCTGAACAGCGTACACGCAGTACTAGTGTAACACTTCCTTCACCCTTAGGCACAACAAAAAACGACAACAACAGGATTATTATATTCACTAACTGCCTGGTCGATGACATCCGATGCCATCATACGTTGCATTTCTTTCTTAATGCTTGTTTTCTTGAAACATGTATTTGATAAGGCTTCTTGAAAAATACCTGCCGAGGCTTCATATTCAAACGGTATTCATACCCTTTAACTACACCAGTTGTGTTCGAGAATACATTGTGATGGGTGCTTAATTCACTCCTTAATTCTGTTCTTTGTTTATCAGAAATTTGATTTGTTGGCTTTACCTTTGCCTCTGTTTCTTCTAGGATATATCTCTCTTCTGTATTTGCATCTTGCACATTATTACTGAATTCAGTATCTTCCTCTAAGTAGCCTTTATTCTTTATCACCCTAATAGGCAGTTCCCAGATTTCATTATTACTGGCTTTATAAATTCCTAAAATGAGTCTTTTAAAATGAGTCTGTTAAAATTAAGTAGTTCTGGTCATAATGAATCCTCCTCTGATACTTGGTGAAAAATCTGTACCTATCAGCAATTCAACACTTATATCTAGCAATATTAAACAAGAATGATCTATTATCATGTCACCTATACTAATGGGTATCAAAGCTTCGTGATGTACTGGTCTAGAAACTTTTCCACTAGCACCTACTATTTTCAGACCACTTACTTTCATGACAGTTAATTCACTCTTATTTCGAATAGAATAAAAAAATGCTTGGGGCAAAGCACTTGTTTCACTGCCACTGTCAAGAAGACAACACAGTGTTACCCCTCTTAGTTTTTATAATAGGGTGAGTTATTTTATATTGAGCAGGTTTGTCATAATCATCTTCTAATAAATGCTTCTCAAATTGTTTCCAGATAAAGTAGTTTTGTTCAGTTGCAAGTACATTCACATATAAATTTTCGGGTTCATCAATCTCTACATTGTTAGTTGCCTTTCCAACCTGTCCCCCAATTTTAAATCAAAGCACTTGACGACTCCCTCTACTTCCATTTGCTGCATATCAGCTAAACTATTCTCTGCCTCTGAGCAACTGCGTCCCTGAGCAACATTGCTACCTATAGTATTGTAGTCAGCTTTTAGAGTTTGTCGCAAGTCAATACAGCTATGAGGTTGCTTGACCTCATTACTATTGCTACACCCTTCGTTCGTCAATTCCACCCCCTTAAAACTTTGAAAAACTCACTCTACTTCCTCTACCGCACCTTTAGCCTCCAGATTGTCATCATCGTCGAAGATGTAAGCTTTTACCTCATCTTCGTCAATATCAGATTCAGACCCGTTAATTTCTTCCTCCCCATTATCTATAGCGTGTTCTTGTTCTTCTTTGAACCATTTTTCCGAAGTATCCAAAGTGCTGTTAACAATATTATGAGAGTGGTTTTAGACATCAATAGCAGTGTCTCTTCCTATTAAATCATCCCTGTTTTCTGTTTATGTGTGTTGGCTGACTGTGGTCTGTGTTTTTGGTACTGGCTGTGTTACTGCTACCGCTTTGTGAGCGCCAGCTTCCTCATCGACGAGATTTAGTTTCCCACACGCGACCTGTTATGTTCATTTTATACAGCATTAGATAGGGTCTCATTTTTCTCTCCGTCTTGTCTCAAGCCTACAGTACTTAAATTTCTGTTTTCGTCCTAAAAATTGTTACGAAAGCGTGGTGAATGTCTACCCCCTCTTCCTCTACCACGGCCTTCATTATCATAATTTGACCTTGGCCTCCGAACTTCCATACTTCTAACTTTCTCGTTCCCACTAGCATTATTTCTGTTGTTTACGTGATTCTTACGAGAACTGTTTATTATTTTGTATTGCTCCTCAGTAGCAACTACTCTTTCTACTCGCTCTAAATATTCAGAGAACCTATCCACATTATCCCTACATGTGAACAGAGGTTGAAAAAGCCGCCAGGTAAGTCAGATTTAGGATCAAAGCCGGATGGTTTTTTCTGGAATGACCTGGATGTAGAAGAGGATTTACTGTGGGAAAATAAAGAAACAGTCGAGGACAAGTGTAGACAGATAGTAGAGTCTGTTAATATGCACGACCCACAACTAAACGTGTTGATTGACACTGGTGCAGAATTGAGTGCTGTATCTGGGAAAATATTTGAGTTACTGAAAGACAGACCTGACATCGTAGTTATGTCAGTAACAGGAGTGAAAATTACGGTTGCTACTGGGAAGGCCAGTAAACCAGTCGCAAAACAGATTTTTGTAAACTTCGAGATATGTGGGGCACGATTTGAACAAGAGTTTGTCGTCGTGCCAGACTTATCTACGGAAGTAATTATCGGGTTAGATTGGCTATTAAAGTACCGTGCAGTGATTAATTGCGAAAGCAAAACTTAGACATATACGTCACAAGGTAAAACAATAGTAGTTAGTTTTAACGACGCAGGAGACGGTGTGCATAGGCAATACCAGCCTATACACATTGTTAACTGGCCGGATGGTATTGACGTAGGTATGAATTTGAACTACTGTAATGTGAGGAATCTCGGCATTGACAGTAGTGTAGAAAGTGAATTGGAAAGTATTGTAGACGGTGTGTCAAAGGTAACACATGAACGAAGACGAGGCCTGTATGAAGTGATAATGAGGAATAAGAGTGTGTTTTCCGACAAACCGGGACTTGTGGAAGGATATAAATGCAAGTTGCATGTAATTCCGCACGAACCATTCTTCGTGAGACCGTATGCTATACAGCTGTCCAAAAAGGAAGCAGTCCAACGGGATATAGATAAGATGATCGAATGGGGAATGATTGAATGAAGTACGAGTCCACACAATAACGGTTTTTTCATTGTAGCAAAACGGGAAGGTAGTGTGCGTCTTCTGATTGACGCACGCACGTTGAATAGGGTCGTTCAACGCGAAACAGACAGACCAGAGAGTATGGAGGAGATTTTGCAACGTTTTCATGACGTTAAGTTCATGACTAGCCTCGATATGACGGCTAGTTACTGGCAAATAGAACTCGAAGAAGAATCTGGGCCATACACCTCCTTCTTGTTTGCGGGCAGGTGTTATCAGTATAGAGTATTGCCGTTTGGACTTAATGTATCTGTGTCCGTATTCATCAGGGCCCTAGACAAAGTGCTAGGACCGGCTTTGAGATCAAGAACAACTGTATATGTTGACGACCTATTGTTAGCTAATGCCACTTGGCATGACAATTGTGACCTGTTAGATGAAGTTTTTAGAGCATTGCGCCGTGGCGGAATGCCTCTAAAGCTAAAGAAATGCGAATTTGTGAAGCAAGAACTGAAATTTTTAGGGCATGTAATTACCACTGCTGGTATTACGAAGGACCCAGAGAAACTAGAAGCAATAAGGAATTGTCCGCCACCCAAGTCTAGGAAACAGTTAAAAAGTTTTCTAGGGCTCACAGGATTTAACCGTAAATATGTAAAAGGACAAGTGGTTAATGATGAAAATTTGAATAACCTCTTACGCAAAAATGTTCCGTTTGTGTGGACTGACGGGTGTCAGACTGCTTTCGAGAGATTAAAAGACGAGTTGTTAAGATCTAACATACTGTTTCATCCTGATTTATCGCTACCCTGCCATCTGGGAACGGATTCGTCGAATTACGGGATGGGGGTATAACTGTTCCAAGAAGTTGGTAAAGGAGAGGATAAGGAACACCGGACGATAGCGTTCGCGAGTCGAACTTTATCAAAAAGTGAGCGAAACTACACGATTTCTGAGTAAGAGTGTGTCACTATCGTGTGAGGATTCAAGAAGTTCAAGAGTTACCTTTGGGACCGTAAGGTGATTATTCATACGGACCATAAGGCGTTCACTTATCTGAATGATTGTAAACTACTTCACGAAAGACTGACAAGATGGTCGCTGTATTTACAGCAATTTAACTATTACATCTGTTACGTAGAAGGGACCGACAATTGCGTAGCGGATGCGCTGGCGCGGTTGTGAGTCTAATCAAGATGTATTGAAAGATGAGTCAGATGGAGTGGTCAAATTATACTATTTTAAAGAAGTTGATGGACGTAAATTAATAGTGAACATCTGTAAGAATCTACGTTATCATCAGAACGAGGATGATTGTTTAAATATGGTGAAAATCCGATACGACGAAAGGAGTCCAGAAGGAGAGAAATTAAGGAAGTATTACAATATATACGATCATATCTTGTACATACGTAAGGGTGAAGAGGGTAATACTTGGCGGGTATGCTGACCCACCAAATACGTCACGGAAATAATAGACTACTACCATTTGGCGTATGGTCACTGTGGACCAAAGAAATGTACGGAAAAGCTAAGTAAAGTAGTGCATTTTAACCACATTTTAAAACGCGTTACTGACGGAGTGAGAACTTGCGATTTAGGTCAGAAGGTGAAGGTTACCAACTGTACGAGTCGTGGTCCTAAGCAAAGTATAAGGCCTAACGACAACTTTGAATTACTGTGCGTGGACTTGTACGGACCTTTGCCCAAGTCATCAGGAAACTTTGCCTACATTTTAGTAGTGCTAGAAGCTTTTTCCAAGTTCATCAAACTATACCCGATTAGGAAAGCTACAACCAAAGCGGTCTATAGCAAGCTTGTGAACGATTATTTAGTTCATATTGGTAAGCCCAAGGCGATTCTATCAGACAATGGGGCACAATTTATTTCTAAGTTGTGGAATGAAGGCATGGCAAGTAATGGGGTCGAAGTGATCCATATATCAGCTTACTGTCAGGCTGGAAATACCGCTGAGAGGTATATGCGCGAGCTAGGCCGACTTTGCCGTACCCATGGCCACCACAACCATAGGGCATGGGGCAAAAAATATGTAGCAGAATTTGAGAGAATTATGAATACCTTGAGACATGAGTCTACGGGGTTTTTTCCAGAGGAAATCCTGTTAGATGACAGAAGTAAAAGTTTAGTGGAAGAGATAATCAAATTCCCTCCACGAGACTGACATTAGTATTGGTGTGAAAAAAGATCCTTTGCGAGAAATAATGAAGCTAAAAGCCGATGCTCGCGTACGTTGTCATGACGCTAAAGCGCGTTTTGCTAAGTTTGCAATCGGAGACTTAGTATTTGTAAAAGCTCATGAGAAATCGAGCGAGGTAGACAATTAAATCTCTAAATTTAAGTTTGTTTATAATGAACCATATAAAGTCGTTGGTATACCTCACACAAATGCTTATTGCTTAGAGTATCCAAGCTCTGGAAAACTATTAGGTATACGGAACATTGTAGACTTGAAATGGTACCAACCTAGGATTGATTAATACCACAGAATGGGTAATTTGTGCAGTATGTAAATATAGAGTGTAAGATTTAAACAGTTTGCTAGATTTCCATGCTTTTGCCTGACCAAGAGGACATTAAAGAAGTTGTAATTAATAAGTAATTAAGTTTTACTAAATGATTTAAGAGAGAGTGATTATTTATCAATTGAAAAATCGAAGCTGCTAGTTTAAGTTTTCAGCTGAGTCACAGTAGATTAAGGAATGTAAATACGATTTTGTCACTAGTTGTAAGATTTCATAAATATGTGATTTACTAGTCATTGCCGATGTACTTAGACGCTGTTTTAAATTTCATGCTAGAACATGCGTGTGATGATGGACAGTGTTGAGTTATCCACTGTGATAGTGTTAATGGACTCCTTGAGATTACTCGGGAGTGAGTTTTTCTGAAAGAATTCAGTGAAACGGACGTTCTGGAAATGCCGTTACACAGGCGAGTGAAATCAAGCGTATCGCACAGGCGGGCTCAACGATAATGGCGAGGCGGAGCCGCTGTCGGCTCTTGTGCCGCTGTCGGCATTCTTTGTACTTGCGGGTACGGAAGTCGGAGTTGTGTTTCTTCCTCGACAGCTGATGTGAAAGAATTCTGCTGTCAATATTTATGTTTTGTCGATCTGCAGTATATTATTTTCTTGTTTAGTGGAGTCTCATGGCGAGAGTATTAATTATGAAAAAGTTACATAAAAATGTGTATTCTATGTAATTAATTATTAATTTGCGTATTTTGATCTATCTGTTTTATGGCCATGTACTCTGATTAATTTTGTAAATAGTATTCCATTTCTTGATACTGTGAGGTATTTTGCTAATTTTAGAATAGCTAAACCATTTTCTATGTTTTCTATGAATTTTGATATGTTGTCAACCTGTTTTATTTTGTGCAAGATGACAGAGTGGAATAAGATTAGAAGTGTCTCCACTCAATTATTATGGTCTAAAATTTGATTTATGGTTAATTAGACGACTGCTAAATTTTGTTGATGTATTGAGCGTATGCATTTCCGCTTTTCTTTTTTGGGACATTATCTGAGTCTTTTTAGGATACACGAACATCCTCAGACAATGTGGGGCACGTGCAACGCCGGAAATGCATATCCTCCAATTTCTATCTATTGTACTATAATTTATTTCCTTATTTCGTTACCGGAAGATATGACATTTCTGTGTCTTTATATATTGTAATTGTTTTAGTATTTGTACATATATATATATATATATATATATATATATATATATATATATATATATATATATATATATGCATTTATGTCGATGAATAATTGCTTTGTTTTGTGATTATTATTTGTATTTATACGCTGGGTCTGGCCCAGGGAAAACTATGCTATCGAACGAATACATAGATAGGTCGTGTAGAGAACAAAAGTGTTTACGATCTTTGGTAGTGTTAACTCTGTCACGTGGAGCGCAGGCAGAGCGCAGTCTGGCTGGAGGAGGGCGGTGGACAGGTGTGTTGTGTGACGCTCCCGCGAGTTGCCGTGCTTTCGGGGTTTGGCAGCATGTAATTCCGCTCGACTGGCTATGATAGTTTCTAGCACGGTGTCGCGGACGGGAAGCATTAGCTGGCACACATCAAGAGCCCGTTTCGCCTGGTGACCGTGTCGAGAAGAAGGCGCGCCAACATCCAGCTTCTGCAATAGCGACGCCTGACAGTAAGTGACTGTCGCCACCTCCTCGATCGACGACTTCAAACCTTCAATCAACCCACAAAGAAGACTAAAAGCACGTAAAGTTTCAGAGCCGTATGGCAGACCTCAGCTTTTCAAATTGTTGCATCACAAAATTACAGCAACTTAGCATGAAACTTTGTTGCTCATTGTCCCAATTGCATTGCCAAGCAGAGTCCCTTCCTTTTCCAAAATGAACCCGAGCGTCGTTGAAATTCAAACGCCAGCATTAAAGTAATATAATTCGATTTCACTGCTTTAATTTCAAAGTTCAGTTAAAGTATTCATAGCTGGCTACAATATTTAGATTACACAAGCACAAATTAAAAGTGCGAGTTTTGTTAGCGTATTTTAGCTTACCTGTGACTGCAGCACAGCTTGTTACGTACTAAATTTTACCATTGTTAATTGTTCAGAATCATTTAATTCAAGTTCAAAGTTAAATCTCTTATTTCTAAATTGCATAGATTCAAGTAGCTTTTGAAATGATTGTTGAGGTAGTCCAAGACTAACCGTATTTTACTGAATTTCGATGTGCTTCAGAAACAAAGCTCACTAATCATTTCAGCCACTAAATTAACTTTCAATTTTGCGGTTTTATTAATTCTTTTGCTAAATTAAGTCAGAGTGTAGCAAAATTTATTACTTCTGACAAACTTTCAGTTTTCACACTACATATGTCAACCTTCAGTTGCCACGCTTCTAGTGCTAATTATATGTGCAATAACCTTTCTTTTTCAGTTACTATAGTAATTGTCCTTAGGACTGGCGACCGTAATTTCCCCCAAATCTCAAATATCTAATTACCGCTATTTAATTGTTAACGTAACGGCCGCACATTTACTTTCTTTATTAAATTTACCCCTTTTCAAAATTAATTTCCACCAGTTTCATTTGCATTTTTTCTTTCATTTAGATGTAACCCTTTCCTCCCTCCTTACCCACAAATCAACTTCGGTGACGATTGCTTGTTCCCAAATTTCCATTAGGTACACGCGGTTTAATTTTTCACTGTCATTAAGGTCGATAAGTCAGGGGGAGGTTACAAGGGGAAGGTTACACCATCCACCATACTCCAAGTACTTAGGTCCATGTGACTTTGATTTGATTCCGAAGATGGAGGGACCACTTCATAGCAGTCGCTTCAGAACTGTTCCAGAGATTCGACAGGCAGTAGTCCGCTCCACTTTTTTTCACCATCATCAGAATAGGCTCTGCTAACGGTATACTACGCCTTCCACATCGCTGGCAACGGGTTCTACACAACGCTGGTGACTACTTTGAAGGACTGTAACAGGTGCACACACGTAACTTTTTTGTATAGGTCGTGAATAAATTAATGCCATTATTTAAGTTCCAACCCAGGTACATTAATTATTATTGACTTATCGTAATTTCTTGGCCTCGACGAATGGTGCCAGCGCCGTGTAACAGCAACCGTGATTCAACGCGTCGTGATGTAATGCAGGCAGCAGGAGCAGCTGTGGCGGTGAGGATGGCTGCGGGTATCGCCTACTGCAGTTTACTCCATGAGGGGACTGGGCACCGGTGAGCGTCGCAGCGGCTTGCCGGTGTCTCGTAGATCCACGCCGCTCAGTGATGACGCATCGTCTTCTGCTAACCTCATGGCAGGTGGCAGCTGCGACCTAATATCCGACTTCTTACCTACTGGTGTTACTGGGGCTAACATTCACAGTTTATTCAACACACGCGCGAGTAAATCATAGCACTGTTCCCGCATTGGTTTCTGCCTATTTCACTTCGGTATCCGCCTATCGAGTTCGTTGTTTTCTTTCACTGTTTTTTTTTCTGTTTCTTTCACTGTTTGTTTTCTTTCACTGTTCAATTTCCCGGACGATACGCACCATATGTGGGGGGGCGGGTAAAATTTGAGTAATAGTTCGCCGTCCTTAAACGAGAGCCTGGTAACTATTTTTGTGGTCAGCCAGAAAGCGATGGAGAACATACTGACCATAGTTCCCAGTATGCAAGTTCACATTCTTGTCCATCCCACTGAAATATATGATTCTATTCTGTATTTACTTAGTGGGATCAGGACTATGATTATAAATGAAGATTTAGATTTCTAATTGGTACATATATTTGGTAAAGTTTCAGACACACAAGATTGTGAATTTCATTATGTTCTTATTGGCAGTAAATCTTTCTATCCTAAACAGCACTATCAGCAGTTCAGAGGCGATCTCGACGGTAAGTTCCTATTTAAATGTCTTTCGCCCTGACTTCCGATAATCAAAATAATTGCTCACCACAAAATTGGAAAATAACTGTCTCTACTTGCCACGCGGATTTGTAAATATCACGGACGGCACACTGACTGTGAAATCTAAGCGATCCAGTACGGTGTACAGTCCTCTTTGGGTTCACTATCCATTATTACAGAAAATAAGCGTTTTTGTCACAGTCTGTCTCTGGCATCATCCGAGGCAGCGCGGATCTTACAGAAGTTGGGTGCGAAGTGAAGCCTAATCTTTCTCTTGGGTTGTATTTACATATGTGGCGCAGCCTACGGCCAAGGGAACACCTGCTCTGATCCGTCTTATGAACACGGCAGCAATCTCTAAACGGCCGCTTTCCCACACACACAATATTTAATAACTAAGTTATGAATTAATTTAGAATATTAATATTTCTATGCTTGTAGGTCAGTTGGTTGAAATCACAGAAAAAGTTTCAGAACGCGTGCCTAAAAATTTTTACTTCTAGAAATTTTTGAACGGAACTGACAGTAGATAATTACCTTTGAACTACTCGTATAACTTTAAGAGATCTTATATTGGTTGCTATTACCATTATGGTCCCAAAACTTGTTGTAGTTGTATTTTTTAGTTTTATTTCCAATTTTAGTTTTCATTAAATTGCTCGAAAACTACTAAAGGTAACTTAATGTCGTCTCTTAGTCATTATTTTTGGGTCTAACTGAAATATTAAAAAAAAATTTATATTTATAAGTCTAATATTTAGCGCCTTCAATTTTTCTTAAAAAGTGGATTCTGACTACAGTTTTTATTTTATGGTTTTGAGCCTAGCACCAGTTAATTCTGAGACAGATCTGCACGTTATGACAAATTTCTGGCTTTCTAGCTTTATTGGTTAGCGCCACTTACTTTTTTCTTACAACGATCTGTTTAGGAAAACTATTGATCTAATCACTCTAAGAGTTGACATTTAAAACATTATTACATTAAAGTATATGCTGACAAAGTTTGAAAAAACAATTTTAACTTTTGATTTTATTCTTAGTTGTGGTGCAATACTTGTGCGCTAGGCGGAGTCGCGTTATGGTGAAGTGACGCTACTAACAGTGGACTGGGGAAAGTCCCGGCACACTCGCTAGCCTCTGTATCTCGCAAACGATACAGCGATTGTTTCACTTCAGCTTGCAGAAAAAAAATTAAACTCTAGACACAGGAAATGGCAATTACATTGGCATATTTCGAAAATGATGACCAGTAGGAATAGTAGAATCTTTCAAAAGTTTGCCCCAGAGACGAAGCTCCGAATAGTGAATTAAATTAAATTAAATTACATTATTATGATCTGTAAGTGCGTTCTCATTTTACTGCAAATATTTCAATGAACTGTTTACAATCTGTAACCTATATGTGCAAACGAAAAAAGAACGTTTAGTATTTTAGGACTCACGGAAGATGTTTTGTAACTAAGGCAAAACGCATCTGGATGCACAAGGTAAATGAAAGAACGTAATGTGCAGAATGTAAACAGGGTTTTTCTTTTAAAATACAACTAGTTAAATGATTAATGTCTTAAGGCTTACCGAGGATTTTTACCTTTTCGAAACTGCCGCCATGTAAGGGCTGTGAACCGTTTTGACGTTTTCCGTTCTTTACGTTTCTTCCCTCATATCGGCATGTTAGAATTTTTCGGACACAGAAACCGTTCATTCTGCATGTCTTTCTTAATTATTCATTCTAATTTGAAGTGAACTGTGTACTAAACAAGCAAAATCTGAATGATGTTGTCATTTGGGTGACATTTCCCTTTATGTATTACGTTCAAGAGGCACACAGCCACGTTTTTCGATGTTTAACATTTCAACCTATGATGTTGCAGCATGAAATTGGTTTAATGAGCAGTATTAAATATATAGTTACCATAATTAAGAAACCTGCTTTGTTTACCACGAATACGTCATTCCACGCTGATTAAACTGTGTACCAGGGTTACCGTCGAATTCCACGATCAGAGGTCTAGACGTTGTGCTGGCCAGGGCAATAGTTGAACGCGATCAGTATCATGGTAGGTAAATAGGGAATACGTTCGTGTGTTACCGTGGTAAAAGATCCCGTGACAGAAACCTGGAAATCACCAGCTTCAAATCGTCGGAAGTGTCCACGTTACCGGATAAGTTAAACAAAAACGATAGTTTTCTGTATCTAATGGCCACTTACACCTTCACGATACGAAACGAATGCACTCTCATAACGATCTGCCTCCTCTGAGACCGCCCATGTAAGTACACTCCTGGAAATGGAAAAAAGAACACATTGACACCGGTGTGTCAGACCCACCATACTTGCTCCGGACACTGCGAGAGGGCTGTACAAGCAATTATCACACGCACGGCACAGCGGACACACCAGGAACCGCGGTGTTGGCCGTCGAATGGCGCTAGCTGCGCAGCATTTGTGCACCGCCGCCGTCAGTGTCAGCCAGTTTGCCGTGGCATACGGAGCCCCATCGCAGTCTTTAACACTGGTAGCATGCCGCGACAGCGTGGACGTGAACCGTATGTGCAGTTGACGGACTTTGAGCGAGGGCGTATAGTGGGCATGCGGGAGGCCGGGTGGACGTACCGCCGAATTGCTCAACACGTGGGGCGTGAGGTCTCCACAGTACATCGATGTTGTCGCCAGTGGTCGGCGGAAGGTGCACGTGCCCGTCGACCTGGGACCGGACCGCAGCGACGCACGGATGCACGCCAAGACCGTAGGATCCTACGCAGTGCCGTAGGGGACCGCACCGCCACTTCCCAGCAAATTAGGGACACTGTTGCTCCTGGGGTATCGGCGAGGACCATTCGCAACCGTCTCCATGAAGCTGGGCTACGGTCCCGCACAGCGTTAGGCCGTCTTCCGCTCACGCCCCAACATCGTGCAGCCCGCCTTCAGTGGTGTCGCGACAGGCGTGAATGGAGGGACGAATGGAGACGTGTCGTCTTCAGCGATGAGAGTCGCTTCTGCCTTGGTGCCAATGATGGTCGTATGCGTGTTTGGCGCCGTGCAGGTGAGCGCCACAATCACGACTGCATACGACCGAGGCACACAGGGCCAACACCCGGCATTATGGTGTGGGGAGCGATCTCCTACACTGGCCGTACACCACTGGTGATCGTCGAGGGGACACTGAATAGTGCACGGTACATCCAAACCGTCATCGAACCCATCGTTCTACCATTCCTAGACCGACAAGGGAACTTGCTGTTCCAACAGGACAATGCACGTCCGCATGTATCCCGTGCCACCCAACGTGCTCTAGAAGGTGTAAGTCAACCACCCTGGCCAGCAAGATCTCCGGATCTGTCCCCCATTGAGCATGTATGGGACTGGATGAAGCGTCGTCTCACGCGGTCTGCACGTCCAGCACGAACGCTGGTCCAACTGAGGCGCCAGGTGGAAATGGCATGGCAAGCCGTTCCACAGGACTACATCCAGCATCTCTACGGTCGTCTCCATGGGAGAATAGCAGCCTGCATTGCTGCGAAAGGTGGATATACACTGTACTAGTGCCGACATTGTGCATGCTCTGTTGCCTGTGTCTATGTGCCTGTGGTTCTGTCAGTGTGATCATGTGATGTATCTGACCCCAGGAATGTGTCAATAAAGTTTCCCCTTCTTGGGACAATGAATTCACGGTGTTCTTATTTCAATTTCCAGGAGTGTACATTTGTCATGATGCTGGGCGCGGAACTAGAATTTGCCTAAAATGGTGACGTGGTACCACTGTGCAGTGTCCACTGCTGTCTGCGGATGATCCGGTGCCAGAGCGTCTACCACTGCTTTCCTGGTAAGGGGAAGCTACAGTGGTCATAGTACTGACAATCACTGCGGCTACAAACAAGCATACTTTGTTAACGAACTACTTGACACAACTGCACACACATTCACGCCAAGTACCTTGATGTAAGAGATGTGCTTGTCTGTAACAAACACGTATCCATAAAGACGTCTCTTTACATTTAAATAAAGAAACGAAGAGGGAATATACTTGTCGATAGAGCAATTATCAGCAATCGTAGATTGTAGAACTGGCATTCATTTGCCTTTTGTCAGTCAAAGATTTTGTCGTCTCAATTCAGCCAGTTTCGGATAGTGTCGCCCTTATTCTGGTCATGTCCCTCAGTTACAGAATAACCAGTCTTAACAGAAAACTGTCAGGTTCAGTGTCGTATACTGTAGTATACCGGTTAAACTCTTGGTGTTCCGTTAATATCGGTTACTTTCTACCTGCGATAACAGTTCTGAAGATAGGTGACACTGCCAGCAAAGGAAAAGTTTAAGACAATATAATTCAGCGATTGACAAAAGGGAAACATGTGTATTTTCCAGAAGTAATTTAATATTTTTGTTTTTTTTTCTGAAAACGAGCGTTTTTTCTGACTCAAGGTACCTGACACTTTGTATGACTCTGTAGGAGAAAATAGTTTGTCTATGCTCTCGGGCGCCAGGCGCGTGGGAACGTGGAGACCTATCGATTCCATATTCGCAGGACAGTCGTGGGATATCTGCCAGCGCAAACAGTAATGTAGCGGAAGGATAAATAGCAGTCCTCTGACGACTTCCAGTACATGCCGGTAGACATTTATGAATATTACACTAGGCACAACATGAGTTCACGAACAATCAACATTCAAATCCGATTTCTGAATGAAAAACAACGACGTAATCTCTTCCTAATACAAGAAATAGATGTCATTACTCCTGCTTATTTTGTGTGGAGGCACTGAAATAATGAGCATTTGCATATTCAAGGAAATAGTTAACTTGCTACCAATTTTACCTTCGTTGTATTCCGTCTTCACAATGCTACAATTAATGCCTTGCTGTGTGGATTTAAAGATCGAGGAATAACATGGGGCGTATTGTTTGATTATGCATGATAAAGCTACGACCTGGTGAACTAATTGTAAGATGGTAATCGAGACTACTCTGTTAACAGATAACCGGGCTCCGTAATTACTCTACTCAGTAGTTCGCCGGGACGCTTCGAAAATTTTGATGTTAATCGTATGTTTCGGTAAATAAATTGCGAGTAATGTTACATCTTTGACTTTGATGGACACAATTCATAAAAAACGTAAACGTTCCCTACTCGCGTTTTCCATGACTTTGGGGGTTCCAACAGAGAGGAAAATATTGTGAGCGATAGCAGCGTGAGGATGGCACCAGTGTATTTTCTGTATACGTTTTGATCACTATGGCTACAAAAAAATTTCAAGTAATTATTTAAAATCCTCCAAGAGACAAAGATCTCTCCTTAAAAACGCTTTCTATTTTTTACGAAAGGTAGACATTGGCGGTGAACTGCTTTCTCCTCTTTAATGTTCCAGCGTCCGAACTATTACAATAAATGAGGGTTCATTTCGAATAAATCCGTACAAACGTCTTGATATTATCATTTTTATTTCACCGTTTTTTGTCTGAAGGTACAATTGCAGTGACTGAGGAGTGCTGAAAACAGTAACAGCTGCCTTATGGCGATCATTTAAATATTAACGTCCGTCTGTTGACACAAAACGTCGACGTCTCTGAGTGACGAAACTGACTTGAAACTCTCGGCAACAAGTTGAGTGTGCACGGCGGAACAAGTGAATAATTCAAGTGGTCATTCTTTATGCCAAGCTACATGGAGTTATACGGCTGATACCCTCAGTTAAATATAATTTCTTGGAGTCCCTTTAATGTCAGTCTCATTTAATAAAACTGACGTTGACGAGTGGGACTATACTTTAAATCGCCTGTAACAGCACGCACACCGATTCCAGTATATGTCTGAAGACGAGAAAAGAAACAATATATATTCATTACAAGGGCACTTAGGAACACTGTTTCACTGTAATCACAACGATGTGTCCCTCACGTGAAATGTTCCCGTAGAAAATTGTTGCTTGAAACACGCAGTCTTAAGAACCATAAACAACAGACACGTCCGAGGTTTCTGCTAGTACTGCTCAGAAAGGCTACGAAGACTGAGAGAATAGCAAAGCCATTTTCGTATCATACATTTCACCGACCGGGTAACGGAAATCAACTTTTTTAAAACGATGCTTTTACAGGTTACTCCGAGACTGCCTTCAAAGAGAAGCATTTTCAAAGCCCAATGTTTACTGTATTATGTAGAATCGACTCTTTTCACTTCACAACCTGTGATCCAAAACAGTATAACGAAGCAATATCATTAATAACTCTCCATTTAAAAATTGTAATATGTTTCTTACTAACCCAGTTTCATTTCAGTTTTTGATTATTAGTTGATAAACGTGTTCCACGGTGCCGTCGCTCTACAATAGCAGTTACAGACTCCCATGCCTTAATACCGTCATTCATAGGCTCCACAATCTCTGGTATGCATCCGAGTGGATTTTTTCATCCTAAATGCCTCCCATTTTGGTCTTGCTCAGGTGTGTCAGTCACAGTTCTTGGTTGCATTTTGCATTCCTAGTTAACAGTGGACAGGATAACCGCTAATTTTAAGTGGTCCTACATCTAAGGGTTTTCAAGTGGAGCAAGTGCTAAAATGTAATTCTTTGTGTTGTGTGGCTACGAAGAGCGAAGTGGTGCTGTTTACTAGGAAATGATGTGAGCGAAGAATTATTAAATTTGCTGAAACAATGTGAGGCATTTTGGCATGGAAGATTTAGAAGAAACAATGTTTTAAGAATAACGTTATTGATCTACAATAAGCACTCCGTCTTCAGGCCACAACTGGCCCATCGGGACCATCCGACCGCCGTGTCATCCTCAGATGAGGATGCGGATAGGAGGGGCGTGTGGTCAGCACACCGCTCTCCCAGTCGTTATGATGGTTATCTTTGACCGGATTGATCTACAATGATGAGATGAAAATCATTGGATAGCGTTATGTGTATATGCAAATGGTGATATTGTATTGAACATAAGGTATAAATGGGCAGTGCACTGACGGACTGTCACTTGTACGCAGGTGATCAACGTGAGAGGCTTTCCTACTTTACTAGGCCTGCAGGACGGGAAATAACAGACTTCGAACGCCTGTTCATTTTTGGAACTACAAACATGGGACATTGCATTAAGGAAATATTTAGGGAATTCAGTGTTCTGAGATCCACAGTGTCAAGTGCGTGACCAAGATACGAGGGTTATTCGGAAAGTAAGGAACCATCGGTTGCCAAATGGAAACCACAGTCAAAATTCGATGACCTTTTGCACAGGTGTGTTGGGCAGTATCTCTAGTAAGCCCATCGATCGAGTTACGTCGTTCTTTTCAGTTGTGGGCACACAGGGAGCACATAAAGGTACCTAGAACAATAATGTCTCCCTCCAAGTACGAGGGCCAGGTGAGAAATGTCGCGTTAAACAATGCAGCAAACATTACGTAACTGTCGTGCGTTTTCTTCTTCAAGACAACTCTCAGCCGCATTCTGCAGGGACAATGACGATGCTCCTGCATCTTTTCCATTGGAAATGTTTTATTACCGACAATACAGCCCGTAATTGTCTCCCTCTAACTTTCTCCTCTGCTCACATGAACCGCTGGCTATGGAGACAACATTCTGGCACGTAGAGAATTGGCGGAAAGCACTGGCGGCTGCCTTCCATAACGAGGGTATTGGAAAGTTGGTACAACGCTACGACAAACGTCTAACTCGGATCGGCAACTATGGAGCTAAGTAGCTGGAAGTCACAGCTAAACAGTTTTGATCTTCACAGTGGTTTCCATTTCGCAACCTATCGTTCCTCACTTTCCAAATAGCCCTCGTATATACGATATGTCCAGCCTTACCTCTCATTACGGGCACTAAAGTACCCGACAGCCTTCACTTAACGAGCGAGAGCAAGAGCGTTTGTGTAAGGTTGTCAGCGCTAACTGAGAAGCAAAACTGCATGAAATAACCGCCGAAAACCATTTAAATTTATGGTTAATGGGCTATAGCAACAGACGACTGAAGCCAGTGCCCTTGCTAACAGTGCGAGTCACCTGCGGCGCCTCTCCTGTTCTCGTGAAAATATCGATTGGAAGCTAGACGCACTGAATACCGTGGCCTGGTCAGGTGAGTTCGACGTTAGTTGGTAAGAGCTCCGTGGCAGGGTCAGAGTATCGTGCAGACCCCACGAAGTTGTGGACACAAGTTGTCGAGAAGGCACTGTGCAAGTTGCTGGCTGCTCCATAATGGTGTAGGCTGTGTTTATACGGAGTGGACAGGGATCCTGTGGTCCAACTGAACAAATCATTTACTGGAAATGATTATGTGCGGTTACTTGGAGACAGTTTGCTGCCATTCATGGACTTCATGCACAAAAACAGCGATGGAATTTTTATGGACAACAATGCTACAAGTTTGGGCTACAAGTGTTCGCGACAGCGTTGGAGAACATTCTGGACAATACGAGGTGATGAACTGCTCGCCCATATCGCCCGACCTAACACATGCAGGACGTAATCGGGAGGTCAGTTTGTGCACAGAATACTGAATAGGCAGCTCTTTCGCAATTATGAACGGCTGTAGAGGTAGTATGACTCAATATTTCTTCAGGGGGCTTCTTACGATCTGTTTAGTCCATGCCAGGTCGAACTGCTCCACTACGCCGGCGCTAATGGAGGTCCGACACGACACTAGGAGGTATCTCATGACTTTCGTCACCTCAGTGCATTGTAGTACACTACAAGGAACTGGGAGTAACGGTTGTGATGTGTTTCTTGTTGTGTTTAGCTTGCTGTGAGCTGTTGGAACTTCACTTCAATGTTCATCAGACAGAGCAGATCGATATTTAAATTTGATAAACTTGAGTGTGGTGTACATTGATTCACGCATATAAGTGGTCCCAAAAGTAGAGATAAATTGCTTTGCACACTCTCCCCTTATTGGGTATTTTTCTTCTGGAAACTTTCAAATTTGTTAAAACATTTGTTAACGATCCAGCCAACAATTACAGTATTTACATTCTTCCAAATTTCAACAGTTGTCCAACCACTACGTTTCAGACCCTGTACTCCTTCGTCCTCTTGAAATACCAGTAGGTCCAAATGTACAGCTGCTGAATTCATATTAATTGACGGTGAAATGGGACAGCCATCATCCCAAACATCAACAAGGCAGTGGTTTTTCAAGTATGGAAATGAAACTGTGCTCAGCACCGAGCGTATGTGTGCGGCAAGGCGCGTCGGCGTCGGCGTGGACGCTGCTTTATATAAGCATGTATCTACGTTTTGCTTTTTAAAATTTTATTAGTTTTATATTTGATTTGTTTATATACTTCATTTCAAGAGCCTCACTACACTGATGCAAGAGCCGCATACGGCTCGTGAACCTCGTTCGCGCCACCAATGCTATACACATACGTGACAAATGTCATGCGATACCCCCCTCCCCCATCTCCCCCTCCATCGTGTCAAATCGCTTTCGGTCCGGCGTAGAGCCGCAACTCGAAGTGGTATTGACTCAACAATTTGTCGGAAGTCCCCTGCAGAAATACTGAACTATACTGTCTCTACAGCCGTCAACATTTCCGAAGGTGTTGCTGGTTCAGGATTTTGTGCACGGCGTGACCTCACGGTTGTGCCTCATAAATGTTCGATGGTAATCTTCATTTGGAGCAATTCGCTCAAATTGTCTAAAATGTTCTTCAAATCAACCGCGAACGGTTGCGGACTAGTGATATGGCGCATGATCAATCATGAAAATGAAGTCCATGAATGGCAGCAATTGGTGTCCAAGTAGCCGAACATCACAAATATATCCAGTGAATGATTGGTTCGTTTATACCAGAAGTACCAGTCCATTCCATGTAAACACAGTCAGAATCATCATGGAACCACTATCAGCTTGTCCAGTGCCTTGTTGACAACTTCCGTCCATTGCTTCGTGTTGTCTGCACCATACACGAACTCTACAATCGGTTCTTACCGGCTGTAATAGGGACTCATTTCACCGGGCCACCAGTCGTCTACAGTCAAAGCGATGTGGTCGTGTACACAGGAGAGAGGCTGCAAGAGATGTTGCGCTGTTGAGAAAGGCATTAGCATCGGTCGTCATAGTCGATTAATCACAAATTCGACACACTGTCCTAGCAGATACGTTCGTCGTACATCCTACATTAATTCCTGCGGTTATTTTGCTCTGTGTTACTTGTCTGTAAGTACTAACAACGAAAACGTCGCTGCTCTCGGTCGTTAAGAGAAGGCCTTCGGCCACTGCTTTGCCCATGGTGAGAGGTAATGCCTGATATCTGGTATTCTCGGCAAATTCTTAACACAGTGGATATTGGAATACTGAATTGTCTGACGATTTCCAGATTGGAATGTCCCATGAGTCTAGATCCAACCACCATTCCGCGTTCAAAGTTGTGAATTTCTGTCGTGCGGCCATAATCACGTCGGAAACCACATTCACAGGAATCACTTGAGTATAAATTACACCTCCGCCAATGCAGTGCCCTTTTGTACGTAGTGTAAGCGACACTATCGCCATCTCTACATGTACAAGCGGCTATCACCTCCGCGTTTGTAGATACAACGACCATTTGCTTTCTATTTCTGCACATTTCCCTTGCAGCCGCTTCGATTTTGGATCCTCACACTTCATGTTGACTTTATTGTTAAGTAACCTGAAGTGACAAGGTATTTCACCGAAACCGAAAACGAGTGCAGATTTGCCAAGAGACGGCGCTGGACGGCAACAGGTCAGTGACGCCGCTTGAGAATCGTTTATCAAATGACGGTAGTGAGGTTTGCCGATATGTTACAGAACTGCATTATCCGTAATCTGACTGACAGACACCTGCTGGAGCCGGCCGGTGCGGCCGTGCGGTTCTAAGCGCGTCAGTTTGGAACCGCGTGACCGCTACGGTCGCAGGTTTGAATCCTGCCTCGGGCATGGATGTGTGTGCTGTCCTTAGGTTAGTTAGGTTTAAGTACTAAGTTCTAGGGGACTGATGACCTCTGTAGTTAAGTCCCATAGTGCTCAGAGCCATTTGAACCATTTGAACACCTGCTGGATGGTACGGAGTTTACCCAGGTCGGCACGGCACCTTGTATTGATACACGTGTGGAAGACGTCTTGCGCACATTGTTTGCTGAGGATCGAGTACTAAGCCTCCACTTCCGTCATGCTTTGCCTCCCAGGTTCCCAGACCACAATACATGTGATCATTGATTGTGGAATTACCTGAAGTCGCGAGATAATCGCGATCGTCTGACCTCATTGTGGATGCTGAAAGACTTTCATCGGCTGTTTCTCACCATACCCACTTATATACAGTACTGTTCACAACATTGCCCCTAAACTACTGGTGTTGCTGCAAAATGACAGCTGACATGCGGAGGATCTGTTATAAAGAACATCATCTTTGCTAAAAATCATTTCTGTTGAAAATCGTTGACACACACACTATCTGTATTCTGAACCTTTCAATCTTACTTTCAGTTTGTACAATTTTCGTACCACGTTCGATCTTCCGTCATACCATGTTCAAATTCGTGAAATGTAACTCTTTCGTTGATTATCTGATCTATTTACGACCACCTCCTCGGTGGCAGAGATGAATGTGAGGTCTGTTCCTGAACATTTTGCGACTGGAGAGATCATCACTGCACTTTATTTTACCCGACATATTTCCTAAGTGTGTAGATCCCCTGTCTGAAATGCAATAGCTTCAATTACAGTTTCCACTTTCGCGGCGTTGATCATAGCTAAATGTTCCGAATTTAGGGTCAGTTTTCCATCTAAATCGCTAGACGATGTCCTGAAACTGTAAATGCTCCTTTGCCATTTATAATGAGGCCGCTTACAGAACGAAAGTGATTCGTTACACCAGCATGACCCAGCAGCAATATATATATATATATATATATATATATATATATATATATATATATATATATATATATATATATATACAACAGTAATCAAGGAGGATACTCCTATAACACGGTGACAATTAAACGTCAGGAAAGAAGGGCCACAAAACTGATTTCGCAGGACACCAAATAGATTCTAACATATAGAAATGACCAACATAACGAAGAAAGACTTGTGAGAAAGCTTGGTTGACGTAGTGGGGTAGGCGATAACATCCACTTGGCTGCAGTCTTGGATATCATCAAGAAAGACTGGAGCAGACGTTCTAACTTTTGATAATTTTCTTTGCTGTACATGAACACATTCTGGAAGTAGTTGTGTGTGTAGACGCACAGAAAAATGGCCAAATCAATTGCGTGTTAAAGTTAGAAACGATGGGAATAGGGTTAATCAAAAGGGGCATTTTTAATTGTTTCTTCTGAATCTGAGATTTGAAAGTTAAAACTGCTGACATTTCGAAGATTACAACCATCAAATTGTTTGTGGAATACCAATAACATTCCTACTTTCCTTTTTCAGCACAAAAAAACTATTCGGGACGACGTGATGGACGCCAAAAATAATATTCAGTTCAGTCTGTCGTCTACTTCCGTCATGCGTTGGAACGTAATTCATCTGCAGATGGCGGGCCTTTGGCCAGTAGAGAACTCTAGACTGTTTGGACTGTACACAGCGTGGCTTTTCTTCACCCAGTGCCACATCGTTGTGCTGGAATCTATAGACCTGTGTTCCTACACTGGAGATTTCAGCAGGGCTGTTCTCAATATCTGCGCTATGGCTACCTTCTTCGCCAACGTTTGCAAGATGTTTCATTTCCAGTTTCGTAAAAGTGACTACTTCCACCTTGTCAACGAACTAGATGCATTTGTCAGCCAACAAAGTTCAAAATATTCTGAGGACGAAACGGTCATAGAACTGTTAGACACCTCCAAGCAACGTACAGCGTTCATCACTAAAGTAGTTGTAGTGTACCTCATCTGTTGGACTTTCATGGTTGTTCCTGCGCTCTTCTTGATAGAAGTTCCATACGGAGTGTTTCCGTTGATGGCATGGTACCCGTTTACTGCAAATGTATGGCCGCGCTACGAAATCATAATAACGTTGCACTTCTTCACCATTGGATACTGTTTCTTCACAAGCTGGGGACTGGATCTGTTCTTTGGCTGCCTTATGTATCACCTTTCGCTTCAGCTACGGTTGTTGAATTATCATTTGGCGAACATTCGCTATAGACCGAAAGCAGTCCGCGATCTACAAGAAGGTTTTCCAGAGAACACATCTGTATCGCCAACAGACGTTCAGGGAGAAATGATTAAACGTGAAAAACAGGAAGAGATGGAGGGAGAAAATAAGAGACCCGCTGAGAATGCAATGTATGATAGACTTTTGGAATGTATAAAACATCATCAGAGGATAATTCGGTGAGTTTAGAGAATCATATAAATTTACTCATTTTTGTGGAGAAGTAAGTTTACCACTCATGACCTATTTTTCAGTTATGCAGAACGCGTGGAGAATGTGGCAAATCCTGTAATACTAGTACAGTTTGTAGTCGGGGTACTAGTTCTGTGTGTCGTATTATTTCAGACCTCATCAGTAAGTATCAGTTTCCTTGAATCTGAAGAAATACGTTTTTCAAATAAATCATGGGTATTTTTTACAAGATAAAGAAATGCTAAGGAATTTTTTCTTCATATTTCAGGAGATGGAAACTCTGACGGCTTTTGTAAGATTTCTAGTTTACCTACTGGAATTACTTCTGCAAATTTTCATTTACTGTTGGGTTGCACACGAAATTTTTGAGGAAGTAAGTAGATATAAACATACATATAAAAAAATTATCCTATAAAATTTTCTTTACCGGCTAATAATCGTCTTCTTGAGATGAAATGACTGACATTCTTTGGAACAGTTCTTTACTCTAATACAATAAATGTTGAGACATGATTGCATATTCTCCTAGGACAGGTCAGGGTAGTGCTTTCTTTGTAGTCTATAAGCTGTCGGTTGAGACTGAAAAATGACACGCCTCAACCTTGAAGCAGTTCGTTTGCGTTAGTTGCATTAGTTCAGTTAATAGCTCGATCCGTCCTCATTGTAGATAATTTTACTATCATTGTCCAATTGTCCATACGCAAAACTAAAGGAATGGAGCCATTTGTTTACTATAGGAGGAAGTGCTTCACCTAAAGGACAGTGGGCCTAGGAACAGATAATATATTTCAGTCGGTACTTCAGACTGGTGATTGATTTTAAAAGCACATGAAGGAATACATACAACAACCAATCATAAATAGTTTCCGCCTTTTTCTACAGTTTTTGTTGTTGTTAGGCATAAAACTATTTCTTGTGCAGCATTTGTAAATATTTCGAGCTCATATGTATATGCAGTGTAGTGCACGAAAGGTGCTTGGATTCACTGTTAATTTTCTAGTTACAGATTTCTTAAAGTTAGTTACATAACAAGTGGATGGTTAAGAAAGGAGTCTTGGCTGTGAACTACCTAGCACCCTCAACCTGGAGAGGCTCATCTATCATGGAACATCAAAATTTATAAATTAACTGATCTTAATTAACGTCTTAAGACTCTCACCTTCCTTGAAAATGAAACATCGTGTTATTTCCCAGCGGCTTTAGTTTCAAAATTTAGCCGTTGTTTGGTAATATGTCAGCTTAATTTGATTTCACCTACTGATTATTGGTGTATAGATGAACAATAATATAAAAGACCGATGACTAAATACATTACTGATAAGATTTTCATGATAGCAATTCTTTTAAATTTCAGTGCAACACTGATGTACCTAGGGACATGTTTCCTCATTTCAAAAAATCTTAATTTTCCGCAAAACGTTTCGTAATTTCAGGAACTGACAGCAACACATGAAAATTGAATGTCATTATTTAAAAATTAAAGGACAAAGACAATATATTTAATTTCTATTTCTGGGTTGGCTGGAACCGAAATTCCGAAATATGTTCCACGGAACAATACTGTCCTCTACTCTGGAAGGTGTAGGCGGCGAAGATCATTTGCAGGACGTAGCTACACTACGTTGATATGTGCTTTACTGACCGAAAAATTTAAAGTCGGCATCAGTTTACGGTAGACATACACCAGTGTGTTACAAAGAGGATTAGGGTAGACCTTTCACGTTGAAAACGAACAGGAACACGGAGACAGTGATGATTAGTCACGATTAGTCATGATTCTCGTAACATAAGTGATATTGTGCATGAGATGAAAATTAACCACAATTCATAATTTTAAGTCATCCATGAATATTTAAATTAACGTAAAGAAACGAGGACGTATGGAAGTATCGAAGTCAAGTTTAACTTGTTTTGAAAAGGAAATTAAAGACTACATCCGACACAGAATAAATGCTGGTGAGATGTGGTCCCTTAATCTGGAACCAATGAATAGACGGCAAAGCAATGTGTAGCAACATCCATCTTCATTTTCTGATGAAAATATGATGAGGGTGTATTTGTCAACTACTGAGTTATTACACTCCTGAAAGCAAGACCATGATTAGTGATAGCTACTGTGAGATACTGTGATATTTAAAGCCCACAATCAAAATGAAGCGGAGAGGCGATTTTGTTTCATAATAATGCCCATCCTCATACAGCTGCCGGTAGAATCCAGTGTTTAGAAGTACTTGGCTTTGAGCGCTTGGAACCCTCATCGCACAATCATGACTCACTTCGGAATGATTTTCACCTCTCAGGCGACTTGGTTGTAAGGTGATATCGGAGTAGCTGTGCAAGATGCTACAAAGATTCTTGTTATATGGAATTAGGGGTCTTCTCAAGAGATGGTCCAAGTGCACAGATATTGAGACAGATTATCTAGAATAATTATATTACTTGCAATGGTAAAATCTTAATGAAAATATCTAAAAAGGTATCGATATATTATTTAACTTATTCTCGAAAGATAAGATTAACTTATAGATTATGAATTCACAGTAAAACTGGATGTGAACACTGAGCGTTCTATGAGAAAAAGTCAGAAACTTTTTTCTTGAACCTCCTACTGCACTAAATAGCAAACTCAGGGCTGTAGAAAGCACGATATATACACTCCTGGAAATGGAAAAAAGAACACATTGACACCGGTGTGTCAGACCCACCATACTTGCTCCGGACACTGCGAGAGGGCTGTACAAGCAATGATCACACGCACGGCACAGCGCACACACCAGGAACCGCGGTGTTGGCCGTCGAATGGCGCTAGCTGCGCAGCATTTGTGCACCGCCGCCGTCAGTGTCAGCCAGTTTGCCGTGGCATACGGAGCTCCATCGCAGTCTTTAACACTGGTAGCATGCCGCGACAGCGTGGACGTGAACCGTATGTGCAGTTGACGGACTTTGAACGAGGGCGTATAGTGGGCATGCGGGAGGCCGGGTGGACGTACCGCCGAATTGCTCAACACGTGGAGCGTGAGGTCTCCACAGTACATCGATGTTGTCGCCAGGGGTCGGCGGAAGGTGCACGTGCCCGTCGACCTGGGACCGGACCGCAGCGACACACGGATGCACGCCAAGACCGTAGGATCCTACGCAGTGCCGTAGGGGACCGCACCGCCACTTCCCAGCAAATTAGGGACACTGTTGCTCCTGGGGTATCGGCGAGGACCATTCGCAACCGTCTCCATGAATCTGGGCTACGGTCCCGCACACCGTTAGGCCGTCTTCCGCTCACGCCCCAACATCGTGCAGCCCGCCTCCAGTGGTTTCGCGACAGGCGTGAATGGAGGGACGAATGGAGACGTGTCGTCTTCAGCGATGAGAGTCGCTTCTGCCTTGGTGCCAATGATGGTCGTATGCGTGTTTGGCGCCGTGCAGGTGAGCGCCACAATCAGGACTGCATACGACCGAGGCACACAGGGCCAACACCCGGCATCATGGTGTGGGGAGCGATCTCCTACACTGGCCGTACACCACTGGTGATCGTCGAGGGGACACTGAATAGTGCACGGTACATCCAAACCGTCATCGAACCCATCGTTCTACCATTCCTAGACCGGCAAGGGAACTTGCTGTTCCAACAGGACAATGCACGTCCGCATGTATCCCGTGCCACCCAACGTGCTCTAGAAGGTGTAAGTCAACTACCCTGGCCAGCAAGATCTCCGGATCTGTCCCCCATTGAGCATGTTTGGGACTGGATGAAGCGTCGTCTCACGCGGTTTGCACGTCCAGCACGAACGCTGGTCCAACTGAGGCGCCAGGTGGAAATGGCATGGCAAGCCGTTCCACAGGACTACATCTAGCATCTCTACGATCGTCTCCGTGGGAGAATAGCAGCCTGCATTGCTGCGAAAGGTGTATATACACTGTACTAGTGCCGACATTGTGCATGCTCTGTTGCCTGTGTCTATGTGCCTGTGGTTCTGTCAGTGTGATCATGTGATGTATCTGACCCCAGGAATGTGTCAATAAAGTTTCCCCTTCCTGGGACAATGAATTCACGGTGTTCTTATTTCAATTTCCAGGAGTATATATATATATATATATATATATATATATATATATATATATATATATATATATATATGTGTGTGTGTGTGTGTGTGTGTGTGTGCACCTCCCTACTGGCGTCTCAGCGGAACCTGCGCCTGACAGTTTCCGATGCCTGCTTGTTTTTCCAGTGGCCGCTATAAAACCATATATGCGAAGTACTTTTTTACGAATCTTCAGTGATGCTGTGAGAGCCTATTAGACCACGGTCTGTCAGTCGTATCCTTCATACTCTAGCCGTAGACTTTTCACATTTATAAGTCATGTAGCGAACCCGATAATGCTTTGCAAGTTCGCAATATGTATCTGTGTTGTATATGTGCCCTGCTCTCCTCCAACAGTTCTATTTGCCAGACACTTCCTCCTCCCCCCCCCCTCACTTTTGTCCATCTCCTGCCCCTCGACACCTTTGTCACTGTCCATCTCTTACTCCCCCCTCCCCCTCCCCCACATCACCGTTATCTCTATCCGTATCCTCCTTCTAATATTACTCCAACTGCAGTTTTGGCTAATCGTATATGAGAGATTCATCGTAGTATGAGAGTGGTGTAGTTTTTGCTGTGGAATGCTGGGATTCGAACAGTCGAATCTACTCCACCAACAAAGTCAATTAGGAGACGCATGTTGCAGTTTTGCCCTGCTTTTGGTCGTGATGAGAACTTGTACGTTAAAATAAAACATTCCAACACAGTTACGATCCCTTTTAACACAAAATGTAACGTGTGTAAGCGTTGTACAAAGATGTTCACTAATAAACTGTTGCGGCCTTCGATTCATTACATTGGCCAAACTGCGACTGTCCTCACGTGCTTTGCACCACTCACCCTGTCTCAAAAATATATGTTCTTTGGTCTATTGTCAGAAACAATTATATTTAGCGATTTATAAAAAAAAGTTAATTATTTACAAAAAACTGTTACTATAGTTTTAAAGACAGTAAACGATGATTCATTCTCGATATATTTCTAAAGATTGTTCTTTTGACTTTTGTGTGGAAATTTGATTACGAAGTTACAGTAACAATACCTATTGTAAAATGATTACTACATCTTGATTTCAGTTGAATCTTATTCCTAACATTAAATGAGGTACTGTCCAAAACAGAATTTCAGGTTAAAGTTCTGGAATAACTTTGTAGCATCAGTATGACCGAAAATCAGTAGTGTTTGCAGCAGACTGTTCGAGAGTTGTTAATGAAAAAATAAATTATACCTGATCTAATTGGTTTTTCTTTATTGACATGATACATTAAGTGTAGAAGTAATAATAAATACATCAGAAGAGTGATAAATGTTCAAAAAGTCTATTTCTTAGGTAAGCTGAAATTTACGATTACTGGTAATTAATTATTGATTTATGTACAACAAAGATATTTATCCTAATATTCCCACTCGAAAGTAAAAATGCAATCATGAGAATGAAATTATAAATTTTGCTGAAATTCACGACACTATGTTAATTCACAATATCAAGTTTTGTAGGTAACTTTAACTTTCCGTTAATCATAATTAAAGGTGAACCATAATTTGCTGATACTTCCTAACTTTTGTCCATTACATATTGCGTATCAGATACTATACAAAGCGATAAACTTTTAGTGGTACCAAAGCAGTCATGAACTACGCTATAACTATTCGTATTATATCCCTCACCCTCTCTTTGTACATTTTCTCCTCCTCCGTCTTTCTGTCCATCTCTTTGCCTCTCTCTAACCTTCAACCTTCTTTATTGCGAATAAAACCTTGATCGGGCAATGTAGTCACATAAATAAATGGATAAATTGTTGAGATGATGAGATCGTTAATATCAGCCGTACAGGAGAGACCTCTGCAGCTGCGGGATCTGTGGATATAGTAGTTCCAATTACAGTATTTCTCGTAGTTTTAATTTGTGAACTAGTAGAATTGAAATTGGGGCGACTCTGCTGTGTAGGTACACTTGTTCCACTGCTCCTCTTACCAAGCTAAGTGACGCGCTGGTTAGAGGCCTAGACTCGCATTCGGGAGACTCCCTGGTGGGGCAAATGTAATTAGGTTTCCCGTCACTTCCTAGAACCACTAACCCAAAACATTTAACAGCGTAAATGAAAAGAAAATTTGTGATATCTTTATCCTTCTTCAAACTGAAGTTTTGACCTTTCCTAACTACCTTTTTAGGAAGCAACAAAGAAGGCGTCCCCTATCCCTTAGGAAAGTCTGTGTTGTGGGCAATGTAATACTCATTCCTATTGTAGAACATTCTCAGTAACGGTTAATGATTCAGCTTTCCTGTGAGATATTTATGTACCCGAACAGAAAAATAATAGCGTATGTCTTTCATTATGCACGGAAACTGTGCCACGTTCGACACACTGGAAAAGAAAAAGGAAGCAATTTTACGGACAAACAATGCTACGATGAACTTCTCGTGCCTAAGCAACTGAGGCAAATAGGATGATCCTGAGGACTGACGGCTTTTCTTCCTACATATTCTTGACGAGGGCTCTGCTACTCCACACTGTGTGGGGACGTTTCTCCACACTTTTGATGTTGTCTGTGAGGTCGCTTTCTATATTTGGTAAAATCTTGCCAACGACTGCGCAATCGATATTACACTCACACCAAAATATGTTTTTAATCACCTCTGTTCCGGGAGTCCCATAACCTATACAGAAAATTGGAACAGAGTTCAACATAAATATCATGTCACTCTTTTTATTGCTCTGAAAACCACACATTGCATGTTCTACCTCCATACTGCGAGACCTTCAGTAGTGGTGGTCCTGAATGATGTACACACCGCCTACCTCCAATAACCAGTAGCGCATCCTCTTGCATTGGGGCATGCCTATATTCATCGTTGCATTCTATCCACAAGCTCCTCAAGGAGGTATTGTTCCAGATTGTCCCTCAACGGCGATTCGGCGTAGGTCCCTCAGAGTGGTTGGTGGGTCACATCGTCCACAATCATCCCTTTTCAATATATCCCAGGCATGTTCGATATGGGTCATATCTGGAGAACATGCTGGCCACTCTAGTCGAGCAATGTCGATATCCTGAAGGTTTCATTCACAAGATGTGCACGATGGGGGCACGAATTAACGTTCATGATTACGAATGCCTAGCCAATATGCTGTCGATATGCTAGCAGAATCGGTCTGAAGATGGTATTCACGAATGGTACAGCCGTTACAGCGCCTTACATGTCCACCAGCGTAGGACGTCTGCCCCACATAATGCCACTCCAAGCCAGCAAAGAACCTCCACCCTGCTGAACTCGCTGGAAAGTGTGTCCAAGGCGTTGTGTTCGAGCGGGTTGCCTCCAAACACGTCTCCGACGATTGTCTGGTTGAAGGCATATGCGACACTCACCGGTGAATAGAATGTGATGTCAGGCCTGAGCGGTCCATTAGGGATGTTGTTGGGCCCAATTGTACCGCGCTGTATGGTGTCGTGGTTGCAAAGATGGACCTCGCCATGGACGCCGGGACTGAAGTTGCGCATCATGCAGCATACTGCGAACAGTTTGAGTCGTAACACGACGTCCTTTCGCTGCACGAAAAGCATTATTCAATATGGTGGCGTTTCTGTCAGGATTCCTCCGAGCCATAATTAACAGGTAGTGGTTAACCATTGTAATAGTAGCCCTTGGGCGGCCTGAGCGAGGTATGTCATCTACAGCTTCTGTCTCTCTGTATCTCCTCCATATCCCAACAAAATCGCTTTAGTTCACTCCGAGACGCCTGGATATTTCCCTCGTATATAGTCCTTCCTGGTACAAAGTAACAATACAGATGCGATCGAACCGCAGTCTTGACCGTCTAGGCATGGTTGAACTACAGGCAACACGAGCCGTGTACCTCCTTCCTCGTGGAATGGGTTTAACTGATCGGTTGTCGGACCCCCTCCGTCTAATAGGCGCTGCTCATGCATGGTTTGTTGCATCTTTTGGCGCGGTTAGTAACACCTCTGAATAGTCAATGGGACTGTGTCTGTGATACAACATCCACAGACAACGTCTATCTTCTAGAGTTCCGGGAACTGGGGTGATGCAAAACTTTTTTTGATGTGTGTAATTGAGTTCTGAATAATTTTCCTAAATTACTGGTGAATCCTTTATGGCATAGGCAGAAAACACTCTCTTGACGTACGCGTACTCCATAATTATTCTACCACCTCTATACGCAAACACTTGGGCTACACTCGTCTGGAATGAGACGGTCCCGACGGGGGGGGGGGGGGGGGGGGTTCACTGGGGGCCGAACCGCACAGTAACCCTGATTTCGGCGTGTGGGGCGGTGATGGGGAGAGTGGACTGCTTTAGCCTGTTGTGTTGTTGTGTACCACTAAGAGCTACGGCGGGGACGACGCCTCTCCGACGTATCTAGGTCCCCAGTTCAATACATACACTGAAACGTCCCCTTTTGAACAATTATACGTGACTGTGCTTAAACTGACACACAATATTTTTAGCGCAACGCAGTCTGACTTTGAAAAATCCCTACTAAAGAACGGCCCTGACTAACATTAACCTATACCTTTCACAAATCAGTTACCTCACAAAAATCTTCGTTACTCGAACAACTGCAGTACAGCGAGTGCCACTACTGCCAGCTAAATAAAAGATTCAAACTACTGAAGGAACTAGCTACTGATAGGCATAGTTAGCAAATGAAATATTTTGATAGAGAACAAACAATGTATTTACCTTAGTAGTGTTCAAAAGTCATTATATATATATATATATATATATATATATATATATATATATATATATATATATATCAGTTCATGACATCCAGTCTTACAAATGTACAGTCTCTGATGGACACACGTCGAGATCATCCGCTCTCAAAATTCCGCCATCTCTCTCCCCACATCCACCAATGCTGGCAGCTCACCTCCAACTGCGCAACGCTACGCGCTGTTGACAGCCAACTGACCAACTGTACTATAGCAAATTCCAGCAATGCCACCCAGCCACAGACTGCACACAGCACAGGCAGTGATTTTCATACGGAGCGCTACGTGGCGTTACCAATAAAAAAAAACTAAACAGCCTACTTACAACAAATACGCACAAGGCACAAGTATTGCTAACAGAGTAATGTAACAGCCTGACCTTAAGCTTTCTACAGGCCTCCAGTAGTCACAAAAATAGTTGGAATTCCTACATTGTGACAATGGCACCCATTGGGTCCTTTTTACGTCGTCGAGGTGCAACATGAATGAAGTTTTTAATATCACTATAACTGGTGTCCAGATGTGAAGCTGCTTTACAATTCGATTTGCATGTTTTTCCTAGTTTGATTATGCAATACGCAATCTTAGGAGTTAGATTAAACGTAATACATAAGAATCACGCTTATAAGCTATACCGTACATCTTGTGTAAACTGCGTAAGTTCCTTCCTTTGCATCACGCTAATCACCGTCTTTAGCGTTCCGACCATCTATTTAGTAACAGGCAGAAAAGCTTAGAGGCTCAGTAACTAAATATACAAGTAAAGATCAGAAACACACGCACACACTAATATCTCGATTAAAAGTTGTTAATTTTAACATTAAATCAGTATCTACGTTCAATCTCTTTGTGTACTTAAATTAAAAAAAAAAGTACAGTTGAAAATGCTTGTTCACATAGAGTGGTTGTCGGAAAGCCCATGAAATGTATCAGTGCAATTTTCGGCAGTTGCTGGATAGTCTTGCGGAATAATCATCCAACACCAGACCAATGGTGTTGTTTTAAATAACGATTTTAGAGTCTGGTGTCATGATAGATTCTTTAACGAGTCTCCTTCACTTGATGACATTTTCAACTGTTTTCTGTAACCTTCTTCAAAGGGGTTTCTGGTCCACTGGATTTCGCCATCAATTTCAGAGAAGCAGTTCATAAGAGAAACATGAGAAGCTTTCTCGTTGATATGAATGAAGAATATAATATATTATCACGTTCAAACTTGGTACCCTTGAATGTGGGGTGCGAGAGGAAAGGGATGTTTACGGCATTGGACGCTCCAATATTGTCAACTATGCAACCACAATGTCGGCTGCTAATGGCAACACAGGATGGAAATGAAGATATCCAATAGTGAGCTCACCATGAGGTTATGGAGCTTAGTTGAACAGCTTAGTCGGCGATTAACTCACGAAGGTGTTACTGTGTTAATGATGTTCATGCAAAATGGAGCAACCGCATCCCGGGTTCCCGGGTTCGCTTCACGGCGGGGTCAGGGATTTTCTCTGCCTCGTGACGACTGGGTGTTGTGTGATGTCCTTAGGTTAGTTAGGTTTAAGTAGTTCTAAGTTCAAGGGGACTGATGATCATAGATGTTAAGTCCCATAGTGCTCAGAGCCATTTGAACCATTTGAGTTAGCAATTAGTTTTCAACTGTGATTCATCGGGATTTTAGGAGAAAATGCATGTGAAACGAAGCCTGGAAATTTTAAGTACCAAGGGAGTTGCATCAAGGTCAACTACCATCAATGTCTTAACGCTTTCGTATACAATTATGCCGACTGTTCATCTGGATGGTTAATGTCTGGAAAGTTATTTACTGTCCTGCGCAAAGTTGGAGGTGCTCTGTCCCCTGGGATTCTTTCCTGGTCTGTGTATAAATATCATACTCATTTATAGCAAACTATCACTTCTGAAAAGTGTGTGACATTCCTAATCATAATTCCTGGAACCACTGGACACATTCCGCCTCTGGGTGTTTGTTTTTTCGCTGCCTTTATAACGTATGATCGCAGTATCTGCAGCTACGCCTTAAAGGACCACCAGTTCATGATAAGCTCCACGACACACTGTCTGCATTCGGTAGCATGGCATCATATTCCATTATTTTCATGACCCCGTTACGCTAATGTGATTCTACGAGCATTCTTGGAGAGTGGATACCTAAATGAAACGTCCTGCACGGACCTCCGAAGGAGGTAGCCTTTGATATTTGATGATGCGTATCTTTGGTGTTCTCGGTACAAGTTAATGTTTTTTTTAATTTCCTTAACGTCAACGAAGTCAGTTTTGTGATTTTTTTTTTTTTTTTTTTTTTTTTTTTTTTTTTTTTTTTTTGTCATCAGTCTACTGACGGGTTTGATGCGGCACGCCACGAATTCCTTTCCTGTGCTAACCTCTTCATCTCAGAGTAGTAGCACTTGCAACCTACGTACTCAATTATTTGTTTGACGTATTCCAATCTCTGTCTTCCTCTACAGTTTTTGCCCTCTACGGCTCCCTCTAGTACCATGGAAGTCATTCCCTCATGTCTTAGCAGATTTCCTATCATCCTGTCCCTTCTCCTTATCAGTGTTTTCCACATATTCCTTTCATCTCCGATTCTGCGTAGAACCTCCTCATTCCTTACCTTATCAGTCCACCTAATTTTCAACATTCGTCTATAGCACCACATCTCAAATGCTTCGATTCTCTTCTGTTCCGGTTATCCCACAGTCCATGTTTCACTACCATAAAATGCATTACTCCAGACGTACATCTTCAGAAATTTCTTCCTCAAATTAAGGACGGTATTTGATATTAGTGGCCAGAAATGCCTTTTTTGCCGTATCGAGTCTGCTTTTGATGTCCTCCTTGCTCCGTCCGTCATTGGTTATTTTACTGCCTAGGTAGCAGAATTCCTTAACTTCATTGACTTCGTGACCATCAATCCTGATGTTAAGTTTCTCGCTGTTCTCATTTCCACTACTCATTAAATTCGTCTTTCTCCGACTTACTCTCAAACCATACTGTGTACTTATTAGACTGTTCATTCCGTTCAGTAGATCATTTAATTCTTCTTCACTTTCACTCAGGACAGCAATGTCATCAGCGAATCATCATTGATATCCTTTCACGCCGGCCGGTGTGGCCGTGCGGTTCTAAGCGCGTCAGTTTGGAACCGCGTGACCGCTACGGTTGCAAGTTCGAATCCTGCCTCGGGCATGGATGTGTTTGATGTCCTTAGGTTAGTTAGGTTTAAGTAGTTCTAAGTTCTAGGGGACTGATGACCTCAGTAGTTAAGTCCCATAGTACTCAGAGCCATTTGAACCATTTTTATCCTTTCACCTTTTATTTTCAATCCACTCCTGAACCTTTCTTTTATTTCCATCATTGCTTCCTCGATGTACAGATTGAAGAGTAGGGGCGAAAGGCTACAGCCTTGTCTTACACCCTTCTTAATACGAGCACTTCAATCTTGATCGTCCACTGTTATTATTTCCTCTTTGTTGTTGTACATATTGTATATGACCCGTCTCTCCCTATAGTTTACCCCTACTTTTTTCAGAATCACGAAAAGCTTGCACCATTTTATATTGTCGAACGGTTTTCCCAGGTCGACAAATCCAATGAAAGTGTCTTGATTTTTCTTTAGCCTTGCTTCCATTATTAGCCGTAACGTCAGAATTGCCTCTCTCGTCCCTTTACTTTTCATAAAGCCAAACTGATCGTCACCTAGCGCATTCTCAATTTTCTTTTCCATTCTTCTGTATATTATTCTTGTAAGCAGCTTCGACGCATGAGCTGTTAAGCTGATTGTGCGATAATTCTTGCACTTGCTCTTTCCGTCTTCGGAATTGTGTGGATGATGCTTTTCCGAAAGTCAGATGGTACATCGCCAGACTCATATATTCTACACACCAACGTGAATAGTCGTTTCGTCGTCACTTCCCCCAAAGATATTAGAAATTCTCATGGAATGTTATCTACCCCTTCTGCCTTATTTGACCGTAAGTCCTCCAAAGCTCATTTAAATTCCGATTCTAATACTGGATCACCTATCTCTTCTAAATCGACTCCTGTTTCTTCTTCTATCACATCAGACAAATCTTCATCCTCATGGAGGCTTTCAATGTCTTCTTTCCACCTATCTGCTCTCTCCTCTGCATTTAACAGTGGAATTCCCGTGGCACTCTTAATGTTACCACCGTTGCTTTTAATGTCACCAAAGGTTGTTTCGACTTTCCTGTATGCTGAGTCTGTCCTTCCGACAGTCATATCTTTTTCGATGTCTTCGCACTTTTCCTGCAGCGATTTCGTCTTAGCTTCCCTGCACTTCCTATTTATTTCATTCCTCAGCGATTTGTATTTCTGTATTCCTGATTTTCCCGGAACATGTTTGTACTTCCTCCTTTCATCAATCAACTGAAGTATTTCTTCTGTTACCCATGGCTTCTTCACAGCTACGTTATATGTACCTATGTTTTCCTTCCCAACTTCTGTGATGGCCCCTTTTAGAGATGTCCATTCCTCTTCAACTGTACTGCCTACTGCGCTATTCCTTATTGCTGTATCTATAGCGTTAGAGAACTTCAACTGTATCTTGTCATTCCTTAGTACTTCCGTATCCCACTTCCTTGCGTATTGATCCTTCCTGACTAATGTCTTGAACTTCAGCCTACTCTTCATCACTACTATATTGTGATCTGTGTCTATATCTGCTCCTGGGTACGCCTTACAATCCAGTATCTGATTTCGGAATCTCTGTCTGACCATGATGTAATCTAATTGAAATCTTCCCGTATCTCCCGGCCTTTTCCAAGTATACCTCCTCCTCTTGTGATTCTTGAACAGGGTATTCGCTATTACTAGCTGAAACTTGTTACAGAACTCAATTAGTCTTTCTCGTCTTTCATTGCTTGTCCCAAGCCCATATTCTCCTGTAACCTTTTCTTCTACTCCTTCCCCTACAACTGCATTCCAGTCGCCCATGACTATTAGATTTTCGTCCCCCTTTACATACTGCATTACCCTTTCAAAATCCTCATACACTTTCTCTATCTGTTCATCTTCAGCTTGCGACGTCGGCATGTATACCTGAACCATCGTTGTCGGTGTTGGTCTGCTGTCGATTCTGATTAGAACAACCCGGTCACTGAACTGTTCACAGTAACACACCCTCTGCCCTACCTTCCTATTCATAACGAATCCTACACCTGTTATACCATTTTCTGCTACTGTTGATATTACCCGATACTCATCTGACCAGAAATCCTTGTCTTCCTTCCACTTCACTTCACTGACCCCTACTATATCTAGATTGAGCCTTTGCATTTCCCTTTTCAGATTATCTAGTTTCCCTACCACGTTCAAGCTTCTGACATTCCACGCCCCGACTCATTGAACGTTATCCTTTCGTAGATTATCCAATATTTTTCTCATGGTAAGCTCCCCCTTGGCAGTCCCCTCCCGGAGATCCGAATGGGGGACTATTCCGGAATCTTTTGCCAATGGAGAGATCATCATGACACTTCTTCAATTACAGGCCACATGTTCTGTGGATACAGGTTACGTGTCTTTAATGCAGTGGTTTCCATTGCCTTCTGCATCATCATGTCGTTGATCATTGCTGATTCTTCCACCTTTAGGGGCAATTTCCCACCCCTAGGACAAGAGAGTGCCCTGAACCTCTATCCGCTCCTCCGCCCTCTTTGACAAGGCCGTTGGCAGAATGAGGCCGAAATCTTATGCCGGAAGTCTTCGGCCGCCAATGCTGATTATTTATCAAAGTTTAGGCACTGGCGAGGATCGAACCCGGGACCGAAGACGTTTTGATTATGAATCAAAGACGCTACCCCTAGACCACGGGGTATAATACATAAATTCTATAGAGGGATGATCTCCTGGGCAATCGTTTTCTGCCAGCCTCTTGATGTGGGTGGTGAATCTTTAGCAGCTAATTTTTTTCCCGTCTTTATTGTTAGCACAACACTTTCAAATGAGCCTCACTGAAGATTGAACTTCCGACCTCGCATTCAAGGCGTTCCATTTCAGTGTTCCACAACGCTTCTTCTGTTGTTTCGGTCACTGTTGTTTGTTAAACATCTATGCTAAGGGCTCGTGCTTAATCTTGACTAAACTTGTAGCTTGTCGTTGGATCTTCTCCATATCTTCAATTAATACTACCTCGTATTGGTTACAGACTGACGAACAACGCTGAAGAATTGGTCGAAAAGCGTTTATCTAAGCACTTCATTCGACGATGAATTATCGGGTCTTCTAGTACTTTCCCTGCTTACTGCAGCCTGTGATAACAAAAATCACCATCAGACTATCAACTTCACCTCATAGAGACGCTCTAGCGATTTATCGTATTGGATTTATAAGCTATATACCTATGCTTGCAGAATATTAATAACAATTTAAAGACAATTGCAACTTTGTCCAAGTACACAATTATCGTTTAGCTTTTACACCCAAATATGTTTCGCCATCGTTGTGGCATTCTCAGTGGGTTTTTCCTTTATTTTTCGTCAGGTAAATACAGAACTTATTTAGATGAAGAAATATGTTAAGCAGATTTTGTGGATATTTAAATAATTTACGCAGTTTACCATTCATTTGCAATTTTCCACGACCTGTGGTCTCATCAAGAGAACCAAAGGGATGTTAGGGTATTGACACCCTTAAATTTTCAATTAGAAACACATTTTTATGATTTACATTCCAGTAAAATGGTGTCCTGTGCCCCTTTTCAGGCTCAACAATGCTCTATTCCGCTTTCCTAAGTTGTTACTGGTTTCTGTTTCCCTGCCACACGTAATTTTTTGTAGTTAGTGTGTTTAGAATGACCTGTTAATCTCGGTAAAATATTTTGTAAGGTTTTGGTATGGTTAACTGTGATTTGTTATTTATGGATTTTTTCCCTTAACAGAATTTACTCACTTTTCTCCTGTTCGTTGATGAATTGTGTCTAGCTTCGTTGTTATTGTTTGGACAAGCGTTTCACTGCACAACTTACGTTGTTTCATGCCCTTTTGACAGTGGTTTCTTTCAGTGGTTTTGAAGCGGTAGAGACGTGGTTGGGGAGCGGTAACGTACTGGGACCGCAAATCAAATGTATTTGTTCAATAATTTTCTATCAGAAAGACTTAATTTCTTTAAAGTGGAAATATTCACAATTACACAGATTACTTGAAATGGAGTCGTACATGAGGGAGAAGACGGTTCAAAACCTCGTCCGGCCGTCCTGTTTTAGGTTTTCCGTGATTTCCCTACATCGCTTCAGTCAGCTATCGGGATGGTTCCTTTTAAAGGGCACAGCTGATTTTCTTCTACATTCTTCCCTAATCCGAGCATGTGCTCCGTCTCTAATGACCTCGTTGTTGACGGGACGTGATACATTAATATCCTCCTCTTCCTATTTTGGAGTCGGATGATGGTATGATAGGTAAGCAGTTGATGGTCTGCTGGAATAGTAGGACTGAAACCAAATAGGGGATACACGCAAAACACATACATTTTTTTTCACTTGCCAAGGCACTTCAAACAATATACACACATAGCAAACAAACAACAACTAGTCAAGATATGGCTTTACGGACAAGCACAGCGGCATGAATTATAAAACGGAGGCTCTGAACAAATGTTTATACAGATTCCAACTAAAGCAAATTATCACTTGACTTGAATTCTAAGAATGTAAAAGATTTTCAAGAAAGAAAATTCGGCTTCTTGAAAATATACATCCACCCAAGGTTCATAGAGACATTTAGAATACAACAGCACATTGTAACGTCTAACCACTTTACAGTACTTGTTCTACGCGACTTAACTTGCTTCAGAAAAAGATTCTGATATCCAGAAACTATTTTCTCAACGATTACATTGAAGGAAATCTCCACACAACGTCAACGAAAAAAAGAATTATACCCTATCTAGGGGTAGTGTCTTCGATTCGTAAACAAAACGCCTTCGTCCCCGGGTTCGCACCCACCGCTGATGAATTTTTTTAATAATCATCATTGGTGGCCAAGGCTTCCGGATTAAGATGTCATCCTCATTCTGCAAACGGCTTTGTGAAAGAGTTCGAAGGAGCGGCGAGAGGGTCAGGGAATGCTCTTGTCTTTGGGGTTAGAAACTGACCCTAAAGGCGAGAGAATCAGCAATGATCAACGTAATGAGGATAGGGAAAGCAATGGAAACAACTGCATTAAAGACACTTAACGTGTATCCACAGGACGTGTGACCTGTAGCTGAAATAGTGTCATGATAATCTCTTCATTGGCAAAGGATTCAGGATTACTCCCCTATTCCGGTGTCCGGGAGGGGACTGCCGAGGGAAGGTGACCATAGGAAAAAGACTAAATAGTCAACGAAATGATAACGTTCTACGAGTAGAAGAGTGGAATGACAGAACGTTGAACGTGGTAGAGAAGCTAGAAAATCTGAAAAGGAAAATGCAAAGACTCAGTCTAGATGTAGTAGGTGAAAGTAAAGTGAAATCGAAAGAAAGAAATGATTTCTGGTCAGATACTATGGGGTAATATCAACAGCAGCAGAAAATGGTATAACGAGAGGATTCGTTATGAATAGGAAGGTAGGGTGGAGAGTGTGTTATAGTGAATAGTACAGTGATAGGGTTGTTTTTGTCAGAATCGACAGCCAACCAACACCGGCAACGATAGTTCAGGTATACATGCCGACGCGCTAACTGAATACGAAGAACGTATATGAACATACTGAAAAAGGTAATACATTATGTAAAGGGAGAAAAAATCTAATAGTCATGGGGGACTGCAAACAGCTGTATGGCAAGGAGTAGCAGAAGTGGTTGCAGAAGGATATGGGCTTGGGACAAGGTATGAGAGAGGAGAAACGATAATTGATATTAATAGCGAATGTTCTGTTCAAGAATCACAAGACGAAGATGTATACTTGGACGAGGCCAGGTGATTCGGAAAGATTTTGGTTGGAGTACATCATGGTCAGACAGAGATTACAAAATTATATACTGTATTATAAGACGTACCCAGGTGCAGATATAGACTCAGATAACAATATAGTAGTGATGAAGAGCAGGCTGAAGATTAAGAAAGTAGTTAGGAAGGATCAATGCGCAAAGAAATTGGATACAGAAATACTAAGGAATGACGAGATACGCTTGAAGTTCTCAAAGGCTGTAGATACAGCAGTAAGAAATAGCTCAGTAGGCAGTACAGTTGAAGAGGAATGGACCTCTCTAAAAACTGCGATCTCAGAAGTTGGAAAGAAAAACATAGGTGACTGCGAAGAAACAACGGGTAACAAAGAAATACTTCAGTTGATCGATGAAAGATGGAAGTAAAAAATTGTTCGGGGAAATTCCGGAACACAGAAATACTGCTTACTGAGGAATTAAACAAAACGGAAGAGTAGGAAAGGTAAAACGAAATGGCTGCATGAAGTATGTGAAGAAATCGAGAAAGGAATGATTATCGAAAGCATATAGGGAAGTCAAAACAACCTTCCGTGAAGTTAAAAGCAAGAATGATAATATTAAGAGTGCGACGAGAACTACACTCTTAAATACAGACGAGAGAGTGGATAGGTGGAAACAAGACACTGAAGGCTATATGAGGCGGAAGATTTGTCTGATTTGATAGAAAAAGAAATATGAGTCGATTCAGAAGAGATGGGGACTCCACTATTAGAATCAGAATTTAAAAGAGCTTTGAACGACTTAAGATCAAATAAAGCAGATGGGATAGATAACATTCCATCAGAATTTCTGAAATAATTTGGAAAGGCGGCAACAAAACGACTATTTATGGTCGTGTGTAGAATGTTGAGTATGGCCACATACCATCTGGCTTTCGGAAAAATGTCTTTCACAAAATTCCGAAAACTGCGTGAGGTGACATGTGCGAGTACTATCGCACAATCAGCTTAACAGCTCATGCACGGAAGTTGGTGAAAAAAAGTATTATATAGAACAATGGAAAAGGAAATTGAGGATGTGTAAGATAAAGATCAATTTGGCTTTAGGAACGCTAAAGGCACCAGAGACGCAGTTCTGACACTGCAGTTCATAACGAAAGCAAGACTAAAGAAAAATCAAGACATGTAATAGGATTTGTCGACCTGGAAAATGCTGCATGGTGTTCGGGGGAGACGTGTAATATACAACAGGTACAAGAGGCAACGGAATAATAGAAGCGAACGGCCAAGAACGAAGTGCCCGGATTGAAAATTGTGTAAGATCGGCATATAGTCTTTCACCTCTACTGTTCAATCTGCCTATCGAAGAAGCAATGATGGAAGTAAAAGAAAGGTTCAGAAGTGGGATTAAAATTCGAGGTGAAAGGATGGCTCATATGGTTCATATGGCTCTGAGCACTATGGGACTCAACTGCTTTGGTCATAAGTCCCCTAGAACTTAGAACTACTTAAACATAACTAACCTAAGGACAGCACACAACACCCAGCCATCACGAGGCAGAGAAAATCCCTGACCCCGCCGGGAATCGAACCCGGGAACCCGGGCGTGGGAAGCGAGAACGCTACCGCACGACCACGAGATGCGGGCTGAAAGGATGTCAATGATACGATTTTCTGATGACAATGCTATCCTGAGTGAAAACGAAGAAGAATTACTTGATCTATTGAATGGAATGAACAGTATAATGAGTACAGAATATGCACGGAGGGTAAATCGAAGTAAGACGAAAAAAGTGAGAAGTAGCAAAAATGAGAGCAGGATAAATCTTGATATCGGTATTGATGGACACGAAGTACGAGAGTTGTATGAAAGGTACTGCCTCCACCTTTGTTAATTGGGTTGTGATAGGAATATTTTAATAAATCAAACGCAGAAATAATAGTTAGAATGTGATCCTTAATTACCAACATTCATTTTCCTACATAATAACCAGCCAATTACATACATTTCTGTCAACGATGAACAAGTTTTCTGAAGCTGTCACGGAAGACGCTGGCACTCTCTGTTTCCGCATCTACAGTTTCACAGTTCTCTCAACGTCTTCAGCAGGAGCATAATGATTTCCCCGCAGATCGTCTTTCACTTTCTGGAGCAGATGGAAGTCAGACGGTGCTAAATCTGGACTGTACGGAGGACGCCATACGGCGGTGATATTCAGTCTCTGAAGTTCTGCTGTGGTGGCACGGGAAGTGTGTGGTTTGGCATTGTCATGCTGCAGGCAAACATTTCCCTTTACCCTTCGGACCCTTCTTAGCCGTCGTTTCAGAGTTCGCAGCGTTGCGATGTAACGCTCTGAATTTATTGTTGTCTCGCGATAAAGGAAATCAACATGGGTAACACCATCGGCGTCCCAGAACACTGTGGCCATGACTTCTCCAGCTGAGGGCTGCGTCTTGAATTTCTTTTTCTGGGGTGAGTCTTTGTGTCGATATTCCACAGACTGACGTTTCGTTTCCGGGTCGTAATGGTGTACCCACGTATAGTACCCTGTCACAATTGAATGGAGAAAGGCGACAACTTATTTCTCGTAACGCGACAGGAGTTCCTGGAAAATTTCAAGTATGTGCGCTTTCATTTCAGGAGTCAGCATCTGGGGTACCCATCGTGCACAGATCTTCCAGTAGCAAAGCAAAGCAATAATGTGACCCACACGTTCTTGTGAAATGCCGATTGTGCTTGCAGTTTCTCTCTGAGTGATACGACGATCGTCCCAATATAATCTGTCAACATTTTGCTTGTGAAATTCGGTGGTTGCTGTCACAGGGCGTCCAACTCTTTGTCACGCAGGTCAGAAGTTTCCGCCTCAACATCTTTAAACTTACTCGACCAACTAAGCACAGTACTCACGTCAACACAATCGACAGAATCTACTTTCATTCTCTGATGAATCTCCTTTCGGGTGACACCTTCTGCAGTCAAGAATTCAATGACTTTGCACTGCATAAATCGCATTGACCGACCGTCTCTGCAGGGGTCCGTACTTTACACTGTAACAACACAAATGTTTAATGCTAAGGCTTCCCGCCTACTGGAGCTGTAGAGAATGGGCTACGGAACAAGCTAGTACCTGCCACATACCAATGCAGCCAACTGTGCAAGAGTTACGAAGGTGGAGGCATTACTTTTCAGTCAACCCTTGTAGATGAAGTTAAGAAGCCTGCTACCTAGGCAGCAAAATAACCAATGACAGGCGGAGCAAAGAGGACATTAAAAGCAGGCTAGCACTGGTCAAATGGGCATTCCTGTCCAAGAGAATTTTAGTAGTACCAAACACTCGTACGTACTAATTTCAGGAAGCAATTTCTAACAATGTACGTTTGGGGAACAGCATTGTATGGTAGTGAGAATGGGCTGTGTGAAAACTGGAGCAGAAGAGAATCGAAGCATTTGAGAAGAGGTGCTACTGACGAACATTGAAAGTTAAGTGGACAGATGAGGAAAGGAATGAGGAAGTTCTGTGCAGCAACATTTAGGTAAATGACACGGACAAAATGAAGGGACAAGAGTATAGGACACCTGTTAGGACATCAGGGAATGGCTTGGGTGGTAATAGAGAGAGATGTAGAGGGCAAAAACTGTAGAGGAAGACAGAGATAGGGCTGGCCGGAGTGGCCGAGCGGATCTAGGCGCTACAGTTTAGAACCGCGCGATCGCTACGATCGCTGGTTCGAATCCGGCCTCAGGCATGGATGTGTGTGATGCCCTTAGGTTAGTTAGGTTTAAGTAGTTCTAAGATCTAGGGGACTGAAGACCTCAGAAGTTAAGTCCCATAGTGCTCAGAGCCATGTGAACCATTTGAACATAGATAGGAATACATCCAGGACAGGGCTACTCTGAGATGAAGATGTTGGCACAGGAGAGAAATTTGGGGCGGCCATCATCCAACAGAAGACTGATGGCAAAAAAGTAAATGGCATGGTGATCACAATTTGGTCCTCTTAACTGGCCTAGACACTAGGATACACTTGGTAAACCAAATAGTAGTTAATATATCAAACTCTTATTTCTTCTAATCAGTAGTACATGAGCCGTGCGCGGTTCGTGTTCATGCCATTTATTGCTTGACGACTTGTCTTTGCGGTATTACCGTCCCGTTTCTCATTCGATTTACTGGCGTCACTAAGTTGCTGGTTTACCTGCCTATGAGTGGAAGCCGCAGCGCTTACCGATAAGAGCACTATCATACTATCTTTGGAGTGACTGATAGCATTTGTGGGTCGTCGAGTGTCGGGAGTCCAGTGGGAGACGGAGCAGCAGTGTGGTCCGGACAGCCATGACTCGCCCAACCGTTGCCGGCACACATCACTTCAGTGGGGGCAAGCTAGCCCCTACCTTGGTTCGTCGGTCGGTCGGTTGTCTCATCGGATGATATGCATTTGCTCGTCGACCACTTCCGGGTTCTTTGTATGTGTCGACTTGTAATTCCCCCTAGTTGTTCTACAGCGATTGGGTTTAGTATTGTTCGAGTTGTTTGTGGAAGTGTTTCACAGAACCAGGAGTAGCTTGTGTGGTTTTGACTGAGCAGTTATTTCAATGCTGTCTGCATGCGGATTGAGTCAGTCAGTTGGGACTGAGCAGCGAGGAAGTCTCCACAGGGTGAGGTCATGCTGGGACCACTGGCGGCGTACATGTGCGGTCAGATTGTGAGGTGCTAGCTGCGAGAGCTACAAAGTTCGTTGCTCAACGAACCTGGACACTGAAGTTGAGTGATCAGTTAACCTGTCATGAAACCTGAGGTGCTGTGAAATCGTTCATTGCCAGTTGTTGCTCCCTGGGCTGTTTCGGCTTGCATCAATGTATGGTGTGTGGAAGTCGGCGAAAGTTTGCAGAGATCTTCCTGTATGACGATTCACTTAAATTGGTTCGTACTTATCACTGATGTGCACTAGCGGTATTTTCTGCCTTGGGGCCGTTAATGCCCCACTTACCTGTCCCGTTCGTTAGCATAGTTTACAAGCAGTGTGCTTTTCCTCGCCATGTTGATGCTGTCCAGCAGCCTTTTAGTTGCTTGCTCTTATTTTTCCTTAAGAGTGGTTGTTGTGCCTAGGCTGTTTTTACACGCAAATTTTGAAGACGTATTGCTGCTGAGATCTTCCTCTTTGGCTGATATTTCCCATTGTCGTAGTGTTGGTTGGGCGGAAGGGAACTGATTAGGTTGTAGGTCGGTCCTACAGTCGTCCCTGATTCAGGTTGCCATCTGATTATTTAACCTTACTCTTGGCTGCCTGTCTCACTTTACGTTAGAGCTACCTCCTCAGGCTGACCCTTGGAATACTTCTGAACGTCACTCTTTTGTTGGTTTTAGATTGTGATTTTCATTTTAGTCTGATATACTGTGCGAGGCCTTCAGCCATCTATTAATTTAGTTTCTTTTAATTTTAACATAAGGCCTTCAGCCATCTTAAATTAAAGTCAGAAAATTGATTTTTTTAAGGCTATTTTATATAAAAATTTGCTCTATCTGAAATTCTTGTTATCCAGGCCCTAACCCCTGAGTTGTTTAATGCCTTGTATGTGTCCTTCAGCTGAGTATTTACACGAAATGTTTTTTTTTAAGTAATCCCTTCAGCCACGTGTATTTTTTAAAATAATTTTTATAACTTGTGTTCAGGCCTTCAGCTGCTCTGGTTTTTGGTGGGGGTTTGGGCCTTCAGTCCAGGAGGTATCGCGAGTTTTCTTAACTAGGCCTTCAGCAGTGTCGTTTTAATTTGATCCTTTTTAGGTAACATGTAGTAAGTGATTCTTAGGAAAACAAAAGTTAGTGTGTTTATTACAACTAACAGAAATGCCTTCCCCGCCTCCCACACACTCAACCATAACTTTATCCGCTCTGTCCTGCAAAATCAGATTTCAGTGAAGTGTGCACCAAGTTCAAAATGGCCCTGAGCACTATGGGACTCAACTGCTGTGGTCATAAGTCCCCTAGAACTTAGAACTACTTAAACCTAACTAATCTAAGGACATCACACACATCCATGCCCGAGGCAGGATTCGAACCAGCGACCGTAGCGGTCGTGCGGTTCCAGACTGTAGCGCCTTTAACCACTCGGCCACTGTGCACCAAGTGATCAGGTTTGTGCATAATAGCACAACCACCAACAAAGGCATACACTGGTCAGGCAGAACAGTATGACCATCGAACTAATATCGATATAAACCTGTGTGCAGCATCTTCTGATTAGGAATCATTGTAGTCAGACACATGCAAGATGCATGTAGTATCAGCGAGTGTGCCGCCCGTGTGTAGGATGAGGAAGGTGCGCAATCTGAGTTTGACAGAGGGCAGATTGCGATGGCCGGAAGGCTCGGTACGAGAATTTCCGAAACTGTACGACTTGTCTGGTGTTCGAGAAGTTCCGTGGTGAGTGAATTCAAAATCTAGCGAAATTATGTCCAGACGTTCTGGAGTTCCCTCCCCCCCACCCTTCCCGCCTGACCCTCCTATTACTGATGTCGGGCGTTGTAGGCTGGACAGAATGTTCAAAGAGGACAGTGGGTGAGCTGTGACGGAATTAACATCGTGCCGGGCATATTACAAGTGTGTCTCAACTGAAAATACCTCCACTATATAAACTTGCGCTCAGTGAAGTTATTTTGTTGCCCGCATAAGAGAACTAAACAAGAAATTCTGGTGTGGTATAGTGTCTCTACAAATTGAAAAGTGAGCAGAACTTGTTTTGAGGGAAATTGTCTACCATGGAAGAACTGTACAGGTGCCATAGAGGATGACAAAAGAACAATTTCACCTATAGCAATTTAGAACACTGTATCGAGATTTACATATATTTGGTCCATATGCATCTCCTGCGGTAGTATTATTGGTAAACCTGCATTCAATGTAGTTTTGATGCACTTTGTAGAAAACAAATATCACCTGGGCATGTCTGTGCACTGTGTCGCCAGGAATTCATAAGGCTTGCTCTGGATGGTGGGTATAAGTTTGTTAAGCGCCCTGTAGGTTTTTTTTGTGACGTAGGGGGTTATGAGAATGGTGTATTACTTGCACGGTCTTCGCCTTGCAGAACTATGGAGAGCGGAAGTGCATGGCAACATTCTACGGTCTACATTCATTCGCGCCTCTAACCTCCAACCTCCCTCCCTTCCACCTCAACCTCTCCCCGATACACCCACTGAACATAATTTATCCGTAAAAATAAATCTGTTACACTTAGACATGCTAACACATTTTATATTTATTTTAATACATTTCATTCATCGGTAAACATTGATTTTATACTGTGAAAGGGTACTACTTTTCCTCTTTCACCATCGCCCACTTTAGTTAGACCAGCAGGTCGTGAATTGTGTAAATAACTTCACCGTAATTCGGTACAATCGTACCAGTGTGCTATGGAGAAAGGGTCGTCAAATTGTGTTATTATAGTTTTCACTGCTCATCCCTTACTAATCCTCAAGTGTCCTCAGTGTCCTCAGTGTCTCAGTGATTATGTTTTTCATTTTTGTGCGCTTCTGGTGCTTGAATTGACTGTTAAATGCCTGGGAGTGTGTCATTTGCTCAGGTGACACAGGAAAGATTAATAAGCGCTTCATGTACAGTCGTAATCTGTTGCCAAGTTGAGTTTTCTTTCAAAGATAGGGCCGGCCGGAGTGGCTGAGCGGTTCTAGGCGCTACAGTCAGGAACCGCGCGACCACTACGGTCGCAGGTTCGAATCCTGCCTCGGGCATCGATGTGTGTGATGTCCTTAGGTTAGTTAGGTTTAAGTAGTTCAAAGTTTTAGGGGACTGATGACCTCAGCTGTTAAGTCCCATAGTGCTCAGAGCCATTTCAAAGATATGAAAGCGGAAATGAGGTTTCAATGATGTTTACTTTATGCTGGTGTGGTAGATCACCACTTACTGCGAGCGGGACTGGTCACTGGTGACACACTACTACACACTTGGACCATGGAGCTGGCGATGTGCAATTGACTTTTGCCTGTGCTCCGCTGACTTTTACTGACGACAGGGATTACTGACGACAGGGATATTGTACACGGAATACGTAGGTTGATTACACTCTAATCTATTACCCCATAAGAAATACACTCCTGGAAATTGAAATAAGAACACCGTGAATTCATTGTCCCAGGAAGGGGAAACTTTATTGACACATTCCTGGGGTCAGATACATCACATGATCATACTGACAGAACCACAGGCACATAGACACAGGCAACAGAGCATGCACAATGTCGGCACTGGTACAGTGTATATCCACCTTTCGCAGCAATGCAGGCTGCTATTCTCCCATGGAGACGATCGTAGAGATGCTGGATGTAGTCCTGTGGAACGGCTTGCCATGCCATTTCCACCTGGCGCCTCAGTTGGACCAGCGTTCGTGCTGGACGTGCAGACCGCGTGAGACGACGCTTCATCCACTCCCAAACATGCTCAATGGGGGAAACCGGAGATCTTGCTGGTCAGGGTAGTTGACTTACACCTTCTAGAGCACGTTGGGTGGCACGGGATACATGCGGACGTGCATTGTCCTGTTGGAACAGCAAGTTCCCTTGCCGGTCTAGGAATGGTAGAACGATGGGTTCGATGACGGTTTGGATGTACCGTGCACTATTCAGTGTCCCCTCGACGATCACCAGTGGTGTACGGCCAGTGTAGGAGATCGCTCCCCACACCATGATGGCCCTGTGTGCCTCGGTCGTATGCAGTCCTGATTGTGGCGCTCACCTGCACGGCGCCAATCACGCATACGACCATCATTGGCACCAAGGCAGAAGCGACTCTCATCGCTGAAGACGACACGTTTCCATTCGTCCCTCCATTCACGCCTGTCGCGACACCACTGGAGGCGGGCTGCACGATGTTGGGGCGTGAGCGGAAGACGGCCTAACGGTGTGCGGGACCGTAGCCCAGCTTCATGGAGACGGTTGCGAATGGTCCTCGCCGATACCCCAGGAGCAACAGTGTCCCTAATTTGCAGGGAAATGGCGGTGCAGTCCCCTACGGCACTGCGTAGGATCCTACGGTCTTGCTTTTTAAATTTGTTTAGTCTAGAACTGGGAATGTGTTTGTGGAAGAAATTGCTCTGTTAGGGAATATGACAAACAGTGATATATTCTGGGTCTGAGTAGTGATCTGTGTAAACAGGGAAATTTGGGAATAGAGTCTTTGAATATTACCATTGGGCAGATTCCTGTACTGCTGTTCCTTCCTTTTTCAAACTCTACGGGTTGTAGAAGACTTTAACCGGGTAGTATTTCAGTACTTGCGAATGTTTGATTGTACGCACATTCTTTCCCCTTTCCTAGCGCAGGAAAACGTTGCGTTACAGATCAATTGTGTTGTGGAGAAAGTAAAAAAAAACTTCTGTTTCCCCCGAGAGTGTTATTTGATGAAACAATTGACAACTTTTTAGGATATGCGTAGATCAGTAGTTTTAGTAAACGAAAAATGAGAAAGTTATCTGTTTCCAGCAAACAGTGTGTTTTCTGTGTAAATAAATGTTGATTGTGTTCATGGAAGATGGAGGGACATCCATTTTGATTTGCAAACCATACCTCGCCCCAATTCCCGCTATTTCGTATCGCCATGGGTACCATTATCATTATAGGAAGGCCAGTTCATCCCATGAGCGTGGAATAATAGGGACGTGGATAATCCAATAATAAGTCGAGTGGCTCACTGTGTGTATCTTTCATTGATGTAAATTAACTTTCAAGTTATCCATTCTGCGACTCAGCTTTCGAACACCATCAGGTAATGAATTCACATAGGGCCAGTATTGGCCAGAACTGTACTAATTTCAACTTCCATGAAGGGTACGTAATACCTCAATATTTGATGTGGTCCTGACACGTCCGCAAACCACATCGAACATGCTCACATATCATGTTCAACAATAACATAGACATCGTTGTTGAGGGTAGTGATTAATCTTTGTTTAGTTAAAATACAGTCCCAGATGAAGTAAAAGGATTTCAGTAACACTCTCTCAACAGTTAAAGAAATATCTTTAATAATCTAAAATTTTACTGTCTCCTGTAACTCGAAAATTATTAGTTCCACATAAATGTGAAGTGTTTTTTCTTCTAAATATAACGTTGTTAACGTTGGTACTTTGAGACATATTCTCTTTTTGCCACGGTATACGAGTTATTCGAGACAAACGTAAAGAAATAACCTTTAAACGCCCCTCGACCCCAACGCTGACACTCCACCGGTCAGAAATTTTAGTATCATTTTTATGGCTGCCTTTCCTACCACTGGGAAAAAATTTGATACTACATGAAGTTTTCCCCTAATAGATTTTACCTTCTCTTCAATGACTGGGCTAATGGGCACAGCGATACAAATAATTATGTAAAGTTCATAAGATAACGTAAATAGTTCAGTAAAACGTGTGTCAAAGGCATAATGATATAAGGAGACGGACAATTCACTAATGAATGGGACAGAACGTGATAACCGCTGCTAAAGGAAAAAAAGTAAAAAATAAATAACAAACCCCACCAAATTGTTCTCCATACCAACACTTCACAAAAAACTTTACACATGTCCACAGATCATAGTGAATGCATAATCATCAACAATAACAGATTGCCACGAAAATAAGGACAAATAAGGGGTCAGGAAGGACAAATACGGGATCTGAAGGCTGAAACGGAGGATAGGCCATGATTTTACAAGAGTGTATTATTGAAAATGTGTCTCTAAACGAAAATTCAGTCCTGCCGATACCGTAATGTATGTTATGATTGCAGATGACACTTTGTACTGATTTAGACAAGTGCCTGATTTCGATTTGTGTCCACAGTACACACTTAATCAATTTACATGATAAATTGCGCACGTTATTTACATAACAAGAAAATCCTATGTAACGTATTTCTCACCCTGAAGAAAATCAGTATTTACTTCAGGAAAAATAAAAGAAAAATATCCACTGAGGATGCCACAATTGCGCTGAAACGTGTTTGGGCATTAAAGCAAAGTAACAACTATGTATTGGCAAATAGGGGGCCCATCTTCAGTCCGTTATTGCAATACACTAAGAGTGGTTGAGCAGGATGTCTTGGACACATGGATCCTTGGGTGATAAGCCATTGGCCCTTTCCTTATGATTTTGACATATAATCATTCATTACATGTCACAGAGAATACTTGCGCACATTGGTACTTGAACAATAGATCCCAAGAGTTAATTTGACCAAATCTTTAAAACAAATATAGCAGCTACTGTTATAAATCTGGATTTAATAAACTACTAAAGTTCTTCAGGACTATTTGAGCAGGTGATATCAACAAAATTTTCAATTCAGACAAAACAAAACACCTTTGAAATCTATATCAGCAATAAATATTTAAAGGCCAAAGAACTAATGACTTATAAAACTTAACACTAATGATTTTAGACTTTTGAATGAATTAATTAAAACGTAACCACACCATTGACAATTACAGAGAAAAAATTTGAACAACTAACTTGACTAGAAATGTTTTACAAACGTTTAATTTCGATAACTGACGAACTGACTCGATTTAAAAACTACTGCTACTTTACCCAGGTCTCTACCCACATTGCAGAGTCGTAACATCCATGGACTGGTCAGGCCTAAACACCTTCACTCAAACACAGGATTTACAGTTATCACTTTATATTAACAAATGCTAATGAAAACGGAAGGAGGCCCTCATCACGGCAGTGGCGTGCCAGAATGAAACCGTTCTTTGTGTTTGGCGTATGATCTGTACATTGATTCAATGGTGTCAGTTTGGAAGAGAGTAAGGAGCAGTTGAATACTGAGATAAAAGACGGCCACAATGACTGGCCGAACAATCGTGAAACTGTAAAATCACTCATTACATCGCTTCACTTTAAATGAGAGCTGTGTTCCTGCTCGTACTATGCTTAGGCAGATACACTCCTGGAAATGGAAAAAATAACACATTGACACCGGTGTGTCAGGCCCACCATACTTGCTCCGGACACTGCGAGAGGGCTGTACAAGCAATGATCACACGCACGGCACAGCGGACACACCAGGAACCGCGGTGTTGGCCGTCGAATGGCGCTAGCTGCGCAGCATTTGTGCACCGCCGCCGTCAGTGTCAGCCAGTTTGCCGTGGTATACGGAGCTCCATCGCAGTCTTTAACACTGGTAGCATGCCGGGACAGCGTGGACGTGAACCGTATGTGCAGTTGACGGACTTTGAGCGAGGGCGTATAGTGGGCATGCGGGAGGCCGGGTGGACGTACCGCCGAATTGCTCAATACGTGGGGCGTGAGGTCTCCACAGTACATCGATGTTGTCGCCAGTGGTCGGCGGAAGGTGCACGTGCCCGTCGACCTGGGACCGGACCGCAGCGACGCACGGATGCACGCCAAGACCGTAGGATCCTACGCAGTGCCGTAGGGGACCGCACCGCCACTTCCCAGCAAATTAGGGACACTGTTGCTCCTGGGGTATCGGCGAGGACCATTCGCAACCGTCTGCATGAAGCTGGGCTACGGTCCCGCACACCGTTAGGCCGTCTTCCGCTCACGCCCCAACATCGTGCAGCCCGCCTCCAGTGGTGTCGCGACAGGCATGAATGGAGGGACGAATGGAGACGTGTCGTCTTCAGCGATGAGAGTCGCTTCTGCCTTGGTGCCTATGATGGTCGTATGCGTGTTTGGCGCAGTGCCGACATTGTGCATGCTCTGTTGCCTGTGTCTACGTGCCTGTGGTTCTGTCAGTGTGATCATGTGATGTATCTGACCCCAGGAATGTGTCAATAAAGTTTCCCCTTCCTAGGACAATGAATTCACCTGCACGGCGCCAAACACGCATACGACCATCATTGGCACCAAGGCAGAAGCGACTCTCATCGCTGAAGACGACACGTCTCCATTCGTCGCTCCATTCACGCCTGTCGCGACACCACTGGAGGCGGGCTGCACGATGTTGGGGCGTGAGCGGAAGACGGCCTAACGGTGTGCGGGACCGTAGCCCAGCTGCATGTAGACGGTTGCGAATGGTCCTCGCCGATACCCCAGGAGCAACACTGTGAAGTGGCGGTGTGGTCCCCTACGGCACTGCGTAGGATCCTACGGTCTTGGCGTGCATCCGTGCGTCGCTGCGGTCCGGTCCCAGGTCGACGGGCACGTGCACCTTCCGCCGACCACTGGCGACAACATCGATGTACTGTGGAGACCTCACGCCCCACGTGTTGAGCAATTCGGCGGTACGTCCACCCGGCCTCTCGCATGCCCACTATACGCCCTCGCTCAAAGTCCGTCAACTGCACATACGGTTCACGTCCACGCTGTCGCGGCATGCTACCAGTGTTAAAGACTGCGATGGAGCTCCGTATGCCACGGCAAACTGGTTGACACTGACGGCGGCGGTGCACAAATGCTGCGCAGCTAGCGCCATTCGACGGCCAACACCGCGGTTCCTGGTGTGTCCGCTGTGCCGTGCGTGTGATCATTTCTTGTACAGCCCTCTCGCAGTGTCCGGTGCAAGTATGGTGGGTCTGACACACCGGTGTCAATGTGTTCTTTTTTCCATTTCCAGGAGTGTATAACAATATTTTACTGCCATGTAGCTTGATAGTGACCTCGAGTGCGGTCGGAGGCGCCTTGCCACACTGCGCGCTTCTGCCCCGTCGGACGTTCGAGTCCTCCGTCGGGCATCCGTGTGTGTGTTATCCTTAGCGTAAGTTAACTTAAGTTAGATTATGTTGTGTGTAAGCCTAGGGATCGATGACCTCAGCAGTTTAGTCCCTTATTTCCAAATTTCCAAATGACCTAGAGTGAGAGGGGGGACATACCACTTATTGGATGACAGAGGTGATGCCGCTTTTGCTGTTTACCTGTATGTATGAATGTGCTTTTGCTGTGTCTTCTCCACCACGACTTCTTCTGCCCGGCCCGCGTGCAGAGTGAGCGCGTGGGAGAGGCCGCCTACTGCAGCGACTGGCCGGACGGCTCCGCCCGCTACAAGAGCGCCCTGCGACTGATGATGCGGCGGTCTCAGCGACCAATCACCATCACGGCTGGGAAGATCTATGCAATCGACAGGAACACATTCGTATCGGTAAGTGCTCCTTCCTCTTCCTTAAATTCATTAGAGTACACTTACAATGAAACATCAAACATAGTTTACAATAATGACATTAAAACATAGCTAAAGAGTGATTTCAATATTAAAAGTATAGATCTACTGCAGTAAATATCCGTACATCAAAATTCGATAACAGCTACTTTCCTCTCTCACTACTTAAATCATACCTTCTCTCTCTCTCTCTCTCTCTCTCTCCCCCTCTAGGTATTTGTAAAGTTTTAAACTAATATTGCAACAGTGGTTAACAACAGACTGCTCATGGCTGTTCTTTATACTTGCACAGTTCAAACTATCTGACAAAAAAGGAGTTGAAGCTCCCAGATGACGTGGTTCAAATGGCTCTGAACTCTAAGGGACTTAACAGCTGAGGTCATCACTCCCCTAGAACTTAGAACTGCTTAAACCTAACTAACCTAAGGACATCACACACATCCACGCCCGAGGCAGGATTAGAACCTGCGACCATAGCGGTCACGCGATTCCAGACTGTAGCGCCTAGAACCGCCAGCCGGCGATGACATGGTGTTATCGAGAATTTGCACAGGTATTTACCATTGGTGGGCATGTGGATGATAAGAGCTGCAGATCTCGGCATCAAGTAGAATACCCAATAGGTTATATTAGTACAGTTTGTCCGTTGTGTTGTGACGAGGCTTGTTAGGGAATACAAACGGCGTGAACAGCGTCAGATGTTGTGACCGGGCCTGCCGGGGTGGCCGAGCGTTTCTAGGCGCTACAGTCTGGAACCGCGTCACCGCTACGGTCGCAGGTTAGAATCCTGCCTCGGGCATGGATGTGTGTGATGTCCTTAGGTTAGTTAGGTTTACGTAGTTCTAAGTTCTAGGGGACTGATGACCTCAGAACTTAAATCCTTTAGTGCTCAGAGCCATTTGAACCATTTTTTTGTTGTTGTTGTCACTGTCAACGACGCGGAGATTCCGCTTACACTTGCGAGACAATGTTGTCAGCAGCTGACAGCTTGAAATTTCTTCATTGCGGATGTGTGTTTGGCAGCCTGGTCGAAACGGGCAGTTTCCTGGTTTGTGGGGTATTAGGATGTGAAAGTGTCCTTATCTAGTACTTCATGGTAACGTGACAGCAGGCGTATTAACTGCAAAGGCTCCAGTCCCCCACATCTGACCACCACAAGTAAGGACAGCCGTATTGTGTACGAAAGACATAGTAACCCCTTCACATCTTCACCTGAATTGAGAGAGTAGGTAATGGATTCCCTGCAACATTCTGTTCCATACAACACCTTCGCCAGCGACTAGCGGCAGCCAGACTAGGGAATTGCCCTTATACGCACAGACTGCCGTCGACACAACACAAGTGCCTGCGTTTGGAGTCGTGTCGTCACAGAGAAACATGGACTGCTCATGAATGGCTGTCGCACATTGTTCAGCGATGATTCGCGCTTCTTCATTACCCTAAATGTCCTTCGTCAGTAAGTATGTTGGTGACCTCGGGAGAGAATGTTAGTGTTTAACTTCCCATCGGCAACGAGGTCATTAGAGACGGAATACGAGTTCGGATAGGGTCAAGGATGGGGAAGGAAGTCGAGTAAGGATGTCGGCCCTGCCCTTTCGAAGGAACCATCCCTCCGTTGGCATTAAGCGGTTTAGGGACATCACGTAAATCCTAAATCTGGATGTCAGAACGCGGGTTTGAACCATCGTCCTCCCGAATGCAAGTCCTGTGTGCTAACCACTGGGCTACCACTCTCGATTCTTGGGAGAGTTGGTATACTTTCACTATTTTGGAGAAGTATAACTATGAGATCAGGTCGCCGCTGACAGTGATATAGAGTACTGTCACCCCGTCAAGTAAATTCTACATCCTCACTTGTTACTTTTCGTGTGACAGTATAGTAGTGTCATTTACCAACAGTTCAGCGCTCGTCCACTCACTGTGCACTGTCTGCGTCATGTTTATGTTTTATCGTGCCCAGCAGGATCCCTCAGTTTGTGTCTGATAGGACCTCTGTTCCAATATCAAGGGTGTCAATGGCCCGTAAAAACAGTTCTTAACGAGCTTGGATAATGGGAGAGTATAACACCTTACCAAAAAATTTACCAACGCAATCAGTGCATACATTCAGATCAGAGGGCTTGCGAAGTACCGTTGATAAGTGGGCTCAAACTAACAAATTCTTGGTAAATTTGACTCAGTATTGTGTTGATTAAAATAACGTCAATTCCCTCCAAGTTTGTAAAATTAAATTAAGGTTCCGTCTGTATACTGCAGTTCTTTTTGTCAAACACTTCTTTATTCTATGTGTTAAAATGAGACTGGTTTCCAGAAGGATTATATGCAGAAGTAGTTATAACCCAGGGTTGTGCCATTGTTTTTGCGCTGCCCCTACCTAACTATATATCAAAAGAAGTTTTGCATCACCTCTGTTCCGAATTTGGAATAGAGATCAACACAAACATCAATTCGGACATTTTAATTGTTCATGGAAACCATCCATTGCATGTTGTACCATCATATAGCGAGACCTTCAGTGGTGGTAGTCCAGACTGCTGTACACACCGATACCTCTAACACCCAGTAGCACGTCCTCTTGCATTGATAGATGATTATATTCGTCAAGGCACAGTATCCACAAATTCATCAAGGCACTGTTGGTCCTCAAAAGCGATTCGGCTTAGATCCATCAGAGTGGTTGGTGGGTCACGTCACCCATAAACAGCCCTTTCTCAATGTGTCCCAGGCATGTCTGGAGAACATGCTGGCCACTCTAGTCGCGCTATGTCATTATCCTGAAGGAAGTCACTCACAAGATGTGCACAATGAGGGCGCGAATTGTCATCCATGAAGACGAATGCCTCGCCAATATTCGGCCGATATGACTGCACTAACGGTCAGAGGATGGCATTCATGTATCGTTATAGCCATTACGGCTCCTTCCATTACCATCAGCGGCGTACGTCGGCCCACCCGAAACAGCAGGGAAACTCCACCTTGTGCACTCGCTGGACAGTGTGTCTATGGCGTTCAGCCTGACCGGGTTGCCAGCAAACAGGTCTCCGACGATTGTCTGGTTGAAGACATATGCGACCCTCATCGGTGAAGAGAAGGTGAAGCCAATCCTGAGCAGTTGTTGGGCCCATGTGTACCGCGGTGCATGGTGTCGTGGTTGCAAAGATGAACCTCGACATGGACGTCGGGAGTGAAGCTGCCTACTGCCCATAGTCCACTGCAGTAGTAGCCCTTGGGCATGTCATCGACAGTTCCTGTCTCTCTGTATCAGCGCTTTGGTTCACTCCGAGACTCCTGGTCTCTCCCTTGTTGAGAGAGATCGAACCACGGTACTGATCTTCTAGGCATGGTTGAACTACAGACAACACGAGCCGTGTACGTCCTTCCTGGTGGAATGACTGGAACTGATCGGCTGTCGGACCCCCTTGGTCTAATACTCGCAACTCATGCATGGTTGTCTGCTTCTTCGGGCGGATTTGGTGACATCTCTTTTTGGTATATATCGCAACCCCTAGGAGTTGGGCGGCATAAGCGAAAATTTCTACATCTGAAAGATGAGCTCGATTAAAATTTCGCACTAGGTGCATAAGAGTGGTGGTGGTAGTGCCACTATGAAGTTATAAATCAGGTATGCTTTAAATTCGCTCTGTAATGGTCGTGGGCGTTAGTTTATTTTGAGACTGGACATGGTGAGTTGTCTTTAGTGAAGAATTTCCGTTCTCAATGCATCACTGAGTTTGAACAAGATCCTGCAATAGGACTTTGAGAAGCTAAATGTTCCTTATGCGACATTCCAGAAAGACTAGGGGAAATGTAACAACTGAACACAACTGCTGGCAGGGGTGTCACGAGAGTATACGGTCGTGATGAGATCGCTCTCTGGGTGGCTACGTTGCGGAGGAAAGACTTCCGTTTTCGGCGTATGGTTCTGTCTCAATGTACTGTATCTCATAAAGCATTTTGAGCATCACATGTAACCACAGTGAGCCAATAAATGGTTACAGATCGTTTTCGATTATGCTGAGCCACAATCATGCCATACTGTTTAAAAGGGTAGACCGCCATTTGTCTTTTATACTTTTATACAGTTCTTAAGTACAGGGCAAAGGCTGTTAGAAATTATTGTGCCATAATTGTTAAGGCAGTCAAAATTCTGATACTACAAAAGATAAATACAGTAATACACACTCAAAAGGTGGTTTACTCATTTAAACAGTGTTGAAAATCGCTTACTTCAAGGACAGCTCCAAGGCTGATGCCCTCTAGCGTGGAAACGACCACCATTTGCAACTTCAAGGGTGTCAAGCAAGAGCTCAATTGGAGGGCAGAATGGAGGGCTGTTGTGTTTTTCGATCAAAACTGGTTCTGTCCCGGTGGCAGTGATGACGGTGTGTTGGTTAGAAGGAGGCCAGCTGATGACTTGCAGCCAAGCTGTCTTCATGCTAGAAATGCTGATCCAACATCAGGATCTGTAGTGTGGGTTGCGATTTCGTTCGACCGCAGGAGCGCTCTAGGGGCTATCCCACTCACCATGTCTGCAAAACTGTATGCCAGTCTGGTTATTCCAGCTGTTGTGTTCCCATTCATGAACAGCATTCCAGGAGGTGTTTTCTATTAGGATAACGCTCGCCCACATACTGCTGTTGTAACCCAACACGCTCAAGGGAGTGTCGACATATTGCCTTGTCCTACTCGGTCACCATATCTGTCTCCGATCAGGCACATGTGGGACTCATCGTACGACAACTGCAGCGTCATCAAGCTTTAATCATTCCTGTATTGACCAACGAACGCAACAGGCGTGGAATTTTACCCGAAAAACTGACATCTGGCACCTGTGAAACACCGTCATGAACGTTTGTTGTACTCTTCCAGTCAAGTTTCAGGCGGTTACACCGGCTATTAATGTACCTGCATTTCACATTTGTAATGGCGCTTACATTAACCTGCTGCATTGTTAATCACTTAACTTTGTTACCTAGACAATTGTATTCCCGAAATTGCATTACTCTAGATTAATTGTTTTTGGTGTTGCAATTTTTCTTGCTTCAGTTTACGTACATGGTGCAACACTAGGTTACGCGTTCTTCTGGCTGTGGTTTTGCCATCGGCATTAACGACTATAAATGGCAGTCGTTATCAGGAAAACCTACGTTTCTAGCATTTGTAGACTTAGAGAAAGCTTTTGACAATGTTGACTGGAATACTCTCTTTCAGATTCTGAAGGTGGCAGGGGTAAAATACAGGGAACGAAAGGCTATTTACAATTTGTACAGAAACCTAATGGCAGTTATAAGAGTTGATGGACATGAAAGGGAAGCAGTGGTTGGAAAAGGAGTGAGACAGGGTTTTAGCGTCTCCCCGATGTTATTCAATCTTTATATTGTGCAAGCAGTGAAGGAAACAAAAGAAAAATTCGGAATAGGTATTAAAATCCATGGACAACAAACAAAAACTTTGAGGTTCGCCGATGACATTGTAATTCTGTCAGAGACAGCAATGGACTTGGAAGAGCAGTTGAACGGAATGGATAGCGTCTTGAATGGAGGATATAAGATGTACATCAGCAATAGCAAAACGAGGATAATGGAATGTAGTCGAATTAAGTCGGGAGATGCTGAGGTTATTAGATTCGGAAATGAGATGCTTAAAGTAGTAAATGAGTTTTTCTATTTGGGGTGCAACATAACTGATGATGGTCAAAGTAGAGAGGATATAAAATGTAGACTGGCAATGGCAAGGAAAGCGTTTCTGAAGAAGAGAAATTTGTTAACATCGAGTATAGATTTAAGTGTCACGAAGTCATTTCTGAAAGTATTTGTATGGAGTGTAGCCATGTATGGAAGTGAAACATGGACGATAAATAGTTTGGACAAGAAGAGAATAGAAGCTTTCGAAGTGTGGTGCTACAGAAGAATGCTGAAGATTAGATGGGTAGATCACATAACTAATGAGGAGGTACTGAATAGGATTGGGGAGAAGAGATGTTTGTGGCACAACTTGACCAGAAGAAGGGATCGAATGGTAGGACATGTTCTGAGGCATCAAGGGACCACCAATTTAGCATTGGAAGGCAGCGTTGAGGGTAAAAATCGTGGAGGGAGACGAAGAGATGAATACACCAAGCAGATTCAGAAGGATGTAGGTTGCAGTAGGTCCTGGGAGATGAAGAAGCTTGCTCAGGATAGAGTAGCATGGAGAGCTGCATGAAACCAGTCTCAGGGCTGAAGACCACAAAAACAACAACTACAACATGGCAATCAATCTCTAAAAGGTCCTCTTATGAAGAGGATCATAATGGATATATATGATGTTTGTAGTTCTTTTATTTGATTTTGTACCAGCTTTTGTTGATGTATAGATTCTTAAATGTTTTCTTGTTCTTATAGCTATGCTCTAGTAAGAGTGCACAATACTGTAGTCGGTAATTGTATGTTTTCGCATGTTTTTATTGCGTATGAAAGTTTTTCAGATGATTTAGTTGCTGTGAGAGGACAGTTTAATGCCCTGCAAAAATTCTAGAATTGGATCGTCTTACCTCGCAGTGTGCTCGGTGACAAAGGATAGTGGCTTCGCCCATACGTTTAAAAATTGCCGTTGTGCCTGTGGAGCACGTGACTCCATTTCTTAAGCAATTGCGCTAAATATGACGACAATAAATACCTGTTAATCTTGCTGGTTTCAGTTAGGAAGTAGCATAGACCTCGAATCAAATAAAACAAATACGGATTTTTTGGGTGAATAGGTTTTTAGTGACCGTTTCCACTCCCGGCTTATCGCTCTATATCTCTCCACATATAATTAAATTAAGCTTCACTGCTCAAATTTCATCTTTCTTTTTTTCAGATCGTGAATGCTTCTTATTCATATTATGCTGTACTGCGACAAATCAACAACTAAAGTGCTGAGAAAGTACCATCAGCTCCCCGTCAAATTCCGAGTTCCTTCTCAACTGAAGAGGCGATTCATTAATGTCACCGTTTTACGTACTGTTTCACCAATGTATTTCAATTTCATATATGATTGTTTTTGTTGTAGTTTCTACGTACTGTGGAAAAATATATTTGTAGGATAGAATAATGTATCATAGAGTAATGTTACCTTCTCTAAAATAAAATGCAAGGCAGTTACTGCATAGCATTTTACTTATGAAACATTTCTTGGAAGATATCACTGTAGAATATTCAAGGATCGTCTAAAAATAAATTTTTTTTGCCTTTCAAGTTTATCTTAGTTGAGCCACGCAGACACACACACACACACACACACACACACACACACACACACACACACACAGTCATACGAGGTGCGACAATGAAGTAATGAGACTGATGTGAAAAAAAAATGCTTGCCGTTTTAGTCAAGTTTAGTGTTGTCTCCTTCAGAGTAGTTCCCTTCTGGTTCAGACGGCCCTGAGCACTATGCGACTTAACTTCTGAGGTCATCAGTCACCTAGAACTTAGAACTAATTAAACATAACTAACCTAAGGACATCACACACATCCATGCCCGAGGCAGGATTCGAACCTGCGACCGTAGCGGTCGCTCGGTTCCAGACTGCAGTGCCTACAACCGCACGGCTACTCGGTCGGCTAGTTCCCTTCTGATTGCACACATTTTTCCAGCCCTTGTGCCATTGATGGTAACATTTCTGGAACTAATCTTCCGTAATATCCTCCAAGAACCTAGTCACACCTATTTAGACATGTTGTGTTGTTAGAAAATGGTGTCCCTTGACCGCCGTTTTGACTCTTGTAAATAGAAAAAAGTCCAACTGAGCGATATGTGGCGAATAAAGTGGCTGTGGTAGTACTGAAATTTGATTTGAGGTTACAAATTGCTGTACTAACAGAACAGTATGGGATGGCGCATTATCGTGATGTAGAATCCAATTATCAGCAGTGTTGGCACGGACACGAGTAACTCTTTTACGAAGTCTTTCTAAAATTTCTTTGTAGTAATATTGGTTAACTGCTTGTCCAGGGTTCAAGCACCCTGGCCAAGTTGACATCCGTCCGTGAGGTTGATGGTCGTTCACTTCGGTCTTCATCTTCAACATTCGTTCTGCCTTCACTAAACATTTTATGCAAACGAAAAACTTGAGCTCTTAACATAACGTCGTCTCCAAAATCCTTCTGAAGCTTACCGTAAGTGATCGTCACGTTTTCACCCAATTTAACGCAAAAAGAAGTGGCATACCGTTGCGCAACATTATGCGGTACCATTTCCGTGACGAGAGACAAAAACACCTGTTAACTTATTACAGCACTACTCACGACTGAGCGATTGCATCGATGTGCGGCTTGGACTAGAAGCAGCTTAAAGACCAAGGTCAAAGGTATTGTACCTACGAAAGCCGGCAGGGTTGCCACATCTTGCAAAGAAAATCAGTCTCATTACTTTACTGTCGCACCTAGTATATATTGGAAGTATTACCCAACTTAGGTTTACTTCTGTATTTCTATCACCTGAACGGGACCGTTTAGCAATCCAGAATAGGTAATGATAATGGTATCTACAATCACTATTAAGGAAATTTATACTGAACAATATTATGTCACTATCTTATGTACGATAATAAGCGAAACATGCCACGTCAACTTGGCACACACGATCTTTCTTAAGTCGTCCAGCAAGGTTTTCAAAACGATATTATAAGCATTAAAATTCGAATGCTGTAGTTCTGAAAATGAAACGCTCGTAAATTGCCTACCGAGTAAGATTTTTCTACATTTTATGAAACAAAAACTCTTTTGTAGTGAACGTTATTCTTAATTAGCAGTTCTTTCACTAAGTAATGGAACGTATACTTGAAAAAGTTAGAAGTAATATAAATGTAAAGTCTGCGACAGCACACAGAGTTCATCTTTACCTGTTTTGCCATCTAAACATCAAGTGACTAGGTGGATGATGCACTGTGTGAAGTGATGACATTTAATTTTAGCACATTTCCCAACCTTCTTGCGTATTATACCATTGAACGTAAATAAATATTGTCGTTGTTGTCAGTACTGTATAATCGCCTTGAGCGCTGTCTAATCAACTAAAATCATTTAAGCAGTAATAAGAGGCATGAGTATATTTAACAACGCGGATGTTTCATTATTGTTGTTTAGAATGCCACACAGAAATGTGAGGAACGTAATTCGTAGCTACACATTTCGGGAGTCAAGCTTCAGCCATCTAACTGTCTGCGTTACACCCTACATTCGCAGACTCTTTAAAAGCCCAAAGCACTCATAAAACAAACACACGATAAAATTATTTGGATATAAGGCCAACATCTTACTTTAAGATCCCCCTTAGTTCTATGTTTCGCTTCTTATATCACCACCAATCCACGGAAATGTTTCTTTCCTGTAGTGGTAACAACGGCTTAGAGCCTCAATAACTACTTCTCCTTGCACTCGCTAGTTCTTGAAACAAGTGGACGGCTCCATTTGACTGCACTGGGTCGTTAGCCGTATTCCAGACAAATACCAATACTATGTACGCAAACTGCTCATATATAACGTATCATCGGTAATCTCATAAAAGGTCCTTAAACCCGTGGAAGAAACCGTTACCGCTCTCTCCCTTTCTACATTAGGCACATTATCGAATTTATCTCAGTGAATTGATCTTTCGAGTTCTTCAAGAACTCCTAGATTTCTTAATTTCTCCGCTACGTGCATCACCTCTAAGTCCTCTCGAATGCCCATTAGCGGGTGACCTATGACACAGATATGTTTGGCTGCCACCGATACATGTGACTGCACATTTTAAAAGCGTTTATTTTTTGTTTATATATAGCTGAAAATTTTCTACCCGTCTGTTTAAGATTTTCGCATCGCATGGTGCACATTGCATTTTGTATCCACTTGTACCACGTTACTTATCCTGCGTCCAGCACCATATCTTAAAATGTTTCTAAGTTTTTCGTTTTGAGTACAGTACAGACTCAAAATATTCACCAGTTTCTCTTCATTTCTCAAACTGTCTAAAACTAAACATCTTTTATATCATTAGTTATTTCCCTTTTCTCCCTGTGGATAAGACGATTCACAATGCTTACTTCATATCGGTTGCTATTTCCTGTTTATTAACTTTTCATTCATTTAATCTGAAGTTGATCACATTAATACACTTACGGTTTTCACAAAACTTCTGTACGCTGTTTCTTTATAGATTTTACGATGTCAGTATTGGTTAGGGATATCGACATCTGTAACTGTTCACTTCCTGTTGACCTTAAAATCATTTGTCTTACCTCATTACATCACTACTCTACAGTATATCTAATTTTGTCATGGAATCCATTAAATTTTCTAGGGATTTTATCAATGTCATCATCAGTTGCCTTTAATAGCAACAACATGTCTTCAGAATAGCTTTCATAACATATTACTTTTCCATTAAAATAGCGAAAGATTTTAAAGCATTCCCTTCTAAATGGTGATAAAAATATCTGTCATTGGACACTAAATTCTTGATCCCGTATACAGCCCATTTCTCTTGATGTAAAATTTATTCTTAAATGAGAGATAAAATCAGGGACTCGTTGCAGTAACTCTATAAAGTCAGTCGTTTCCTGTCTCCAGATTTTATACTTGAGTAAATTATCTTTAATAAATTCGATTGCCTTTACTACCAGAACGTTTTAGAATACAGGGAGACTCGTGGGAAGGATTCAGTGATCGGTTAGTCTTTAATGTTGTTCGTAAGAGCCAAAGTGCTACGCTATCCCGTCGTTGCTCTAAACACACAATTGTCTCTGAGGAACAATGTTGACAATCTTGTCAACTAATAAGCAGGATCATCTCTTACTTTAACAGCTGATGTGAGAGGGTGATTTTCTTTATGAACTTTTAACTATGATCTTAATTCAAGTACCTATGATCACATGTTGCCTTTTCTGATGTCAGGGACAAAAAACGGAAGAACGTGTGCTTTATGGCCTTGTTAAGTTATTTTCATCAGTTAAGATTTTAGGTATTTCAGTAATGCTATTTTCATTAATAAATTCTGGCGTTCCCTTGATATCTTCTTCTTCCCTAACTATCATTTACCTGTCTTAGTGGTAATGACTTTAACATCTATTAATTGCTTATCAATGGATTGCATTGTGATTTTATCCTAACTACTTTCGTGATATTCCCTACCATTTTAATATTTACTTTATTCTTTTTCCATGACGCTGCACAGCTTGGGCCCTAAATGTTCTACTTCACTACTATTAAGTTACACTAATTCAGTGGCTGTGTTACCATGTACGCCTCCTTCGCATGTTTCTTATCAAACAATGGTTGAATATACAGTTTCTGACGTTAATTTAAAAGTATATTTTATTTTTCCTTAAACACAGTCTCTGGTCTATATACTGCAATCAGGTAAAAACGAAAGCTAGGTGTCTGTTATATCATCCTTGCTTTGCAGAGGGATTTTGCCCACTTTTTGCAACCTCTTATCTAACTTCATTTCCTACTTAATGAACCTCCTCGGCAATACATAATCAAACGCACTTTCCAGTTTCTCCCCAATGCATTCCAGTACCTTAAATCTAATGTCAAGTAGTACAACATTTAATTGTCTTCTAATCATGTCCTCCATCTCTAAATTTAATTTATTTTCAACACACACCCACTTTTTCGTTAGCTTTGAAATTTCATTGGGTATATAAAATAAGCATGATGTAACGCGAAATACGTAGAATAGATGTTGATAAAATATTCGACAAGATGAAAAGAACACGCAGATGCTAGTTTACAGGATAGTTATAGTAAATCGATGGTTGCAAAGCATATCTGTGAGACACATTAGCCACCAACAGGCATTGAAAAGTGAATGGAGGGGATGCACGTAGCAGGAAAAGGACGATAGAGGTGTGCACGTGGCAAGGAAATTAAAATATCTCTGCCTTCTAGATGAACTGGAAATAGCAATCCAGCAAGATAGTTCCGAAAATGTGCTCGATATACAATGTGTCCACGAAAATTTGTGATAGTATGGGACTAAGAGGTGAATTCATAGGTAGGCCATCAGACTGGCTAAAATTCTTGTTTTGAAACTGGAAGTAATTCAGTTTGACACAGATTCGTGGAAAATTTGGAACAAATTTTCTTACAGAAAGAGTTATTTACTTGTAAAATTAAGTATCGTTTAAGATTCGTTGATGATGTACAATGTTTATGGAACAGTACCACTAGAAAGTTAGATATATTGCTGCAGAATTTACACTCAAAACATTGGATAATTCAGTTTACAATGAATTAGAGAGGCTCCTCTATAAATATACTGGAACATAATAAGGATTTTAGTAAGAAAACACTTATTTAACATTTACAGAAAAAACATAGCTAGTGATACAGTAATTCCAGCAAGCTCCCAGTATGCCCCAGGCATGAACGTTAATCTTCCCTTTCAACGGTGCTTCGCCTCTTGTATGTTCCATTATACAAGTTAGCCTTCCAAACAGAAGTATAAACCATCAAACAAATGGCTTCGAGCAATGGGTATAGCCCTGCCCTGATTGACACTACTCTATGAAAAAATGAATAAAACTGCACCACTTCTTTACAATGGATAACGGTAATCACTCATCAGTTTCGAAGCTTGGCGCAAAATTCCATATAATGGCAACATTTCAGACAATCTTGCATAAAGGTTAAACTCTCGCAGCGACGAATCTGCATTTCATAATACGAATAATATATCAAAATTTTTATTCAACAATAAAGACAAGTTGTAACCCTAGGTACTGGGTGGTGTATATACAAGTCACTGCAAGCAGTGTGAAAAAATGTGTACTGGTCAGTCAGGCAGAGCTGTGGCGATTATGATATGTGAACACAGGGTAAGATGGTGATAGAGGGAGAAAGATTTTCTGATCATCTTTAGCAGAAAACCATTTATATTATGTAGAACGTAAAGTTTTTCATTCTATCAAGAAAAGCAGAATGAGGACCGTATTGAAAATAATGTAAATCAAGAATCATACGATACACAACGCCAGCGTAGTATTAAATGATCTCACTCACTCTCCATTTTCTCCTTTGTCATATACGTTTCCTTACAGATACTAAAATCAAACTGCAGATTCATCTTATTTCTCATCATCTGTTGAATTCAGTTAATGCTCTAACTGTTGTCTTCAAAACAGCTGCTCTAGTCCGTAAGGTGGATAATATAGCAACAGATGTTCGTAGAAACAACTGAAAGAGTTTTTATTGGATCAGACTGATGGCAGTCAGTCAGTAATGGCAATACCTTACATGAAGTATTAAGAGGACTCAAAAAGAAAGAGAGGAAAACAAAGTTCCATAGTATCCAGTAGAGCCAGCATCTGATATACGTATGTAACAGGTAATACATTATTATTTTGTACTACAACCGCTTGAATCAGATCATCCAGAAGATGACTTCATATACAACAGCATCACTTGAGTCAGTCGAGCTGTGACAGTGCACTTTATTTCCAGCTGCTAGGCATGCTGCAGTAATTGATATGGGTTTAACACCGTGTTAATAACGTACCTTACCAAAGGAAATAACTAAAGTAAATTTATCTCTGTATTTATGGTCACTGGACAAGACACTTAGTAGGTAAAATGTGTGGAACCAATTAAATCTTGGTACTCTCTCACGTAACCATCACAAAACGTCACTGCTCTTATAATAGTATAGCTTTCTATCCTCAGATCAGACCTGATATTGTTTCTATATTCCACAATATATTGCTAATGTGTACATTCGGATTAAGGAAGTTAATCTCTTATAATGAGCTACATTCTTGTCACCCAGCGTGCCCTGTTCAAATCGCCCACTATTGTGAAATGGAACTATTCATACGGGAAGGACGACATAAATATGCTGCCCATGTTTCTCTGTCGAACAGGAATGACAAAGAGTGCCGAAAGGGTGGAGTTTAATGAGTTCCAATACGTTAGGAGCTTTCTCTATATATGTGACACTTTTTTTAACTTTTATGCTGTAAAGTTTTCGAGAATATATCCATGTAGGAACTTAACATAATGGTCTTACAAATAGCTAAAGTAGCCATTGCTGCAGCTAGTCCTAAGTTGAATAAATAGAGTGTCTGCTTATTTAAAACATTAACTTTCTCTAAATATGAGGCTACTTTTGTTATTGGATCTTGCATTTAGAGTAGCACCCTGCCAGATCGTTAACATCTCCATGTCTCAGCTTTCTTGCACACACTCTCACCTCAAGCACTATACACGTATTTCAGTAATATATTAGTAATCATGCAAATAGTTCGTAAGTTTCAGTGCTATAACACTGACACAAAGATTCGTACATGAAGCATAATGGATTTCGATGTCATGTTTTAAATTCCTATAACGGATAATGCAATGTTTTTCTCAAGCGGAAATCTGCTTGCAGTTACTAGGATGGCAATATTTTACTGTACATAATGACAGAATATTACTAAGACAGTACAGAACGAATCAGGAAGACGCTGACAGAAGCATCGGTGTTCCTGGAATTCTCAGACGTCACATCTCGCGACTTTCATCAAGGCCATAACATTCCCTGAATTCTGACTTAATCGCGTCCGCACACGGTCTCTAAGGTCCTGACATTATCTCTCAGGGAATTCTGCATAAAGGTTTCAAACGATGTACTTTCAGCTAATTGTTTTTTACTTCTTTTCAAGGTCACTCAACTATCTCTTTCCCATACATGGAGATAACAGTAAATAAAAAATTATTTTAGGACTTTTGGTAGGTTAGAAAAATAAAGACAATTATTGCAGAATCTCGGCTCAGAAATTTAACCTAACAGTTTAAACTTACGAATTACCTTATACAAAGCCGTTATTCCATCAAATTTAAAGTCTGAAAATATGGTTGTTTTATTATCATTATATGTGCAAGGTAAATACTGTAGTTGTGAATCGAAGCTTAATAGACGAAGTAGATAAAGACGTGGTGCAACAGGGTCTCATTAGCTTGTTAAATAATGAAACCTACGTATAACAGAATAAATAATAGGTAGACTGCAAGTCACGTCGAGTTAGAGACAGGTACAATGTAAAGACGCTCGTACGTTAGCTTTCAGCCAAAGCCTCGTCGAGAAGAGGGAACACATGCATTGATTCGCACAAGCAAGCACACCTCACGAATGCATGACCGTCATCTGCACCAGCTCGGACTGGCATGTCTGATCGGAGATGCGAGAGACTGCGGTCATTTGCGTGTAAGGTGTCCTTGCTTGTGTGGATGAATGTGTGTGTGTGTGTGTGTGTGTGTGTGTGTGTGTGTTGACTTTTCTGAAGAAGGTTTTAGTCAGAAGCTAATATGCGTCATTTCATTGAGCCTCTCTGTAATTCAAAGTGAATAGTAATCTACCATTTCCTTATACCGTGTATATTCCAAACTGGTCTGTCCAATGTTTTGAAATCTATAGACAGGTATCACACTAAGTTCGTTTTTCTTAGCACCTACAAAATGACATTGCTTGACGGTACTGTACTGTAAAATGAATACGTTTTTCCTGCTGCTTTAATATAACACTTGCATAGTGGCATTGGCGCTGGTTTACACACGACAAAATCCAATTCTAGTGGAGAGAATGTTCGTCCTGACAAGGAGTGGCTATCAAACGTATCTGTTCAATACTATTGACAATCAACAACTCACTGTAGGGACAGCAAAGAAGAAGGCTGCCTAAGAGGAATACTCTGTCGAACAAATACAGTAACTAAGGTGACCGTTTAGACATATCCACAGTACCTGAACATTTAATGTAAAGGCGTTACACAATCTCAATATTTATGGTTCACGGAGAATCTCCACTAGTTTTTTGCAAATACAAAATGCATTAATTATGCTATTAATATTGAATACCATACTTGAATAATTCACAGACACAATTCGGCTAGAGGACTAACATTTCTTGTGAATCCACACATACCGCAATGTCGAAGTATCTTACATTAATATCTACACACCCTCCCAGCAGATTACCTCGCCTGTGTTAAGAATTAGGGCAAAATCGGGCAAAAGTAAATGTCTCCGTTTGCCATATACTCCAGTTTTTCGTTTCTTGACTTCAGTGTCCTCCAATTACAGTTCATTGTTTCCGTGTACGTAACACATTAATCGAGTTAGGGGGCACGCAAAGGACTAGGTGTACAACAACATCGAGTCTTTCACATTTACACGCAATGCAACCGTGCTTTTTAAGCAGATCCATATATGAATGGCATGTTATAAAATAAATTTGTTTTTCGTATATCCCTTATTGCAGTAAACAATCTGGATTCCGACGTTTTCGGCCATTACTAAAACGTACGGCAAAAGCACAAACTTCCAAGCGGATTTCTTTGCTTATGTCAAGAATAAGATCCAAATCTAGTATGAAAAATGCAAAGAACAGATGTATGTCTCTTGGGACCTCTCTGCCTTCCTCGCAAACATATATATATATATATATATATATATATATATATAGAGTCGCCCAGTACCCCCAGCCGATGGCTACTTGTGGTTACCATGGCTGTCAATAGACCCACTTGCCTGGTGCATTCTTTGCTAGTTTGAGCTTACTACCAGTAGACAGGCTATAGAATACGTATTAAACACCATACACACTTAGCAACTTTTAGTACACACAGAGAGGAATATGACAGAAGGTTGCCGTGGAGCACCTCTGCTTCCACTGTCGTATTTCCATGTAGAACTTCGAGTTAAGATTCTTTTTGCAAACTACCGGCGGTTAAAAGCTGTTATTCCATCAGTTTTAAACTCTGCAAACAGTTTTTATGTTGACAGGCATACAACATCCAAGCAGGTCTAGCTAGGAGTGGAGCTTTGCTCTATGTAGTCATAATAATATTCTGTTCCATTATTACCTGATAATTTAAATCTACATTAAAATCTTGTAAATCTCTCTCCAGGCACTAATTTGACAAGTACAAGGAATTCCAATTCATACTTAATTTTTATACTGTAAAATAAGACTTTTCTGGCTTTAACAGGTAAGTCTTTTCCTTGCTGCAAATCGTCTAGCCGTATCTTTTGAGGAGCACAACGTCACCTCTTGTTTACAGCATAACACAAGCGCTATATACTGCATTTCTTCCTGAGTGTACACTACAAGCTATGCTGGACATTGTGTGAAATTTCCCTAGAGAACTTCAAGTTTACATCTTTGGTGCAAATGATTTACCATTAAAAGATCTCTTTCCATTCGTTTTCAGCTCTGCAAACGCTTATTCTGTTGCTAGGTGTACAACGTCCAGTCTACTGTATTTACTTATTATCTAACCATACGCTTTTAGCAGATCCAGTTGGGAGTGAAGGTTTATAAAGAATTTTCCTGTGTCTTCTTTGGTAGTAACGTACTCCAATCCGTCAGTTTCGAACAGGACTCCAACAAATTGCCAGTTGATGTTGGAAGTAAAGGTTTATAAAGAATTTTCGTGTGTCTTCTTTGGTAGTAACGTACTCCAATCCATCATTTTCGAACAGGACTCCAACAAATTACCAGTTGCTGTAGCTGTCTATAGTAAAAGGTAATATCCAGCATGCCTTCATCGTAGCCAGATTTCTGCTTATGCTTGGTTTAAATACGCATATAACCGTAGCTTGTACACCTGCAATAGCGTCTTCTTCTCGAACTGCAGTCTACATTCTTCCTTTACAGCAGTTGTTCTAGACGTATTCCCGTGTTTTCGTTTTTCGATTTGGATTTCTTATATTTCTGATTTTCTTTCTCGTGTGCACAACACATTAACTGCGTTTAAGGGGATAAGGTCTTTAATGGCGAACACTTATATCGCCTTTGATTGAGTTGATGTTCAGAATTCCACTCAGTTTACAGATAGGTAATTAAAACTTTTTGTAGATAAAAATAGTTCATAAGCTTTCCTTGGTCTTGAGTGTCAAGAAAATTTACTTGTATGCCAGTCAGTTTTCGTATGTTGCTATAAACCTAGCAGACAAGCTTTAGATCCTTGTTAAACACCACACAACAGCTGTCCTGTAAGTTATTCGTTAATTGGTGCCACACAGAAGTAATAAGCATGGCGGGTACTGTAAATACCGTTAGCTGATGTTTCATACACTTTAACCGTCTTGTACAGGGTAAGATACTCGATTCATTCTGTATTTGTATATAGTAACATCCACCTGGTTAATACCATGTTCCTAAGGCAAGGAAGAAATAAAAGATACACGTAGTCATGTGTCTTGACACTTTATAATATCCATAATGTGGTTACCAATAACTTTTTTCACTCCTGGGCTTGTGATTTGACATATTAATTTGTTACATGTGTTTATTCTATAGTTGGGGCTCAAGCACATTGATCAATCCCAACTCTCTTGTCATCATCCACAATTACACTGCTGATTCCCTGACAATCCCCTTTCATGTAGAACGCGTGGTGTGATATTAAGTAGTCACATCATGCATTATTAATTATTCCAGCTAAATCTTGCTGTATGTCCTAATCCAAAGGGTAACAGCCTCCTAAACGAATCTGCTCCAATACTGCAGTCTGCTCTTCCATTGGACCATCCATTTTAATGGTGGCTAGTTCTATTTTAAGTGGTATAGCAATAGGATTTCCATATTTCTCCAAAACGATTTTCAGTGATTCGTTGTAGATTTTTTTCTATCGTTCCTCTTGCCATCACATTGCCATTCCCATGCAGGAGGTACGGAAGCTTTGCCTTGACACTGCGTCTCACACATACTGTCTTCGAGAACTTCCTATGTAGAAAATACTTAAATAACATTACAGACCGTTCTATTTCTCATCACTCCAGACAGTCGATTTGATCGCGTATTTTAAGTATAATAATGTTTTTGGAAAGAAGATCTATAATCGGTGTAAGCACATTTACATTCCTTTTAGAAGCTGCTTACCGTTTGCTGTGTAATTATGTTTCCAGTGTTAATAACAAGATATTCCAGTTTCTCCAGTAATAACCACAAACCAAAGCCTTCATGTATCCTCTTCCCCAGTAAAAGCTGATGGATGTGTAATACTTTGGATTCCTATCCATGTTGGGTCTTTCCACTAACACACAAGACACGGCAGTTTTAGCGGTTAAGCCTCCTTTTACACTATAAAAAACCATTATATTGGGACTCTGGTGAGTTACCATTACACAGTACCTTTTCTTCAAGGCTGTAGGTAACCTGGAAAATTAATCGTGATTCTTCACACCATTCTGTTATATAGCCATAATTTGTTGAAAAATATTCGTTTTTTCTACAGTCATGTGCTTAACCATTATACCTCTTCAATCTTGATGGAAAAAATTGTAGGTACGTTTCTCTAATATATGTTTACAACAAATCTGTTGTTAAAGTGAAAGGGTTTTCACAACTGGGCACATGAGACTTATACGTAAATATAGTAATTAAAGAAATGACAGCGCTCTTGCAGCATCATAAATTTTGACAAAAATTTACGTATGAATGTAAAATATATGTGACATCAAAACTACAGGCTTCCCCATATCACAGCTTCTGTACAGTACAGCGGCGATGGTAAGACTGCAATGCGAGACAATTTATGCCACAGTGAGTGGGGGCATGTAGGCAAAGGAGCGTGGGCATGCTTGGGATGACAAGGTATCATGTACTGGGAATGGGGGCGCTGGAGGGCGAAATGTGGCGGTGGCCATCACAGGGCAACAAAATGATTGTGCCGGAATTCCAGAAGCAATGGTGTTATGGCCCTGATCCATGTGGGAAGATGCAAGGAGGTCAGAATTTTAGGAAAAGTGATACTGACGTCAGCGAACTGCTGGCCCTCTACTGAAGACCATGGTTTAAGACCTACTTCTGAAATTGATCATACACAAAATTTATCTGTTACATTATCACATTTCTATCATTTCTTCCAACAGCCATCAGTTTGTGTCAGGTGTTACAGCAGTTTAAGCAGTACAGAATATTTACCTTAGGTTATTTTACGCCAGAAACGTCAATATTCTTATAACGCTGTATAAGGTACTAATGTTCCATATCGATACTGCTACATTTCACACTCAACTGTGTTGAAGCGCAAAGAAATTTCACATAGTTGAGTAAAATTTTGAAATCTTACTCTGTTAACGCAAGAACTTAAAAAGCTAGGCAATACACAACTGCTGCTTGGAGTGCCAAGAAGGAAAGAGAACTGATGTTACATGTAGCTCCTAAAAGACAGAAACAGTTTGCTATACGCCTTTAGATCAGAGTGTCCAGAGCACCAGTGCAGCAGAAGACATCCCACTGGCACAGGGATGTCGACACTGATGACCATGCAGAGTGAAGCAATAAGATATAAGACAGGTAGCAGATCAACTTTTCAGTCCATCGAGTAAGAAAACAATGATCTGAATCATTCCTGAAAACTGCAGTTGGGACACCTTTCAGCTGCAGCCTGATTTACCAGAGGAGCTAACCGGACTGAAGAAGAAGGCCTATTGAGGCCATAGCCACTTCACGGCAGCAGAATACGTAGGGCAGCCCTGTGTAAGTATTACTCATTTTCAGGTGATGCATCTACTCAGTTCACATGCATCCAGCATAAAGGAGGGTTGGATCTATGTACATATGTCTCCTTCTGATCTAGTCATCTGCAGTCTTTCACGGAACAGAGAGTCCCATCTGGGGCACCTATCCGCCATGAGCCACACCACCACATTCCAAGTCCTGATAGATGGGGAGCTGAGAGTGCCACCATCCAGTAGGGCCTTCTGGTGGCCTAGACAGTGGTTCCATGAAGCAGAACATGATCTTTCACCACACGGGCTTGCAGCTGCTACTGCCTACCTCTGCTCCTGCGAGCAGACTTCTGTATTACCCGCCATTCTCCAGGCAGCTAGCTGGCTGCAGTGTGACTCCACATGACAACAACCACTCGTACAAAGCTGGCACTACTTTTCCTGCACGCCGTTTGCGGCACTATCAGGAGTACCACGGTCAACCAGTTTCCGGAGGTGAGTGCGGTAATGGTCTGGGTGGGCGACGCAGGCCACACAGCTTGGTAACTGGGTCTGTGACGTCATTGGGCGTTGAGCCTTTGTTCCGCCGCGGCCACGGTACGAGACTGCACGCCGCTATTTCGCGTTAGTGCATACCTGGCGTGGCACTCACCACACTTTCACTACTGCTGCAGGCAAACGACTGCAGATCATGGGTCAATATAGGTTTTACTGACGCCCCGGGCTCTAAAAAGCCATCAAAGAGTGAGTCAGTTGTTACCCCAGTCCAGGAGCGGTGCTTCGGCTAGATCCTGACCTTGACAGCAACGTCTGATGACTCAGGGCGCTATACCATTTTAATTGGTAGTTTCCAACGAGTCATCTTACACCAAGTGAGGTAAAATGAGACAATGGGCTGGATAGAGAGCATATATTTTGAGGGAGACATATCTTGTATTCACCTGCCAATAGGTTTTCGAATGCTCCAAGTCGTTGATCAGTATCGTACCCGTGTGGTAATACACCACTCTTATTAAATACATTTAACTGCCGACTGCTGGACAGTTACTTTTTTCATTAACCGAACTGTTTCTGAGTCGGCCACAGTGCCACTTCGATCATCACTCCAGGGACAGTTTTAATACAATGGCTTTCGGTCGTATTACCACGTTTACGACACGGTATGTAGCTAGTAAGGCAACTCGTAAATCCCCATCAAGCCATAAAAAAAAAACTTCGTAATGCTTCTTACGGCGGAGCTACAACCATTTAATTCAATCTCATCAGGGTTAAAACGTGACACGCGTTAAACGATCTGTAGCGAACATGTAGGAAGTCTAAGAGTTTAATGATCTGTATCGTAATGTCAGAAGTTTCTGCATATGTCGAAGTGTGGTTCTCTTAGTTAATGATTTATATTTATGTTTTCCCATGCCCATCATAAAGAAGTTAGCTTGGAACGACTTTAACGTTTTGCTGTGTTCAGTATGCAAAGTTTCACGTTTATAAACATTATAATTGCACTGAGAAATGAGGTCTGCCGTTTTAATTAGAGCAGTCATTTGCATGAGATTGACATCAACAGATAGGAAAATAATGGTGCTAATGTTTCATATAGAGTGGTTGAGAAGGTCTTTGCAGATGCGGTTAATGGCAGCTGATCTCACCACTACTTAAGCTTTCAGGCTAATAAATTCTGATTGCGACAGATATTCTTTTTTGGAGGAAGCAGTCTGACACACCAATTTGTTAAACAACTCTGTACTGTTAGTGGCGCGAAAAAAATTAAATTTTGAATATTGATTATACAGCTGGAGTATTAATAGTAGTCTCTGTTGTACATTAATTTTTATTATACCAGTAGCCTGTAGGAATTCTATGCAGTAGACATTCAGAATCAGCATATATGACAGATGGTACTTCAGTTTGATAATAAACTTGCCAAATTATGTACAACTTTCCTACCTATTACACTGTTGACTAAATGCGCACGCAACTGTGCAGACAAATTGACTTTGGAATGGAATTTGCGTAAGATCTTACCCCATATCGAAAGACTGATAACAAACAGAAATTTTACTGCAAATCCTAGCGATTTTCAAGGGCAATCTGTGTCTGCTAGGGAGAGGGAGAAATAGAGAGAGGGGGGGGGAATTGAAGGGAGAGTGAGAGAGAGAGAGAGAGAGAGAGAGAGAGAGAGAGAAACGGGCGAGGGGTAGGAGAGTGGTAAGGGAGTTGGAACTTCACACATATCAACTCTAAAAGGTTTGCTTGTTTCAACGTGTATGATAATTTGTGGAGGGTTATCAGTTCATATTTACACAGACAGACAAATGGAATGTTTCATCTCATTTACGCATATGGCCAGATACAATATAAATTGAACCATTGAATGCACTTTGTTGTGACCGTTTACTTCATGAATTAAACACATTTTCCCAAATACTTGAGGCAGTTAACCATCCGATACCGTAATTTTGTAATTTAATTGCTGGGACGAGCAGTTTTATATGGTAGCAACGAAACCTCATATTGGTTCATGCTATGCTAGAAACGTCCTTATCAGCTATTACTGAATCAATCAAAATGATTAAGAGAGTGGTGATATTACATGAATTCTACTTCAGCCCACAGCTGAAGATCACTCATGAGCAGGGTCAACACTCAATGTCAGATATCCCGAGCAATGGTGACGAATCAAAGGTCAGCATCAAAGGATAAGATGAGAGTTCAGCTTCCCAAAGTTTTACCGACGAGTAAATTGCTGTCCCATCATGTAATTCACATGAACATTGTAGGACTGTTCTATTAACCTGTCCTACCCAAATATTCAAAGCACACATATTTTACAGTATAACCGCATAAGTACAAATCTTGCTTGTCAAAAACTGTTAAGTCTGTTATTATAGATAGAGGAAAAAACAAAAGAAAAATGAAACTTAGAAAAAAATTGCCAAACGAATGTGTAGCTAACTGAGTGCTTGTTACGAGGCAAATGTTCCATTATTCATTTTGCCTTGCTCACAGCTCAGTTAACTATTTTTTACTTATATTACTGATTAGGTTTCCATTATGATCAGATGAAATTATCGTTTCTTTCAAGAAGCGTTATGCATTACACTGTTTTGAGGGTAAAAGTAAGCAACACTACCAAGAAGAGAGCTGTGTTAACGACAACGAGAATTCTGAGCTGCATATTCCTCTGAAGCTGTCGTTATGAAAATGTGCTACGACTTCTCATTAGCATGTGCAAAGTGTAGGTGAGCTGACATTTCAGTGTTGCACTCAATGTCAGTAATGTTAATTATGAAATCTAATTTAATTCTAATTACGAAACTAATTATAAGTTATATTTTATTGCCAAATTTTGTTTTTATATGGGGAATAATAATATATCTCAACTGTTTATTGATATTTTGCAAATACGATATTTCTAAGAACACTGTAGTGTCGTCAGCTGCTTGGCTTGAGATTACAATCGTTCTCAAATGCAAGAAGCACATTTGTGTAATCGTGCTATTTAATTCAAATAGATACTTCACCTATATTTCTATTGGACCTTAGTAATTTTCCACTAAATATGGTTTGCACATATTATTCTACCTTTACCAATCAACTGCCATGGAGAATACACAGCTCATAATAGTTATAACACATTAAAATTTTTAATTTGTTTTTGTGAGCACAGTTGTTAAAGAATTTATACATGCACATTATAGAGATAACCCAACTCACTAAACATAAAATTAAATGATTCTGATGAGATACACATTACATCGGTTGCAGCATAGATGTGATGGTCAAATTATTTCCATGTCCACACAAAGTAGGCAGTAATACTTCACACGTAAAATTCGCTTTTGCTTACATACATAAAAGATATTAAACATGGTGAGCTTTTAATGGAGGGCTACATCAGAAAACTTTGCAACCAGGAACATGCTAGGAAATTTCAATATATATGAGATACTGGGTGAACGTGTAGACATTATAGACAGTGGGTCTTTCGTTTGTTGAACTATTGCACATTTTTGCTCTCTTACGACTGGGATGCCTGAAGAAATACGTTGCATGGAGATGTTTTCAACAGGACCGATGTCATGGTTATTTAAAATTCTCCAAAGCAGTAATTACAGTTCAGATTTCTTTTCAGCTGACTTCCTTTATAGCGTTAGATGCAAGCTAATACAGACAAAAATCTCCTTACAAACATCAGAGACATCATTCACTGGAAAGCATAATGAAAGAAAAAGCCACCATCTCATATAGTATGTATGTATATATATGTGTGTGTGTGTGTGTGTGTGTGTGTGTGTGTGTGTGTGTGTGTGTGTGTGTGTGCACGTGCGCATGTGCACAAATGTGCGCACACGTGCGCGCGTGTGCTCACGCGCGTGCTTAGTGTCACTATATCGTGCACTTGTTTATTCATTCATTTATATTTTAGATATTGTGATATTGTGAAACAATTCCTAGATTCAGTTTTCAATTCAAGTGCATTCCATTCAGCAGATCATGTAATGCTCCTTAATCACTGAGAATGGCAATGTCAACAGCGAATCTTTTCAATGATATCTTTTCACTTTGAAATTTAGATGCGCTCTTGAGCCCTTTACTTCCATCATTGCTTCTTCTATGTATTCTTCGAACAAAAGGGGCGAAAGACTACATCTCTGTCTTAAGACCCTTCTTAATCCGAGCACTTCATTATTGGCTTTTCACTCTTACTGCTCCCTCTAGGCTCTTCTACATAATGTTCATTAGCCGTATTTCCCTATAGTTTACCCCTATTTTTCTCAGAATTTCTGATATCTTTCAGCATTTTACATTGTACAGTGATTTCGCAGGTCGAAATATCAAGCACACATGTTTCGATTTTGATTTCTTCTTATTTCCGATATCAACCACAGCGTTAGAACTGCCTCTCTTGTGCCTTCACCTTTCATAAAGTTTACCTTATCGTCGTCTAACATGTCCTCAGTTTTCTTCCCCATGTTTCAGTATATTTTTCTTGTCAGCAACTTCCATGCTTTAGCTGTTAATTTAATTGTATGATAATTCCCCCACCGGTCAGCTCTAACAATCATTAGAATTGTGTGAATGATATTTTTCTGAAAGTAAGATGGTATAACTCCAGACTCATACAACCTACATAGCATGAATAGTCGTTTTGTATCCATTTCCCCAGTGATTAGAAAATCTGGTGGAATGTTGTCTATTCCTTCTGCCTTATATGATATTTTGAAAATTATGATAAATCCAGACAACAGGCTCCCCTGCCTGAAGAGGATCTCCAGCACTTCAAAAAATACTGAAAAAAATCACTCACAAGACAGATTTTAACAACTCAATTATCAGATACACCAGATGTCACAAAGAAAAACAAACCATTGGAAAGAGTAACATGGGGAATTTCACAGACTTAACAATCCGCCATCAAAATGTGCAATCAATAAAACTAAAATGCAACTATTAAAAGTAGATCTCCAATCTTCGAAATGCACAGTAGTTTGTATTACTGAGCACTGGTATAGAGACGCAGAAATCCCATATGTGATATTATCATTGTGTGTAAAGGAAAACTCTTACTGCAGAACTACTTCAAGGGGTGGAAGGTCATGCATTTATATCAGAAAAGGTACACAGTTCAAATCAAGACAGGACCTCAGCACAGTATGTGAAGACACACACTTTAAAATATCAGCTATTGAATTAACAGGGCTTGATACCACCAAGAAATTATTCATTTTGTGTGTGTATAAGTCTCCCAGTGGTAGTGTGGGCACTTTTCTCAATACGTTAACAGAAGTTCTACATAAAGTCTCAAGTACAAAGGTCAATCTGTGTGGGGACATTAACATCAACACTAATGTCATAAATGAATCCAGCAGCACCTTCAGAAACATCCTTCAAAGTTTTGGCATGTTCCTATTGGTCAATAGTGTAACAAGGGTTACAACAACAACTTCATCAGTAATTGACCACGTGACCACAAATATGGATAGGAAAAAATGCGCTGTAGCTGTAAAAGATCTTGAACTATCAGACAATCTCTGTCAAATAACAACAGTAAAATTAGGCATGGAATCATTCCATAAACTACAAGCATACAAACGACATCCATCAGAAATCAAAGTAAAAGAGTTTTCAAAAGGAGTAGAAAAACAAAGCTGGGATGAAGTGTATAAGGAAACCAATGTGAACATGAAATTCTCCACATTGTTTAAACTGAACTGTGGAAAGACATTTTCAAAAGTATGCATGTCTGTATCAACATCTCACAAAAACAGATGGATAACAGCAGGTATTAAGAAGTCCTCCCAAACACTTGAACACCTCAGTTCCATGAAAAAATTTGCAATGATCCAGAATTCTAAAATTTTTATCATAGATACAAAAAGACCTATAGGAAGGTGCCGGTTGCTGCAAAAACGTCATTTAATGACCAAATAATATATAATGCAGGGAATAAAAGCAAAGCAGTCTGGGATGTTATAAAAAAAGGAAACCGGCAGAGGCGAACGAATGCAGAATAACATAGTCCCACTTGAGGAGGATAAGGAAATAAATGATTCACAACACTAAGCAAACTATGTTAATGAGCATTTTTCAAGTACTGCAGAGAAGTTACAGCAAAAATTCCCCAAAACAAATATACCTCTGTAAATACTTTTGCACTAAATAAAATGAAGTTACTTCCAACCACAGAGAATGAAGTCAATAAAACTGTTGAAAAACTGAAACATAAAAAGTCATTAGGCTTAGACGAAGTACCAATGTATACTGAAACAATAAATAGGGATTATACAAGGCCCCTTAACAAATATAATAAATAAATCCTTCACATCAAGTCATTTCCAAAGCAGCTAAAACAGGCAAGAGCTGTAGCATTGCTTAAGAAATGTAATGCAGAAGACATAGAAAATTACTGGCCCATTTTCCTGCTGTCACCATCCTCAAAAATAATAGATGCAGTTATGAAAGAAAGATTAATGAATTACCTGAATAAATACAATCTTTCAAGCGAATCACAGTTAGCATTCTGAAGTGGGAAAATTACAGAGTCAGCCATAGTAGAATTCTAAAAAGTTTTTACTTGAAGCTCTTGATAAAGATGAGTGTGTCACAGGCATATTTTAGATCTTTCTAAGGCGTTTGATACTGTCAAGCACAACGTTCTATTAATTAAATTAGAAGCAGCAGGAATAAGAGGTGTAGCTAATGACATACCTAGCAGATAGGGTACAAAGAGTAGAGATAACACATACTCCAAATAGATCCAAACATTTAATAAAACACTTATTACTTCCAAAATACATTACTATAGGGATTCAGCAAGGTAGCGTATTAGAACCAATACTGTTCCTGATATACGTGAGTGACTTTCCCAGTAGTGTTACTCATGGTGAAAAAGTTCTCTTCGCTGATGACAGCAATATTTTAGTCACTGAGAAAACAAGAAAATTACTTTCCAAGAAAGCAAATGAAACTCAAGAAAGTTAATGATTGGTCAATAAGCAATAAAGTGACATGGAATGTAAAGAAAATTAATTCCATAAATTTCAATTTGAAGACGAAAACTGACAATGTAAAATTAAATGTAGATTGTACCTCTATAGACTGTGCAACAAATGTCAAATTTCTATGAATGAATATTGATACTCAGTTGAAGTGGTGTGAACACACGAAGTTACTTGAAAGTGGAATGTCATTAGCATGTTAAGCCCTTAGAATCCTATCATCAGCGTATAACAAAAAGTGTGTTTTAGTTACATTTTATTCATATCTACCCTCAATTCTTAGCTATGGCATTTTTTTGGGGGGAACAAATGCACAAAATGTGAACACAATTTTCAAATTCCAGAAAAGAGCCATAAGAATAACACCCAAAAGTACTTGTCGAGCTCATTGTAAAGATCTGTTCAGAACCCTGGGGATTTTAACTGCTCCATTTGAATACATTTGCCATGTAGTTGTAAATATCAAATATAACAGTAGTAATTACTGCACTAACAGCTCTTTCCATGAGCATGCAAAAAGAGATGGACTCAACTCACATTTACCAAAAAAGAAATAAACATAAAACTCAAAACAGCATTTTCTACCAAGGAATAAAACTGTACAATTAATTACCAAAGGAGACTGAAGAAACTGCAAAAAAAAAAAAACCACAGTTATTTAAAATGGCCGCTAAAAGGTATCTGTTATGCTATAAATTTTATATATTGAAGTATTACCTAGCCAAAACTGAGTAGGGGTTTTACAAAAAATCTTATACGAATAAATAATAATAACAATAGTTCTAAAATGTCCAACATTCCATGTAACACCTTCACTTTATGTTTCTTTCCTTCTCTTTTTCCTTTCTAGAAATACTTACCCACAAGCTATGCATAACATAATACTAACACCTCTTCCTCTTTCTGAGCTCAACATCTCTTTTATTATGGAGGGATGCTGGCTCAGGTTTTCAGTACAGCAAATGGGAAGTTGCAGTATAGAAAATGGCCCAGAGATCACTAGTTTGTGTGTATGTGTAGTAAGTAAAGTGTTGTGAAACAATGTGTGTATTTTGCGTGCAGTGACTGATAGTGAGATGTGAGTAAACAGTGTGCCATTATATTTTTAATAAATTATTTGTAAAAAAAATATTTTATACCAGGAGTAAATCTAACGATTGTCTCTAATTAGAAGTCTGCAAATATATGTGTATACGAGTTAGCTTATTTTAAACAAATATAAATTTGTAAATACTTTGACATGTCCTATATCCTTGTAAAAAGAGATCTGCAGATGAATAAAGCTACTACTACAACAACTACTAGTACTACCGCTACAGTCGCAGGTTCGAATCCTGCCTTGGGCATGGATGTGTGCGATATCCTTAGATTAGTTAGGTTAAAGTAGTTCTAACTTCTAGGGGACTGATGACCTCAGATGATAAGTCCCATAGTGCCCAGAACCATTTGAATCTTTTTCTTTTACTTACTACTACTATTACTACTACTGATTCTATTAGTGGATCCAGCCTCTCATTTGTATCCTGTTTCTTCCTCTATCACGTCATCAGGAATGTCTTCGCCCTCAAAGAGACCTTCAATGTGCTCTTTCCACCTACCCATTGCAGCCTCTACATTTAAGAGTGGAATTTTCACTGCACTCTTAATGTTACCAGCCTTACTCTTAATTTCACGCGAAATTGTATGGACTCTTCTTTGATGAGTCAGTCGTTTTGGTAATCATCTCTTTTTCGATTTCTTCACATTAATGCAACTGTTTCGCCCTAGCTTCCCTATATTTCCTATTCATTTCAGTCCTAAGTTAATTTTATTTCTGTATTCCTGAAACCTCTGAACATATTTATAATTCCCTTTTTATCGATCAACGGAAGTTTTCCTTCTGTTACCCATGGTTTCTTCACACTTACCTTCTACGTAGCAATGTTTTTCTATCCAAATTATGTGGTTGCCATTATTAGAGATGTGTAGTCATCTTAACTGGACTGCCTTCAGAGAAGTTCAAGCACTTCTCATCATTCTTTAGTGGTTACATATCCCACTTATTTGCACAATGATTCTTCCTGACTGGTATCTTATATATATGTCTATTTTCATCTTTAAGGGACTGTATCCTGAGTCTGTATCTGCTACTGGGTAGCCTTACATTACAAAATCTGATTTTGGAATCTTTGCCTGACGACGTATTTCAACTGAAATCTCCCTGCCTTTCCTAAGCATACATCCTCCTCATGTGATTCTTGAAGGGACTTCCCAGTTACTAGCTTAAATTTATTGCAGAACCAAATTAGTCTTTCTCCTCTCTCATTCCCAGTACCAAGGCCATACTCTCCTGTAACACTTTCTTAATACCCATGACTATTCGATTATCGTCTACATTTACGTACTGAATCACCCATTCAGAGTCCTTATTTACCTTCTATATGTCTTCATCTCTCAATTCGACGACGACATGGAAGTGATCAGTGGCCCAAGTTTGAGGCGCCATGTTACGGATTGCGCGGACACACCCGCTGCAAGTTCGAGTCCTCCCTCATACATGGGTGTGTTTGATGTTCTTAGCATAACTTAATTTAAATAGTGTATGAGTCAAGGTACCGATGACTTCAGCAGTTTTGTCTCTGGAATTCACAAACATACGACATATTCACGTGTATCTGAACTGTCGTTGACACTGATTGTTTTCTGTCGATTCTGATGAGAACAAATGTGTCACTGACCTTTTCACAGTAATTCAGTCTCTGCCATAACTTTCAATTCATAACGAATCCTGTTCCCATTATACCATTTTCAGTTGCTGACTATGTTGTTGTTGTGGTCTTCAGTCCTGAGACTGGTTTGATGCAGCTCTCCGTGCTACTCTATCCTGTGCAAGCTTCTTCATCTCCCAGTACCTACTGCAACCTACATCCTTCTGAATCTGCTTAGTGTATTCATCTCTTGGTCTCCCCCTACGATTTTTACCCTCCACGCTGCCCTCCAATACTAAATTGGTGATCCCTTGATGCCTCAGAACATGTCCTACCAACCGATCGTCTCTTCTGGTCACGTTGTGCCACAAAGTTCTCTTCTCCCTAATCCTATTCAATACTTCATTAGTTATGTGATCTACCCATCTAATCTTCAACATTCTTCTGTAGCACCACATTTCGAAAGCTTCTATTCTCTTCTTGTCCGAACTATTTAACGTCCATGTTTCACTTCCATACATGGCCCACTCCATACAAATATTTTCAGAAATGAATTCCTGGCGCTTAAATCTATATTCGATGTTAACACATTTCTCTTCCTCAGAAACGCTTTCCTTGCCATTGCCAGTCTACATTATATTCTCTCTACTTCGACCATCATCAGTTACTTTGCTCCCCAAATAGCAAAACTCCTTTACTACTTTAAGTGTCTCATTTAGTAATCTAATACCCGCAACATCACCCGACTTAATTCGAATACATTCCATTATCCTTGTTTTGCTTTTGTTGATGTTTATCTTATATCCTCCTTTCAAGACGCTGTCCATTCCATTCAATTGCTCTTCCAAGTCCTGTGCTTTCTCTGACAGAATTACAATGTCATCGCCAAACCTCAAAGTTTTTATTACTTCTTTATGGATTTTAATACCTACTCCGAATTTTATAATTATATAAAGATTGAATAACATCGGGGATAGGCTACAACCCTGTCTCACTCCGTTCCCAACCACTGCCACCTTGTCATGCCCCTCGATTCTTATAACTGCCAATCTCGTTTCTGTACAAATTGTAAATAGCCGTTTGCTCCCTGTATTTTACCCATACAACCTTCGGAATTTGAAGGAGTATTCCAGTCAATATTGTCAAACGCTTTCTCAAAGTCTACAAATGCTACAGACGTAGGTTTACCTTTCCTTAACCTAGCTTCTAAGATAAGTCATTGGGTCAGTATTACCTCACGTGTTCCAATTGTTCTACGGAATCCAAACTGATCTTCCCCGAGGTCGCCTTCCACTAGTTTTTCCATTCGTCTGTAAAGAATTCGCGTTAGTGTTTTGCAGCTGTGGCATATTAAACCGATTGTTAGTTATTTTTCACATCTGCCAACACCTGCTTTCTTTGGATTTGGAATTATTATATTCTTCTTGAAGTCTGAGGGTATTTCGCCTGTGTCATACATCTTGTTTACCACAAGGTAGAGTTTTGTCAGGACTGGTTCTCCCAAGACTGTCAGTAGTTCTAATGGAATGTTGTCTACTCCTGGGGTCTTGTTTCGACTCAGATCTTTCAGTGCTCCGTGAATCTCTTCATGCAGTATCATATCTCCCATTTCATCTTCATCTACATCCTCTTCCATTTCCATAATGTTGTCCTCAAGTACATCGCCATTGTATAGACCCTTTATATACCCCTTCCACCTTTCTGCTTTCCCTTCTTTGCTAATAACTGGGTTTCCATCTGAGCTCTTTATATTCATACAACTGGTTCCCTTTTATCCAAATGTCTCTCTAATTTGTCTGTAGGAAGTATCTATCTAGTGAGGTAAGCCTCCATATCTTTACATCTGTCCTGTAGCCATCCCTGCTTAGCCATTTTGCACTTTCTGTCAATCTCATTTTTGAGACATTTGTATTCCTTTTTGCTGGTTATATTTTCCTATTTTCATCTGACCAGAAGCATGTGTCGACTTGCCATTTCACTTCACTGACTCCACCTATATCTAGATAGAACCTTAGAATTTACCTTTTCAGATTTGTTGGCTTCCCTACCACTTTCAGATTTGTGACATTGACTTCCCGAGTCGTAGAAATTTCATGCTTTTGTTGGTTAGCCAATTTTTTTACTCCTGGTTACTGCCCTCTTAACTGCCCCTTCCTGAGGTCCCAGTGTAAGTTGAGAATATTTGTCTTTTTGAATGATACTTTTGAAAATCGTGTATTGTTTGTTTTATAATGATATGTATAAATTATTTAGATGAAATTTAGGTACTTCATTTGAACTGTGCCTCTTAAATACATCAATGTTTATCGGAAGTAGTACTTATTCTCATTCTTCGAAAAATGTAATAGACACTGCAGAGTACATGAGTCTTCCTGCTTATTTAGATATGCACTGCTACTGGCATATGTCTATTGGCTGAAACGCAACGTCACAGACACTGACGAACAAAGATTATTCTCATGAATAATATATATATATATATATATATATATATATATATATATATATTTCAGATTTAAACTAACTCAATATGTGTATGCACTTATGTAGAGCTGTTGCTTCTCTTTTGATCTAAGAAAGTGAAATTTCTGTACAATGGTTTTGTGTATCCACTACATTGTCTTGAAAAATATTTTTTTAAATCTGTAAAAATTTATTTATAGCAGCACTTTACCTAATAAACTGTGGAAAATGTTGTAGTAGATAATATAAACCTTTATAGATGATAACCTAATCAGTTTTCTTAGCTCTATATAAAAAACTAATTATGATTACACATTAGCAGAATGTTCTCTACTTTTTACTTCATAGCTCTTATCGGTGTATACCCAGTTGCATCACTGTAACCAACCATGCTCATCCCTCCATATGTGTCTGTAGTACACATGTATTGGGATACTGCAAACTTGAGTATTGTTCTGTCGTGACAACTAGTTTCATTCAGTACACTGTCTGAAATATGTCATTTCAGTTACGAGAATTTCGTTTCTGATTGTAAATTGTACGTACATTGCAATGTCCCCTTTCAACAATTATAAATGACTGTGCTTAAACTGACACACAATATTTTTTAGCGCAACGCAGTCTGACTTTCAGAAATCCCTACAAAGGAATGGCCCTGACTAACATTAACCTGTACCTTTCACATATCACTTACCTCACAAAAATCTTCGTTACTCAAGTTACTGCAATACAGCGAGCGCCACTACTGCCAGCTAAATAAAAGATTCAAACTACAGAAGGCACTAACTACTGATAGGCATAGTTAGCAATTGAAAGATGTTAATAGAGAACAAACAATGTATTTACCTTAACAGTCCTAATATATAAAGATGTTCATGATCCAGTGTTACAAATTTCAAAACTCTGCCATCTCTCTCCCCACATCCGCCACTGCTGGCGACTCACCTCCAACTGCGCATCCAGCTGCCCAACACTACAATGGCAGACAACAATGCTAACTAGCCACAGACTGCACACAGCACAGCCAGTGATTTTCATACAGAGCGCTACGTAATGTTGCCAATAAGAAAATATAAACAGCCTACTTACATAAGAAAATATAAACAGCCTACTTACATAAGAAAATATAAACAGCCTACTTACAATATAACTAGAGGGTATACTATGATAGAAAATACGAAATTAGATTGTTTTGCTGACGGATTGTAACAGCTGTTCGATGAATAATTACCAAAGTTACCTCAGTGTAACCATAACAGTAATTTTCGAATATACCACGCTATTTACTTTTAGACATGACTGCTGATAGCGTAGGGATATGAGAACGTTAGTGGGTCGAGTTAATTATACTGTTTACATTCCTTCGCTAGCCAGGAAAGTAATATCGGCCGACTGGTTTAATAACATGTCTGTTACAGTCAGTATTTTCAGATGTATTAACTGTGGACGTGAACCTGATTAAACATCAATATTCAAAGGTACACCCATTGCTTGTGCTAATGAAGAAATACAGACTATGTAAAATTCGAAAACAAAAACTGTGTGGAGACCTAGAAGACATATGAGGAATGCTACTTGCGCCTACCGACAAATGTGGATAAACACAGAAAAATCGCCGATGGTTGCAGTGAAAGAGTTAGGGTCGGTCAGGCAGTGACAGTTTCACTTAACCACATTGCTCTGAAAAACCTTAAGACAAACTAGACAAAGTAACATAACAAACTAAAATCTCGGTTGAACTGAATATTAGACGTCTCCCAGTCATACACACAAAGCTAGACTTCTCATGACGTCCTGTCATGGTGACTAGCGATAGATGGGGCGTGCACAGCCACAAAGGGCAGTTAACAGTTGCGGCAATTGGAATAGATAATGTGTATGAGTCAGCGAGCAGTTACCGTAAAGTGTTGTGATGTTTTTATTTATAACACGCCCTGGGAAAAGAAAATGTGGGTCACTTCACTGTGGGAGGAATCTTGAGGGCACAGTAGGAAGTATTAAATGTGACAAAAACAGCCCAGGAGGCAGGTATTGCTCATTGCACTGCTCGACATACATGGGGAAGTTTCAAAACACCCGAACTGGTGACGAAGGAGAGAAGGTGGTTGCCCACGATTAGTTATAGCTGCAGACAACCGCTACATCGGGCAGCAGACAATAAGGCACTCATGTCAAACTGCAGGTCCCACTGAAAGCACATTAACAAGACTGCACACTCTCCACAGTGACATGGCAAGTGCATATGGAGGCTCTCTTTGTCCGACGACGAGAATGTTTTGTTACATGAGACCTGTACATCCGTGATACCGTTTGTGATGCTCCAAGAGCGCAGGGAGTAACCAAACGGGGAGTGACATCCCAGGTTATTCTCAGATGAGAGTCTATTCAGTCTAAGTAGTGATTCTGGATGTAACCTCGCATGAGGACTGGTTGGAACATGTCAAGCATTCAAGTGCATAGTCGAACATGATCATAGTGAATATTAAGGTATTATGGCGTGGGGAGTTTAATGCCACTCCTTCCTAGAGCTGTTAATTTCTGTAATTTAAAATTTAAATGAGATGATACAATGGCGAAGGAAAGAAGCATCACTTTGTCAGCATGAAGAGGCAACATATAACAGTGAAAATCAATGGAGGGCATAGAAACTTACTCTGTTGTTGCGGCATAAAACAATCCTGCAAGATAGTATTACGTTGTACACACAAGTTTTGCTATGGGCCCAGATGTCGTTGTTGGAAGACAGTAAACCTGGTGAGGGATGTCCACAATACTGGTCATTGTCAATGCAAGGAAATAGTTTGCAAGGTAATAATTATTACAGTCTGATGTGTTAGAATAGAGACTGAAGTTCAATGCATGAATGTTGAACTGTGAATACGATTACGTGCTTATGTAGAGTCACCAAATTGGCTTCTCCCTTCTAAATTAAATTGTTCAAGAAATATAAAAGCGATTTCATTACTTCAGATTCATGCATTCAGCTACTAAAATAACGCTATAAATGACTTAAAGATACTATTCCACAGTAAAATTCACCGTTGAACAGGTAATACAACTTTATAGAAGCGAGGTACGAAGAAGAAGGTATCAAAATAAGGTTCCTACTGAAGACATAACCTAATCCCCAACATCGTTGAAACACAATGACTTGCTACACCGGCGTGGTGATTAACAGAGACGAAGTCAAAGGTTGTACATCGATATGCTATTCAAATTAACTTTACTCACTACATTCTGGAGGTGGAAGCAACTGATGTACAATATTAGTAATCACATAGCCATTTCCTAAAGGGACTTGGAGACTGGCTATGCTAAAATAATAGTAATAACTGTTTCCTGAAATGAATAAGTAAATTAGTGCAATAGTATTGATATCTCTGTCATGATATTCATACAAGTGATATGAGGACAATTGATTTGAACACGTTTGGCAGGAACATACTAGGTGTCATAACTGAGTTTGGATTTACATCTATGCTCAAGACTGAATTTCCTTGAATCCCTCTGCCCCCTCCCTATCTGGTTGCAGTCAGTAGGAGAACTAAGGAAACTGTTACAGGCCTTCATAATTTATAGAATTTATGATATTATAGGTCATTTCAATTGAATTTATTTTCATTCTATATTCTCTACTAAATACTGTGTACATACTGAGTATTTTGATACTGCTGTTGTCATAAGTTTTGCTTCATAAATTTGAAGAAAGAATATTTTTGGTTAGATTTCAAAAGTAAACTGTCCTCTATTTGATATCTTTGTACATGACGGAACCTCCAGCTGTAATATGGTTTCCTTAAGTGTGTTATTCTGTAAGCATAACCATATTATATCTTAGTTTTTCCTCCCAGGAGCTTTCTCCTCGCGGTATCCATGGAAGAGAATCTACACACTCGTTTGTTTCCTTTACCTTACCAGCTCCGTTGTAGTGTACTGTGTTGTGCATAGTGGCAGATTTCTTAGCTCGAATAGTTCAAGATATTCTGCTACATGGCGTTTTCTTTTTTTTGTTAGCTGCATAAGTGCATATGAACTGTTAAACTCACGAAAAATTCTCTCAACTTGCCAAATTTCCATATGAAATTTCGATATCAAAATCTGCTAGACTGCGTTCTTTTTACTGGTGGAATTCGATTCACTGTCAGCTACTAAGGTAGCTGGCTTGTCAACATTTAGTATGTAGTCAACTAGAATAATCTGGGTAATCGGAATTTCATTGGAAAATATTGGGGTGTATAATCTCATCGACAGGAAGTGCAAAATGGCTAAGCAGGGATGCCTAGAGGACAAATGTAAGGATGTGGAGGCTTATCTCACTAGGGGTAAGATAGATACTGCCTTCAGGACAATTAAAGAGACCTTTGGACAAAAGAGAACTACATGTATGAATATCAAGAGCTCAGATGGAAACCCAGTTCTAAGCAAAGAAGGGAAACCAGAAGGTGGAAGGAGTATATAGAGGGTCTATACAATGGCGATGTACTTGAGGACAATATTTTGGATATGGAAGAGGATGTAGATGAAGATGAAATGGGAGCTACGATACTGTGTGAAGAGTTTGACAGAGCACTGAAAGACCTGAGTCTAAACAAGGCCCCGAGAGTAGACAACATTCCATTAGAATTACTGACAGCCTTAGGAGAACCAGTCTTGACAAAACTCTACCTTGTGGTGAGCAAGATGTATGACACAGACGTAATACCCTCAGACTTCAAGAAGAATATAATAATTCCAATCCCAAAGAAAGCAGGTGTTGAAAGATGTGAAAAATGTGGAACTATCAGTTTAATAAGTCACAGCTGCAAAATACTAACGCGAATTCTTTACAGACGAATGGAAAAACTAGTAGAAGGCAACCTCGGGGAAGATCAGGTCGGATTCCGTAGAAATATTGGAACATGTGAGGCAATACTGACCCAACGACTTATCTTAGAAGCTAGTTTAAGGAAACGCAAACCTACGAATCTAGCATTTGTAGACTTAGAGGAAGCTTTTGACAATGTTGACTGGAATACTCTCTTTCAAATTCTGAAGGTGGCAGGGGTAAAATACAGGGAGCGAAAGGCTATTTACAATTTGTACAGAAACCAGATGGCAATTATAAGACTCGAGGGACATCAAAGGGAAGCAGTGGTTTGGAAGGGACTGAGACAGGGTTGTAGTCTGTCCCCGATGTTATTCAATCTCTATATTGAGCAAGCAGTGAGGGAAGCAAAAGAAAAATTCGGAGTAGGTATTAAAATCCATGGAGAAGAAATAAAAACTTTGAGGTTTTTCCTATGACATTGTAATTCGATCAGAGACAGCAAAGGACTGGGAAAATCAGTTGAACGGAATAGACAGGGTCTTGAAAAGAGGATGTAAGATGAACTTCAACAAAAGCAAAACGAGGATAATGGAATGTAGTCGAATTAAGTCGGGTGATGCTGAGGGAATTAGATTAGGAAATGAGACACATAAAGTAGTAAAGGAGTTTTGCTATTAGGGGAACAAAATAACTGATGATGGTGGAAGTAGAGAGGATATAAAACGTAGACTGGCAATGGCAAGGAAAGCGTTTCTGAGGAAGAGAAATTTATTAACATCGAGTATAGATTTAAGTGTCAGGAAGTCATTTCTGAAAGTATTTGTATGGAGTGTAGCCATGTATGGAAGTGAAACATGGACGATAAACAGTTTGGACAAGAAGAGAATAGAAACTTTCGAAATGTGGTGCTACAGAAGAATGTTGAAGATTAGATGGGTAGATCACATAACTAATGAAGTATTGAATAGGATTGGGGAGAAGAGAACTTAGTGGCACAACGTGACCAGAAGAAGGTATCGGTTGGTAGGACATGTTCTGAGGCATCAAGGGATCACCAATTTAGTATTGGAGGTCAGCTTGGAGATTACAAATCGTAGAGGGAGACCAAGAGATGAATACACTAAGCAGATTCAGAAGGCCGTAGGTTGCAGTAGGTACTGGGAGATGAAGAAGCTTGCACAGGATAGAGTAGCATGGAGAGCTGCATCAAACCAGTCTCAGGACTGAAGACCACAACAACAACAATCTGTCATATTTTGAAAAAAATATAATAAAGTGCTATGTAGATGTTTGACTTCACCCCAAGCAGAGGGCAGTGGTCTGGTTTGTTGGGTAGAGTTCAGTTCCATGCGACAACATCTGTTTGACAGACTTGTTCTCAGACATTACATGCAGGTTTTTAATGGCTGCTGTTGCACATGCTTTCACATGTTGCGGAAGTAAATGTAAAGGTTTCTTCTTCATCAACCCTTTACTGCAACGTAATTCTGCATGCGTGATGTGTATACCAAATCAATATATCTTGATTTATAAGCATACTATGTGTCAAACTACTCATTCCACCTACATAGCAGTTTATGGTTATGGATTTTGTAGTGATGGGTTTATTTTAGAGTGGATTTTTTGAAATTAGTAATTCACGTTTCTTGCATCAATGGTCATCATCCTTTAAAACTTCCCTATTCAAGTGCGTAGCTAACAAAATATTGTCTGTAATTGCTATATTTCTTTAATAACACTCGGTAAGTTGAGGTTTGTTTTATTAGATCTAAGGCTTTTTGCAATCCTTGCAGAAACCTCAAAAACCATCTGCCACTACATCGCCCTGTCCACAAATATGTAGTATTTCAAAATCACCTTCCTGTTAGAATGCTGACCAACAGGCCAGATATTTGAGGATCATTTCACACATCATGAGAAAACTTATAGTTTGATGATCACAGAGCGCTTTAAAACATTTGCTGTAAATACAGTTTACGTTTTAAAAGCCCAGTGCACAGCTAGGGCTTACCATTCTGTGGTAGATTTGGACTGTTTACTTCCTGAAAGTATAGAGCTAGAAAAACCTGTCATACAAGCATCACATTTACTTTTATCCTCATGAAACTAAAACAAACATGTCCCCATTCCTGAGAAAGAGGCTCAGTTACACTAAGGGAATGTTTTGATATATTAGGGAGAAGTAAGATTACAAATTTTTCCAGAGCATTCTTCATTGTATCAATGCACTCATGACAGTTCCTTGACCAACTCCTACTTTGGAAAGCTTAATAATGCATAAAACAATTAACACAATTCAAGGAATACATTAAGTGGTTTTGTAGTTTTGAGATTTAAAAAATTCTTGATCATACTAGTCTTATCTGGATCGTGTGTTATACCTGTGGAAATCACCTGGACCTGGAATCTTATTTTGTCTCTCCCAAAAATTGATTTCCGGGCGTTTACAGTCACTCTTGCAATTTAAGTATTCTGAAGTATCCTGTCTAATAAATCAATGTATTCTTCCAAAATAGGGGTATCTATTAATAAGCCATCCACATGTAAGATAAGTTTGTCCAATATGCCAGGCCCTAATACAACCTCTAAATGTTGTGTTAAAAAAGCTTGAACTTACACACAATCCAATAGGCAACACATAAATCTGATAATTTACTCATAAAAATATGAATGCTGTGTATTTTGTAGTTTCTTCTTAGAATCTCATCTGCTAGTACAGAAGATGCCATATTGAGGAGGAAGAAACAAAAACCATGAAATTATTTTAGCTGATCATCTAGTTTTTCTGGTCTAGTAAAGTCTGGAACTATTATTAGATTAGTACCATATGCATGTGTACAAAGCATTCATATCCACCTGAATTACCTACTTATAGTAATCGGGTGCAGTAAGGTGACTCCGAGGAGTTTGGGTGTTGAGTTGTGTAACTTCTGTAACACACAAAACTGATACCATAATCGTGCTAACATGAATGCTGTAAAATTTCTAGATACTTCTGAGAGACTCACCTGCTACTACAAGCTCTTACATCAAGGACCACGACATTCCAAGATATTTTTGTAGCTGTTTATCTAGTATTTAGCATCTGGTACAAACTGGAATAATGATTTGATTAGTAGCCTGTGGGTCTAGTAAAAGGTGAACATTACCACCAGATTTAGCTACTTCTAATAATGAGCTGCAAGAAGATAACTGTGATGGTTCTATTATTTTCCACTTTAACGTCTGCAATATTTATTCAATAACCAACAAACTTTTCGTCTATGGGATGCAGTAAGAGTTTGTCACTAAATTACATGTGGAGGTACATATGTATAATATTGATAAGTGTGTATGATACCCATCTTATTGAAGATGTCTGTTTATCTCAATAAGAAATGTATTACGTTGGCCTGCTGTTAGGAGTCTGTAGTTAAAAACTCAGCCACTTCGACGTTTATGTTAATTTAGCTATTATTTACTGAACTGCTGAAAGGAGGTTAACAACAGAATCGTGTACTTTTTGGGATATAGAAAAGTGATAATTTATTCCTGCAAATGTGAATCCTATGCAATTCCTAGAGTCTTCTGAGAGACTCACCCACCAGAACATAGCTCTCCGATTCAGGATGAAGGTACATAACACCATGAAGTTTTTGTGGCTTTTTGACTAGTATTCCACTGAAATAATGACTTGATTCATAGCCTGGGCATCTAATATAAGTTGAACATTACTACAAGGTTTATCTATTGAAAACTATGGGCTGCAATGAGGTGATTGTGATGGTTGTATAATATTCCATCTGACATACATCTTTGGTGACCAACTCTCGTTTTGGTAGTGGAATGGAGAAAAGGTTTTAGCAGTGAATTATATATGGAAGTAGTTCCATGGTATATTGGTAAGTGTGATACCTGGCTTCTAGTTAAAGATATGTATGTACATCAATAACAAATGTTTTAGTTTGGTCTGCTTTTGGGAGATCATTGGAAGATTCTACACTTTCCCATCATTCTTCAACTAACTGGAATGAGGAGGCTGGTTACTGATTTCTGTAGCTTTCATCTTGAGAAAGACCATTCTAATGGTCTGCCAGTATTTACCATACTCAGCTTTCTTATCAGATCTACAACCATATAATCATCATCAACACTCAGATATTACTTACGCAAAAGAAACTTACTCTCATGTCCCTCTTTCTGAGAAAGTGCATGGCCAAAGTTTGACTTCTAATTCACGTACAAGTAAAATTAGGCCGACGGTGTCTCAGTTTCCTATATCCATAAGAACCTGCATCTGCCCTCTGATATGTCAATATCTGACACTGACTAGTCCTAGAACCTTGCTGTTTTGTACTGAATAGGAATGCACCATCACAGCCTCACTAATCTTGCTAAATGAACTTGCTGATATCACAGTCACAGCAGCACCTGTGTAAGTAACAGTTGTAGTTGGAAGTTTTCCCACAATAGCAGTAATAATATCATTAACTATAGCTTTGTACTGATTAATACCTTTACATTGATCAGAGCCCAGCTCATCTATAGTGTCTGTGTCTTCATTATACCTTAAAAAATTCAGTGATTTGATTTCTGTGACCCCACTCCAGTTCATAATCGTAACTGAAGATCCTACATTGGCGAGATCTAGTTTGTGGAATTGGTCATAGTTGAGTGGGATTCCTTTTTCACCACTATAACGCTTATAATTTATTTCGTGTTCACCTCCAGCACAGTTTTGCACTCAACCACTTCGATGGTTAATGCCATATACATTCACCTGACTAGTCACTGATTATTGTTGTTGTACTAACATTGAGCAAATCCGTTACATGGTATTCTGGGTAGTAACTGTGTACTCCCTGTGTTAGAATTTGATGGATCCATTCAACAGGATGTGCGTTATGCAGCGGGTATGCTGCCAGCCGCTACACAAAGTGCATGCAGCAGTCTTTTGATCTCTGGTGATTCTAAAATTCCATTCGTGGTTGGAGTGGACTGTCGTGTGCCATCATTATTATTACATTAGTAAACAGCCATTTTGCATCTGGGATGTGATACATCAACTAGTATGTATTTTGGTGTGTAGAATCCGAATATACCTTTCAAAATGTTCTAGAATGTACCATTTTTTAGTTTTTCAATGTTCGTAATTTTTCGTACTAAGTATTTCGCTTTTTGCTCTTGTTCTGTTTTGATGTTCATTGTTTGTTTTGGATTTGCAGAGTAGAGCTATATGATCTAAAAATCGTCAGTAAATGGTGTGGTAATCCAGAGATGTGAAAGAGATCCTCAATGAGTGTTTTCTGTGAAAGATAGTGCAAACTTTTTGTCTTTAAACTTACACTAAGAAGAACGGTAACTAATAAATCTCTATGCTGTCTAAACCACCCTTACAACTTTTATTATGTGTGTGGAAAATTCACTCCAAAAGCCCAAAGAAAACCAATGAATGATTTGGTTAACTGTCCTGTTGGTGATCAAGATAAAAATTTTGCACCTCTTATTGCCTGCATAATCTGTACTACAACCCTAACCGAGTGGTTGAAAGGCAATCGCCGAGCCCTCCCATTCCCTGCTCCGATAGTGTGGTGTGGGCCTAATGACCATTATTCAGACTTACTTCTGTCTTACAAATGTTTCGGAACATTCGTGCAAAACTAGACATAAAATAAGGTATCCAAATATATCTTCATTGCATTTGCCTGTGCCCCATGATGAGGGGATGTCTTTTCCTGTCTGTAACTTGAAAGCCACGGAACCCAACACCAAATGAATCAGAACGTATTGTACATGTAGAAGAGTACTGCGTTCAATATCATGACACTTCGCCTCAGCTCTTTAATAAAAAGGAATTTAACCATTTGGTTGACGATCTAAAACTTTCGAAACAGTAAGCTCAACTCTTGGGGTCAGGACTGCAAGAACGGAACCTTCTAGCTCCAGAGACAAAAGTTCCCTGTTTCAGATTAAGAGTTGTTTCCTTCACTCATTATTTCGATATGCAGAATTCAATGACTGTTTATAAAGATGTCAATGGTCTGATGATGCAGCTAGATGTACAACATAATCCACAGGAGTGGCGACTACTTATTGACTACAGTAAAACCAGCTTGAAACCACTGCTACTGCATAATGGCAATGAATTTCCATCGGTATCTTTAGCTTACGCAGTAGACATGAAAGAAAATTCTTAAAGCATCGATTTTCTGCTAGAGGCAATCAAGTGTAAGGATATTGAATGGCAGCATTGCTGTAATTTAAAAGTAGTTGCCCTCCTTACAGCTTTATATGCTGGATTCACGAAATACTGCTGCTTTTTGTGCCTTTGGGATATCCATGACACCAAGAAACACTACACCGTCAAGAAATGGCCTATAAGGAAGTCTATTGTTCCTGGAAACGTAAAAGTGTACAAGGCCCCATTGGTTGAGCCGAATAAAATCATTTCGCCTCCTTCATATGAAGTTCGGTCTTATAAAGAAATTCGTAAAATCTCTGGATAAAGAAGGTGAGGTCTTCAATGACTTAAAAGAAAATTTTCCCAAATTAATTGAGGCAAAGCTGAAAGAGGGTATATTTCTTATACCACAAATAAGAAAATTGCTGAAAGATCGAGCATTTGATAAACAAACTCATATATATTCAATTAGTTGCTTTGTCTTCTTTTAAAGCATTTGTGAAGGGCTCTTTGGGTTACAGAAAAGACAAAAATTATGTTAACATTTTGAATGATCTGCTGCACAACTATAATAACTTGAGGTGTAGAACGTAGCTTAAAATTCACTTTTTTCACTCTCCCCTTGATATCTTCCCAGAAAATTTGGGAGCTGTAAGTGACTGGCATAGTGAACGCCTGCTACAAGATATTCGTACCATGGAACACCATCACCAAGGCCACTGGGACCTTTGATGATGGGTGCCTACTGCTGGGGTCTTGTTCATGACAGTGATGAAATGGCAAATAAAATAAAAGAGTTCCACAATCACATTTTTCAAGAACCAAAGACGATTAAAGGTGAAAATGTCTTCCATACCATGTGGACCTTTTATTGGTATCATGCCCAAGTACACATACAAAATATATTTATTTCAAACGTTCTGAATGTGTAGTTCTGTTTGACCTAATTGTGTCAATTTTGGCTATTACCATATTTTACTCTACTGTGTATCTAGGAAATGTGACGTCATAGAGATAACTGATTTTATCAGGTAATTCAGCACTCCAAAATTAGGTAAATCCATCCATTTACAAACCAGATTCAGAAAAAAGTTTAAAGTTATTAACTGGGTGTTATTACTGTTATTACTCACCTTAGTATCTTCATTTATCACAATATAATCTAGTATGGACATCAGATGTTCTAAGTTTGTCTCTGTAACACAGATTAACTTTTCTCTTACATCCAGAGAGAACTTCACTTTTAGAATTAGTAACTTATCTCAGTGCAAAATAAGTGCACTCCAAAATCTTGTTTTATTTAAATACTATTCGAAATATTATTTAAGACTGGCTTGCTTACTTGGAATAGCTCTGTGTTAAGCATTTCCTGTATGCCCTTTGACCAATACTTCAACAAGAACGTTTTCTCAAATTTTTCGCCAGTTTGGCAAATTCGAGCCATTTCAGTTGCCCAAAGAACAGCTTCCCCCTAGATAAAATCGATAGTGAAATGTATTTTCTGTTGATTTGACCAAGATCTAGGTAACATCCCTTAAAGATTTTACAAAAACTACAGGATGAATATTTTTCTTATCACATATGATCACCTGGAGCTGTCAGAGTCTCAATTGATTTTCTTATCAAATGGATGATACAGAATAAGCTGCCTCCATCCCATATATCACGCAGTTAGGAAACAGACCAGCCTAACCCGTTTTATTTCTACGCATTGTGTCATATGGTACAGGACAATTATAGACATTTCTAGTCGTACTAACAGCAGGTGATGTGTTGCACACTACTAATGTGATAGGTGGCTCTATCACGCCATTCAGACAAGTGTTCACTAGAAGAAATTTTGATTTGATTTAATTCTGTTTTAAGTGATTTTTCTTAAGTGCCTCTTTGAGATAACATATGATTAACAGTATGTTCTATAACAAGTGGTATTTCTTAATATATTTTTCACTGATGTGGGTGTCATGCGAAATCAACTTAGCAGATTGCTGTAAAAAGCTTCCCATATGCACATCAAACTGTTTTCTTACGTTAATCTGTTGTTCAGCAGTCACACTACCTACTTTTGCACTTACATCACGAACACAATCTATTATCGTAATTTCTTCTTAGCTGCATTTTCCTGTCGTATCAGGAATGCTCTGATATCCTAATTTTATTTCCGAAATTTCGGTTCCTAACGTTACTGTGGCAAAGAAAAATTTTTCAGGGTAGTGAATATTGCGTTTTGTCATAATGATAAGAGCTCAAACTTCGTTTTTGTCACAGTCTCTAGACTTCGACCTAGTGCTGTAAATGGGTCTTTAGTGGGACTATTTGGTGTAATAATTCCTTCAGTCTGAGCCTGCAACTCAATTTCAAATGCTGAAGCATTACTAATTTCGATAGCCATGTCAGAATATTCATTAGCTATGATTCTACAACATTATTTGATCCAGATTCCATTCTAACAGATTTTTATATCTTTACCATAACACACAGATGGCTGAAATTACGTATGTGACATTTCAGGTTAATAACAGCACTTAAATAATAATAATGGTGAACACAGTCTTCACAGATGGATTACATTAATTAGTTTGAACAATGTAACAGCACAACGTCTTCGTGCACATGAGTCACAAAGTTACCTATCCTCTGCAATTTATCTTGCTGATTATTGCTGATAATTACCAAAAATTTTAGACCAGCAATATCTTAATAAAATGGGCCATGAATGATTATCATTTGCACAGGCAAAGCATAATGAGAAATGTTGTATTTATCTTCTTCATTGTGTCATAATGAATATCATTAAATTTAACTTCCAAGATGTTATTTTAGTTCTTTGTTCATTAACTGATTGTAATTCCTTCGGCTAAGATTGTTTCCTTTAATGTACATTACTTTTCTTCAACTTACAACGGTTTTTTGTAAGTAAATCTGCTTAGTCAACTGAATACATGAAACAGGAAAAGCAATGTGTAACAATTCAAAATAAATTAATAACACAGAATATATGTCAAATTGTCCTATAAGACTGTCGGCAGTGCGATGAAATCACACTCCTAGGATGTCAACTGAGAATTTGATTTCAAATAAGAAGGTAAAATGTCGGCAAAAAAAAAATCACTCTGCCAGCTAGAGGAGGAAGCGTATGGTTGTGAAAATTAGAGGGAGGCATTGAACCTTACACTGCAGTTGCGGGATAAAATAATTATGCAAGGGAGAATCGCATTACTCACGCGAGATTTGCTCCAGACCTAGATGTTGTCTTTGGAAAGGAGTAAAGTTGGTGATACAAGGGCACGTTTTTGTTGATTATTCATTGAAAAAGAAAGATGTTGCTTAGTGGTGATAATCTGACTTGGTTAAAAACAGAGGCTGCACGTTCAAGTTATGAATGTTGAAATCTGAATAAGACAGCGCGCCTGTGGCGTGTGATAGTTGCGTCGCCAAATTCACTACCTTCTACTAATTTCAAAGGCTGAAAAAATACACAAAATATTTCAATATTTAGGGGTACAAGACTATGCTTCCAGCTACTAAGGCAAAGTCATATATGCCTTAAAGGTTTCATTGTTTCACAATAAAATACATTGATAAGTAGATGATGCACTCTAATAATAAGGCTCGAATGCTAAGAATGATTATCCGTTCTCTTATTTGTTAAGAAAAGAAAACCAAAATTTTCACAGATATTTGTGGCGTAGATATAAAATTTATACTTTGAGACCTAAACATATAGCTAATATCGTTGAAAGTTAACGTTAGCATTACCCAGGTATTACATGTAATGCAGGTAATACACTGAAGAATCAAATAAACTGTTACTCGTGCATACTATCGTGGAGGGCTCCTTCGAGCACGCAGAAGTGCCGCAGCACGAAGTGGCGTGGACTCGACTATTTTCTTAAGTAGTGCTGGAGGGACATGTCACCACGAATCCGGCAGGGCTGTCCATAAAACCGTATGAGTACGAGAGGGTGGAGATCCCTTCTGAACAGCACGTTGCAAGGCATCCCAGATATGCTCATTAATGCTCATGTCTGGGGAGTTTGGTGGCCAGTGGGAGTGTTTAAATTCACGAGAGTGTTTCTGGAGCCACTCTGTAGCAATTCCGGATGTGAGTGGTGTGGCATTGTCCTGCTTGAATTGCCCAAGTCCCTCGGAATACACGAGGGACATGAATGGTTGCAGTTGATCACACAGGATGCTTACGCAGTTGTCATTTGTCAAAGTCGTATGTAGACGTATCTGGGGTCCCACATCATTCCAACTGCACAAGCCCCACATCATTGAAGAGCCTCCACCAGCCTCAACAGTCCCCTGCTAACAAGCAGGGTCCGTGGATTCATGAGGTTGTCTCCATACCCGTATACGTATATCCGCTTGATACAATTTGAAACGAGACTCGTCTGATCAGGATATATTATTTCAGTCATCAACAGTCCAATGTCGGTGTTGACGGGCCCAGGCAAGGCGTAAAATTTTGGGTCGCTCAGTCATCAAGGATACTTTCAAAATGGTTCAAATGGCTCTGAGCACTATGGGACTTAACTGCTAAGGTCATCAGTCCCCTAGAACTTAGAACTACTTAAACCTAACTAACCTAAGAACATCACACACATCCATGTCCGAGGCAGGATTCGAACCTGCGATCGTAGCGGCCGCGCGGTTCCAGACTGTAGCGCCTTTAACCGCTTGGCCACCACGGCCGGCTAAGGATACGTGAGGGGGCCTTCGGTGCCGAATGCCGATATCAATGTAGTTTGCTGAACAGTTCGCACTCATACAGTTCTTGATGGCCAACAATTGAAATCTGCTGCAATTTGCGGAAGGGTTGCAATTCTGTCACGCTGAACGATTCCCTTCAGCAGTCGTTAGTCCCGTTCCTGCACGATCGTTTTCCGGCAGCAGCGATGTCGAAGATTTGATGTTTTTCCGAATTTCTGATATTCACGGTATACTCGTGAAATGGTCGTACGGAAAAACCACTTCATCGCTACCTCGGAAAAGCTGTGTCACATCGCTCGTGCGCCGACTTTAACACAATGTTTAAACTCACTTAAATCTTGATAACCTGCCATTGTAGCAGATCTAACAACTGCGCCAGACCCTTGTCTTACTTAGGCGTTGCCGACCGCAGTGCCGTATTCTACTTCTTTACATATTTCTGCATTTGAATACGCATACATCAGTTTCGTTGTCACTTCAGTGTTTCTGTCCACAGAATTTACTGTCTAATTCTAAACGGCTCTACGACACATGAATGCCACCCTCCGACCGATAGTGCTATCATACCGGCAGCATACTGGTGCGGCATTCAACTTCATGGACGACAATTCGTGGCCCCATCGTGCACATCATGCGAATGACTCTTCAGGACAAAGAAATCGTTCGACTAGAGTGTGCAGCATGTTCTCCAGATATGAACCCTATCTAACATGCCTTGCATATGTGAGACCTCATGGTAGGGAGGATTCAAATGTCTTTCTAGACCATCTGAACTCGAGCCACCCGAACATTCGTTTTACGATGGAGGTGGAAGAGGATGGTTGCCTTCCCTTTCTTGACGTGTTGGTTGGGATGAAGGATGATAATGGATCATTGGGACATGCAGTCTACAGGAAACGTACTCACACCGAATTGTACTTACAGGCTAATAGCTGTCACCATCTGGCTCAGCGTGAAGGGGTACTTCGTACCTTGGTACACAGGGCACATGTGGTTTCTGAAGCTGAGACCTTGCCAGCTGATCAGTCCCATCTTGAAGTTACATGTCGTCAAAATGGTTATAGTGATAGTGATAGATTGAACGTGCGTCGCGCTATCGACCAACTGTTCATCGGGTGACGATAATTCTGAGTCAACACCTATGTCTACTTCCTTTTCGCCTTACGTAGGAAACACGTCCAACAACATCGGTCGTATTTTACGGAAATACGATGTGAAATTAGAGCGCTTTTGAGTTCCGTTAAGGATGATCTTGGACTGCGTAAGGCGGGCGTACGCCGTATTCCTTGTAGCTGCGGCATGGCGTATATTGGTCAAACTACCGATGTACTGAGCGTCAACGGCACACACGATTGCAGCAACCAAGCAGATCTGTTATTGCCGAACATTGCTTGGATACTTGTCCACCCATGTTATATAATAACACTGAGATATTGGCTTGGACGTCAAGCTATTGGGAAAGTGTTATTAAGGAGGCAGTTGAGATTAAATTAGCGAGCAACCTCGTTAACAGGGATGGAGGTTTCTGTTTGAACTCTCTTTGGAATCCGGCTCTCTCCCTTGTCAAAAAACAGAGGGGCAGTGACAATACTACCTCACCTGCGAATCCGTAGTTTCACTATCGATAGCTCTGACTTTGGTTATCTTTGGTGGCACTAGTGTTCAGTGTGTGTGTTACCATTCCTGCTTCAATCCGAGAACCGAGGTTTTAAATTTGCTTGTATGTCGCCTGTCCGTTGCACTTTGCCTTGAAAATGGCGGGGTGTTCCCCACGCCGAAATATCGGCAGTCGCTGAAAGTGTCACCTGGCTGAATTCCCGGAAGTTATTTGAATGCCTTGGATAGATTGAAAAGTGTTGTTTACGGACGACGCGGCCCACCAGTCACTCTGAGGGATCTACGCCGAAGCGCCGTTGAGGAGTGGGACAATCTGCACAAACACTGTATATTGGTACGTAAGAAAAGCACTGACTAAAAACATTAGAGCGACAGCTTTTTTTGTTTTGTTTTGGTTTTAGGGCGCTAAACTGCTAAGGTCATTAGCGCCCGGTCTGTGACTTAGGAAGCAGTAAAAAACCGAAAACGGAAACCAGCAGCAACGGGGACGAAAGTCATAAAATTGGAGAAACTAAAAGCGGAAGGAAGGCTTAAAAATTCACTACAGAAGGGGGTTGGTTGTCCCAAAAAAACTTCAAATGACTGACGTCATTTCACTGGCACGAATGAACTCTAGAACGCGATCGGCCGATCGCTTGTCATCTGCTAAAATTGACGATATATAGGGTGACAGCTGTAGACGGGCGCGTAACGGAGTAAAATAGGGGCACTCAATTAAAAGGTGTCTTACCGTCCACAACTGAGAGCAGTGGGGACAGAGTGGGGGAGGATCGCCGCTTAAAAGATGTCGATGGCTAAAAAGACAGTGCCCTATCCGGAGTCTAGTTAAAATGACCTCCTCCCGACGACGCGTTCGGGAGGAAGAGGTCCAAGCACAAGGAAGAGTTTTCACGTCCCGCAATTTAGTTTGGGGCAGTGTCGACCAGTGCGCGTGCCATAAATGAACAACACGACGACATAAAACGTTCCGTAGATCGGCGACGGGAATCGATGGGATAGCTGGCCGAAGAAGAGAGACTGCAGCCTTGGCTGCAATATCGGCCGCCTCATTTCCGCAGATACCAACGTGTCCCGGGAGCCAGAGGAACGCCACCGAGACGCCCCCCAGGTGGAGCAAGCGCAGACAGTCCTGAATCCGGTGGACCAGAGGGTGCACAGGGTAAAGAGCTTGGAGACTGAGGAGAGAGCTGAGAGAATCGGAGCAGATAACGTACTGTATCCGCTGATGGCGGCGGATGTAGTGGACAGCGTAAAGCTCCGCAGTATCGACCGAACACTGGTCGGGAAGCCGAAAGTGATTTGGGGTGTCGCCAACAACATAGGCACTCCCTACACCTAACGATGTTTTCGAGCCATCGGTGTAAATAAATGTGGCTTCCGTCATTTGTGCACATAGAGCAGCAAATGCCCGACGATAAACAAGTGAAGGGGTACCATCCTTCGGAAATCGACAAAGGTCACGGATCAGGCAGATCCGGGGACGGAGCCAAGGCGGTGCTGTACCCCAAGTTGTCAAGAAGGTTTTAGGAAAGCGGAAGGAAAGAGAATGGAGCAGTTGACGGAAGCGGACTCCCGGTGGTAGTAGGGAGGAGGGGCGGCCTGCATACCCTACATCAAAGGAGGCGTCGAAAAATATGTCACGGGCTGGATTAGCAGGCATGGAGGACAGATGGCTGGCATAACGGCTCAGAAGGACTGCTCGCCGATTGGACAGCGGAGGTTCAGCAGTCTCAGCATAAAGGCTTTCCACAGGGCTGGTGTAAAAAGCTCCAGACACTAAACGTAATCCACGGTGGTGGATAGAGTCGAGACGCCGAAGAATAGACGGCCGAGCAGAGGAGTAGACAATGCTTCCATAGTCCAATTTCGAGCGCACTGAGGCGCGATAGAGGCGGAGAAGGACCACTCGGTCCGCTCCCCAGGAGGTACCATTCAGGACACGGAGGGTGTTGAGGGATCGCAGACAGCGAGCCGAAAGATAGGAAACGTGGGAGGACCAGCACAGTTTTCTGTCAAACATAAGACCCAAGAATCTAGCGACGTCAGAAAACGGAAGGTTGACAGGACCTAGATGTAAGAAGGGCGGAAGAAACTCCTTACGTCGCCAAAAATTAACACAAACGGTCTTACTGGGAGAAAAACGGAAGCCGGTGTCGATGCTCCAAGAATGGAGGCGATCGAGACATCCTTGAAGACGTCGTTCTAGAAGGCTGGTCCGTTGAGAGCTGTAGTAGATCGCAAAATCGTCCACAAAGAGGGAGCCCGAGACATCAGGAAGGAGACAATCCATAATGGGATTGATGGCAATGGAAAACAGTACAACACTCAGCACGGAGCCCTGGGGTGCCCCGTTTTCTTGGGAGAAAGTACGGGAGAGAGCAGTGTTCACCCGCACCCTAAAAGTGCGCTCTGCCATAAATTCGCGAAGAAAAAGGGGCAGCCGACCTCGAAAGCCCCAAGAGAACAGTGTGCGGAGGATACCTGTCCTCCAACAGGTATCGTATGCTCTCTCCAGATCAAAAAATATTGCTAGTGTTTGGCGTTTCAGGAGAAAATTATTCATGATATAAGTGGAGAGAGCAACAAGATGGTCAACTGCAGAACGATGCTTTCGGAATCCGCTTTGGGCAGGTGTTAAAAGTCTGCGGGATTCCAGCCACCAGGCTAAACGGTAATTCACCATACGCTCCAAAACCTTACAGACACTACTCGTGAGAGAAATGGGGCGATAGCTGGAGGGGAGATGTTTGTCCTTTCCAGGTTTCGGAACAGGAACGACGATAGCTTCCCGCCATCGTCTGGGAAAAGTACTGTCAGTCCAAATTCGATTATAAAGGCGAAGGAGGTAACGCAGACTATGGGTTGATAAATGCAGCAACATTTGGACGTGGATACCATCCGGTCCTGGGGCGGAGGAGCGAGAAGAAGAGAGTGCATGTTGGAGTTCCCGCATGGAGAAAACAGTATTGTAGCTTTCGCGATTTTGAGAGGAGAAAGCAAGAGGTCGCACTTCCGCTGCATGTTTCTTCGGGAGAAACGCTGGCGGGTAATTTGAAGAGCTCGAAATCTCAGCAAAGTGCTGACCCAATGAGTTAGAAATGGCGACGGCGTCCACTAATGTATCATGCGCGACAGCGAGCCCTGAGACTGGGGAAAAACTAGGTGCGCCTGAGAACCGTCGAAGCCGACTCCAAACTTCCGAGGAGGGAGTGAAGGTGTTAAATGAGCTAATAAAAAATTTCCAGCTTGCCTTCTTGCTATCGCGGATGACACGACGGCATCGCGCTCGAAACTGCTTATAGCGGATACAGTTGGCCAAAGTAGGATGGTGGCGGAAAACGCGGAGAGCACGTCGCCGCTCGCGTACTGCGTCACGGCATGCCTCGTTCCACCAAGGAATTGGGGGGCGCCGGGGCAATTCGGAGGTCCGTGGTATTTAAAGTTCCGCAGCTGTAAGAATAACGTCGGTAACGTGTGTGACCTCATAGTCAACGCTGGGAAAGTGACGGTCAACGAATGTCGCTAGAGACGAAAAAAGTGTCCAGTCGGCCTGGGCAAACTTCCAGCGTCTCGGACGCACATATGGCAGTTGAGGCTGCAGTCTCAGGACACATGGAAAGTGGTCACTCGAGTGTGTATCATCAAGGGCGAACCATTCGAAGCGCCGAGCCAGCGGAACAGTACCAACCGCAAGGTCCAAATGAGATAAATTTGTCGTGGAGGCAGACAAAAATGTAGGGACCCCAGTGTTGAGGCAAACTAGATCCGCTTGGTGGAAGACGTCTAGCAATAGTGCGCCACGTGGACAAGGATGTGGAGATCCCCAAAGCGGGTGGTGGGCATTGAAGTCCCCGACCAGAAAATAGGGGGGTGGAAGCTGACCAAGAAGGTGAAGGAGATCAGCTCGTGCCATTGGTGTGGACGATTGAATGTATACAGTACAAAGAGAGAACGTGTATCTGGAAAGGGAAAGACGGACGGCGACAGCTTGGAAGGAAGTGTTTAAGGGGATTGGGTGATAATGGGAAGTATCATGGAGAAGAATCATGAGTCCTCCATGGGCTGGAGTGCCTTCAACAGAGGGGAGATCATATCGGACGGACTGAAAATGAGGGAGAACAAAGCAGTCATGGGGACGCAGCTTTGTTTCCTGAAGACAGAAGACGACCGGCGAGTAGGATCGTAAGAGGATCGACAATTCATCCCTATTGGCTCGAATGCCGCGGATATTCCAGTGGATAATGGACATGGGGTGAACAGAAAATGGAGGAATGTGACCAAAGTTGCTGTCAACTCAAAGACTGCTCGGAGCTAGCGACCGACAGCAAGGAATGGCATTCAGCCGAAGGCAGAAGATCGTGATCCATACGTTGGTCAGGAGCAGCTCCTGCCACCAGCGATCGGCCGGTTGACTGGCCACCAGCAGTGCGCCTTGTCGACACAGAAGACGGCCGAGGGCGATTTCCGCCAGGTGGTGCTGTAGATGGGACACGCCTTGGCGGAGAAGGAGAGGAACTGGGTTTCTTTGTAGCCTTCTTGGAAGTATGATGTTTAGATGAAGGAGGAACCGATGGTTGGGAAGTTGTGGTATGTAAAAGCTCTTCACGAGTATGCTCTTTTTTGGAAGGCTTGGTGTCTGACTTTTGGGCTCGAGATTTAGCAGAACCCGATGAAGGGTGAGCCATAGAGTGGGCAGGCGAAAGTGGTGAACGGGCGATCTTTGCGCTGGCCGATCTGACGACCGTGGCACTAAAGGTGAGGTCGCAAGTCTGCGTGGCCGCCTCCTTTGTTGGCCGAGGAGAAGCAAGGACAGTGCTGTATTTTCCTGTCTGAGGCACGGTGGGCTGGCGACTGGCGAATAATTTTCGAGCAGCAAAGGTCGACACCTTTTCCTTCACTCTTATTTCCTGGATGAGATTTCGTCCTTAAAAACGGGGCAATCTCGAGAGGAAGCAGCGTGGTCACCCATACAGTTGATGCAGCGAGGGGATGGAGGTGGACAAGCACCCTCATGGGCATCCTTGCCACACGTAACACATTTAGCCGGATTGGAACAGGACTGGCTGGTCTGATTGAACCGCTGACACCGATAGCATCGCGTAGGGTTTGGGACATAAGGGCGAACGGAGATTATCTCATAGCCTGCTTTGATTTTCGATGGGATTGATCTTTGTCAAATGTCAAGAAGACAGTGCGGGTTGGAATGATGTTCGTGTCAACCCTTTTCATAACTCTATGAACAGCCGTTACGCCCTGGTCAGACAGGTAGTGCTGAATTTCTTCGTCAGACAATCCATCGAGGGAGCGTGTATAAACGACTCCACGCGAGGAATTTAAGGTACGGTGTGGTTCTACCCGGACAGGGAAGGTGTGGAGCAGAGAGTAAGCAGCAATTTTTGTGCCTGGAGGGCACCGACTGTTTCTAACAACAGGGTGCCATTCCGTAATCTGGAACAAGACTTTACAGGACCTGCAATTGCGTCGACACCTTTCTGAATAATGAAAGGGTTGACCGTGGAGAAGTCTTGACCTTCGTCAGACCGAGAAACAACAAGGAACTGTGGCAACGATGGAAGAACTGTCTGTGGCTGAGACTCAGTGAACTTACGTTTGTGAGCAGACATAGTGGAAGGTGAGGAAACCATTGCGGAAGAATCCCCCATGATTACCAGCGTCTCCGATGGCGCGCTCCTCCCTTGTGGGGGCCCTCACTGAGGGCACTCCCTCCTTAGGTGATTGTTCACAACTCAGGTCACTTCTCCCGACAAACGGACGGAGGGACAAATCGGCACTTTCTGGAGGTATCAGCTCAGGTAATCACCCCTCCCTGGGCCTGGCCGTTACCAGGGGTACGTACATGTCCTACCTGTCTACCCGGGGCGGGGAATTACGCGTTACCCCATCACCGGCTACGCGTGGGTCGGCCTTCAGACACGCACAGGGAGGAAAAAAGAGAAAGGGAAAGGAAAGAAGAGGGGTCTCAAACGCCGCAGCGGAGAAAAGTGCAGAGAGAAGCGGGAAGGAAAAGAGAAGGACAGAGGAAGGACGAAGACTTGCAAGTATAGAAAGCAAGGAATTTGTGACAGTTTAGAGCGTCCGTCTCCGGACGTAGGCACAAACCATACTCCCAGAGGGTAGAAAGGGAAGGAAAGAGCCAGAGGTGAGGGGGGGGGGCGAAGACGGGGGTGGGGGAAGGATGAGGAAAGGGAAGGTATGCAGCCCAGAAAGGAAGGAGAGCCACATTAGCTCGGGGTCCCGTGCTCGCTAGGCACGTGTCCACAAAAGAGTTGTGAACCCCCTGGTGGGAGCGGCAGCTGTGAGCGTCAGTAAAAGATGTATTTTCCTATGACCGAAGGCGGTAACAAACGTGGGAAACTCCATTCAATTTTTTTTGTCAGTTAATAGAGGGACTCTGTCTTTAGTTATCGTGGCGAAAGGACGTTTTTCTTAAGAATCAATGTGTTGTCTAAATAATGAACCTATGAAAATACTAAGCCTCAAAATTCGTTTTTGTGCAAAACCACGAAAGTTTTCTTTTCTTCCGCGCACCATCTCAATGTCAGGTCCACAAGTGGCCTGCATCGGAAGAAGAAGCCCGATTAAGAATTGTTATACACACGGTCAACAGATAAATACTTATGGCGGAAGAAGATGAATATAACCAAGGCCACCACGTCAGTTCACGACACCACTGGCCCACAATTTACGACATTTGTGAATTGAAAGAAAAGAAAATTTATTCCCTGCCAAAATCATAAAAAATCAAATATGCCAATAGTATCAATAGTATACAAGCAGTTTGTTTCATTATATATATATATATATATATATATATATATATATATATATATATATATATACACAAACTTGCACAACTGGCCACCTGGTGACAGGACATTGAGAAAGCCGTGGAATCAGTTATGTAAATTATTCTAAATTATTTATGACAGTGTATGAGATCTTTTAGCATGTACTAATACTTTTCAAATTTTCGAGTGCATCATCACGATTGGGAGCGAAATAACCAGAACCAAAAGTTCTTCAGGAGAAAACCAATTCCCAAAGGAAGCAAAAAGAAACTGGACTTTACCGAAAATTTTGGAAATACGTTGTTTTGTTTCATCGTAGCGAAGGTATGACCGCTACGCAACCGCTTGTTTAGCTATGCTAGGTAGCATCTCTTGCGAAGTAATTAGACATCCCTTTCCTCAATTTCCTTTCCTAAATGTATTGCAGCGAATTTTTCAGAAATTTTACGTAATGAGTAGCGAGAGAAATGTTTAAAGTTTCTGTGTCATAACATTTTGTGGGTCATAAAAGTATCTAAATAACGCTTGACGACACATAAATCGTAAGTTTAAATTCACAAAAATAATATATTTCAATTTCCTGTTTTCCAAAAACTTTAACTGTAGTATTCAAACAAAATGGCACAAAAATCTGTTTCCATTATTATTGACAAAGGTGTAAACGCAATGAGCCAAGATGGGGTACAACTGCAGGACAGAATATCTGAAGTACCAGCGTCGTGTCTTCCACGATTAGACGTATTAAATAGTTCAGAGATGAACATGACCGAAATGACAAGTGCTAGTGAGCTCTCACAGAGCTCTAACTTTGATGATACGTTGATGACAATAGATTAATCTATATCACATATCTCCGCGAACAACATTTTGTTGAAAGCGCAGATAACATGATTTTTGATGACACTTTACCGTCACCCATCACTCGAATTTCAAATGTTGTTTTGCAGAGTACAGTTGTCAACAAACAAAGTACATAAAATAGCAGCCAATGTGACGCACTTGCCGCGATACTTCAGAAACTAAATAGTATGAACACCAGTTACACCAGTTAGCTTGCAGACATAAAAAAATATAAACACAAATTTGCGAACGGACTTAAAGACAAAGTTTAACAGTTTTTTGCAAAACCTTACCATAGTCAACCAAGACATATACCACATAGAAGAACAAAAACAAGTTTTAAGAGATTTTCAGGATACAGTCAAACAGCAGATCAGTGATTTGACAAAGAATTTTCGAGAGGAGGTGAATGTAAAATTTAAAGACATGGAAAAACAGCTAAGACCAGATGTACTTTCCGACGAGTAGCAAATAAAAGCGACGAAAGACACACACATGAACCTGGAAGCTACACAAACACAATTAACTTCCACAGTAAAGAACATCTCTACCATAGTAAACAAACTGCACAATTATTACGAAAATATACCAGTAGCTATTGATGAACTCATTTTAAAAGTAGCATCACTTGAAATAGAATCAGTCTGTGCCAAAAAGGAAACAGACACAATTAATGAAAATTTATCTGACGTAATTTCACAAGCTTAAGCTGGTACTTTAGACAAAAACAGTACCGCAACGGAAAAGGTAGTGAAGGAATGTAAATTAATCAATGATTTAGTTGAAAAGGTTATTCAGCAAAAGGAAAATGACATCATCGACAAAGTGAACACCTATTTGCAAGCTACAGAGCTCAGGATACGCAACTACTAAGGTGAAACTGATACAGGGACACCAGTTGCTCACATAAAGTACCAGCCATAGCAAACCATAGAAATGTATGCACACAGATCATTGGAAACCCTATAAACAATGCCAGTAGTAATGACAGAACGCAGTGTAAGTTCACAGGACATAACACCAGAACCAGTACCTACGAGAAATGTAAATAATTATGACAGATATGTAAACATAGCACAAAATGCAAACAGCTTTTCCACTATATTTGCTGATGAAGGTCTATTAAGACACCGTCAGTTTCCAACATTTACGAGTGAAGTTAAGAAGGTGACTCCTGTTTTTATTAGTGCTTATCGACCTGTGTTTCCTAGAAACTGGAAGGAAGCGCAAAAGTTCAGGTTTGTTGTTGCGTACACGCAAGGTGATGTACTTCTGTGGGCGACCGAGGTAGTTGAGCGTTGTACCACATATTAACAATTTGAACGGGGAATTCCTGACAAATACTTGTCACAGGCCGAACAGGAGAGTCTTAGGCGAGAGGTTTTTAACCCCACCCCTTTTAATAGCAACTATGATGGATTGCTGAGATATTTTGAGAAGTATCTAAACAAAACACGTTATTGGACGAATCCAAATTTTCATGTGGATGTTTAAAAAATTTAGAAAAGTCGTTGGCCATCACACATTCGTGTAAAATTAATTACTACACCTGAGCACGACACAGAATGTTTTCTATCCATTTTAGATTCTATCGGCCACATATATGAAGAGAAAGTAGTAACAAATAGAGCGTCAGGCAGCCGAACACCACAACAACATAACTTCAATGGTCAATACAAAAAGCCAGACACGAACACACAGAAAAGCTGTTACGCGCAACCGTAATGATACATTAACCATGGTAATTGATACGGGAATGGAAATGGTAGGAACAGGAGATTTAAACAAAACTTTCCGTATAACACGGACGATTACCATCCACAAGCTAATTTCAATCCCTCCTCTCTAAACCGTGCACCGCATGTAAGTGAAAACAGTCAGCGGCATCGGTGGCCGGTGTGCGGCAACAACGATAACATACAACACGAAGTACCGCTGCCAATCTTTGCCCAGCATAATCACAATAAGGGAACATTTCACAACAGCCATATGAACACACGAGAGAGCATGTCGCGAACTGGAAATGATACGCACTGCAGATACAATCACACAGAACCACTGGCAGAAGTTGTCCCGTGTACCGAAGTAGATCCGACTACACAGCAGGAAAACCCGAATCTCTCGTAATTGAGCCCCATACTATAACTCTTATAAGCGATGGGGGCAAGCCAGATTTGCAAACATGTCTCATACAATTCGATGAACAAGGAGACATAAAAGACGATCTTTACCAACATGAACTAGGACAGACGAAAAATACACTAGAAAAAAAGTGCAAGCAGTAATCAGAATGAAAATGAAACTTCTTGGCAGATTAAAACTGTGTGCCCGACCGAGACTCTAGTTCGAGTCTCGGTCGGGCACACAGTTTTAATCTGCCAGGAAGTTTCATATCAGCGCACATTCCGCTGCAGAGTGATAATCTCATTCTGGAAGCAGAATGAAAATGTTTGGTATAGACACACAGTTAATACTTGATAAAGGATCCATGACCAATTTAATGTCCGAAGCAATTTTCACTGAATTAAAAAGACTGAATAAATTTCCTGTTCTGCCAGTACAAAATTGCAAAGTGCAAACCGCTACCGGTGGCACAACCAAGTTAATAAAAGACCAAGCTGTTATCACCGTGAACACTGAACAGTTTTCTGTGCAGTGTAATTTTTTAACAGTAGATAATCTTATAGTCAACTGCTTGATAGGTATGGACACATTTAGAACCTACAAAAATCAAATAAAAATACAGGTGCCATTTCTTCGTGATGTACCAAAAATTTTCTATTAGCCTAATTACCACACCGGAGAGGTGCGACAAAGTAGACCCAGAACCCCATGTCACTGTACACTATTCATATCCCACCGTGTACTTCGTGAACAAATGTGATAACGAACACGAGACCGACACTGAAGTTAACAAGGCATCAGTTGAGCAAAAACTGAACGAATCAAATATTCTAGATGCTACACAACAACATGAGCTTTTTGACTTACTTTTTAAATACGCAAATATTTTTAGTAAGAATCCAGGAGCAATCAGAGATTATGAATATAAAATTAATTTATATCCTCACGAAACAATTTGTGTTGTGTCTTACCCTATAGTGTGGGCACAGAGTGCAGCAGTTGATCAGGAAATCAATAGAATGTGCAAATGGGTAATCATACAGCATAATTTTCACCATATTGCAACCCGGTACTACCAGTTAGCAAACCTGACGGATCGATAAGACACGTTTTAGATGCTAGAGGCATAAACAAAATCCTAGTACCAGTACGAACAAAACCAGATAATTTAGATGAACAATTGCTAAAATTTCGTAACACCAAATATTTCAGCACCCTTGACCTTAAGAAATCCTACTGGCAAATAAAGTTGCATGAAGAGAGCAGAAAATACACATAATTTGTTTGTAATGGCAGGAGTTATGAATTTTAGGTTCTATCCTTTGGCTTAAACATTAGGGCAGGTGTATTTATATCAGCCTTTGACTAGGTCTTAGGACCTAAATTACTCCGTAAAGTTACCATTTATGCTGACAATACGTTGATAGTCACATCAACTTAGGCAGAACACATCAGTAAAATGGAAAAGTATTTCAGAGATTTACAGAGTACAAAGTAACAGCAAATCTTAAAAAATCTAACTTTGGCAAAGAAGAAGTAAAATGTTTTGGACATATCGTATCAGAAGAGGGTATATTGCTAGACCCAAAGAAACTAGATGCCATACGTAATTGCCCACCCTGCAAGGAACAGAAAACAATTGAAAGCTTTTCTACGACTAACTTCCTTTTTCCGAAAATTTATACCATAGCAGCTTATGAATAGCGATGCCCTACTAAAACTGTTGATAAATAATAAGCCTTGGTTATGGGATGAGAGATGCCAGGAGCACTTTACCAAAATTAAAAATGCATTAATATCAGCAAACATTTTGAGTCATGCTGACATGTCTAACGACTTTTGTTTAAGCATGGACTCCTCATCTCAAGGGCTGGGGGAATGTTTGTTCCAGAAACAAGAAGAAGAAGGAAAAGCCGTATCAAAAGTCATCAGCTTGGCCAGCAGAACTTTATCAGAGGCGGAATGATAATATTACGTATCAGAACTGGAAAGTTTAAGAGTAATTTGTGCGTTTAAGAAATTTGAGTATTTTCTTTGGGGCGGAAACACTAAAGTCTGTTGTGATCACCAATCATTATCTTTTCTCTTAACATGTAAACTGTTACACCTAAGACTGGCGAGGTGGTGTTTGTACCTGCAAAATTCAATTTTGAAGTAATATACGTAAAGGGCAGTCAGAATGTTATTGCAGATGCATTATCCAGATTACCGTAGGGACTGGACGCGTTCAGTGAACTGTTTCAATACGATTCAGAAATCTGTACATTACTGATGCAACGTTGTACACAGAAATCAAACTACAAAAAATTTGGCAAACCAATGGGAATTATACAACAGCAAGACAACAGGTGGAAGAAGGTAATACAAAATCTTAACCGGAATGCAAACCACAACGTAAGTAAATGTTATCAGTTACACAAAGGTGTTTTGTTCCGCCGGAAGCACAAAAGTTGTAACAATTGGAGTGTATGCCTCCCAGAGAAATATATCGACGAATTTATCAAACACACACATGAAGTATGGAGGCACTAGGTAGTAACAAAACGTACAGACAATATTTCCAAACTTTGTTACTTTCTTAATTTACGACGACGTGTTTCATAATTATTAAGAAAGTGTGTTATTTGCCAAAGAACAAAAGCATCCAGTATGTCGAAGTTTACAGGACTACACCCCATATTAACCAAAGCTCCATTGGAAATGATTTCTCTGGATATCGCAGGGTCATATCCCAGAGCAAAGGGTGGTGTCAAATACATAATAGCTGTTTATGATATTTTCACAAAATACATCAAACTTTATGCTATCAAAACCACTACAGCCAGTAGCATCATAAGGAGAATTGCTGAGGATTATTTACGAAGTGTAGGGAAACCCAAAGTCATACTAACAGACAATGTAGCCTGTTTCGTAGGAAGAAAATGGAAACAATTCATGAGTACACAGGGCATTAAACACATCTTGGTAAGTTTTTTCCAGCCAGAAGCAAGTCCCATGGAGAGGGTGTTTAAAGAATTCAGTAGATTCATAAGGACTTAGGCTCATAATAAACATTCACGATGGATTGAATACGTGACTCCATGTATACAAATAGTAAACAATCTCACACACTGTTCCACAGGTTTCACTCCTAAGGAACTTACGTTTAACACAAAGCAAATTGACGAATGGGATTCACCCATGACAAAATTACCTAGTAAACGGTTAACTTTACAGGACAAAATCAAACATGCAGTAATTACACTAGACAATAGAGCAGAAAACAGAAAAAGAATATACAACAAAGAGTTAAAACGAGTTACACATTTTTTAGAAGGGCAACGATTCCTCTTGAGAACACATCCCAATTCGACATAGATCGGTAAGTTGAACAAAAAAGGGCAATTACTATACTCAGGGCGTTATATTATTGCAAAAATACCATATCCTGGAACTTATTGGTTGGTATACGAAACAACAGTTGTATGTAGGATGTTTAGGTTTTTATGTTAATAACTTCACGTAGCGCTCTCTGAGAAAATCACTGACTGTGCTGTGTGCAGTCTGTGGCTGGTTTGCATTGTAGGAATTTGCTATTGTAGTGTTGGGCAGTTGGCTGTTAACAGCGTGTAGCGTTGCGCAGTTGGAGGTAAGCCGCCAGCAGTGGTGGATGTGGGGAGAGAGATGGCGGAGTTTTGAGAGCGGATGATCTGGACGTGCGTCCATCAGAGACAGTATATTTTTATAAAACTGGATTTCATGAATTGATATATATATTATGACTTTTGAACACTATTAAGGTAAATACATTGTTTGTTCTCTATCAAAATCTTTCATTTGCTAACTTCAGTAGTTAGAATCTTTTATTTAGCTGGCGGTATTGGCGCTCTCTGTATTGCAGTAGTTCGAGTAACGAAGATTTATGTGAGGTAAGTGATTCATGAAAGGTATAGGTTATTGTTAGTCAGGGCCATTCTTTTTCAGGGATTGTTGAAAGTCAGATTGCGTTGAGCTAAAAATATTGTGCGTCAGTTTATTGTTGATCTAAGTAAGTAAAGAGAGAAATGTTTGTGCACGTTCAGTTTTGCTCAGCTGTTTGAAAACCAAATAATGTAAGATGTTTACGAGCACAGTAGTTCACTAATTTTTCTAAGGGGACGTTTCACAGTGAGAAACAAATGTCTCCACCGTCACAAAGACTCAAAAGCTTTTCACAAGTAGTGACACAATGTCACAGCAGTTTTCTTGTCATAAAATATGTTTGTAAGTAATGTCATAGTTTTATAAGTAAGAAATTTTGTTATGTGTATTTTAAATGAAATGTGTATAAAATAAAGTAATTTTCTTGTTTTGTAAGCAAAGAAACATTTGTTTGGGAGGAAGTGAGAAAAACACAGGTTCATGTGAAGCGAAGTAAAAACTGGAGCTGCGTACGTCTCATCTGTGTGCGCTGAACAATGCATGTTTACGTCAGTACTAGGGAAGAGACATTGACCTTGCGCAAGCGCAACAGGCTAACTAGCAGCGCAACCAGCTAAGAACACGAAGCTACACAAGTGTCAAACTCATATTCAAAATTTATATTAACATGTAACAACCATATTTTACTATCAGGGAACGAAAGAATATAATGTTTTATCAATATGCAAAGTTATGTCAGCACTAAAATATATACATTTTAAGTAACAGTAAAAGAAATCATTACGAGGAAACACAGTATATGTTATCTAACAAAAGGAAAAGATACCGTTGGAGATGTCCAAATAACCATCTTAATAGCGTAAATGAATAAAAATAATACAAATTCAAGTAAATAAATATATAAACAAATAAGAATTAAATGTGAAAAACGTCAGCAAACGAAAGTGATGACCGAGTATATGCGTGGCCTGTGAGCTACGAAACAATTAGTTTTTAAGTCAGTTATAAGTTTTTTTTTTATATTGCAGTGACCAGTGCATCGACACGGCGCAGAAAAATCAGATTTACAACGGTTGTTACAGGTACCAAATGAAAAAACAGGCCGCATCTCCGAGAAATGATTTAGTTATTAGTATGCCTATGTGTATATTCTGATTATCAATAGAATGAAGAATAAGAATATACATCGTCGCAGTGCCCCTACAAAACATTTACCCGTAGCTACTGACTATAAAGTGCACTTAACACTGAGGCATGTGACCTCAATAAAACTAATCAATTCATATCGCGTCACATGCGAATATAAACGACGACGTTTCCGCATAATCATAAAGAGGTAAGCATAACAATATGCAAAAACGTTTGCGCTACGAACACAAAGCTACACGTAAAGAATTATGAACTACACAATGGTATTTAGTACATGAGTCTTTAATACGTTTCGGTTCCATGAAAAGAGAGTTCCCTGATAAGTGACTTAAGAAAGGACGAATAGCATTTCCTTAGTAATCCATGAACCAGTAAAATAGTATTCCTAATTCCCTCCCCAATGCAGGAGGCGGCGCCAAAGGTTAGTTAAGCCAGCAACGCGAAATGCAGAATCCTGAAGTAAATGTTTTTCTCTGTTTCTCCCGAGAAAAATTAAAATCTCGTAACTGATATAGGCATGACCGGAAAATAAAATGCAGATGCATTAAATGCAATATAGTAACACGATGCTAAGGAATGTAAATAAGCTACTTTTATCTATGTACAAAGGAATTTTTTTTAAGCAAGCAAGTTATACTAACCAGCAACTGTAATTGAATAAGGAATTTTGTAACGTTTTAGTATATAAGAATTTTCTACGTTTGATACCAATTATGGGTGGAGTGTCAGCCTTAGATGTAAGCCCTTGTAATATGCAATGTTATGTCAAAACGTTTATGTGAATTTTAAGTGTATATCGAGCCATATGTAAAAGATGAACTTGAAAAGCTAACAGAAAAGGAAAAAATCACCAGGACTAAAATCAGTTCTCTCGCCAAAGTGGTATCCAAAGGCGTGTATAATACTGCAACGAATCAACTATGGTAATGAAATGCTACGCAACATTTGATATATTAATTAGAAAACTACAATTGTGCAAGCATCACTTACCTTGTCGGGTGTTGATGCGCTGTATTCATACCACTGAAAATGTGGATACGACGCAGAAGATCCTTCCTGGGGCGTATCAAAGGTGAATTAAATGCCACAGCATAGGTTCTTGGAGAGTAAACGCAGATGCACCGCACTCACAATGGAAGATCAAGCTACAGCAACTTACTCGACGGACAGTACGGCACTCAGTGTGAAAGTAACACAAAGCGGGAGTGGAAGCGCGAACGACTGTAGACAATAATGCGTGGAGCATTAACGGCTGTTGCACAACCAACAAACATATTGTGCACACAGACTTTCGCTGTTGCCAAAAGGAAATGTCGCCCTAGCAGCGCTCTCATGTAAGTACTTAGTGAAGTGTCCGCCGCTCGTGGTCTCGCGGTAGCGTTCTCGCTTCCCGAGCACGGGGTCCCGGGTTCGATTCCCGGCGGGGTCAGGGATTTTCACCTGCCTCGAGATGACTGGGTGTTTGTGTTGTCCTCATCATTTCATCATCATCCAGGAAAGTGGCAAATTTGGACTGAGCAAAGATTGGGTAATTGTACGGGCGCTGATAACCGCGCAGTTGAGCGCCCCACAAACCAAACATCATCATCACTTAGTGAAGTATCATTCTGTATGTAAGTTATGTATTTCCTGTAAGATAATGTGTGAGCAAGACAAGTTGACATATCCAACCCAAAAATACAAAGAGAAGTAGGCCGACAAATAAAGGTCTTTGTACCCCTTTGGGCACAAACTTAAATTTAAGCTATACCAGTATATACAAAACACTGTGCGCTTCGATTGCATGTCACTGCACAGTGTGGGGGCAATTGTATTGTTACGTAAGAAAAGCACTGATGAAAAACATTAGCACGACCACTGTGTCAGCAAATTATGTATTTTACTATGACGGAAGGCGGTAACAAATGAAGGAAACCTCATTCAATTTTTTTGTCAATTAATAGAGGGATTCAGTATTTAGTTCTCGTGGCGAGAAGACGTTTTACTTATGAATGAATGTGTTGTCTGAACAACAATCCTATGAAAATACTAAGCCGAAAAATTGGTTTTTTGTGCAAAACTACGAAAGTTGTCTTCCGCGCACCATCTCAATGTCATTCTCACAAGCGGCCTGCATCGGAAAAAGAAGCCGGTTAAGAAATGTTATACACACGGTCAACAGATAAATAGTTATGACAGGAGGAGATGAATATAACCAAGGACACCACGTAAGTTCACGACGCCACTGGCCCACAATTTGTGAAATTGGTCAATTAAAAGAAAAGATAATTTATTCCCTGCAAATATCTTAAAAAATCAAATATGCCAATAGTATACCAGCAATTTGTTTAATTATATATATATATATATATATATATATATATATATGCTAGTATGCTTGATGAACTTGCGGGTAGTGTGCCACTATGAATACGAGCATCCATCAATGCAAAACGACGTGCTACTGGGTATGAGAGGCACCGGTGTGTACAGCAATCTGGACCAACACCTCTGACGGTCTCGCTGTATAGTGGTACAACATGCAATGTGTGGCCTTTATGAGCAATAAAAATGGCGGAAATGATGTTTAGGTTGATATCTATTCCAATTTTCTATACAGGTTCCGAAACTCTCGAGACCGAGGTCATGCAAAAAAGTTTTTGATGAGTGTACAATATTACAATAAATGATGTGTATAGTTGCCCCAAGCTCGGCACCAGTGTGGCGTATATGATTTGATTACGTGTTGAATATTTTCAGAAAGATTACAATAAAACTAGTTACTTATTATGAATGTAACATGAGGTTTTATTTAATTAATGCTTATCCCAGTTAATGATCGTTATTTTGTTAAAGAAATCTCCACCTGGGAAAGTTTAGCAACGTTTTCTGTCAAGCACTGCTAATGGCACTAAGTTCATGCACAAAAGTGATCACAAATAAACAACGAACAAGCTACATTTAAGAAAAGTAATCTGCTCTAAACAAGAGTAATGATTTTTAGTAATTATCAGTGCTTTAGTATAGTAATGTCCTCACTAGTTGCTGATCGTTTATCGAATTTAACGCTATTGTTATTCGTGATGGCATCACCTTTCTTTAAGGAGAATGAACAGTTTTGTCACGCAATACCACACGCACACAACAGTAATGTATTTTTCCTGTCAAAATATTCCATTAAAGTTGTTACCAAATAACCAGGCTTAATACATCGGCAGATAAGAATTTATACCACATTAGATGTTGGTTGTATTCATAGAAGTATACTGTATTCAAATTCTAACTGGACATTATTACCTCGGAGTGGGTTCTGGGCCACCAGTACACAATTATTATCGCAATTACGACTAACAACATGTATGTCTGCATACAAAATCAATTTAAAACTGCCACTGCAATATTTCACTAAGATGGCACCTAGCTTAAGACATTCATTTATCGTTTCTGCTTCAGTCACTGTTTTACTGCCAACAAATAATATATATTATATCTTGATGTACCTTCACTATATGTAGTAATATTTAAAATTTTTCTGATTGTTAATCGCTTATTATTTACCATTTACCAAAAAGTTACGCTGTAGATCGATAGCGCTAGTGGCTGCGCTTTTTTGTAGCTGAGTAGAAAATTTAACATTTATCTAGGACGAAAATTACAATGAAATAAAACTCCAAAGAAGGAAAGTTCATTTTAGCGCCACATAAACTCTATTTTTCAAATATTAAATTAGCAACATAATACAGTTTGTTACAGATATCTGTATCTTGGAAGAAAGATTGAGGAAAGGCAATCCAACGTTTCTAGCATTTGTAGACTTCGAGAAATCGTTTGACAATGTTGACTGGAATACTCTCTATCAAATTCTAAAGGTGGCAGCGGTAAAATACAGGGAGCGAAAGGCTATTTACAATTTGTACAGAAACCAGATGGCAGTTTTAAGAGTCGAGGGGCATGAAAGGGAAGTAGTAGTTGGGAAGGGAGTGAGACAGGTTTGTAGCCTCTCCCCGATGTTATTCAATCTGTATATTGAGCAAGTAGTAAAGGAAACAAAAAAAAATTGGAGTAGGTATTAAAATCCAGGGAGAAGAAATAAAAACTTTAAGGTTCGCCGATGACATTGTAGTTCTGTCAGAGACAGCAAAGGACTTGGAAGAGCAGTTGAATGGAATGGACAGTGTCTTGAAAGGAGGATATAAGATGAACATCAGCAAAAGCAAAACGAGAATAATGGAGTTTAGGAGAATTAAGTCGGGTGAAGGTGAGGGAATTAGATTAGGAAATGAGACACCTCAAGTAGTAAATGAGTTTTGCTATTTGGGGAGCAAAATAATTGATGATGGTTGAAGTAGAGAGGATATAAAATGTAGACTGGCGATGACAAGGAAAGTGTTTCTGAAGAAGACAAGTTTGTGAACATCGAGTATAGATATAAATGTCATAAAGTCCTTTCTGGATGTATTTGTAAGGAGTGTAGCCATGTATGGTAGTGAAATGTGTACGGTAAATAGCTTAGACAAGAAGAGAATAGAAGCTTTCGAAATGTGGTGCTACAGAAGAATGTTGAAGATTAGGTGGGTAGATCACGTAACTAATGAGGAGGTATTGAATAGGATTGGGGAGAAGAGAAGTTTGAGGCACAAATTGACTAGAAGAAGTGATCGGTTGTTAGGACATGTCCTGAGGCATCAAGGGATTACAAATTTAGCATTGGAGGGCAGCGTGGAGGGTGAAAATTGTAGAGGGAGACCAAGAGATAAATACACTAAGCAGATTCAGAAGGATGTAGGTTGCAGTGGGTACTGGGTGTTGAAGGAGCTTGCACAGGGTAGATTAGCATGGAGAGCTGCATCAAACCAGTCTCAGGACTGAAGACCACAACAACAACAACAACAGATATCTGTGCGACGAGACATCAATCACATCCTATCAGCACAATTAGAACAAGAAGAACCATTTCTATTTAGAAGAATCACAGATAACAAAAGATTGAGACTTTCATTATCTTTTTCCATCCGCATTGTCTGAGATATAGTTGATTACAAAATACTAAATTATGTCATCGTCAATAATTATTTATTATATTATTAATGGTGAATACTCTTTTATTAATATCACGAAAATACGATAAATGGCCATTCACATTCCACACACAATGCTGCCATGAATATTATTCTGAATAAAATACAGGCGTTTATATTACAGTCCCTAGTGTTCAATCTGTACTTCGAAAAAGCAATGTCAGAATTAAAAGAAAAATTGAGGAGTGGACTTAAAATTCAAGGTGAAAGGATATATACCATACGTTTCGCTGATGACATTGCTGTCCTGAGTGAAATTGAAGAAGAATTATATGATCTCCTGAATGGAATGAACAGTCTAATGAGTACAGAATACAGAATCAGAGTAAATCGAAGGAAGGCGAACGTAATGAGGAGTATCAGAAATGGGAAAAGCGACGAACTTAACATCAGGACTGATGGTCATGAAGTAGATGAAGTTAGGGAATTCTATTACCAAGTCAGAAAAACAACCAGTGACGGACGGAGCAAGGAGGAAATCAGAAGCTGACTAGCAATGGCAAGGAGGGCTTCCTGGACAAGAGAAGTCAGCTAGTTTTGCAAAAACTGACATAATGTCTAATAGGATAGCAGAAATCACTGAATTTTACAATGTTACTTATAATCCGTCTTGGTTGCGAAATTTTTATTCATATGACCGGTTTCGGTTCATCCAGAATCATCTCCAGGTCAGATATTTCGGATACAGTAGTAACTGTAGAACAGTAGTAACAGAAATGTCAGATCTAAAGGTGGTTGTGGATAAACCTAAACCGGTCATATGAAAATAAATATGGCAATCAAGTCGGATTATAAGTAACATTTTAGAAGTCGGCTAGTACCAAAGATAGGCAGTATTTTGAGGAAGAAATTTCTGGGAATGTATGTTTGGAGCACCATATTGTATGGTTGTGAAAGATGGACCATGGGAAAATTAGAACAGAAGAGAATCGAAGCATGTGAGATGTGGTGCTACACATTAATGCTGTAAATTAGGTATCCTGATAAGGAATGGAATGAGGAGGTTCCGTGCAGAATTGGACAGGAAAGGAATATGTGGAAAACACTGACGAGGGGAAGGTGCACGATGACAGTGTAACGCCGGAAATGCATATCCTCCTATTTCCATCTTTTGTACTATCAACTGTTTCCTTTTTTTTTTGTTACCTGAAGATATGACATTTCTGTGTCCTTATATATTGTAATTGTTTTACTATTTGTATATATAATTATTTATGCATTTATGGCGATGTATAATTGGTTTGTTTTGTAAATATTATTTGTATTTTTACGCTGGGTCTGGCCTAGGAAAACTATGCTATCGAACGATTAGGTTGTGTGAAGAAGCAAAGTGTTTAGGATCTTTGGTAGTGTTAAATCTGCTACATGGAGCGCGGGCAGAGGGAGTCTGGCTGGAGGAGGGCAGTGGAGCAGGTGTGTTAAGTGACGCTCCCGCGAGCTGCCGCGCTTTCGGGTTTGGCAGCATGTAATTGCGCTCGACTTGCTATGATAGTTTCTGACACGGTGTCGCGGACGGGAAGCATTAGCTGGCGCACATCAAGAGCCCGTTTCGCCTGGTGACCGTGCCGAGAAGAAGGCGCGCCAACATCCATCTTCTGCAACAACGATGGCCGACAATGAATGACTGTCGCCACCTCCTCGATCGACGACTTCAAACCTTCAATCAACCCATAAGGAAGAGTGGAAGCACGTAAAGTGTAGAACTGTACGGCAGACTCAGCTTTTAAAACTGTTGCATCACAAAAATTCAGCAACTTAGCATGAACCTTTGTTGCTCATTGTCCCAATTGCATTACCAAGCAGGGTCCCTTCCTTTTCTGGAATGAACCCGAGGGTCGTTGAAATTCATACGCCAGCATTATAGTAATATCATTCCATTTCAGTGCTTTAATTTCAAAGTTCAGTTAAAGTATTCATAGCTGGCTACAATATTTAGATTACATAAGCATAAATTAAGAATGCGAGTTTTGTTACAATGTTTTAGCTTACCTGTGATTGCAGCTCAGCTTGGTACGTACTAAATTTTACTATTGTTAATCGTTCAGAATCATTTAATTCAAGTTCAAGGTTAAATCTCTTAATTCTAAATTGCGTAAATTCAAGTAACTTTTGAAATGATTGTTGTGGTAGCCCAAGACTAACCTTATTATATTGAATTTCGTGATGCTTCAGAAGCAAAGTTCATTATTAATTTCAGTCACTAAATTAACTTTCAATTTTCTGGTTTTATTAATTCTTTTGCTGAATTAAGTCAGAGTGTAGCAAAATTTATTACTTCTGACAAACATTCAGTTTTCGCACAACGCGTGTCAACCTTCAGTTGCCACGCTTTTAGTGCTAATTATATGTGGATTAATATTTCATTTTCAGTTATCATAATAGTTGTCCGTGGGACTGCCGACCGTAATTTTCCACAAATCTCAAATATCTAATTAACTCCAATTAATTGTTAACAAAACGACTGCACATTTACTTTCTTTATTAATTTTACCCTTTTCTCAAAATTAATTTCCACCAATTTCATTTGCATTTTTCCTTTCATTTAGATGTAACCTTTTCCTCCCTCTTTACCGACAAATTAACTTCGGTGATGATTGCTTTTCCCAAATTTCCATTAGGTACACGCGGTTTAATTTTTCATTGTCATTAAGGTCGATAAGTGAGGGGTAGGTTACAATACGACATGTTCTAAGAATAGAGGGAACGTCTTCTGTGGTACCGGTGGGAGTTGCAGAGGGTGAAAACTGTGGAGGAAGGCTGAGATTGTTATAAATCCAACAAATAATTGAGGACGTAGGTCGCAAGTGCTACTCTGAGGTGTAGAGGTTGGCACAGGAGAGGAATTCTTGGGGGTCGCAATAAACCACTCAGGACACTGATGACTCAAAAAAAAAAAAAAAAGGTGAAAAAGCTGACTGCACTTCTGTCTGTTTATCTCTCTTTTCTGTAGAACAGATAGACATATCAATTTAGAATGTGTGTCACATACTAAGCACTATAGTTAATGGGAGGTATAACTATCGTAAACTCCCCGATCAATGCAGTCAGGAGACGAAGCCATTTTGTAACGAATTTTGATACAAGTAAACACATCATTAAAGCAACACGGTAGTTCTCTTTGATACAGTCTCAAGAAATTTGTCAATAAGAAAGATTTGACAGTGTAAGCAAAAGAAATAAAAACAGAAAATTATTAATTTGTAGACATATCACAGAAAAAACTTTTTGCCTGTTTTATTTATTATCCGACTTCGAACTGGGAATTAAAAGATTCTCAGAACTCTCTGAAGCCCTGGGACCGATACCTTGGTGGTGTCGATGTCTATAAAAAACAAAAATCGTTGAAATCCTTTATTCTGGGAGTAGATGAACTGTCTCTCTATATAATGAAATTTGTGCGGAGTTCTAAGTGCATTAGTGCCTTTTTCGTAGTGGTTTTGTTGTTTAGAAAAATTTTAAGTACGGAATGGATGAACTTTATACATAAATAATTCAATTTGTACAAAGCACACCTTACGACTTATCTTAGAAGAAAGATAAGGAAAGGATAACCTACGTTTCTAGCATTTGTAGACTTAGAGAAAGCTTTTGACAATGTTGACTGGAAAATTCTCTTTAAAATTCTAAAGGTGGCAGGGGTAAAATACAGGGAGCGAAAGGCTATTTACAATTTGTACAGAAACCAGATGGCAGTTATAAAAGCCGAGGGACATGAAAGGGAAGCAGTTGTTGGGAAGGGAGTCAGACAGTGTTGTAACCTCTCCCCGATGTTATTTAATCTGTTTATTGAGCAAGCAGTAAAGGAAACAAAAGAAAAATTTGGAGTAGGTATTAAAATCGATGGAGAAGAAATAAAAATTTGATGTTCGCTGATGACATTGTAATCCTGTCAGAGATAGCAAAGGACTTGGAAGAGCAGTTGAATGGAATGGACAGTGTCTTGAAAGGAGGATATAAGACGAACATCAACAAAACCAAAACGAGGTTAATGGAATGCAGTCGAATTAATTCGGGTGATGCTGAGGGAATTAGATTAGGAAATGAGACACTTAAAGTAATAAAGGAGTTTTGCTATTTGGGGAGCAAAATAACTGATGATGGTGGAAGTAGAGAGGATATAAAATGTAGACTGGCAATGGCCAGGAAAGCGTTTCTAAAGACGAGAAATTTGTTATCATCAAGTATAGATTTAAGTGTCAGGAAGTCATTTCTGAAAGTATTTTTATGGAGTGTAGCCATGTATGGAAGTGAAACATGGACGATAAATAGTTTGGACAAGAAGAGAATAGAAGCTTTCGAAATGTGGTGCTACAGAAGAATGTTGAAGATTAGATGGGTAGATCACATAACTAATGGGGAAGTATTGAATAGGATTGGGGAGAAGAGAACTTTGTGGCACAACGTGACCAGAAGAAGGGATCGGTTGGTAGGACATGTTCTGAGGCATCAAGGGATCACCAATTTAGTATTGGAGGGCAGCGTGGAGGGTAAAACTCGTAGAGGGAGACCAAGAGATGAATACACTAAGCAGATTCAGAAGGCTGTGTGTTGCAGTAGGTACTGGGAGATGAAGAAACTTGCACAGGATAGAGTAGCATGGAGAGCTGCATCAAACCAGTCTCAGGTCTGAAGACCACAACAACAAAAACAACACCGTGCGTGAGTGGCGTTTTTTTAAGTAGAGGTTTCGTTATTTACAAAAAAATTTAATTATTATACAACTACTGTGTATTTCGTTTGGCAGTTAGAATATGTCGTTTTCATAGTCATTCGTATGCCGTTTAGAATAGTGACGTGCAATTGTTTTCAAATAAATATCTTTCGTCAAGTTGCACTGCACGTAAATAAAGTATGCCACTTGTTTACCTGTTCGTAATCATATGATCGGCAATAGCTCCTACAAATAGCTCTTTCACACTAATATAGTCAAAACGAGAACTCAACCTACTGTGATGGACTTGTTAATTGCAGAAAATGTGTCACATGAAGCACCCAAGGGGGATTGACCATGGATAGTGTAAGTGTATTTACTCTTTAACAGGTGAGATAATGTTACCATCTGCGAATGGAGCTGTTTCCAAGATTTTTTTTGTGATACCCGATCCTGCAATTCGGATGTTTGAAGAGTTACAAGCGGCAAAAAGTACCGTGGTTAACGACACTTCTGCTATGAATCAAAAGTAAGAGAGTGTCAGTACTGATGTCAGTAAGATGACATGATTGGTAGGCTTCCCCGGCCACAGTCAGTCGACATAAAAGTTTTCAGGGTATGTTACCATGTCATAATGTATAAAACTACTGCTGCTGGAGAAAAACGAACATTTCGGGCACGGTTGCAGCGGCCGAAATGTTGGTTTTTCTCCAGCAGGAGTAGTTTTATACATAATGATACGGGAAGATACCCAGAAAACTTTTATGTCAAGTTGACATGATTTTGCTACTAAGAAACACAATAAGGCAGTCTGACTAGCGAATAAGTGAAAAATCAAACTGAGGAATTAAAAACTGATTTTTCCAGTCACAAAAATATAGTGTTACAGACGGACATAAAGAGCATAATAATTGAAACATCAGGAATGCTGAAAACCACTAAGGGTATCCTTGAATCGGTAAAATAAAACTGGAACAAAATATAAATCAACACTTCAGCATGTATCCATAGAAGTAACGGACCCTTCTGGCATGAAAAGAAGGTAATGAGTTTCTGAGACAGAAAGATGATTTGATTAGAATCGTAGCTAAAAGGGGCGAGACAAGAAAACCATTACTGGACTATTGAACCGATAACCACCTCATTGCAGTTAATAAAGAGCGAAATAGGACAAATACATAAGACACTGACAAAAGAGTGGCATCAGTGGAGAAACAGTTTGCAAACTCTGTTCAGTATGCAAATACATAATACAAACAAAAAAATGGAATGTGAACGAATAAGAGATGGGACATTCCTTGTAATTACGACTAGTGATGTCTGTCAAAGTCTAGTGAATCTTCTAAATATGTTTACTGACGAAGTGTATGGCAGATATAGGTTACCAGAAAACCTTACAAACAGGAATATGGGGCAGAATCATCTCTTTCTGCTACTTTGCTAGAAGAGAGCCTTTTAAAGCATAGACTATTATATAGGCTTTTATTCCAGAAAAGAAAAGGGGACACCCGATCAACTTTATTAAATCTGTCAGATATATGTTATCTATAACATGGTCTAACTAACAAAAAATATGATTTGTCGCTGGATTTACCCGAGGGGAGACAACACTTTGGGCCAAAGAACCACAGATTCTAATCACGGAAATGAATAGTCTGAGAGCGCCTTCATGACGAAATACTTGTCCAAATCCACATAGGAGAAATTGTGCAAAGAACTTTTTAATTGAGTATCCCATAATTTCGAGCAAGGTTATCTGGAGATGTTTAAATAAAACTCGTTTCATGGACAAACAAGTATCACATAGTGATGTATTACACATCCGCAAAGGGAAACTTGCAATCGATATCAGAAATAAACTAGTACAATCTCCTGAATCTACTTTGGAATATTTTTGCCCAATCTATATCCGACTGACTTAATAAATGAGGAGGACAGAGCTAACGATAAAAACAATAACAAGTGTCGAACTGGGAACGGTGCGAAATAGGCAAAGCCTGAAAATCAGCATCACAATAACGATCACAAGCAACAGTGCTCATGGTGGATTTGTTGCTTCGTCACAGACTCCTCAAATGTTGAAAGATTGACAACCCAATGGCAGTTCTAAGAACTATAACAGAAGGAAGGGAGCCTATGAGAGGTATCATCCTGGCTATGAAACCAACAGAACATATCCATGAATATGCAGTTAAATAATAATCAGTGAAATTCCAGTCCATGGAATGAACCACAGTTTAATGTGAATCATGAAGATTCTAGTAATTAGTGGCATCCTAATCGAAGAATTTAGAATCGCTTTAGTGTGAACAGTACTTAGTAGCACCTATAAACTCAGTCAAATCATTTTGTTGAACCGAAGAGTGGAAATCCGAACCCCACAGTCAACATTGTTGAGGCCAGAGATGAGGCACAACCAGCATCCATCGGTCTATGTCACTGTATACAGCCTCATTAAGCCACGGAATCACGAAAATCAAATTGAGCAATTAAAAACTGATGGGGTGAGTACAATTCAGACGTAAACCTGTTGAGATATAACGATAATACTTATGTCGATGATGATTTCTCAGACAGATATCATAAATGTTCAGAGGGAATAGAAGAAGTTGTATGAGCTTGTTTTGTAAGAACTGTTACAACTGTTTTTTATTTGGCACTGAGCTGAGCCTAATGTGATAGCACCAATCATACTTAATTAAATTAGTAATGTTCCAAAATTTCTATTAATCTGTCCACAACAAGGAAGTAACATAACCACATGATAGCAAGGCAGATGTGATGAATGTCTATCAATAACAAATCGAAGTCGAACAGCATGAAACATATCACATGAGAACGTACTGCATTCCATGGAGGAAGCAAGAGGTAGTTAACCAGGAAGTTATACATATGTTAGAGTCGCGGGTCATTGAACCTTCACTACCTAGAGATTGTAGCTAAACAGGATGGGAAGGTATTCCTACTGTTGAATGCTACAGCAATGAGTCAGATTATGATATCTATGCAAACAGGTCCAGAAAACCTCAAAGAACCACAGCATAAATTACATGGGGTCAAGTTTCCGCCTAGAATCAGCCTCCAAGCTTCGTTCTGGTAGTTGCTTCTTTCCAAGGAATCCAGAAACCAGAAACTTTTTATACTTCGTGGCTGATCTTATCAGTATTGTGATACCTTTTGGTCTAAATGTCAGTTCTACAGCTTACATCACAGCACTTGAAGCTGTACTCAGAACCAGACTCATAGAGAAAATAACGCTTCATACTGAAAAAAGTTTCATAGCAACCTGCACTTGGCAAGAGCATTAAAAGTTATTGGAATGAACACTGCAGAAGGATATATCTGCAAGTGTCGTGGACATTGTGTCGAAATCAAAATTTGTTAAGGATGAAATTAAATTTTTAGGACATGTAATATCTTCAAAAAGCATAAACCTGGATCCCAATAAAATGAGTGATATGAAAAATTTTCTAGTTACAAAACCAAGAGACAATAAAGAGATTTCATAGGTTTGTGATAGTTCATTAGGTGTTTCGTCCACCATGAACTGTTACACAACAATGCCTTGTTGAGATTATTAAAGAAAAAAGAAAAGTGGTATTGTATGAAAGAGTGTCAGACAGATTTTGAAGCCACAAAATATAGTTTAATACATTCTGGGATGTTACATCATTCAAAGACAAAAGACTTTTGTATAGCAATTGACACCGCATTTAAGCACTGGGGTATACTTTTCCAACGATCTGATCAGGAAAATAAAAATGAGTTTAGGCTAATCAGTTGTGCTAGACTACATCGGAATATGAACTAGGTTATTCACTACAGGGAACTTGATACCCTGGCTACGATATAGGTACTTAAGAATTGTAACTATTGCTGTTTGGTAAACATGTCACGCACAGTTTCACACATTTCCAGTGAAGCATCGCTCTAGGTGTTGAAAGCAGCAGCATTATGAAAAACATTTAACCAATCTGAGGAGGCGTTTCACGACCAGTTCTGGTCAGTGTCGACTAAAAAACGACTAAGGATGATTGTATAATCCCAAAATTGGGTTTTGTCGGTAACTATACGAGGGTTGGAGGTTTAATAGTGGAAACTATTTATTTACAGCTTGTAAAAAAAAGATAAGTGGTTCAAAGTTTTACTGACCTTCAGAGTAGTCACCAGCATTGTGTATAACCCGTTACCAGCTATGTGGAAGTCGTAGGATACTCTTAGCAGTGCCAGTTGTGTTGACAGAGAGGCGCAGTCTATTACCCGACGAATCTGTAGCAGTTTTGAAGCGAATATCGTGAAGAGTTTCCTTCAGTTTAGATATCAAGTTGAACTTACTTGGGCTTAAGTCAGGGAATTGCAGTAGGTGGTATAGCACTTAGCAGCCCCGTTACTCAAATAAACTAGTAACAGCTTGCACTGTACGCGCGTGAGCATTGCCCTGCAAAATTATGATCAGGTCCTGCAGAAAGTATCATCATTTCTGTCTCTAAGCTGGTCGTAGGTAGTAATCCAAAAATGAACAGCATAGAGACAGAAGTGAGGACACTTTCTGCACGACCTGACCATCATTTTGCAGGACAATACTCAAGCACGTACAGGGATATCTGTTACTGATTTGTTTGACTGTTAGGGCTGCTAAGCACTATACCACATACAGCACGCCCCTGACTTAAGCCCTCGTAAGTTCAACACGATTTCTAACCTGAAGGAAACACTTCACGGCATTCGCTTCAGAACTGCTACAAATTTGTCGGCAATAGGCCCCGCCTCTCGAACTGTCAACACAACTCGCACTGCTATGAGTACCGTACGGCTTCCTCATCGCTGGTAACAGGTTATGCACAATGCTGGAGGCTACTCTGAAGGTCACTAAATCTTTGAAACATGTATATATTTTGTACTAGCTGTAAATAAATAGTTTCCACTACTAAAATTCTCAACCTAGTATAACGCAGAAATATATAACCCGAAGACAGGCTCTTTGAGGGAATACTTTAAAAAATATATTAATATGTCAAGGTACTGTGAAATTAGTAACCACAAGACACCTGTTACGAGTATTGAAGGCTAGGTTACCAATAGATGTAATGGAGAAACTCTTTAACGTCAGATACTAATCTCAAGGAATTTTTATCTGTGATAGATTCGTTAGAATTAGTCCAAGAATACGCCAGAAATAAATCTGACGCAATAAACAGTGCCAATTGTTCTAACGAAAAAGATTCGTGGAACGGAAGCAATGGAAATACGGGCGAAGACAGTCCCAAGAAAAACAAAAACAAAATCCATGGCAATGGAAAGTATAGTAATATTATAAATCTTGACAACCAAAACTCTGATTACTTCTGTAATAATAACAATTACCAGCAAACCAATGACTACCCACATCCGATTGGTAGTCAAAGGCAATATAGTAATAAAATGCCTACAATAATAGTATTAATAAACGTAAAAGGCGAAATGAAAATAAATCGAACAGTCCGTACGAGGATAAACCAAAAAACACGTGTGGTGACAATGAATATTGACAACAACCAGGGCCAAGTCATTGTCAGCCGCAACAAAATTTTATGAATCCGGGTCAGCCAGTAAATTATGTGCAGGCTATACCCATGTCGAATTATTAGTATCCACAATGGTGGGACGCAACTAGACCACCTTCGACTGTAGAATCTCAGAATGTGGAAATAATGGAGATATCCTCGGAGCCGAAACAGAATGTACCAAAGTCGACAAATTAACCTTTGTCCCTGCCGGCCTTCGACATGAGACAGAGACTATGAATGAAGGCAATAGGTCAATGCAAGAGAACATCAATATGATTCGCTATCAGGACAGCAAGAAAATCGAAGTTGAACTCTATCAAGAATCTACCGAAACTGATATGGAAGAAAAGGAGAGTATTCAGGCAACTGTCAATGGCACCATGAATGGTATAGCAACCATTATCCTCCTCGACACATGTTCGAGTGTGTCGGTGATGAACGCACAATTTTTCAAGAAGGTAACGCTAATAAAACAGACGTCCGATTTTGCCTGTTACGAACTGCATAGTGATAGGAGCGCTGGGAAAGAAGGCAAAAATTATAAATTACCAGACACAGGATGAGGTTTCCTTTGGAAATGATAGCGTTATATGCACGTTCCTATTAATGGAAAACTTACCAATTCCTGTGTTACTGGGCTTTGAGCTTTTACGGGACAGAGACGCTATAATAGATCTCTCCCGGGGAACATGCGTACTTAGGTACCGGCAGCGACCGATATCGTTGAAGCTGAATCTGGAGTTCTATGCGAGCCTTCCGCTCACAAGAGGATCAGATGTATCTGTCGGCAAACAGAAATAGTTGGTGTTAGAATATGATCACCCACGAAAGTGTCATACTAACCGAAACATTGAGTCACCCAATACCGTGAGTAACCTCGGCGCAACAATAGACGAGATGGTGAAAGAGGCATATTGCATTGACGCTTCTAAGACTGTACAATTAATAACATTGCTCTCCAGATGCCATGATTTACTTATAGATCGATCAGGTATCATAGAACGTTATGTTCATGATATGAAAGTCTATCCCCATAAGACCTAATGTAGAGCTTCATACTCGGTCCCAAGGACAAAGAAAAATGAGGTAATGAAGGAAATCCAAAAAATGCTGGACTGGGGAATTATTGAAACATCAAATTCACCATATAGTGGCCCCTCGCTGGCCATAACTAAAGCAGATAAAAATATACGTTTAGTTGTCGATGTACGAGACATCATCAAGATTATTGTGTCGGTGCGAACGAGGCCTGAAAACCTCGACGAGCAAATTCAGAAGTTCTTTGGTAAGAAATATCTGACTTCAATTGATTTGCGTTCTTCGTTTTTGCAGATCCTGTTACTTAAGGAATCTAAACAAAACACAGCTTTTGTGTTTGGGGGCCAAAGGTAACAATTCTGTGTTCTTCCCTGTGTCTTGAATATTAATGCCGGTGTGTTCTTAGCAGCCTTAGATAATGTACTAGGATCCCAGCTATGAGATCAGGTCACAGCATATGTTGAAGGCCCCTTATGCTAGCGACAGACACTTGGGAAGAACACCTTAATTTAATACAGAATGTGCTGGACAAATTTCTAGCAAGGGGAGTAACCGTAAAATTTAAAAAATTTCAAGTTTACCCGATAAGAAAATTCTTAGGTCGCATAATATCGCCTCAAGACCAGATCCAAACAAAATGGAGGCAATTGCGAATTTTTCATACCCACGGACAAAAAAACAACTCAAATGTTTCATTGGGTTAGCATCCATTTTTCGAAGATTTCTGACGACTCATCAGCTTAACAGTAAGGCATTAATGAGCCAGTTGAAGGGAAATGCACAGTGATGGTGGACATCGCAGTGTAGGGAAGACTTTGGCAATACCAAAGAGGCAGTCATTAATGCACCGATTCTCCATCAGCCGTATATGTCAAAGGATTTATTCATTGCATTAGACGCCTCAAATTATGAAATCGGGGCATGGCTGTTTCAAATTGAACAGATAGATGATAAACTGGAAGTAAAAATGATCGGATTTGCCAGTGGAATACAAAGCAAATGTGAACGCTCCTACGCAGTGACCGAGCTTGAGGCACTCGCTGTAGTATTTTCTTTTAAAAAAAATTCCGTTACTGTGTATAAGGGAAGTATGTTAACGTCCTGTGTGATCATTAGGCATTGAGCTTCATGTTAACTTGCAATTTACTGCATGGACGCTCAGCTTAATGGACTATAGCTCTACAAGAATATGACTCTCAAATCACGCACTTTCATGGACCTGATAATGTCGTTGCCGACGCATTATCCAGGCTACCGCAAGGATTACCGGAGTTTGCAGCCTTAGTTGAGAACTTTACGGAATATAAGATCTTGTTGGTAAATGACAAAGCTTGTTGTTGTTGTTGTTGTGGTCTTCAGTCCTGAGACTGGTTTGATGCAGCTCTCCATGCTACTCTATCCTGTGCAAGCTTCTTCATCTCCCAGTACCTACCGCAACCTACATCTTTCTGAATCTGCTTGGTGTATTCATCTCTTGGTCTCCCCCTACGATTTTTACCCTCCACGCTGCCCTCCAATACTAAATTGGTGATCCCTTGATGCCTCAGAACATGTCCTACCAACCGATCCCTTCTTCTGTTCAAGTTGTGCCACAAACTTCTCTTCTCCCCAATCCTATTCAATACTTCCTCATTAGTTATGTGATCTACCCATCTAATCTTCAGCATTCTTCTGTAGCACCACATTTCGAAAGCTTCTATTCTCTTCTTGTCCAAACTATTTACCGTCCATGTTTCACTTCCATACATGGCTACACTCCATACAAATACTTTCAGAAATGACTTCCTGACACTTAAATCTATACTCGATGTTAATAAATTTCTCTTCTTCAGAAACGCTTTCCTTGCCATTGCCAGTCTACATTTTATATCCTCTCTACTTCGACCATCATCAGTTATTTTGCTCCCCAAATAGCAAAACTCCTTTACTACTTTAAGTGTCTCAATTCCTAATCTAATACCCTCAACATCACCCGACTTAATTCGACTACATTCCATTATCCTCGTTTTGCTTTTGTTGATGTTCATCTTATATCCTGCCTTCAAGACACTAGAAAAAAAATATTTAGCGTTGTGGAAAAAACTGAAGCAATGCCAAGAAAGTGATATGATCTGGAAGAACGTTAAAGACATACTGCGTCAGCAAAGTAACAATGCTTTCCACCAGTATTATCAGTTAAGCAATGATATTCTATTTTACAAATCAGACAATCGTAACAGTAATTGGCGGGTATGTACTCCATCACATCAGAATGAAGACCTAATTTGGTTAACACATCGAGCATGGGGGATTTCGGCATTATCAAATGCACAATGACGATTAATGAGTACTGTTACCAGTCGAATTTGCAAAAAAAAATAATACAAGAACTTATAAGAACCTGTAAGGTGTGCCAGAACGTGAAACCGAGCAATGTATGCAGGGACAATGAGGATTATATCCAATTATTGCACGACACCCGTGACAGATCGCAGCTTTCGACATTGCAGGACCCCCACCAACTGCTACAGGGGAGCTGAAATACATCCTAGCTGTGTATGAGTTGCTTACTAAATTTTTAAAAATGTATCCACACCAAACGTAAACTGCCAGCAGTGCTGGGGAAAGGTTAACAAATGATTGTATCAAGTTTGTCGGATACCCATCTACTGCGATAACTGATAATGCTACATTTTTCACTGGAGAGAGGTGGAAGGATCTTATGGAAGGACATTACATCAAATATGTCTTGATTTCACGGTTTTCTCCCAGCAGTAATCGGAGAGAACTTTTAGAGAGCTAAACCGGTTCATACCAAGTTACGCCCACAATAAGCACACGTAATAGGTAGAATACCTAAATCGTTGAATGAAAATCTACAGTAATTTACCGCACATATCAGCTGGTTATACACTGTGTGAACTAATGAACGAAAAGAAGAAAGAAGTAAATGAATGTTGGAAAAGTATACCCCAGTGCTATACCAAAGAACAAAGACGAAAAAATAACACATGTAGAGGAACGGGATATGGCACTGGGACGTTAATTCTATTTGAACTGTAAACTCCTTGACCTTTAACATAAAGGGAGCGAAGGACTTTCCCCATACAATGACCATTTCATTTCAACATATTTATTTGCATTATAGATAAATCATTAAGAGAATTATCATAATCAGATAATAGTTTCTTTAAGAAACGCCATTCAGGCAAACCTTACAAACTGCTTGTTTTATAAATCCACAAATGAATTATTCTCTTTGAAAACATTTAAAAACCCGCCACTCATGCCAATTTTACAAACTGCTTGTTATATGAAACTACAAGCGAATTAATCTCTTTGCAAATATTTAAAAAATTGCCACTCGGGCCAAGCAAATCATTTAAAATAAACCTTACATCAAATAACCAGGAAATCATTTATAATTTCCACATAGATTGAAAACCTCCCCTCCTGGGTGAGATATTACCAAACATCTTTACAAGGTTACAGACAGTTTGATAAATAATAACCCAGTTATTTCCCTATCAAAACTGACATACGCCAATAAGGCTGAATTGCACCACAATTTTTGAAAACTGTTTCAATTAAGACTCATTCTTCTAGAAATGTCTCAGAATTCTTAACACAAATATTAAAACATTTAACCCAGGCAACCTTGCAGAGCCACCACAAGTTTTAGAAAACTGGAGCTTGTACAACAACTGAGGCCCGAGATTGTGAAGCCGCGACTTGGCCATGAACGTTGGAGGCGACTGACTACTTATCTTCGAATTAAGATGTGGACTCCGTTTGTACTTTCACCCTTTCCAGAACACCGAAATCGGAACCAAACAGCACACGCGAGCACAGGCGAAGTCCACAGCCTGAACGCCAGCAGGTAGTCTAGAAGGGAAGGCTCAGCACTTCTGTGACCCACTGCTTCCGATCTCTGAAACACAAATTAGAAGCGACAACAGGGAACCAAACAACCCTTCCTTCACCTTAATACTCAAACTTATACAGAAATCTACTTCGATAAAATAATAAAACTGAATTAATTCATTTAAGCAGAACCACGTAAACGAATGATACAAACGGAACTGGCTCATTAAAACCCAAGCATCACATGGAGCACCTTATGTGGGCGTGTAAAGTATCACACGGCAATCTTTAGACACGGAATATACACTCCTGGAAATTGAAATAAGAACACCGTGAATTCATTGTCCCAGGAAGGGGAAACTTTATTGACACATTCCTGGGGTCAGATACATCACATGATCACACTGACAGAACCACAGGCACATAGACACAGGCAACAGAGCATGCACAATGTCGGCACTAGTACAGTGTATATCCACCTTTCGCAGCAATGCAGGCTGCTATTCTCCCATGGAGACGATCGTAGAGATGCTGGATGTAGTCCTGTGGAACGGCTTGCCATGCCATTTCCACCTGGCGCCTCAGTTGGACCAGCGTTCGTGCTGGACGTGCAGACCGCGTGAGACGACGCTTCATCCAGTCCCAAACATGCTCAATGGGGGACAGATCCGGAGATCTTGCTGGCCAGGGTAGTTGACTTACACCTTCTAGAGCACGTTGGGTGGCACGGGATACATGCGGACGTGCATTGTCCTGTTGGAACAGCAAGTTCCCTTGCCGGTCTAGGAATGGTAGAACGATGGGTTCGATGACGGTTTGGATGTACCGTGCACTATTCAGTGTCCCCTCGACGATCTCCAGTGGTGTACGGCCAGTGTAGGAGATCGCTCCCCACACCATGATGCCGGGTGTTGGCCCTGTGTGCCTCGGTCGTATGCAGTCCTGATTGTGGCGCTCACCTGCATGGCGCCAAACACGCATACGACCATCATTGGCACCAAGGCAGAAGCGACTCTCATCGCTGAAGACGACACGTCTCCATTCGTCCCTCCATTCACGCCTGTCGCGACTCCACTGGAGGCGGGCTGCACGATGTTGGGGCGTGAGCGGAAGACGGCCTAACGGTGTGCGGGACCGTAGCCCAGCTTCATGGAGACGGTTGCGAATGGTCCTCGCCGATACCCCAGGAGCAACAGTGTCCCTAATTTGCTGGGAAGTGGCGGTGCGGTCTCCTACGGCACTGCGTAGGATCCTACGGTCTTGGCGTGCATCCGTGCGTCGCTGCGGTCCGGTCCCAGGTCGACGGGCACGTGCACCTTCCGCCGACCACTGGCGACAACATCGATGTACTGTGGAGACCTCACGCCCCACGTGTTGAGCTATTCGGCGGTACGTCCACCCGGCCTCCCGCATGCCCACTATACGCCCTCGCTCAAAGTCCGTCAACTGCACATACGGTTCACGTCCACGCTGTCGCGGCATGCTACCAGTGTTAAAGACTGCGATGGAGCTCCGTATGCCACGGCAAACTGGCTGACACTGACAGCGGCGGTGCACAAATGCTGCGCAGCTAGCGCCATTCGACGGCCAACACCGCGGTTCCTGGTGTATCCGCTGTGCCGTGCGTGTGATCATTGCTTGTACAGCCCTCTCGCAGTGTCCGGAGCAAGTATGGTGGGTCTGAACACACCGGTGTCAATGTGTTCTGTTTTCCATTTCCAGGAGTGTAGATCGTTTGGTAAGGCTGCGCACGCTTATCAATGTTTTAGACGGGTGCCATCTGAAGTAAGAATAACACTATTAAGGAGCGAAGCACAGACTTAATAATAGGCATGAAATATTACATTACAGTCCTTGCAACACTTTGCTGCCTCAAGAGCAACTATCATTATATTTCACTAATCGTTGGTAGGACTTGAATTTCTTAACATGATGCGAGCTGCCGGACCGATGTGGCGAAGACGCCAGACGTTGCTTGGTCCGATAGTAACAGCGTGTTCCTTCACGGAAGAGAGCACATGCATAGCATCACGAGGTTACCAAGAAGCCCGCTGTTACTGACCACAGTACGATCAAGCGCTGACTGCCGCCCGTACTCAGGAACACCGTGCTCGCTATCGTCTCTCCGACGTCTCGCTAATATGAGCACTTCCGCGTGCCGTGACCAACGTTGTTCCCCCTCTTCAGGAAGTTGCCCGCTATATCCTGAACCAGGCCAGGCCCCAAAGACAAACTTCTGACAGAGGGAATCGATGGTGCCTAAGCTAAAGGTATCCATGGCGCCAGTCCCTCCACGGCTCAGGTATTACAGAATATAAGTCGCCAAGCAGAACTCCGCAAAGCGAAATTCGATAAAAAAACTTACTAACAAACAGGTATACTGTGTCGACGACTTGGTATTGCTAAGAACTCATCCCAAGGCATCACTAATCAAGAGGAAGAATAGAAAATGGCAATTATGGTACGAAGGACCATTTAAATTACTCTCAATCCCACATGACAGCTGTTAAATACTAGAAGAAGTCAGTACGGGGAACCAAAACGAACTGTATTGTCATAGAGACATTAAGAAATATTTGCAGTAGGAAACCACATTTGTGTCTCTGCTACGGGATTAATATGTAAAGTGCAAATGCACAACAACGCAAATGTAAATACGTAAATAGTAGTCACAGTGAAAATGTTATCATATCTAATTTCATGAATTTATATGTAAAAGTCTGTAAGTTCACAAGGCAGTAGTTACACGTAGTATTCATACTTACACGAAGTATTCATGAAGTATAAATCAGAAAGGGGGAGAATAACGTTTTTTTTATGATAAAAATTCCAGTTATTCTGAAAAGGTCATCTACTCGATAGAAGATAGTGTAAATGCTATCTCAGTAAACATTATTTTCTTATAATTTATATGTAGGTTATGAACCATGGACCGTGCCGTTGGTGGGGAGGCTAGCGTGTCTCAGCGATACACATGGCCGTACCGTATGGGCAACCACTTCGGAGGGGTATCTGTTGAGAGGCCAGACAAGCGTGTGGTTCCTGAAGAGGGGCAGCAGCCTTTTCAGTAGTCGCAGGGGCAACAGTCTCGATGATTGACTGATCTGGCCTTATAACACTAACCAAAACGGCCTTGCTGTGCTGGTACTGCGAACGACTGAAAGCAAGGGGAATCTACAGCCGCAATTTCTCCCGAGGGCATGCGGCTTTACTGTATGGTTAAATGATGAAGGCGTCTTCTTGGGTAAAATATTCCTGAGGTAAAATAGTCCCACATTCGGATCTCCGGGCGGGGACTACTAAGAAGGACATTGTTATCAGGAGAAAGAAAACTGGCGTTCTACGGATCGGAGCGTGCAATGTCAGTTCCCTTAATTGGGCAGGTAGGTTAGAAAATTTAAAAACGGAAATGGATAGGTTAAAGTTAGATATAGTGGGAATTAGTGAAGTTCGGTGGCAGGAGGAACAAGACTTTTGGTCAGGTGAATACAGGGTTATAAATACAAAATGAAAAAGGGGTAATGAAGGAGTAGGTTTAATAATGAATAAAAAAATAAGAGTGCGGGTATGCTACAACAAACAGCATAGTGAACGCATTATTGAGGCCATGATAGATGCGAAGCCCACGCCTAGTACAGTAGTACAAGTTTATATGCCAACTACCTCTGCAGATGATGAAGAAATTGAAGAAATGTATGATGACATAAAAGAAATTATTCAGGTAGTGTCGGGAGAAGAAATTGTAACAGACATGGGTTACTGGAATTCGAGAGTAGGAAAAGGGAGAGGTGGAAACATTGTAGATGAATATGGATTGGGGGTAACAAATGAAAGAGGAAGCCGTCTGGTAGAATTTTGCAAAGAGCATGACTTAATCATAGCTAACATTTAGTTCAAGAATCATAAAAGAAGATTGCATACATGGAAAAAGCCTGTGGATACTGACAGGTTTCACATAGATAATATAATGGTAAGACAGAGATTTAGGAGCCAGGTTTTTAAATGGTATGACATTTCCAGGGGCAGATGTGGACTCTGACAACAATCTATTGGTTATGAACTGTAGATTAAAACTGAAGAAACTGCAAAAAGGTGTGAATTTAAGGAGATGGGAGCTGGATAAACTGACTAAACCGGAGGTTGTACAGAGATTCAGAGAGAGCATAAGGGAACAATTGTCACGAATGGGGGAACGAAATACAGTAGAAGAATAATGGGTAGCTTTGAGTGATGCAGTAGTGAAGGACGCAGAGGATCATGTAGGTAAAAAGACGAGGGCTAGTAGAAATCCATGAGTAACAGAAGAAATATTGAATTTAATTGATGAAAGGAGAAAATATAAAAATGAAGCAGGCCAAAAGGAATACAAACGTCTCAAAAATGAGTTCGACAGGAAGTCCAAATTGGCTAAGCAGGGATGGCTAGAGGACAAATGTCAGGCTGTAAAGGCTTATCTCACTTGGGGTAAAATAGATAATGCCTAATGGAAAATTAAAGAGACCTATGGAGAAAAGAGAACCACTTGTATGAATATCAAGAGCTCAGATGGAAACCCAGTTCTGAGCAAAGAAGGGAAAGCAGAAAGGTGGAAGGAGTATATAAAGGGTCTATACAATGGCGATGTACTTGAGGTCAATATTATGGAAATGGAAGAGGATGTAGATGAAGATGAAATGGGAGATATGATACTGCATGAAGAGTTTCACAGAGCACTGAAAGATCTGAGTCGAAACAAGGCCCCGAGAGTAGACAACATTCCATTAGAACTACTGACGACCTTGGGAGAGCCAGTCCTGATGAAACTCTACCATCTGGCGAGCAAGATGTATGACACAGACTTCAAGAATAATATAATAATTCCAATTCCAAAGAAAGCAGGTGTTGACAGATGTGAAAAATACCGAACAATCAGTTTAATAAGCCACAGCTGCAAAATACTAACGCGGATTCTTTACAGACGAATGGAAAAACTAGTAGAAGCCGACCTCGCGGAAGATCAGTTTGGATTCCGTAGAACTATTGGAACACGTGAGGCAATACTGACCCAAAGACTTATCTTAGAAGTTAGATTAAGGAAAGGCAAACCTACGTTTCTAGCATTTGTAGACTTAGAGAAAGCTTTTGACAATGTTGACTAGAATACTCTCTTTCAAATTCTAAAGGTGGTATGGGTAAAATACAGGGAGCAAAAGGCTATTTACAATTTGTACAGAAACCAGATGGCAGTTATAAGAGTCGAGGGGCACGAAAGGGAAGCAGTGGTTGGGAAGGGAGTGAGACAGTGTTGTAGCCTCTCCCCGGTGTTATTCGATCTGTATATTGAGCGGGCAGTAAAGGAAACGAATGAAACATTCGGAGTAGGTATTAAAATCCATGGAGAAGAAACAAAAACTTTCAGGTTCGCCGATGACATTGTAATTCTGTCAGAGACAGCAAAGGACTTGGAAGAGCAGTTGAACGGAATGGACAATGTCTGGGAAGGAGGATATAAAATGAACATCAACAAAAGCAAAACGAGGATAATGGAATGTAGTCGAATTAAGTCTGTTGATGCTGAGGGAATTAGATTAGGAAATGAGACTCTTCAAGTAGTAAATGAGTTTCTGAAGAAGAGAAATTTGTTAACATCGAGTATAGATTTATGTGTCACGAAGCCGTTTCTGAAAGTATTTGTATGGAGTGTAGCCATGTATGGATGTGAAACATGGACGATAAGTAGTTTGGACAAGAAGAGTACAGAAGCTTTCGTAATGTGGTACTACAGAAGAATGCTGAAGATAAGATGGGTAGATCACATACCTAATGAGGAGGTATTGAACAGGATTGGGGAGAAGAGAAGTTTGTGGCACAACTTGACAAGAAGAAAGGACCGGTTGGTAGGACATGTTCTGAGGCATCATGGGATCACAAATTTAGCATTGTGGGGCAGCATGGACTTTAACAATCGTAGAGGAAGCCCAAGAGAGGAATACACTTAGCAGATTCAGAAGGATGTAAGTTGCAGTAAGTACTGGGAGATGAAGAAGCTTCCACAGGATAGAGTAGCACAGAGAGCTGCATCGAACCTGTCTCAGGACTGAAGACCACAACAACAACAAATAAATAAATACCTATGTAAACACACATACGTGACGGATGTTAATTGCGTGTGAGTTTGCGTGTTTCTCTGTGTCCGCATACGCTCTTTATGGAGCATATTCCTGTTGTGTTCCGATTTGGTTACATTTTCCCTTATGAGAGTATCTTTGCTGTTTGCTCTCATGAGCTTTTCTCTTGTTAGGTGAACCGAATATGGACATCTGTCCCATAATCTGGCAATAATGATAACAAGAATATGAAAGAATGAGTATAAATAAACATAAATTAAAAAATGTATGTCATCAAATATGGAAATAAACTGGTATCTACACAGTTCAGTGATGATCTTACGGTCAGAACAATGTAGATGATTCCTTTTTTGACTGTATATGATTTTCTTTATCGTGTTATTACCATATGGAACAATGTGAACGCGAACAAAAATCATTACTTTGTAAAGTGTCAGTTGTATAGAAGATTGTCTGTTTTGTGGCTTATGAAAAACTAGCAACAATCAGGACAGTGAAGCGTGTGTCACAAGCTCTATGAAAGTCTAGTGGACCAGTGAAAAACTGTGGTTTCTTTGACGAAAGTGATGTACAGTGATTTTAACTGTGATCATTGATCATATGAACGCTCATGGAGTGTTAATGTTAGCAGCAGCGACATGGACATTGAAAAACTGTTAACAGTATAAAACTGGTATAAAATTTCAGTCCTCATCCTCGCGTGTCAAATGTTATGAGACAGACTGTACAGAAAGTAGCGCGGCAACGCTGGCTATGAAGCGCCTCGTCGAAATGTTTGCTTACCGCAGAAAATAAACAGAGCACACGATGGACACCATAACGAAAAACGGTACAGTGTCGCACATGTGCATAGCTAATTAAAGTTGACAATGAATCTCTACATTCAAATGGACAGTATTAAGATGCAGGAATCGTCCGAAAACAAACTGTATGAATCCGTGTGAATGAAAGTGAACTTGCAGTAAACACTTCTCCCACAGGATGCATATAATAATTACCTTGTTACTGATACCTCTTTGTGACATTTCATGTCCCCACCTTGTACGAGGGGGACGTGGAAAGAACGAAGCAGGACCTGCAGCAGTAATACCTCCAGACAGCAACAGATCCAGACCGGGGTGCGGCCAACGTCGGCCAACGCTCTATCCACGCGGCCGGGGGTCTTCCTGCAGCGGTCTCCACCTGCCTTTGATCCAGCGGCTCGACGCGGAGACGGCTACGAGACGTCGTCGGGGAAATCTTTATATGATCTTTTGTTATTTTGAACTACATGAACTCTTAATTTTCATGCGGAACTTCAGTGAAAGAATATCTTGACCTCCGATACAACTAAACACAAACGTAAATACTGGTAGTCAAGATATTATCTGTTACTATCATGTGAAACGTAAGAGTAGGTAACTGTAGTTTCTTGAAGCCCCTGGGACGGTTTTGTTCCCAGTTTTCCGGACCCAGTGAACCTAGAATGGTGTGAAGAGGGGGGGGGGGGGATAAGTTAATCCGGGAAGTCTCCCCCGCATTTTCCAAGATTCTACAATTACTGAAGTCATTTACACAATCACATCAACACTAATTGTGGGATGAGTTACTCAATGTTATGTCTGTACATTTGCATGACGAGAACAGTGTGTTAATCAAGAGACAGTGGACAACAGACAACGTGGATATGGTAGTCTGATAAATAAAAATACAATACATAAACTAGTTCTTTTTCCCAGTCCAAGGGGCCATGTAATATCCACGCCTTTATTGTATTCTGAACAATATTCACGACAGCATTGTGTGTAGAATGTAAATGAACAAGAATTGTATTCTCGTTATATTAATTAAAAGCACTTCATCGTTAGTACAATAATAAATATTTATTGTCAATTACATAATTTAATGTTTTGTAAAAAATTTATATCTCAGTCAATACCCACGGGAAAAGATAATGAAAATCTCAATCTGTTGTTATCTATGATTCTTCTAGGAAAAACCTTCTTCTCGTTCGAACTGTTGCACTGATAGCATGCGATTGATGTCTCGTAACATAGAAATCTGTAAAAAAGTTTATTATGTTGCTAATTTAATATCTGGGATATAGAGTTTATGTGACATTAAAATGAATCTTCTTTGTTTGGAGTTTTATTTAATTGTAATTCTCGTCCTATATAAATGTTAAGTTTTCTGTTCAGCTGCAAAAGAGCGTAGCCATTAGCGCTATTTATCTACAGTGCTGTGTATCGGTAAATACTAAATAGTAAGTTATTTAACATTGAGAAATATTTTCAAATGTTAATGCGTACGGTGAAGGTACAAATATATTTAGTGTGTATTATTTGTTAGTAGTAAAACAGGACCTGAAGCAGAATCAATAAATGTTGTTGGTCATAATTGCGATAATAATTGTGTATTGGTGGCCCAAAACCCACTCTCAGGTAATAAATTCCAGTTAGACTGTGAACACAGTGAACGTCTTGAATATAAACTGCATCTTACGTGATATAAATTCTTATCTGCTGATGTAATTATGAAGCCTTGATAGCTGGTAACTACTTTTATGAAATACTTGTACTGGAAAAATACATTAGTGTGGTGTACATGTGGTGTTATGTGACAAAACTTTTCTTTTTGCTAAAACAAAAGTGTTGCCACCTCTAATAACAGTAGCGTTAAATTCGATAAACGATCTGAAACTAGTAAAGAGACTACTACACAACATCACTGAAGAATACAAAGTCATTACTCTTGTTTAGGGCAGATTACTTATCATACATTTAGCTTGTTTGCTGTTTATATGTTATTACTTTTGTGAATGAACGTAGTGCCATTTCCACAGTTTGACAGACAACATTGCTAACCGTTCCCGGGAAAACCACTGATTAACTAAAACTTCATGTCACATTAATAATAAGCGGCTAGTTTTATTGTAATCTTGCTGAAATTGTACAACACGCAGTCAAACAGTACACGCCACACGGCAAATGACTACATCCCTGCCTTTCCGCCTTTTTAATATGAACACTTCGTTTTTGGTCGCCCACTCCTATTATTCCCTTTTACCTCTTTTACATATTTAATATTACCCCTCTCTTCCTAGAGCATACTCCTATTATTCTCATTATTTCGAACATCTTGCACCATTTAACGCTGTCTAACACTTTTTCCAGGTGTACAAATCCTGTGAAAGTGCTTTGATATTTCTTTAGTCTTATGAATTGTAAAATCAGAATTGCCTGTCTGGCTCATTTATCTTTCCTGACTGATCGTCGTCTAACAAATCCTCAGTTTTTTCCCTTTCTTCAGTATATTATTCTTGTAAGGAACTTGGATGCGTGAGCTGTTAAGATGATTATGCCATAATTCTCGCACTTGTCAGGTCTTGCTGCCTTCGGAATTGTGTGGATGATACTTTTCAGAACGTCAAATGGTATGTCGCGAGACACATAAATTACACACACCAACGTTTTGTTACTACTTCCGCCAATGACTTGAGAAACTCTGATGGAATTTTAGCTGTGTCTTCTGCCTTATTGGATCTTGAGTCCTCCAAATCTCTCCTGCAGTTTAATTCTAGTACTGTATTCCCTGTCTCTTCTAAATCGACTCCTGTTTCTTCTGTGTCACTTCAGACAAATCTTCCTTCTCCCTCTTATAGTTGCCTTCAGCATACTCTTTCGACCTGCCCGCTCTCTCCTCTGCATTTAACAGTGGACTTCCCGTCGCACTCCTAATGTTAACATCACACACACACTCACTGGTATACCGGACTCGAGAGTCATTTACCGCAGCATCATATATTCGTCATCTGTCCCCATCTTGGGCTACACTCCTGGAAATTGAAATAAGAACACCGTGAATTCATTGTCCCAGGAAGGGGAAACTTTATTGACACATTTCTGGGGTCAGATACATCACATGATCACACTGACAGAACCACAGGCACGTAGACACAGGCAACAGAGCATGCACAATGTCGGCACTAGTACAGTGTATATCCATCTTTCGCAGCAATGCATGCTGCTATTCTCCTATGGAGACGATCGTAGAGACGCTGGATGTAGTCCTGTGGAACGGCTTGCCATGCCATTTCCACCTGGCGCCTCAGTTGGACCAGAGTTCGTGCTGGACGTGCAGACCGCGTGAGACGACGCTTCATCCAGTCCCAAACATGCTCAATGGGGGACAGATCCGGAGATCTTGCTGGCCAGGGTAGTTGACTTACACCTTCTAGAGCACGTTGGGTGGCGCGGGATACATGCGGACGTGCATTGTCCTGTTGGAACAGCAAGTTCCCTTGCACGATGGGTTCTATGACGGTTTGGATGTACCGTGCACTATTCAGTGTCCCCTCGACGATCACCAGTGGTGTACGGCCAGTGTAGGAGATCGCTCCCCACACCATGATGCCGGGTGTTGGCCCTGTGTGCCTCGGTCGTATGCAGTCCTGATTGTGGCGCTCACCTGCACGGCGCCAAACACGCATACGACCATCATTGGCACCAAGGCAGAAGCGACTCTCATCGCTGAAGACGACACGTCTCCATTCGTCCCTCCATTCACGCCTGTCGCGACACCACTGGAGGCGGGCTGCACGATGTTGGGGCGTGAGCGGAAGACGGCCTAACGGTGTGCGGGACCGTAGCCCAGCTTCATGGAGACGGTTGCGAATGGTCCTCGCCGATACCCCAGGAGCAACAGTGTCCCTAATTTGCTGGGAAGTGGCGGTGCGGTCCCCTACGGCACTGCGTAGGATCCTACGGTCTTGGCGTGCATCCGTGCGTCGCTGCGGTCCGGTCCCAGGTCGACGGGCACGTGCACCTTCCGCCGACCACTGGCGACAACATCGATGTACTGTGGAGACCTCACGCCCCACGTGTTGAGCAATTCGGCGGTACGTCCACCCGGCCTCCCGCATGCCCAGTATACGCCCTCGCTCAAAGTCCGTCAACTGCACATACGGTTCACATCCACGCTGTCGCGGCATGCTACCAGTGTTAAAGACTGCGATGGAGCTCCGTATGGCACGGCAAACTGGCTGACACTGACGGCGGCGGTGCACAAATGCTGTGCAGCTAGCGCCATTCGACGGCCAACACCGCGGTTCCTGGTGTGTCCGCTGAGCCGTGCGTGTGATCATTGCTTGTACAGCCCTCTCGCAGTGTCCGGAGCAAGTATGGTGGGTCTGACACACCGGTGTCAATGTGTTCTTTTTTCCATTTCCAGGAGTGTATTTCCTTCCATTTATCTTTAATACGTAGGCTCCTCTAATTAGCCTTCACATTGTCCTCCCATCTACGCCTCGGTCTCCCCACAGGACGTTTTCCCTCTAAGTGCCCTGCCAGTACTCTGCGCTCTGCCCTGCCCTCATCCATTCGAGATACGTGACCTGCCCATCGCAGCCTATCTGATATAATAATACTGATTATGTCAGGGATTGAATAGAGTTCGTGAACATTTTCGTTATGCAATTTTCGCCACTCTCCACTAATATCACCCCTTTTTGCTCCGAAAAGTTTCCTCAAAATTTTATTTTCAAGTACTCGAAACGGCTTTCCATTTTGCACAGTGAGAGACCAAGTCTCACACCGATACAGCATAACTCGTACAATAATAGTTTTGTATATTCTAATCTTTAAATTCCTAGACAATATCCGTGATGACATTAATCTATTCAGTGAGAAGTAGCACGCATTTCCCGCCGTAATCTCTTCTTCAGTTCGGATTCAATCTCATTTCTCGAAGTCATATCCACGCCTAGATACTTAAATCTGTCCACATTTTCAAAATGCATGTTTCCAGCTCTTAACATTTCCTGATCTACTGCTGTTGGCATTCTAGTAGTAACCAGGTATTTAGTTTAGTCTTCACTTATCCTTAGACCTACATCTTCACTAGCCTTGATTAACGCATTCGCATTTGCTGATACAGATTTTTTCCTATCGCTAATGATGCTCAGATCATCTGCATACCTTAGTATCTTAATATTTCCATTTAACTCCACACCCTCTGAATTATCTGCTGCCATTCGTACAATATATTCTAGGACTAAATTAAAAAGTAGCGGAGACAGGGCATCTCCCTGCTTAAGTCCTTTCTTTATTACAAATTCTTCTGACTCCAATTTCCCCACGCGTACTCTACCTTTTGTGTTTTCCAAACTCGCTTCTATAAGTCTAACATACTTCTTTGGTATTTCAAGTTCCAAAAGAATACTGTACAATTTTGATTGCAATACTGAATCATATGCTTTTGTAATATCTATGAAAGGATTATGAACTGGTTTATTGTATTCACATTTCATTTCCAAAATTTGACCCATTGTAAATGTTTGGTCTATGGTTGATCTGTTCCTCTGAAAGCCAGCTTGGTAATCCCCCACAATTTCATCTGTATTTGGTGTAAGCCTTCTTAGCAGAAAATCCGAGAAAATTTTGGAACATACTGGTAATAGCGATATCCCTCTATAATTACTACAATCCATTTTGTCGCCATTCTTGGAAATTGGGATCAGAATCGACTTCTGCCTCTCTTCAGGTATCATCTCTGGGTTCCATGTTTTAGTTAGCACTTTCTGAGCTACTTCCACTAATTTCTGTCTCCCATTTTTAACTAATTCTGCAGTTATGCAATCTGATCCTGGTGCTTTATGCTTTTCAGTTTGTTGATAGCAATTCTTAGTTCCTTTAACGTTGGCTCAGGTCTCTGGGGTTCTGCTGTATGTATTTCGTACGCCTGCTCGTTTCCTGCCTCCTGGTGTACATTTAATAGATGCTCAAAATACGCCCTTCATTTACTTAATATAGTACTGGGGTCTGTCAGTATTCCCCCGGCATCTCCTCGAAGTGCATTTGTCCTAGCCTTGAACCCCTTCCTATATCCATTTATGTCTAGGTAAAGTTCCCTAATGTTAGTTGTTTTACTCTTTGTTTGCATATTTTTAATTTGATTGTTAAAATAATCCCTCTTCTTTGCCCTTAGCCTACGACCAAATTCCCTTCTCATGTTCCATAACTCCTCTCGTTTTCAGTCTCCCATTCTATCCCATTCTAATCGCGCTTTTCTCCTTTGCTCTACCAATTTCTTGCATTCCTCATCAAACCCCTGTTTCCTCCTTTTCTTTTAATTGTACGTATTGTGACCTTCGCTCCCTCTTTGATATTATTCCTCACAGTGATCCACTGTTTATTTACATTCTGTTATTGATCTTCGTGTGTCCTGAGAACATCAACCCTATTTGAGATTTCTATCATGTACCTTCTTCTAAAGTTTTCAACATTTAGCTTGTCAGTGTCGAACCTAACAAGTTCTGCATTGTGACACCTTGATGTTGCTGCAGATAGCCGTTAGTGAATCGGAGTCTGCTCCCCAGAAAGTCCTAACATTTTCTATACTAATGTGCCATCTCCGAACTACAGGAACATGATCGATTTGGTTTCGGGTGTGTCCATCCGCAGAGACCCAAGTTGCTTTAAGAATGTACTTCCTTTTGAAATTTGTGCTCTCAACAATCAATGGATATCCTTTCACCCAAAATTTTACTCCAATTTTGAAACTTTCTTTTATTTCGGTTATCGCCTCTTCGCTGTGTAGACTGAACAGCAGGAGTGGAAGAATAAATCTTTATGTTACACTCTTTTTGATCTCAGTACTTCGTCCTTGATCTCCCATCTTATTAGTTCTTTTACAATACCTAAGTAACTACCTTTTGCAACTCACATTTACGTCAGAATTCCGAGCATCATACACCATTTTACATTATCGAACGCGTATCGTAACTCAGCAAATCCGGTGGCCTGGCTTTCAGTTTCCTTCAGTCTTGTTTCTTTTATCCTGTACAACAAGAGAAGTGCCTGTGTTTGGTGCCTTTGCCTTTCTTAAAATCTAACTGACCGTCATCTAACACATCCTCAATTTCCTCTTCCACTATTCTATATACCATGTTGTCAACAGCTTCGATGTATCAGGTGTTAAGCTGATGCTGTAATAGTCCTCGCAGTGACCTGCCCTTGCTGCATTTGGAAGTCTCTGGTTGACATTTTTCTGAGTTTTTAATCGTATGTCACCAATCCAATAGGTCATACACACCAACTTAAATAGTTGTTTTTTTGCCACTTCCTCCAAATAATCCAGAAATTCCGATGGAGTGTTATTAAAGCTTCCTTCCATATTAGATCTCAGGTCTCCCAGAGCCCTTTCAAATGCTGGTTCACCTACCAGATCCCTTTTTTAATCCGTGTCAACTCCTGTTTATTCTCCCATCACGCCATCAGACACTTCCGAATTGTAATAGAGGCCTTCAACGTACTGAGGGGGAGCAACTCACTGGAAACAGTAATAACTATAAAATACCTAGATTTAACTCCCATAGAGTCACCAAAGATGAAATGACTTCATAGAAACAAAATTTGTGGAAGAACATACGCCTCGCAAGGATGGAACTTAGGGTAAAGTAATCCATTCTTGAAAGAAGTTACTTATAAAACATTTGTATGACTCATTTTTGAGTTTTTCTCACCTAACTCGGTCTCTCAACAGGTCACATTCATAGAAAATGGATATCAGATGCCATACATAGAGGGATGGACACGATTGATACAGAAATGCCGAACAAACTCCTGTGGTAGGTGCTACAAGAGAGGAATTGCATATTACGTAGAGCCTTTCAGTTGAATACATATGTACACACACACACACACACACACACACACACACACACACATATATATATATATATATATATATATATATATATATATATAGCCGACAGTCATTTTATCTACACGCCATTTGGAAGTTGGACAGGAATGAGGTTTAAGTGATAGAAGTGTGAATGGGTAGCTATTTCGTATATGTGCACTATCTGTGTCTGGATGTGTATGGTATCCCTATCCGAAAAGAAACGGTATTAGAGTCATCTAGATCAACTAGCCCACTCTCGGACTACAGGATTGGCGGTTAAACGATGGGAATTCATTCCACCAAACGTCATAAGGTTTCACATGGCTGTTATGCATGTATCAGCATCATCTGGGAAAGGGGATTTGGGCTTATTTATCAACTATCTATAGCATAAATTCGACAAGTTAAGCTCTTCAAAATTGGATATGGAAGCTATGTTCAATCAAAAGACACAAGTGAATACTTTTCTTACTTCCTGCTTCATCCTTCATGCACATAGTTCTTTGAGACCCATATAGGTAGCACCAGTGAGTTATAACAGCTTAACTTCAGGTTAAGTGGTCTAGTTTGGACAATTATATACGTAGTATCTGAGGGCTTTCCAATATTTTAAAGTTATGATAAGTGGATTTTAGATATTTCCCTCTGTTTCCACGCTGGGTTGTGTGTCATGGGGTTGACGTATGTTGGTGAGCTATTTCTGATACTGACATTGTTGGGAGTCAAAAATTATACTTATTAATAAAAAGGGACATCAGACAAAATCTAGCCATACTGTATCATAAATACGAGGGATAAAAATAAGGGTGTAATACACATAGAGGTAGCTATTTGTGACTGTGGCAGATATAGCATATCTTAAATTATACTGATGGGTGTATGTGACCTGTAGTATGGTTTTTAATGTGATGCTGGTATATAAACATCAAAAACGGCCCTAACATACGGATTTCCTTAATCCCCCTAACAGCACAAGGGTGTCTTTAGGCAGACTCATACAACACTTCTCATATCTAACAACTTGGTGCTCTTCAGCTGCCTTCGATCAACGACTTTTGATTATGATTTTGTTGTGTCAGTCATATTGTATCCGCCATCTTGTAAAATTCTGACCACCGTGCTGGATGCCCTGTATCTCAGCCAAAAGGACAACGTCCCATCTCCCACATTTTTAATTTCCCATCATTTATACTTAACCCATTTGGCCTGAAACGGAAGGGAGCGTGAAGATGGAGAGGTGGAGAAAGAGGTAGGGCTTACAATCACATAGGCTGCACGAGAAGAGATGGTTCCGTTATTGTTGGAATTTTATGGCATTGTATACCAAGGAAACTTAGCCAATCTCTGGAAAGTGTGTAGTAGCATCTGTGATACAGTGGCCCCTTATGCTGTAGTGTGGGTTGCCTGTCTATCTTTGTCCTGTGCCCATATGCCCACAGCTACACTATTTCTGTGCAACAGAGACATTATTATTTAAACATTGGCTAAAGAGACGGAGACAAATGGTAACTGGCAATACTCCAACAAGTGACCACGGAGGTTTCAACTAGTGGCCATAATGTTTTGCTCATCAGTTGATGCTATTACAACATTTTTATATTACTATAACATTCTTGGTGGATAAATATAGTGCACAATAAACGAAAGTGGCAGATCACGATTTGGTATGCTGGTCAAATGAGGGATAACAGCGTATCAAGTGAGACAACTACACCGAGTCTAGGAGTCTGCTTAGATATTGTAGGCGTCCTTAAGCATTGACATCGGCAAATGTGATGTTGAATCTACAAGTGCAACAGAATACACGCTCCACAATGTGGCAAAAATCGCATAATGGAATATACATTGGCCTGCGTCCAGGATAGTGAACCAAGTATTTCTGACGATTTTCCCGATTACTGATAGACGAAAATGTGGTGAGCAACAAAGCAAGAATTAGCTCGAATAGCTAGAATTAGTAGATATATTATTTTAAATATCTGTGAGATTAAGGTACCTGTTCTATGTATAAAATATTCGTTACCAGCTGGTAACATCAGCTAAATTTTAGCAACAGAACATTTATTATGTAAATAGGTAATCGGGCAGAATTTACTTTCTAGCCATTTCAGTTTAAAAGCATCGTAGGTGGTATATTACGGTCATATTCCCTGTTACCGGCCAGCTAGGTTAGTAGGTGATATTTTCAGCTACATTTGGGAAACGATGCTCCACAACCTCTTAGGAGGATCGCATAGTGCATGAAATAATTCCCTTTCTTTCATATTGTGAGAAAACAAAGAACATTTATCCAGTCACAATTATACTTAACGTTTTAATCAGGATAATGATGAACCAGTAGGCACTAAGGAATAGAACTGAATATAATCAAATTAACTGGAGTAACTGAAAACACATTCGTATTCTGTTACCTGTAATAATACAATTATTGGTTTTTATTCAATGAACAGTTGTTGAACGTACACGGAAGTAAAAAAAAATGTTTCGCATTTCCACTAATTAACCGTAAAACGCACTAATAAGAAGACAGTATAATTTTTGGAAAATCACAACATATTTCCTTACACGTCATAAGTTGTGGACCCTTGCTTTTTGAAGTTGAGGATATTATCTTAGGTATGTAACGTACCCTCTCTCTCTCTCTTTTACTGTTTTTTGTTTTTTTTTGTTTTTTTGTTATTATAGTTGTAGAGATATGAAATTATTGTAGCGGTTTGCTTTGTCAGCCGTACTTCGGAATTTTCTGACGTTAAATGGAGCCTGAAACTTGCGTAATAAATACTTGGCGTGAAGTGCGATTTGCGGCATAACCAAAAATTAATTGCGTAGATGCAATCCACAGAATATTAACAGAAAAGCTTTAGCACAATGTGCACGACTGACTAGACACATTCAGAGGGTAGGTGCATTCGCGTACGAGTGGTTGCGATCTGATGAGAAAGATCTATCTTAATTTTCTTTGTGTAAAATAATGACGTCGTGACACACTCGGAGATTGCGAACGTACAATCAGGGTAGAGGCACGTACTTTCTACCATTCCCCGTGGCCTGGGTAAAAAAAATTGCAGTTATTTAAATTTAAGAATATTTCTTTCTCAATCGGACTCCTATTTTTATACGAAAAGGAAGATTGCAGGTTCTGAATGTCTCGGCAAAAACACATCGAAATTAATCTTAGCGGCCACCAAAGGAAAGTAGTGAGCACAATCACGTACCTCTATTGTTGAGCAGCGCCGTCGTAAAGATCGTCGCCTCCATCTAAAATTCGCCTTCTCGAATTAACAGAATAATTTTTACTCCATTGGTATGGGATTTAGGCTTGATCTTGACAGAAATTATAAAACACATTTTTCATCATTTAACACCTTCAGTTAACACACACATAGACATGAAACTATACAGTACCTCTTTACGCCAGCACATCAGAACAAAAAGGCTAGTTAATACTAGAAGTAATAAAATAATCTCGAAATTAGTCCTTTGTCTCTCGATGACAAAAAAGTTTTTTAGAGTATTCCTCGGGTATGACAGTCGAACAAATTTTCTTCTTGTATCTTCGAGATTAAATTACAACAGTTTTTTAGTTCCTTTTCATCAATTTCTTTAGTTCCTTTTCAGGTAGGAGATATATACGAAGTTATTAAAAACGCTAAAATGTCTAATACACTTTTCACACATTAGAAATTAGGTATGTTATACATTTCTCTCTAAAAGCCAGTTCTAAGTAGGGACCTCGTGTTCCTAAATGTTTCAGCAGCGGGAACTAATTACTTAACAAAGCGCGAGGCAACGTTCAGGAATTCCCGTAGCGGATGATCCCGTATCCTCCAAAGCGAACGCCGTGCTAGCACGGTTTCCTGCGGGCAATATTCCATGCGCGTGGGAGAATTAGCGTGGCTCACAGCGCCTGCGGCGAGTGACGCAAGCCGGCCGTAGCAGACATGTTGCGTGTCCCGTAATTTCGTAGCAGCGTCGTCACCCGGAGCTTACACCGCTACACCGGCCGGGCTGCGTTCGCCACCGACATCAAACATTACATACGGGGCTTGCCGTTCCGCTCTCAGATGACTTATGCAGCGTGCGGTATCAAACAGATCGTTGTTCGCGGCACGTTAATACTGCGCGCTGATTGGCACATGTCGTGTGCCGCACAACCTATTATTCATTTCTGAGCGTTTGCGCTGTGCTCCGCACGTCCTGTTTGGTGCCCGCAGGTGCCAAATGTTGCGACATTTCAGCGCGGCGCCGGTTTCCGAAAGGGAGGTCGATCGACATTTATTAAACGGTAATTAGTAGTGCCGTACCATATAAGCAGCTTACAGTGTTCAGAACACGGTGTGACGGTACAGTAGCTTTTAGACGTAAGTATCGGACCATGTTCGTTGTTTCACTCCAGCAGTCGAATAAGCTCGTGCAGTACCCGCTGCACCGGTGTACATGATTTTTTTCAAATCAATTGCTTCGTTATTTTCGGACAGGATCCTCCACTTTGTAGCGTAATATGGGTTGCACTGAAACATACTGACAGATTAAATCTGCCTGCAGGGCCGGCAGTTAAATTCGAAAACATGCATTTCGAGGGATACTAACCGAGTTAGCTAAGGCACGATCGACGGCCTGCCCTCACAACATTACCCTCCCCAAAATGGTTCAAATGGCTTTGAGCACCATGGGACTTAACATCTATGGTCATCAGTCCCCTAGAACTTAGAACTACTTATACCTGACTAACCTAAGGATATCACACAACACCCAGTCATCACGAAGCAGAGAAAATCCCTGACACCGCCGGGAATAGAACCCGGGAACCCGGGCGTTGGAAGCGAGAACGCTACCGCACGACCACGAGCTGCGGACTTACCCTCCCCGTTACCTCTCTACTGCCCCCCAGTATTTACAGAATGTCTCCAGTGCTACACGTGAGAAACAAGTATTTTTTCTTTTTGTTCGAAGACTTGTAAAGAACACAGTTTTAATCAGCTTTGTTACTGTCACTAGTAATTTCCAACGTCTCCCTTTTTAATACTGGGAACGGTAGAGTGCAAACCCCAATTTTCTGCATTATTGTTTATCTTCTAGGGTAATATTTTCCCATTTTCACCTGTGATGTCACTAAAGAGAACTGAACTTAGGGGGTCCACTTTTTGTTCTAATTATTTTATTGTTAGAATGTGTATTACACCAGACGTGCTAGCTAACTTTTGTGACTAACTCTGACCTTTCCTTCCCCGAAAAAAATATGTGTCAGTGACCAAATTTATAGAACTATCGAAATTGGATGTTCTGCATACCACATTAACACCGGTTCTCGTGAGATCACCGAAGTTAAGCGCTGTCGTGCGTGGTCGACACTTGGATGGGTTACCATCCAGGCTGCCATGCGCTGTTGCCATTTTTCGGGGTGCACTCCGCCTCTTGAGGACAATAGCGGACCTACTTGACCGAATAGCAGCGGCCTCTGTCAAGATTGCCGTCTTACGACCGAGAAAGCGGTGTGCTGACCCCACGCCCCTCCTATCTGCATCCTCCACCGAGCGTGACATGTCGGTCGGATGGTCCCGGAAGGCCATTCGTGGCCTGAATACGCGGTGCTTTGCATACCACATAGTACATAACGTGTAATGTATTTCTTACTACGGACTGAGAAGATAAACTGACTAGCGCCAACCTAGTGTTTATAAACGCTCGATTTTTGGTAGATGCAGCTGACATAGATGCCACATGCTCGCCGTGACTAGCCTATAGGCTACTTACCGCGTTTCATTCGAGTGGAAAAAAAGAAATGTTATATGCCGGTACAGTTATCGTTAATTGAAGAGCCAGTCATATCAGCTGAGACGGGAAGAAGAGTGAGAGAATCTATCTCTACGAAGCTATTTTGCAAGTAAAGAAAGTGTCATTTATTCCACAGAGAAGGTACCTTGGCTTAACATTCACAGTCAGGGCACTGAAACTAAAAGTTATCTCAATTGCCAATTGTAACGATCGGTCGTTGTCACTTGGCCCCTAACTTCGTGCCGCTCCCGTATGTTTATGTTCTCATTTATTTTTCTTGAATAAACAGGATCTAATAATCGTTTAGGGTTAAATAGGGGCACTGAAAAAATTCCATTTGACCCATATTTTACTTTCAGTTTTCCATTGCATTTGTATTAATAGCATTAATATTAATTAGATTATTCTTAACTCTTTAACGCCAACCGTAACTATGAAACAATATTATTCGCCATAACCAATGTGAATATAGTGTTGATCCGTGTGCAGTGTTATGTGTAGTGATTGTTAATATTATTTACACAAATGAGCGACGAGGTTGTACCTGGACCTTCTAGAAACTGACCATAAAATTTTTTGTAACCTCTGCTACGCATTAATCCATTACATATTCATCACTTTTATAATCCATAAGTTGGCTGCTCTGGGAGAATGAGGCGAGGCTTGTTGGCAGCAGCCAATGTGCTGTGATCGGATCGCAAGTTTACGCTGCCAGCGGCCTCCGCTCAGGGTCACGTAAAAGTGTACGATCACTACCATAGTATTCAATGCTGACAATCGCTTAACGTTGCACGCCTTGCATATTTCGTGCATTCTCCTTGATATTTGTGAATAACGATATCAACACTGAAATTCCGCCAAATTACGACTTTGATCGTCTTAATCATCGTGGCCGCTGTTCTTCAACCATTTTCCATACATGCTCACAACAGTAAGCAAACAAACGACCATCTCCTTCCATTCTGAGTCGCCCGTTTCCGGTCTTCGCACCACAACTACCTTGCTCAAAACCATTCAAGTCCTTGGATTCCCACATTTGCAGCCTGTCGCTAGAATGATTCCCCATTCATCTCTGCTCCAAGTACATAAGCTACTTTCTTACCGTTTGATGTGACCGCAGCACCCCCAGACGGCATTCAGTGTGGTCATAACATCCCAGCTGATCATCGAGTGCGCGCGCACGCGCGCATGCGTGTGTGTGTCTTTCTAAGTGCATGTGTGTGTGTGTGTGTTTTCATGCTGAAGGGGGAAAAGAAAGGCGAAATGCCGAAATGGAATTACCATATGTAGCTTATTTCTGCCAATATGTACCACCACCTTCTCCGGCAGTAAATGCTGTACACCTCAATCAGATCTGCAAAAACCACACAATTCGTTATCTTTGTTTGTTGTATTGTTTTTCCCCTTCATCATATTCAGCTCCCAGTGAAGTTTTCTGTTTGCTGTTGCATGTATCGTAGTGATCTGTTCCTATTTCTGATACCCAATTTTCAGTCATTGTACCTACACTATCTGTGTCTCAAAACCTTTCAATTGACTCCCATCTCCATTTAATTTTGATTGTAAGATTGCTGCCCACTACGAAACCGTACTATCTCTAGTCTTCAAATATTTCCTCTGTTTCATCATTGTCATACTGCAATGTGGACAAATAATTTACAGAGCGGTGGTAGACGTTGGATTCGTTAGAAGGAAACCAAATATTTCACATAGGAACACGATCTGCTACCTACTTCCTCAACATAACAGTGCCCACAATTGTTAGCTAAACTCGCCGATTGCGCTGCAGTTAGCGTACATGTATCGGCATAAAATATCCTCTGACCTCTCATGCTAGTTCACTAAACCCACTCCCAACGAAGTTATCCCTGTCTCCCGTTTCCTCTGAACTTCCCCATAGGAAACGTCTTGGATAATTCTAGCTTGAAATTTAAAAGTTATGTCTTACATGCGAAGGTACCCGCAAATTGGCCATGTTTACGATACTTCAGAATATTTCTCGTACTGTCAGTACACGTGTTGTGTATGTATTGAAATTAAATTTGTTGTTTCACTGCCATCAGACACCCCCCCCCCCCCCCCCCCCACCGGTTGCCGCTGTCAACTTCTTTTCTTCTTCTTGTTTCGAATGGGCTACTTTGGGCCACGCTTGTTCAACTGTTGGGCTTTGATCTTTGCTCAGTGCTGTCGCATCCTCTGTCGGTGTAACTCCTTCCTTTCCTCTGTTCAGGGGCTACCTTTTCTTCGGGACATTTCCTGAAATCCTCGGACTTCGTTCAGGGTGTGTCTCACAGACTGTCGGTTCTGGAGATCAGATATTCCCAGTTCTTTAATGTCCTTCTCGATTTCTGTCAACCAAGTGGTGCAACCTTCTTGTTTTGCCAGGTGGTGAACAGACGGTTGGTCAATCTATTTGGAGGCAATCTTGCAACTTGGCTGTAGAAATCAACCTTTTTTTTCTTGCACAGTCAGAGAGCCTCTAGATATGTTCGTAGAGCTCCGAGTTATGCCGCCTTCTGAATTCCACAGCTTCTTCTACCGTACCTAGGATCTTCCTGAGGATTCTTCTCTCTCTGACTTCCAAATTTTCCATCAGACCTCTCCGGTTCATAGAAAGACATTCCATGGCATACAGGGCTTCTCGTCGTATTACATGTGTAGTGCTTAAGTTCCAGGTTGCGTGACAGGCATTTCTTGTTGTAGGTGTTACGCACCAGGAAGGAAATATTCGAACGGGATGGAAATCGGTAGATATGTACATGTAGAGACAAGCAAAGACTGCAATTTCAGAAAAAATTGATGATTTATTCAAGGGAAGGAACTTCACAAATTGGGCAAGTCAGTATTGCATCCGTTTACTGCTGGCCCTTCTGAAACCAGTTACTCGGTTTGGTGTTGATTGAAAGAGTTCTTATCCGACCTTCTGAGGGATTCCCGCCAAATTAGGTCCAACTGGTGCGTTACATCATAATAGTACCGAGAGTGCTCCATTGGGGGGGGGGGGGGAGGGGGGTCGGAGTTGCGGCGACCTTGATAGCCAAGGAAGGATTAGGCAAGCACAAAAGCAAAGAATAGAACCTCTCGCCGTGTTAGGGCGTGCATTATCTTGCTGAAATGTAAGCCCACGATGCTTTGCCACGAGAAAAACGGAAATTGAGATACGTCGACGCACCGCTGTGCTGTAAGGGTCCGCGGTGGAAACCAAATGGCCTGCTCTAAGAAGAAGTAGCACCCCGGATCATCACTCCAGGATGTCAGGCGGTGTAGCAGCCATAGTCAAGGTGGCATCCCGTCGCTGTCCAGGGTGTCTCTAGACACGTCTTCGCTAGTCAATGGGGCAAATTTCGAAGTAGGTCTCATCACTGAACACAGTTCACTGAGAATGCAGGCCGAAGAAGTGTCTGGAGACACCCTGAACGATGGTGGGATGCCAACCTAATTATCGGCCACCATACGCCAGGCATCCGAGAGTGATGGCCTAGGTTGCCATTTCTTGTCATAGCAGGACCACTGTGTTGGTAGTCTGCGGCACCCTGAAAGCACAGCGGCACTTCGACGATATTCTACTCCCATTTTGTTATCGATTATGACAAGGCATCTAGCGCGCCCGACAGTACGCAACGAGAGTTTCTACTCCTGTATTCCTTGACTTTCGCAAGGCGTTTGATACAGTTCCCCATAGTCGTTTAATGAACAAAGTAAGAGAATATGGACTATCAGACCAATCGTGTAATTGGATTGAAGAGTTCCTAGATAACAGAACGCAGCACGTCATTCTCAATGGAGAGATGTCTTCCGAAGTAAAAGTGATTTAAGGGGTGCCGCAGGGGAGTGTCTAGGATCGTTGCTATTCACAATATATATAAATGACCTTCTGGATAACATAGGAAGTTCACTGAGGCTTTTTGCGGATGATGCTGTAGTACATCGAGAGGTTTTAACAATGGAAAATTGTACTGAGACGCAGAAGGATCTGCAACGAATTGATGCATGGCGCAGGGAATGGCAATTGAATCTCAACGTAGACAAGTGTAATGTGCTGCGAATACATTGAAAGAAGGTCCTGTATCATTTAGCTACAATATATCAGGTCAGCAACTGGAAGCAGTTAATTCCATAAATTGTCTGGGAGTAGGTATTAGCAGTGATTGAAAATGGAATGACCATGTAAATTTAATCGTCAGTAAAGCAGATGCCAGACTGCGATTCATAGGAAAGATCCTAAAGAAATGCAATTCGAAAACAAAGGAAATAGGTTACAGTACGCTTGTTCGCCCACTGCTTGAATACTCCTCAGCAGTGTGGGAACCGTACCAGACAGGGTTGACAGAAGAGCTAGAGAAGATCCCACAGAGAGCAGCGCGCTTCGTTACAGGATCCTTTAGTAATCGCGAAAGCGCTACGGGGATGATAGATAATCTCCAGTGGAAGACTCTGCAAGAGAGACGCTCAGTAGCTCGGTACGGGCTTTTGTTGAAGTTTCGATAACATACCTTCACCGAGGAGTCAAGCAGTATATTGCTCCCTTCTACGTATATCTCGCTAAGAGACCATGAGGTTAAAATCAGAGATAAGAGCCCACATAGAGGTATACCGCCAGTCTTTCTTTCCACGAACAATACGAGACTGGAACACAAGGGAGAATCGATAGAGGTACTGAAGGTACCCTCCGCCACACACCGTCAGGTGACTTGCGGGTTATGGATGTAGACGTAGAGGTATTCGCGCTGTGCAAACTCCACTTGTGCCACCAAGGTCGCCGGATCTCTCTCCAATTGAGAGTTTGGGCAGCGTCCTCTGACCAACTCCGTATTTCGACTATCTAACGCCCCAGCTGGACTGAATTTAGCACATGTCCCTGAGGACATTCAAAATCTCTTTCAATGAAGGGCAACCGAATAACTGCGTGATTTCTTGGACCAATGCGTTATTGACTTAATTTGTGAAGCTCTTTCTTTTGAACGAATCAACCAAATTCTCTTAGTCATACGTTCGTCTGTATATCTACATCACCCTCACATATCCCCCCCCCCTCCCCCCTTTCTCCTGAGTAGAATATTTCTTCCTTCGTGGAATGTCGTTTCTTTTCTTCTTTAGAGTATATTTGTTTATGTTCAGAGTCAAATATCTAACAAAACGCTTCGAAAGTCTGGAGGTTTCTCTACAGTATTATACAATTTTCTGCCGATGCTACTGTTCTATATCCAGTAGATTCACTGAGCTCCAACCGTCACTTTTTAACATTGTGTAGGACAATGATCATATGACACTTTTTTGCGGTACTGCGGGCGTTACTGTTACATCTGTGTATTTGCCTATGCTCTGTTCTGTTTCCCAGTTACTCCCCAGTCCTGTTAAAAAAGTTGATCGAATATTTCGTACTTTCATACCATTGAAATAGCGAAATGCGTAACAGAAGATCGTTATTTGCGGAATACCACGTTGATTCCTATAGAGATTTTCTATCTCAATTAACGTCTTAATACGTGCATTTAAAAAAATTTTCCAAAATTCTACAGTATTCTGACGTCAGACAGAACTGACCGCTGCATTTTTCCAATTCCTTGTAAAGTTTGGTTCTTCCTGTGACTGATCGCAGAAGGAAAGCAAATTACTTCACAGACTCACTGTTTAGAGCTTTATTTGGTGTTCTAGAAAATTCGATCACTTCTCTGAGGATAGGAAGAACGACAACGTAAGTAAGGCTACCTTGCGTGGTGTGGTCGTTGATGTGTATACGTGCACTTTCTCCTCCTGCAGTGACAGCGCTCTCAGGAGAGCTGCAACGCCGAGGCAGGCGGCTGAGTGGTTCGGAATGGCAAAGTGGCCAGGGCCAGGGGCTGGAGAGAGCCCGTGGTCCCCGGGCACCGCGGTGCATCAGCTACCGCAGAGTTTCTCCACAGGTCCATATCTGTCGACGCTACACCTCACCAACTGACGTCACTCCGTCTGAAGCGATCGCTACGGCACACGACGCCAGCAAACAACTGACAGTAGCTGATATTAGTTCGCACTGTGGCAAAGGTGCCAATGGGTTACCTGCGAATAACGGTGTTTTACTTTTTTGTGCGTATACTGTACAGCAGAAAAGGGTGCCCAAATTAGTCCACGGGACTGCCACCTCTAGCAGCAAGATTGGCTCTCACCCAACTGAGCGTCGAAACGAACTGAGCGTGGATAACAGACCCGGGCGCGTCACTCCATGCTGCTTCATTTCTGTGACACAGTACACCAAACATAGTGACAGGCATCTATGACCAGACCTTAGTGTGTGAGGGATCTGGTTAACCTATTGCCTAGTGTTACTGTCGAACACCTTTTGTATTGAAAGAATCAGGACAAAATGGATGCCTTGCATCATCTTCTTAAAAGACAGCGAAGAGCCACAGGGCATAATGAGTATCAAACGTAGCGAGTGATCTTGAAGTTTGCAGCTAAGTCAACCAGACGTGGTCATCATTTGTGCCCAATGGCATTCCACTACGTGCTAGGTGCCTGGCCCCTATAATGACGTCGAATGTAATCTGGTATCGTCCGTCCTTCTCGTAGTCTTCACATGCAGATACGTTTTTCGTGGTGCTGTACACGCAGCCGGAACCTGTGAAACGGCCAAGTCGAGGGTCCCATTGTACAGTGATGTCACAAGCACACAACAGTTGGCGAGCCGCTCTCTGGTTGATGTCGCTCTCCTTCAGTTCAGAAGGCATTCTGCATCGTCTCTGTCGTTTAGTGAAACAAGGAGGCCTTATCGAGTAGTGGACCAGATTTGCGATTGCATTCAAGAGTTCCTTGTTGATAAAACTCAGTACGCCGCTCTTACGGGTTCAAAATCGACAGTTTTAAACATAATTTCTGGAGCACCAACAATAATAATATTTCGAATAATTTGCTAGTCTCTCCGAAATTTCATCCTTGATGCTTCCTGTCTCGGTTAATATTCCAGATACTTGTAACCATTGAAGACTTTAATAATTTATCCATTATAGCTTACATCCCTCACTAATTTTAATTTTTCCTGCTCACCTTCATTACTCCACTTTTTGTTGAACTTATTTCCATGCCTACTTCTTCCATCTCTCTCTTGGAAGTATTTAATTTTTCGTCCAATTTCTGCCCATGTTCTTCCAAAATCATCAACTCATCTGTATCTGGTATGACTTTCGTATCATCTGCTGCTATCCCTTGCCAAATCTTCCTATACTTCCTTGCCAATCGTCTATGCTCGTTGTTAAGTCATTCAGGTATTTTGCCATCAATTATGTCACAATTCTGAGATTTTTGGAGACGTTTGTGATTCTCAGTAGCATTCCGTTTGACAGTTCCTAGCACATTCGCACCCTGCCATTTGTTTTTCCTCGCAATAGCATCACAAGTCGTTTTTGTTGCTATGAATGCTACTGCGAAGATCTTTCTAATATTCCCGTTTCTTTTACACAGCCCGTCTGTTTGGATGAATGACATCTAAAATTCTTGTCCCATGTAGTTCTATGTTATCCCAGATTATTTGCAAAAATTATCTTTTTGTAAATGTTCATGCAGTGTCACAGTAGTACTATTCCACTGTAATTTCCACAGAGTGCCTTGTTAACATACTTGAAGACAGGTATAGTAATTACGTTTGTCGAAACATCAGAAATTTTTCCATATATCCACACTATCCTCATTGTTCTATACAGCCATCGGATTACAATAGGTCCAGCGAATTTAATATTTTCCACTGTGATTTCATGTACTTCTGGAGCTTTGCCATTTTCCATTTCTAATAAAGCTTTCTCTCCCTACAAAATCTTCAAATATTGTCATTCTATTTCGTCTCTGACGGTGGTATTTCTTTTCTTTATCTCATCACGTGCATTTGTTTAATCCTGTCCTTGATATTGTGAAGTATTCTTTACTTACTTTCAAAATTTCTTCTTCCTCCCATTATGGGTTTTCCATGTTTGTTGATGAGTTTTGAAGTATTTTCTTTTTTCTTCCTTCTGTTACCGAATACTCAGTAAAATATCTTTCTGACGTCCTTAATAGTCTCTTCTATTTTGTGCACTTTTCTCAAGACATGATGTTAGTCAACGCTTCCTTATTTCTTACTGCTTTGCTTAGTCGTTTCTATTTGTCTGTGTTATGTTCCGTTCTGTTTTTGAAACATTCTAGCCGTGCATTCTTCTTCTTCTTGACTGCTTTTGCAGTTCTTTCATTCAATCGTGAAGTTTTTGCTTCATGGCATTTGTTGATGTCCTTCCACATGTTTCTTCCGTTACATGGACTAGAGCCAGTTTGAACCTGAATCATTCTTCCTCTGTGTTCCTCATCTCATCTTTGTCGTAAACTCCAGATGTTTATCTCTCGGATTTCTCTATTCTCCAATTACCAGCACTTGATGTTTGGATGTTTTTTTCGTATGTACCTTTTATGAATTTTTTCGATGTCGCTTCCAACAATCTGCACTCTCTGTCGAGAGTTATGCTTGGCATTACTTTCACTTCTGTCAGGCATTTGCTCATTTTTGAAATTACTATTATATCTTGTATCTGGTAAGTTGGAACTATCTCTTCTCTTATACCATACATTAACAGTTATCCAATTACATTTATATCGTAATACCCCAACTTCCTTGATTCTGTGACCTTGTACTTGGTTTCCCATGAGGCTATTGTATCTTCCTGTGAGATAATTCCAAGATTTGCAGGCAATTTTACAGAGGTCTACTGACATGTTTGGCATAGTACACAAACCTAAGTGTTAGGAAGTATTATCTGGAAGTATGTATGTGGTGTGTAGCCTTGCACAGATATGACACGTGTACGATAAGCAGGCCAACACACAAGATAGCAGGAGCTTGCAAAATGTGTGTAAATACACTCCTGGAAATGGAAAAAAGAACACATTGACACCGGTGTGTCAGACCCACCATACTTGCTCCGGACACTGCGAGAAGGCTGTACAAGCAATGATCACACGCACGGCACAGCGGACACACCAGGAACCGCGGTGTTGGCCGTCGAATGGCGCTAGCTGCGCAGCATTTGTGCACCGCCGCCGTCAGTGTCAGCCAGTTTGCCGTGGCATACGGAGCTCCATCGCAGTCCTTAACACTGGTAGCATGCCGCGACAGCGTGGACGTGAACCGTATGTGCAGTTGACGGACCTTGAGCGAGGGCGTATAGTGGGCATGCGGGAGGCCGGGTGGACGTACCGCCGAACTGCTCAACACGTGGGGCGTGAGGTCTCCACAGTACATCGTTGTTGTCGCCAGTGGTCGGCGGAAGGTGCACGTGCCCGTCGACCTCGGACCGGACCGCAGCGACGCACGGATGCACGCCAAGACCGTAGGATCCTACGCAGTGCCGTAGGGGACCGCACCGCCACTTCCCAGCAAATTAGGGACACTGTTGCTCCTGGGGTATCGGCGAGGATCATTCGCAACCGTCTCCATGAAGTTGGGCTACGGTCCCGCACACCGTTAGGCCGTCTTCCGCTCACGCCCCAACATCGTGCAGCCCGCCTCCAGTGGTGTCGCGACAGGCGTGAATGGAGGGACGAATGGAGACGTGTCGTCTTCAGCGATGAGAGTCGCTTCTGCCTTGGTGCCAATGATGGTCGTATGCATGTTTGGCGCCGTGCAGGTGAGCGCCACAATCAGGACTGCATACGACCGAGGCACACAGGGCCAACACCCGGCATCATGGTGTGGGGAGCGATCTCCTACACTGGCCGTACACCACTGGTGATCGTCGAGGGGACACTGAATAGTGCACGGTACATCCAAACCGTCATCGAACCCATCGTTCTACCATTCCTAGACCGGCAAGGGAACTTGCTGTTCCAACAGGACAATGCACGTCCGCATGTATCCCGTGCCACCCAACGTGCTCTAGAAGGTGTAAGTCAACTACCCTGGCCAGCAAGATCTCCGGATCTGTCCCCCATTGAGCATGTTTGGAACTGGATGAAGCGTCGTCTCACGCGGTCTGCACGTCCAGCACGAACGCTGGTCCAACTGAGGCACCAGGTGGAAATGGCATGGCAAGCCGTTCCACAGGACTACATCCAGCATCTCTACGAACGTCTCCATGGGAGAATAGCAGCCTGCATTGCTGCGAAAGGTGGATATACACTGTACTAGTGCCGACATTGTGCATGCTCTGTTGCCTGTGTCTATGTGCCTGTGGTTCTGTCAGTGTGATCATGTGATGTATCTGACCCCAGGAATGTGTCACTAAAGTTTCCCCTTCCTGGGACAATGAATTCACGGTGTCCTTATTTCAATTTCCAGGAGTGTAGAAGAATGAAAATTTTTTGGGTAATGGGCTAAAGAGGAGATTCATTATTGAACTGGGGAGAAAAGAAATTCTTGGTGCAACTTGACAGAAACATTCTTAAACATCAAGGAATAATCAATTCTATAATGTAACAGATGTTGCGGTTAAAAATTGTAGAGGAAGACCATGAGATAAATACAGTACGTTCTGGTCGCAGGAGTTATTCCGATTTGACGAGGTTTGTAAAGGATATACCAACGTGGATTAGTACATCAGACCAGACTTCGGACTGAACTACAACAGAAACAGTATGAACTCAAGGGTAGAAACAATGCACGACAATTTCGGAAAAACCCACAGAAAGTTTGTCAATCTCAAGTGGGACCAAGCAAATTTCGTCTGACGCCGCGTCTTTTGCTAACGAAAGCGTCAATTCGGCGAAGCACTACGAAGGAATTATGACAATGTGTTACTAGTGTGGGGGAGGAGAGGGGTGGAATCAGTAGATGTGGAGAACATGTACATACAAACAGATGGCTACAATTTAAGAAAAATTGGATGATTTATTCAACAGAATTATTATTACATCTCTCACACTTATGCTGGCAGTTACTCGATTTTTAATTTGTTGACAGGGTAATCATGCCAAATTCTGTGGAACTGGAGCGTTACATAGACAAAATCCCGAACTGGGATTTGCTCCCAAATTTCTCAGTGTTCGGCGAACTTGCTGCTCAAGGGTGGGTTTATCAAGCACGAAGAGAAGCAGTAGAAAATCTCGCCGTGTACGGAAGGGCATCATCTTGTTGTAATGCAGGTCCAGGGTGGCTTCCCATGAAGGTAACATAGCAAGGCGTAGAATGTCGTCGGCGTACCGCTTTTCTGTTTTGCTGTAAGGGTGAGGCGGTTGACAACCGAAAGGTTGCTGCTATGAAATGAAAGGGCACCTCAGAGCATCAGTCCTGGCTACCGCTGTCCGGGGCGACTAAAGATACGTCGTCGCTGATCGTCTGGGCTCAGTTCAAAGCAGCACTCCTGAAGACTACTCCAGCCAAAGAGATTCAAATCTGAATATGTCCGACACCACCGCAAGTGGGCTTCTGCAAACAGGCTGGTTGTTTTGCAGAGGTCAATGGCAGTTGGCGTGAGGGACACAGTGACGTACACCCCCTTTCTGTGAACCACCTATTAATGATTCTTGTGAACGCTGAAGCACCAGCTACACGTCGGATCGATGACACTGGTGAATCCACGGCTCAGAGTGCCTCTCTCATTTTTGCTCGGTCCTCATTTTCTGTCTCTCTAAGTCGACCGCTTGCTTCTTGACGCTGTGTTTGGCCATGGTTCACCATTTCCTGCCTAAACCGTTGAATAGTGGCACGACTCCTATTCAAATGTCGACCGATTCGCCAGTGACTCAAAGCAGTTTCTTTGGTCCCAGTTACACGTCCTCTATCAAATGCTGACTGACATCTGAGTACATTGTTCATTCGCCTGTCTGCTTGGTGTAGTGTTTATGTAACAGCGTTTACGAAATGGAATTCGCAAAGACTTCAGGCCCTGTCATCAACCTGTCCCCCGGTTACTCTTCTTGCCATCTGCGATGTGAAACTGCGGTGCTTCGTCACACATTCATCCATCGGCCGCCCAAGTTTACAACTTTGAATTTTCAGCCCAAGTTTACAATTTTGCATTTTCAGTCAGAATAGGAATTTGTGACCAACTTGCATAACACTTTCGTCATACGTCGGTCTTTTTTTTTTTTGTCTCATAGTGTAGTTCCTGTGGAATTTCGATCGAGTTATTTAACGAGGTAGCAGAGTTATGATAAGGTGCCTGAATGACTGTAAAAGCAAAAACGTATGTGTGTAGCCCTAAACACATAGCTGCTGTCATCTTGCTAACGGCAGCGCCCACACCACACTCATGAGGAAGACAGTGAAGAAAGAGAGATATCTGCTTATCGAGAACGTTAAAACAAAATAAATAAATAAAAACAAAAAATATTGCATTTCCCACGGTAACCTGAATGCGTTGAATGAAGTCATTACCAAAACCGTCAATAAAACACAAAATACCTCTGACGTGACGTAACCAGTCTGACACGGTGGGTTAAACGCCCCATTCGTCCATTATTGCACCAAACCTATTGATCCGATTGAAAAAGAATCAATTTCGCAAATAGTCGAACCGTATCACATGCCTTGAAACAGCTATTGTCAACTTTCAAATAACTTACGGGAATTCAGCCAAGTAACACTTTCAGGACCTCCGATATTTCAGCGGGAGAACACCCCGCCATTTTCAAGGCAAATTGCAACGGACAGGCGACGTACATGAAGATTTAAAAGCTCGGTTCCCGGACTGATGCAGGAAAGATAACACACACACACACACACACACACACACACACAGAACACTAGTGCCACCAAAGATGACCGAAGTCAGAGCTATCGATAGTGTGACTACGAACTCGCAGGTGAGGTTGCATTAACTCTGTCCCTCTGTTAAGGATGATCTTGGTCTGCGTAAGGCGGGTGTATATCGCATTCCATGTAGCTGCGACATGGCATATATTGGTCAAACTATCAGGACCGTGCAGGACCGATGTACTGAGCATAAACGGTACACACGATTACAGCACCCAAGTAGAACTGCTATTGCAGAACGTTGCTTGGGTACTGGTCACCCCACGTTATATAATAACACTGAGATAGTGGCATACACGTCCAGCTATTGGGACAGTGTAATTAAGGAGGAAGTTGAGATTAAATTAGAGAGAAACCGCGTTAAAGGGATGGAGGTTTTGGTTTAAACTCTGTTAGGAATCCGGCTCTCTCCCTTGTCAAAAAACAGAGTTACAGAGTCAATGCTACATCACCTGCGAGTTCGTAGTCTCACTATCGATATCTCTGACTTTGCTTATCTTTGGTGGCACTAGTGTTCAGTGTGCGTTATCTTTCTTGCATCAGTCCGAGAACCGAGGTTTTAAATTTGGATGTACGTCGCCTGTCCGTTGCGGTTTGCCTTGAAAATGGCGGGGTGTTCTCCCTCCGAAATATCGGCGGTCACTGAAAGTGTTACCTGGCTGAATTCCCGGGAGTTATTTGAAAGTTGCATACGCCAGAAGAAACTCAGGTCTCAGCTATTGTCACGTTTATGTGTTGTTGGCCCATTCAAAACTTTCATGCCCTCTCTTGGACCTGAAATGACACCAGCACTTCTTGTCGATTATGAAAACAACTGTGAGTGACAAAGTTGACATCTGATCGCCTTACGACCACTGTATTTACCGTGATTTGTGTGGCTGTGAGAGCTGCAGCGTTCCTTGTAGACACGTCCCGGACTTCAAGTTGCTACACCAATAAATCAGAAACACTTACTATGTGGATGTGTGCACGACGAAAAACGTTAGATTACTTCAGTCATTATGTCAAGGCCCATATTGATGCGCCGATTCCGTTAAACAAACTAGCACGTGTTACACACTTCACTTCCACTGTTAATGTCAGCATCATAAATGGGCAAGCGTACTCTTTTAAGGGATTGACATTCCCTCCAGTGAGTTTATCTGACTTTGGTTTACATGAATCCTTCATTCGTATGTACCAGCAACCTGTGACCTGACAAGATCTGCTATCAGTTCACCACAGAGGAACAGAAATTTAGATAAACCTATTGTGTCATAACGGTATACTGACTAGCTTTGAAGCGCCAAATAAGAAGCTCTTCACTTCGTACGCCTCTAAAATATGACGACATAAATGACGAGTATAGAACAGAGATTTTATAAGGTTGCGCACGTAATGAGTAAGCAATATAGCTGAATATCGAGAAATGACTTAATACAAGCTGAATGTAACGTGTTGTAACTACATCTTCTAGATTTTGGCCAAGCTCGTCCTCGAATCGCCATAGTGCCGATATAGGCCAAGTATCCGCGACGCTGTGCAAACACATGCATGCATGAGGATGGTCGATGTATGTCTGGTGTTACGAATGCCTTTCAGGTACGCTGCATGTTGTTTTCTGAAGGCAGCACAACTGCAGAGAAACGGCCCCACAGAGGTTGTAGACACGGGCGATTTGTATCCACAAGCTACCAAACACCTGGAGTGGAAATAAGAAGCGGTCGGTACATTGAAAATATAAAGTTCCTTGTCGTGTTGGACCCATGTACCGATGCTACGACAAGTTGGCGACGGCGGTTGCGGAGTCATCAGCGTCGTAGCAGTCCTGGATGACTTAGAAGCAGTTGGAATCTCAGGTGCGCCGCAGGTGGCTGCACTTTGATCTTCCCATCCCTGGCTCCTAGGGCGCCGTTATACGGTACGTTTTTTGCCTACGGTTGCACAGCCCCGTCGGTATGGGGCACAATGCACTGCTGTATTAGCCTAATTGCTGCTCCATTTCCGACGCAGCTAGGAGCCGGGCGGCCACATGAGTATAGGACAAAAAGACAGCAGGAAATTTTTCCTTCTAAGGAAAATTAGATAAGAATCTGACAGGAGAGATTATCCTAATAACTGCCCGTGTTGTAACGATTTCACAAGTTTCTTCAGATGTGCCGTAGCCATCGGAATCCCCTCATGGGTGATTACATTGCGAAAGAGACTAATCACCGGGTGTACTGACTGCTACTTTTCACTTTTTGTTCCAAGTAGTCCAACTCTCTTTCTGCAAGATGGTGATACGGTGCTTTCTCGGGGCAGTCCGGGTATGATACGGTGCCTGAGCAATCGTCAAACAATAAACGTGGGTGTGGCACATGATGAAAATCCGCATCATATTCATCATGAAGACGTAGAAGAAAGGGGAGAAGCAGGTCATCGAGATTATTGAAGTAGATATTCTGGTTCACATTCACGAAAACCTGATAAGTATACTCAATCATGGTACGAAATCAAAGATCACCTCTCGTCTGAGCTACATCATCCGTCCGCTGCATTTTATACTCCTCGTCGGGCCCTCCAATCATTCGACGCTTTGCTTCGTTTGAATGATTAAAAACCATGTCACTTCATGTTTGTGGCTTCTATGTTGTTCGGCCCACTGAAAAAATCTAGTTCTATTCGAAATACCTGACTCGAAACGTCCATTTCATACAGCTCTTTTCACAAAGACCGCTGGCAAGCTACAAGAGACAGATTTTAATTCATTAATAGCAGTAATTCCTGTACGGTTTGAAACCGATTACCTTCAACAAGCCATGACATTGGCCTTTGGTCCCTGTCAGTTAGCATTTTTATACAACCACTGTTCCTAAGGCTGCAAGTGGTACACCAAATCTTGCAGTCACGGTGCACAGCCTGCGTTGAAACGCCAACAATTTTGGGTGTAGACTGCAAATAATAAAGCTCATTCTACCACTATGTCACGTCTGTACGTCGGCTCATTCTATTGCGCTAATCCCGTACAACCCACTGGCACATATTCCCCAAAGTTACAAGTCAGTGGCGAAGGATCACGTGACCATCTGGTCCCAGTTCTATGCAACCTGATGCGCTTCAAAATGATTGGTGGCTTCTTCTCATGGGATGTGCGTAGTTCACTGAGTCATAGCGCAAGAGGATGGAGGTGCACGCTCTGCTGATCGACGTTTTTCGGTATAATTTTCTGACAAACATTCAGTCCCAATCCCAATAATGACAGATATCAAGGAAACGTAGTTTCGGATTTCTCAGTGTTTGCTCAGTTTACAGTTTAAATAAAGTCAAATACGTATTATCTGCACTGTCATTCCAAGTGAGGGTGTTAGAAACTGTTGATGTTGGTCTGTCCCTCAATGTGCACACTATTACTTGCTGGTAGCATAATTCATTTCGAGTGGAGTACGACATGTAACATTCGTAGCTTTCCCACCTGGTACATTTGAACAACAGTTCCCTCATTAATGACGTTTCTCTTGCCCAGGGCATCCTCGTTTATGTCAAGAACATGTCGGTAGAACCAGACCTGAGGTTGACATCTTTACCTGGCCCACATACTGTGCTCGACGTGAATATTGGTGTACTAAAAGTGGCAGGTCTGTGGCCTACGCGTCCATACGGTCTGTTCGCCATCTATACTGCATGGATATACTTAACGCAGTGGGCAGTATTCGCACTGGACTCCATGTCGCTATATTACTACTGGGGTAACCTTAATATGATAACAGCTGTCTTCTGCAACCTTACGTCTATAACAGCTGGAATTATTAAAATGACTCATTTCTTCCTGTACAAGCCGAAGTATTACATGCTCGTTAACAAACTGGACGCACTGGTCGCTTCCCAACAACGGATTACCGATCCAAATGTAAATTCAAAGTCGATTTTGGGTCAAACGAGCAAACTGAATAAATACTCTACTTATATCATTGTGACATACGGAAATCTGGTTGGGGTGCCTTGGATTGTGCTGCCTTTCGTGATGGACACTGGAGAGACTGAAAGGACCCTTCCAGTGGTGGAGTGGTACGGCATACGGCAAGACAAATCACCCCTTTTCGAAATTGGCTACGTCCTCCAGTGCCTCACCATAATGTACTGGTTTTTCGCAAGTTGGGGTCTGGACCTCTTCTTCGGTGCACTCATGATTCACCTGGCCGGCCAGTTTAAGATTCTCAATAACCGCATTGCCAATGTGGGGCGAAAAGACAACGCTGCATTTAATGGTTCATCTTCTGGAGAAAGTGAAAAGAAAATAATGGATTTCAACAGAGATGTAGTCTCTAGAAAACCTCCTGTTCCACAGCAAGAGGTCACATTGTACACTGAACTCCGTGATTGCATCATCGATCACCAAGAGATGATAAGGTGAGTGTAATTTCACATGTATATCTTTTTCTTACACAAAAAAGTAGAAACGTTGCTTCCCCAAAGCTATACAGTTTTTTTTCGAACTAAATGGGCCTCATGAAGTGCAACAGAAATTACCACCAATTTAGAGGCTTAGGGTAACTCATCTGAAAACGTCCCCATCACTGAATCTCTGTAATGGTGCCTAACGATCTGAATCTGTAGTTCTTAGTAGAAAATTCCTTTTGGTATCTGCGTTGAAAGTTAACTGCATCATCTGTTCCGACAAAAGGCTCACTGCTCTAAAATTTGGAAGGACTGGAAGAGACGTGGAGTTCACTATAGACCGAAAAATTCTTGGAGATCCAGAGAGACCACCTCTCGAGAAAAACAAAGAGCCTAAGGCCATTACATCGCTTTCATACTTTCATGGAGCGGTCTGATCACATTCAAGGGTCCCGAAGAGTACAGAATTGATGACATCATATCACGAATACATTTTCAAAGATTGAGAAAGCTGAAAAACTAGCCGTTATGACGCGAGCCGTAACTGACTACGTAATTATCTCTTGCTATCCAGTCTGAATACGTTTACGAGATCTGCTACTAGTGGTTCAACAGTCCTTGGTATCGTTTACTGGGTCAGTGCTCCAGGAATATAACACAGTAACTTACAGATTCCAAACAAATATATAAAGTGCTTCACGAAATATTTTAAAGATCTTTGCTGACTTTCAGGTGTCATTCACTGCAGCAGTCTTGGTTTTCGTGTGTGATGATCTGTTTACGATGCGGTGGGACTAACATTCCTTGCCAGAAGTAGCAAATCGGCGATCTGTTTTGCGATAGATTCCTAGCTGAAGTTGTGCACCAATTACAACCATAGTTATACGACAACTAATTTTAATGAAAAGGTGTGCTTTGGTGTTCTTTTTCTCAGAAATGGAATTTTTTCCATTCGGTTTGCAGTTTCATGAACGATCTGGAGCAGACAGTCAACTTTGTTGTTCTCGTTCAGTTCTCGGCGGGGACGTTGGTCATTTGTGTGAATCTGTTCCAGGCTGCATTGGTAAGTAAATCAGCTGATTATTATATTACTGAATCATTTCGTGACTGAGTATTCTAAGCACTTGTACTATTATTATTAGGTGTTGCACAAATCTAACAATTACGCAACTTATGACTAATTTCAGAATGTCCAGGACTTTTCTTCGGTGCTCAAAGTTTGCATGTATATGTTTGAGCTCATACTACAGCTTTTTATATACTGTTGGTGCGCTCACGACGTTATGGTGGAGGTACGTAAAACATCACAGGTGTTAATTACCATACAACACATTTTGTTGTTCTTACAAGATGTCTCTCAACAAATGTAATATGTTTAATGAGAGACATGTTGATGTATAGCACTTGGCGCTGTATAGACTTTATCGAATTTTTCTTGTAATCTATGCCAATGTGGATCTTCCTCTGAAATCTGATGTTTACTAAGAAAACAAGCAATGTAGTCAATATCAAAATTGAAAGTTTCTTAAAATGCATTCCTTGCATACCATTACGTAGTTACTGGACAAGAACCAGTTTTACACTTATGATTTCCAATGTATTCAACATAATAGTCTAAATATTGAGTTTGACAAACAAAAGCATGATGATTCTAAGAATGATTACAATTTGATATTGATTTCGTTGTCTGTTTGGTTCACAGACATCAGGTGCCAAAAGATGTTCCACATGAACTAAAAATTTGCGACGTAACTCAATACATTTTGTACAGCAACTGACACTGTATGTAAATAGTCTTTCATTAATATTTAATGTTCTCCCTGCATCTAAAGTACAGATAGTATTATAGTTTAAAATATGTGTTTACAATAGGAAATTCTAATGTAATTACTTTAGTTTTATGCAAGGAATCTCCGTTTGTGCGACATGAGTATGGTGAGAGAGTGCGTTCATTGCCAAGTGTAAAACTGTATGTCTAGGCAGAAATAATATTTGTGAAAACACTGTTATCTATCATCCCCCGGCAGAGAAATTCACTGTGACTTTCCGAAATCGCTGTGGAATATTGTAAACCCGTTAATCTATGCCTCAAGATCTTAAAATTAGGTAAGATTAAGTACCATAAGGTCTCGTAGGTCATTGTTCAAATGACTGTGTTGCATGTTACTTGTGCGTCGGATCGACGTGGACATATTATTTTTACATTGTGGCTGTCAATCGACCTCACCGTGTAATTTGTCAACAACAATACATTTCCAACCGTATTAGCAGCTCTAATGCTATATGTAGATCGGTTTCGTCTTTCAGTTCTCTTAGCAGCTAACTAGTGTTCACCCTGGCTAATAACTTTGTCCTGCTAAAGTCTGAACTTAACGAGAATTTTCCAAACTCTTCCACCAACGGTGACTGGGTCGACATGACAGACGCGTCTTCCAAAGAAATACTTCCTCTCAGCAGATTCTTGTTTAATAGAACCAGCGAGCACCAATTGTGTGTCTGCGATAAATAAATCAGCTCACAATCTCAGTCAATGAGGTAATTTTCTCAGGTCAACAGTTGCTGTCATCCGTCGCTAAGACAACCAGCGATATTAGCGCAGGCAATTACTCAGTCACGGGCACCGCTGGGTAGCTCACATATCTAAGATAACATTACATCACTGTCAAAAATTACCACACCTTTTCACTTTTGAAAACTCTAGATCACGTCAAGAGCGTGTAACTGCATTTCAAAATTTAAGGTGAATCTTAATATTATCTCCAAAACCCAAAGTGGCTTCATCAAAAACGGTCAGTCTAGAAGAGAGACAACCTCCCTTTCGAAACTTCCAGGCAGATTAAAACTGTGTGCCTGACCGAGACTCGAACTCGAGACCTTTGCCTTTCACGGACAAGTGCTCTACCGACTGAGCTACCTAAGCACGACTCACGACCCGTCCTCACAGTTTGCTCACATAGAGCACTTGCCCGCGTAAGGCAAAGGTGCCGAGTTCGAGTCTCGGTCCGGCACACAGTTTTAATCTGCCAGGAAGTTTCATATCACAGCACACTTCGTTGTAGAGTGAAAATCTCATTCTGGAAACATCCCCCAGGCTATGGCTAAGCCATGTCGCGGCAATATTCTTTCTTTCAGGAGTGCTAGTTCTGCGAGGTTCGCAGGAGAGTTTCTATAATGTTTGGAAGGTAGGAGACGAGGTACTGGCAGAAATAAAGCTGTATGGACGGGGCGTGAGTCGTGTTTGGGTAGCTCAGTCAGTAGAGCACTTGCCCGCGAAAGGCAAAGGTCTCGAGTTCGAGTCTCGGTCCGGTACACAGTTTTAATCTGCCAGGAAGTTTCATATCAGCGCACACTCCGCTGCAGAGTGAAAATCTCATTCCGGAACCTCCCTTTCCCTCAACCTCACTCAATTAATAATAGGACTTCTGTTAACTAACTTGATCTGCAAAAGGTTTAACATGATGAGAATTTATAACTAATCTGTTGTACTCTACATCTTGGAACATGGTTAAATACCAAAATCGGTAGATGACTAATGGGACAATAAACAGCTAACGGATAAAATGCATTTTACATTAGCACAATGGCACTTGCAACAAAAAATTCATCAACACATGTCCCCATTAATAACTTCTTCTGTTCAATTTTTATTCGTTCCCAAAAATACATTCGTTTAGTCAATGCAATAACAGGAGCTCTGGTTGTTCACACGTATGAGTGCGAGCCAGTGCTGTGAAGACGCCATTCTTTTTTAATCATAATCAAAGGCGGCTGTGCCGACGATGTCTTTCAGTTTACCACGGCCGTCCGCTCTGCGCGTTAAGGTCACCAGCTTTCAACGAAGCCGTAGCTTGTTGCAGCAAGTCCGCCGCCGTTTCTCCAGCATCCTCGATCTCATGTAACAGACGGAAAGAACAACGCACAATACACACTACTTCTAACATAAAACTATACATATCAAATTTTATATAATGGCCCGACACAGCTTAACTACGTTTCATGTAATATGAAAGTCCCGAGTTCTTGCCACAAACCACGCACCGAAACGTGTCAGTTAAGTAAGGCAGTGCCGGCTAACGATGTGCTGTATTCTATTATAAATATCAACAGATTTGCTGTGGTGATGTAATACCATAACTGATTAGCAGGTACACTATGTGATCAAAAGTATCCGGACACCTGGCTGAAAATGACTTACAAGTTCGTGGTGCCCTCCATCAGTAATGCGAAAATTCAATATGGTGTTGGGCCACACTTAGCTTTGATAAGAAAAACTTTCACTCTCGCGTGCATATCTTCAATCACGTGCTGGATGGTTTCTTGGGGAATGGCAGCCAGTTCTCCAAGAAGTTCTGCACTGAGCAGAGGTATCGATGACGGTCGGTGAGGCTTGGCACGAAGTCGGCGTTCCAAAACATCCCAAAGGTGTTTTATAGAATTCAGGTCAAGACTCTGTGCAGGCCAGTTCATTACAGGGATGTTTTTGTCGTGCAACCATTCCACCTCAGGCCGTGTATTATGAACAGGTGCTCGGTCGTGTTGAAGGATACAATCGACTTCCCCGAATTGCTCTTCAACAGTGGGATGCAAGAACGTGTGAGCCGTGCGCCGATCTTGTTCATGCCGTTTATTGTTTGTCATCTTCTCTTTACGGTACTGCCGCCTCGTTTTCTTATTCCATCTACTGGCGTCATTAACGTCCTGAGTCACCTGCCCGTGAGTGGCAGCAGTAGCGCTTATCGATAAATGCACTGTCATACTGTCTCAGGAGCGACCGCTAGTATTTCCAGGTCGTCGTCTGTCGGGTGTGCAGTGGCGGACGTACCAACAGTGGAGTCAGTCGGGGGACGGACCAGCAGTGCATTCGGGGACGGAGCGCCAGTGAGTTGCCGACAACTAGTGCTGGCGACACACATGAACTGTCCAACGGAAGGAGATTGGAGCGGGACAACCGTTGGTTGGTCGATCCGTTGGTCGTCTCATCGGGCGACGTGTATTTTGGTCTTTTGAGCGTTTCTGGGCCTCGTCGGTTGGTCACCTTGCCGGACGTGGGTCGGTTCCTTCAGACGTCTTCAGATGTTGTTTCGTCATCTTCCCACTCGCATCGACGACGACATTTGGAGGCCACCACGTTTTTATTTCCCCTTCACACGCGGGTCCAAATTTCTACTGGATTCTTGGAAGCTAATATAGAGTTTTTCTGCCAATCGTCCGTCCATTGATATAGCAACGTCGATCGTGTAACTATGTGTTGCACAGTTAACTGATTGCAACATTGCGACAGTGTTTCTCTCCCCTTTCGTGGATAGTGTTCTGTCACAAGAAAGTTCATAGTTGAACTGACTCTGATCATAGTTCCATACAGAACTAATATCGATGTTTTCTCTCGTGATATTCTCATTGACGTCAGCAACAAACGTTTGAACTCTTTCAATCAGCTCTTCTTCATGATCCTTATCTTTTCGTGCTTGGAGCATAGTGATACGACGTGATGTTACTCTAAACTCGGGTGCATCTGTAGATCTAGCTATTTTTTTTCACTACACTCAGCAGGTGTATCATCAATTCTTGGTGCAGTAAACTTTATTACAACAGCAATTAATATACGATCAGAAAGAATAACTTTAGATCAAACACTTTTATTTGTTTGCTCTGTAGCTGTAGTAATAAATCCTATTGAAGCTGTAAAGTTTGTACCCCCGAGATTAGTGGCTACGTCCAATGCCCAATGTTGTAAATGCCAATAATGAACGGCGGAACCGCATTCTCACGCTTCATCGAATTTCGCCATTATACGCTCCTTGATGGTCTTCAACAGCAGTGTACGATTTCCTTTGAAAACTGTATTTCCTTCTCGTTTCTTTGCCACGTAATCCAGTATGTTTTTCATATTGCTTTTAGACTTCAGTTTAGGGTATCTTTTCAGAAGCTTCTTGTTTGTATCGATACCTCTTACGTTATAATCATCGTACCTGTTCTCCAGTGTGTTGTCATCAAACGACGTGATGATACTTGCAATTTTAAGTTTCTTCTTGGGAGATGGTTGGTATTCACTGTCACTACTTCCATCGCCTCTTCCCGCACTTGCCGTAGCACTACCGTTTGCAATGAGTTGTTCGTCATTATCATCCCTATCATCACCATTATGTGTTAGTGTTACAACAGTATCTGTTTCTAACTTATGCTCATATTTCTGCACTATAATAGATACTAGAAAACATGCGAATGATTCGTCTTCTACACCAATACCATCTTTACGAAGAAGGGTTCTTCGTAACTTCATCTCAACCAATCGCAATACATTAGCAGGATTGATTACCAATAGCCGAGCCATCTGACGCTTCAATACACAAATAATGTCACAAAACGCAACTTCAGAGGCACACTGCACCGTCCCTACTGGCCCCGACTGGCATACCGGCAGGTCAGTGTGCAATGCGGCATGACATACGCAGAGGCCTCTAACGGACGACTGCAGAGTGTTGCGGGAGTATCACTAGTGCAATAAGAGACCTTTACATTATTTCTCACACGATTTTGGTGTATTTGTGTTTGTTCGAGCCCAAGTACTTTCCTGGTAAGACGATATTCCACAAGCACGCATTCCATAAGCATGCTGTTTCACTACAACGTGTTTGTGTAGTACAGTGTCAAAATCCTTTTGGAAATCTAGAAGCACGGAATCAATTAGAAAACAGTTGTCAATGCCACGCAATACCTCGTGCGTGTAAAGACCTAGTTGCGTTTCGCGAGAACGATATTTCCCAAATACGTGTTGACTGTGTTTCAATAGTTTGTTCTCTTCGAGGTAATTCATAATGTTCGAACACAATACATGTTCCAAAAACCTGCAGCCTATCGACGTTATTGATGTGGACCGACAACCTTCTCTTGTGCCAACCACTTCACCCTACGCCCTGAGTAACTTGCCGATGTATTCGAGTCTCTGTCTTCCCCTACGGTTGTTACCCTCTATAGCACTGTGTAACAAATTGTAAGTTATTCCCTGATACCTTAACACATCTCCTACAGTGCTATACCTGCTTCTTTGCACCTTTTCACTGTTTTTCGTATTTCACATTCACCGCCGATTATGTGGAAATCCTCCTCATTCCTTATCTTATGATTCAGCCACATCTTCCCTATTTTTCTTTAGCACCACATATCAGACTCTTGGATTCAATTCTGTTCCGGTTTTCCCGCAGTCCATGGATTCATTGCCATACAATGCTGTGCTCGTAATGTAGAATTTCACAAATTTCTTCGGCGTATTTATGTCTACGCTAGATAGCAGCGGACTTCTCTTGGTCAGGAATGCCCCTTGGCCTGCGCTAGTCCGTTTTTCATATCCTCCTTGTTTCGTCCAACATGGGTTCTTTTGCTTCCAAGGTAGCAGAATTCCTTGACTTCCTCTACTTCTCAATCACATCTTTTGATGTTAATATGCAGGCCAGTCTCATATGTACCACTTTTCTTTACTTTTCTATATCTTATTTTTTTTCTCCATCCATACTCTGTACTCATTAGACTGTTCATTCCATTCAACAGATCCTGTAATGCTTCTTCACCCTCACCAAGAGTAGCAATGCCATCAATGTCTCTTATCATTGATGTCCTTTCGAGCTGATTCTTCGTTTCACTCTTGAAACTTTCATTTATATCGTCATTGAATTTCCTACGTATAGATTGACCAGCTGGTGCGAAAGCCTACATTTCTCTCTTATATTCTTTTATTCCGAGCTCTTCATTCTAGGTCCTCCAGTTTTATTTGTCACTCTTGTTTCTTGTACATATTGTATATTAGCCGTGTTTATCTATAGCCACATTTCCTTAGAATTTGGAACATACTGCACCATTCCATCCTCTCGAACGCTCTTCCCAGACGGAGAAATCCTATGAACACATCTTTATTTTTCTTCAGTCCTGATTCCATCATCAAGAGCAATGTCAGTAGTGCCTCTCTGGTATCTTTACTTTTCCTAAATGCAAACTGATCGGTATCTAACATGTTCTCAGTTTTCTTTCCCATTCGTCTTGATACAATTCTTGTCAGAAACTTTGATGCATGAGCTGTTAAGTTGATTTTTCTGTAATTCTCGCAGTTATTTAACTTTACTACTTCGTAATTGAGCGGATAACATATTTTCGAAAATCTGATGGTCCGTCACCAGTCTCATAGATTCTTCTCTCCGTCTTTAATAGTCGTTTGATCGCCGCTCCCCCCCCCCCCCCCCCCCAATTATTTTAGGAATTGTGGTGGAAAATTTTGTACCCTTTGTGTTGTTTTTCTATCCCAAGCCTTCCTAAGCTGTTTTAAATCCTGCGCTAATACTAGATCCCCTATTTCCCTCACATCGACTACAATTTCTCCTTCTATCACGTCATCAGACAGTTGTCCCCCTTACACAGGCCTTTGAAGCATTGTTTCCTATTATCCGCTCTGTCCTTTTCGCTTGATAGTGAAATCCCAATAATGTTGCAATCGTTGCTTTTGATTTCGGTGAAGGCTATTTTGACTTTACTATACGCTGCGTAAGTTCTTCCGGTATTCATTTCTTCTTCTATTCCTTCACATTTTTCCCGCTGCCATCCCACCTTGCCTTCCTTGTAGTTTTTTATTTATTTCATTACTAAGAGATTTCCCCTAGAGTACCCTAATATTTTCAACAATTAATGCACTATACTACACTTTTTAATTTGAATCTTGAGTCGTCGTTTTTGATCAGTTTTTGTTATAATCTGCCGTCCGAATGGGACTTGTAAAGTACATTACCAGTATATTCCAACGCTTTTCAGTCAAAGCCATCATCGGTAGTCAGAACTAAAGGATACTTTTACGTAGAATCGCATCACTAGTCTGAGTACGTAAATGAACCATCCATAAAGAGCTCTCACTAGCATGTTTAAAGCATATACAGGGAAATAATGCAGACTTCCTGCCATGTTCTAACAAGGTGCGATGTATTAGCGAAATCCATTCATTAGAGGAGATTACTAAATGAAATGAGTTCTGTCTTCTAACGTGGGGCATTTACCTCTAAAGCTACGACCAGGAATTTCGGTAGCTTGCAAATACTAAATGAATCTCTCACCTTCAAATCCCTCTGAGTAAATCAGTATTACAAAAGGTTTTGCTGAGTTATGTACACTCCTGGAAATGGAAAAAAGAACACATTGACACCGGTGTGTCAGACCCACCATACTTGCTCCGGACACTGCGAGAGGGCTGTACAAGCAATGAACACAAGCACGGCACAGCGGACACACCAGGAACCGCGGTGTTGGCCGTCGAATGGCGCTAGCTGCGCAGCATTTGTGCATCGCCGCCGTCAGTGTCAGCCAGTTTGCCGTGGCATACGGAGCTCCATCGCAGTCTTTAACACTGGTAGCATGCCGCGACAGCGTGGACGTGAACCGTATGTGCAGTTGACGGACTTTGAGCGAGGGCGTATAGTGGGCATGCGGGAGGCCGGGTGGACGTACCGCCGAATTGCTCAACACGTGGGGCGTGAGGTCCCCACAGTACATCGATGTTGTCGCCAGTGTTCGGCGGAAGGTGCACGTGCCCGTCGACCTGGGACCGGACCTCAGCGGCGCACGGAATCATGCCAAGACCGTAGGATCCTACGCAGTGCCGTAGGGGACCGCACCACCACTTCCCAGCAAATTAGGGACACTGTTGCTCCTGGGATATCGGCGAGGACCATTCGCAACCGTCTCCATGAAGCTGGGCTACGGTCCCGCACACCGTTAGGCCGTCTTGCAGCCCGCCTCTAGTGGTGTCGCGACAGGCGTGAATGGAGGGACGAATGGAGACGTGTCGTCTTCAGCGATGAGAGTCGCTTCTGCCTTGGTGCCAATGATGGTCGTATGCGTGTTTGGCGCCGTGCAGGTGAGCGCCACAATCAGGACTGCATACGACCGAGGCACACAGGGCCAACACCCGGCATCATGGTGTGGGGAGCGATCTCCTACACTGGCCGTACACCACTGGTGATCGTCGAGGGGACACTGAATAGTGCACGGTACATCCAAACCGTCATCGAACCCATCGTTCTACCATTCCTAGACCGGCAAGGGAACTTGCTGTTCCAACAGGACAATGCACGTCCGCATGTATCCTGTGCCACCCAACGTGCTCTAGAAGGTGTAAGTCAACTACCCTGGCCAGCAAGATCTCCGGATCTGTCCCCCATTGAGCATGTTTGGGACTGGATGAAGCGTCGTCTCACGCGGTCTGCACGTCCAGCACGAACGCTGGTCCAACTGAGGCGCCAGGTGGAAATGGCATGGCAAGCCGTTCCACAGGACTACATCCAGCATCTCTACGATCGTCTCCATGGGAGAATAGCAGCCTGCATTTGCGAAAGGTGGATATACACTGTACTAGTGCCGACATTGTGCATGCTCTGTTGCCTGTGTCTATGTGCCTGTGGTTCTGTCAGTGTGATCATGTGATGTATCTGACCCCAGGAATGTGTCAATAAAGTTTCCCCTTCCTGGGACAATGAATTCACGGTGTTCTTATTTCAATTTCCAGGAGTGTATATCCTAGGCTGGAATTACCATTTCAGCGACTGATGTCGTTTATAATCAACATTTATTAGTATTACCGTAGCATGAAATTTGACCCCATTTGAATGTTTTTGTCATTTCTGATATGCAGTAACGAGGCTTCTTTTTGGAAAATCATTGAAGTCTACACTACATTTCAGAGCGAGCGCCTGTGCACATCAGCGTACTTCAGCGAATGGACGGGCGCACCACGACGTTTCACCACAGCACTGCACATCCTCATGGCCCGTGCTCAGAAACCGCTTACCGTCTCCGCAGGCCGTATATACACCATCAATAGATCAACTTTCGTCTCGGTAAGCTGCAGATTAAGCTGTCGTACTAAGATAGTTCAGCACGTATCAATTTCTTCAGTAGTTGGTAAATTGTCAATCGTCTGCTTTGATTTGACGAGAGAGACACATTCAGAATACTTATAAATTAGCATGTACTGCGGCGAAGCAATTGAAACAATATGCCATTGATGGAAGAAATTGTGGTTGCCCGACTGTGAAAATCAAACAATAGAAAGACGGTGACACCTAATACCTCTTCAGTAGATTTTTCCCCGTTGTCCGGGAATCGAAATCCTTCCTTCATGTATCACGGAGCGATTGATTGCATACTCCTAATAATTATCTGCAAATCATAATTGTGTATAAAACTCCACCTTCATCCTCAAATATCTATTGTTTTCCATATTCTAAAATAGGGTTTTCATAACAGTGAGCCTGATCCGATCACTATAACGTACTCTGTTTAAACGTTGTCAACACACATGACAGAACTGGGAACACAACTCGCTAGAGTTTCCTTGCTTGAAGTAAATACACGAAACAGATCCTAAACTGTTCATTCTCCCTAAAATGCTAATACAAGAATAAAACTGTTGTCATTACACCCTCCTTTTTCCAGGACAACGCGTCTCTTCTTCTGCTCTTGTGACTAACAATACTAGAAAAATATTCTCCTTCGTACATCACAAAAATGGCACTATAAAAGAGTGTCCATACTCCGATGAAGAGAAACTGTATTCATTGAAACTTCTGAGGCTGGCAATACTGCAGATGATCCCTGCTTCCAACACTCCAATAACAGACGAAACCTACGTGCATTACTTCCTTTTATATTTATTTGTTCTACTCCTACATCTACATCAGCAATTCACAACTGTCCAGCCTACAGTTCATCGAACCATCTTTAAGCTACTTCCCTATCGCTCCACACTCTAGCATAGCCCGGGGAAAAGGAACACTTAAATCTTTCCATGTGTGGTCTGATTTCTCTTATTATACTATGGTGACAATTTCTCCCTATACATATTTGCACAATCTGAGGAGAAAGTTGGTGACTCAAATTTGATGAGAAGGTCCTGCCGCAGTGAAAAACACCATTGTTTCAATTACTGCCACTCATATTCGTGTATCATATTCGTGGGACACTTTTCTCTATTTCCTGTGTGATGCTGGTCCCAAACCGCACAGAGAGGATGGACAAACGTCGTGTAGCATAGTGTAGTGTAGTGTAAACAGTCTCTGTAGGAGACCTGCTACATTTTCTAAGTGTTCTGCCAATAAATCGCAGTCTGTGATTTGCTTTCCCCACAACATTTTCTATGTGGTTGTTCCAGTTTAAGCTACTCGTAATTGTAATCCCTAACTATTTTGTTGAATTTACGACCTTAAGATTATTTATTGTGTAACTTAAACTTAGAGGAATCTTTTTAGTGCTCATGCGGGTGACTTGGCGCATTTCATAGTTTTAAGTCATTTTTCGCATTTTTCACCACACACGTGTCTTGTCTAAATCATTTTGAAACATTTTTTTGTCCATGTGATGACTTTACGTGACGGAAAATGACAGTGTCATCTGAAAACAGTATATGAGGGCTGCTCAGATTGTTCCAAAATCGTTTATGTAGATCAGAAACAACGGAGGTGTTCCTGAAACAGATTATCATTCCAACTAAGTCTTACAGATACGATAAAATATAGTAGCTGTATTCAAGTACTGAATAGTCTCAAAGAAATGGTTCAAATGGCTCTGAGCACTATGGGACTTAACATCTGTGGTCATCAGTACCCTAGAACTTAGAACTACTTAAACCTAACTAACCTAAGGACATCACACACATCCATGCCAGAGGCAGGAATCGAACCTGCGACCGTAGCAGTTGCGCGGCTCCGGGCTGAGCGCCTAGAACCGCGAGACCACCGCGGCCGGCGAATAGTCTCAAATCACTGTATTAAGAAAATGTGTAAATAACGAATATTTGAAGTTTTGGAGCGACTTTTGAATCACGGTACCGCCATGTTTGCGCTATCAGTAGACAGCAATCGACAATTTAGACTGAATTTCGACACTGTCAAACGATGGCACGTGATTCATTTTGGAAAATTCTTTTTTAAGCACATCATTATCGCACTGCATGAACTTAGAGCCTCATAAGGTAAACCTTCCTCTTAACGTAAGTAAAAGAGTAAAAGAAAACCTTTTGTAGATTGGTGGATCGCGTGAGGGGGTGTATTTTATCTGTTAGTCGGCATTTTTTAAATGCTGATTATGTGTTCATTTTAGAATAAACAGTTTCAAGTAGTTTACAGAGTTATATGTAGGAAACTAACTTTTACTATCTTTCGCTATAGCTCTGTGCGGCAACCTGTTTCTTTAAACAATCAAAATACACACTTCTTGAACACGAAATACAGGAGTATTCCACTCCGTGGAAGAAACTTTTTTTTTTGAAGATACTTATGTGGTATCTTTGAACAGATACTGGAGCTCAGCTTCTGTCTACAACTACGCACCATGCTCATCTTAAAATTAACAGACCCGATTTCAGTTTTTAGACGCAAATCAAAATATTCGAAAAGATAAAATAATGAAAATGATATCTAAGATGATTTTCCTTGATTTTCATCGGTTAATACTGTCGAATGAAGCTGATTTGCCTTGAAATAAAATAAAAACCTGTTACTGAAATGTAATAAACAGTATTTCGGAACATACTTTCAAGCAGGTTATTTACGAAATTTGCGTGTAATGCTTACACTTTAAGAGCCAAATTTCCTGCCAAAAAAAGTATCTTTGGGGAATAGGATCAAATTTTCTTTTTTCTTTTGATAGTATGTTGAGAAAATTCAAGCCATTAAAATTCATCAGCTCTGTGTATCAATAAAGAAGAGTAACTACTGCTTAGTGCTAATGTTCTACTAGCATTAAATCCTCCCCAAGTGTCTTGAGTTTTCTGCAGTCATTTCAGCAAACAATGAATAAAATGATAAGTACATGAACACCCTAGCTGCAAAAAGGCGTTGATATACTTTATTGGGGACATGTTGAAATTGTGTGCCCCAACCGGGACTCGAAGCCGGGATCTCCTGCTTACGAGATAGACGCTCTATCCATCTCAGCCACCGAGGGCACAGAGGACAGTCCGCCTGCAGGGACTTATCCTTAGCACGCTCCCCGTGAGATCCACATTCCCAACATGTCCACACCACTACATTCGTAGTGCGCCTAATGGATGTTTATCCATCATACTCAATATCATGTATCAGTAAAGAAGAGTAACTACTGCTTAGTGCTAATGTTCTACTAGCATTAAATCCTCCCCAAGTGTCTTGAGTTTTCTGCAGTCATTTCAGCAAACAATGAATAAAATGATAAGTACATGAACACCCTAGCTGCAAAAAGGCGTTGATATACTTTATTGGGGACATGTTGAAATTGTGTGCCCCAACCGGGACTCGAAGCCGGGATCTCCTGCTTACGAGATAGACGCTCTATCCATCTCAGCCACCGAGGGCACAGAGGACAGTCCGCCTGCAGGGACTTATCCTTAGCACGCTCCCCGTGAGATCCACATTCCCAACATGTCCACACCACTACATTCGTAGTGCGCCTAATGGATGTTTATCCATCATACTCATTACTCGTGGCAGATTAATCTACCAAGTCCCGTACGAGTTCTGGCATAGCGAGTGCGCTCGCAGAAGAAGGTCAATGGCCGGGAAGCCATATTTTAACTATATATGACGGTAGTATCTGTTCCAGAATGAACAGTTACCGTTGATGACCTTGCAGCTTTGCTGGAAATGAAATGATAAGTAAATGGACACCCTAGCTGCAAACAGGCGTTCATATACTTCATTGTGGACATGTTGAAAATGGGTGCCCCGACTGGGACTCGAAACCGGGATCTTCTGTTTACATGGCAGACACTCTATCCATCTGAGCCATCGGTGGCACATAGTGCGCTTGCAGGGACTTATCATTTGGTGTGGACAAGTTGTGAATGTGGGTCTCACGGGGAGCGTGCAAAGGATGATTCCCTACAGGAGCACTATCGTCTGTGCCCTTGGTGCTCCTGTCTTCTCCTGTAGTTTACGATTCCCTCCAATGGAACTGAAATTGGCACTTGATGCCATACTTCCTGTCTCTTCTTCAATACTCTCCACATCTTTCTCTGCCAACCCATTCCGTGGAGACACTCCTTATTTCTTATCTTACCAATACTACTAATTTTCAGCGTCCTTCCATATCCAAGACACTTCGATTCAATTCTTTTCAGATTTTCTTACAGACCATGATTCACATCCGTGCAGTGCTGTGCTTAAATGTACGTTTTCGGAAATTCCTTCCTCGAATTAAATCATACGATTGACATGGCTGACTTATTTTTGAGTGGAATTCCCTGTTTTCCTCTGTTAGTGTACTCTTTATGTCCTCCTTCCTTCGTCTATTACTTTCCAGGTAGGAGAATTCTTTCGCTTTGTCTGCTTCGTGATCCCCAAATTCATAATATCATAGTAATGGCCAACTTAATATGCACTCACTGTAATCGTCATCGTTTAAAAACCTAGCAGAACGTAGTGGCTGATGTCCACTGTTACATTATCAGGAGAACGATGAAACAATTCTAGAAATTCTACCCAGCATCATTCCTTAGTTATTTACTGATAGGTGCGCTAGTAGTAAGGTTAAAATATGAGGTACAGCATAATCACATAGTTGTATAATTCCAGTTTCAGTCAGTGCAGCTGTGAGTAATAGTTTGTGACGTGTTTGTTTCAGCTTATCAACGCTTCGTATTCCTACTACGCTATTCTGCGCCAGATGAGCGATCGCTGATGACATAGCAGTTTCGTGAGAAACTGGACATGAATAAAGGTGACGTGATTGTGGAGGTCCGAACACACAACTGAAATAAGAAGCCAATTTGGAATTATTTGTGGTCATGATGCACATGTAACATACTAAGTCACTTGCAACTGAAATGAGATTAAATGACTGTGCCGAGAATGAGTAATGCATTAATCTCAGTTTTCGGTTTGACTAACAATTTCTCCTTAGACATTTCTTCCTAAGCTATTTAGTCACTTCAAGACTGATCACCTGAACTTGTTTCGCATTGCAGTCGAAGAACTCATCTAGTACTTTTCGAAAAAGACAACCAACTTATACCGTAAATGTAGAAGACCCAAGCATTTCAACGGCTATTTCTGAATGCTTGGACGAATCTGAATCTAGGACTGCTTCTGAGGGCGAAATTGATTCAGCATATAGAAGAGCTATGTTGGACAGCTCAGAATCGAGAAAGCAGTGACAAACCTTGGGCTCGCAGAGATGGGGCCCCTCCACGCCCGCACCAACGTGGGGACCAAACCAAAAGTTCTACTGTCACCTCCGTCAACATGTTAGTTGTCTAGTAAATGGATCACAGGATGCTGAGCTGTGATGTTATCCGTGCGTCTGGGTAAGACTACGCATTAACACGGTCCACCAGGTGATAGATGATGGACGAAGCGCGAGTGAGGATAGCAATTTGAAGAGCAGAGGAAAAAAAAGTGCCAAGGCTCGTGCCATGGGATAAAAACCTCTGCGACAGTGGGATGGGTAGTAGAGCTGTAGTGGCTTACTAGCTGCGATAGTTCATGCAAGGTTGGATTTGTTGGTATGGGTATCATGATTCATTACCATGGCAAGCGTTGGCGATGTATCCCAGTTCCTGCAGCCGCTACGTTCCTAGAACAATCAAGATCTTTATACAGTAGTGGGAGATCGGCCATAGATCATCTCACTGTGTAGGGGATGTGTGGAGCTGGTCTGCATGCAGTGTACGGTACGGCTCCCCTGCGTGGTGCCAGTTTTTCGGTATTCCACCTGGATATCCAGTAATGGCGTCTGATTAACAGGGGTTCACCTGTACGGTTGTGTTTGCGTGTGCTAGGCAATAGATATTAGGTACTTACAAGTACGTCTTTTGGTCTTTTATCTTCCCATCTATGGTTGTGGTCGTAGTTCCCCAGATTCAGAATAAACGGGTTCTGCGAATGTCTGGAGTTTCTGTACAGTCTTGTGGTGAGTTTGTGGATTACCTCCTTTACAGTCTCAAGCCGGTATTCCCGGTAAAGGTCCGTGATGCGTGTGTATCGTGGAGCATTGCTTATGATTTTGAGTACTTTGTTTTGTATGAGGTGCAGACGGCGCAGGCGTGTAGGCGCAGAGTATCCCCAGACAGGAGCTGCGTACGACATCAGAGGTCGAATAAGTGTCATGTACACTGGACCTCGACACCCTTCTCTTCAGTGTGCTACGCCTGTTGAGCATAGAGTAGAGATGTTTGAGCCTCGCGCTAGCTCGGTTGGTCATGTGTTGTATGTGGTCCCCCCCCCCCCCCCCCCCAGAGTAATTTCCGGTCCAGCCAGACACTGAGGTATTTTACTTTCTCACGGAAACGTATTGAGCGTGCATATAGAGTTTTTGGTCTGCTATATCGGTGTTTGCGCAGTTGCTTCGGTCTTCTAGTGAACAGAACGGCTTCGCACTTGTCGACGTTTACTCTAACCCGCCATTTCTCCAACCAAGGCTCAGCCACTCTGAGTGCACTCTGTAAGCGCGACGTAATGTTTCATGGCTTCCAATCTTGCGCGAGGATGGCTGTGTCTGCATGCAGTGTACGGTACGGCTTCCCTGCGTGGTGCCAGTTTTTCGGCAATCCGCGTAGATTGTCATCGTTGTGTTGTGTGTGGTTGGGAGATCGTTTATGTAGAGGTTAAACAGTAGGGGCCCTAGGATGCTTCCCTGGGGTACTCCCGCGTTTATACGTCAGTGTTGAAACTCCTGCCTGCGAGGTATGAATGCATTAGACGCACCAGCCCGTCGGGGAATCCCGCGTCGCTGAGTTTGCGAATGAGGTCGTTGTGCCATAGACGATCGAATGCCTTTTCGATGTCCAGGAACACCGCCCCTGTAGCTTTGTTTATGTTGAAGCCATGTGTTATATGTTCAACGACCCGTAACAGTAGTTGTGTTGTGGAGCGGTGATTCCTGAAGCCGAATTGCTTCGGTCTCAGGATGTCATTTGTTATGCAGTGCCTAGTGATGCGTTTGAGAATCACCTTCTCAACAATCTTACTGAGCGAGCTCAGAAGGCTGATGAGTCGGTAATTTTGTGGGAGGCTGTGGTCTTTCCCGGCTTCCTAAACATCAGGACCCTGACCGTCTTCCAAAAGGCGGAGAAGTGTTGGTGTTTTAGAATGGCATTCGTTATGTGAGTTAGGTACTCAGTAGCTTTATCCGTGAACTCCTGGAGGACGCGGTTTTGAATGCCTTCACGACCAGGGGCTTTCCTAGCAGCGGAATGCATTACAGCCCAGGAGACTTCGGCTGTGATAGCATGTCGAATGTCGTCGCGCGATTGTTGGGCTAGAATGCGTGTAACCTCTTGGTCAGTAGCAAGTGTGAACACTGGATCTGATGGTACCAGGTTCGGTGTGAATGACGCTGCGAGTATGCAGGTCCGTCAGGCCCTTGAAGCGTTGGGGTATATATTTTCTCCCTGGTGAAGTGCGTGTAAATAAAGTGAGCTTTTACCAAGGGCAGCCTGGACCGCTAATACAGCTCAAGCTGCAAATTCAAATAATGTATCGAGTATACCCCAGCCTGCAAATGCAATTTATATACAAACCACAACACAGCCTGAAAATGCTAATAATCTAGCAAGTTCAGCCCACCCTTCAAATTTTTTATCTGATGCGATGGAACGCAGCAGAGAAAGACACCACCTCCTTCTAGCAGAAAGCTTAATCAATATACAATGGAAATTTCTCCACGTCCTGTTATGGAAAAAATAAAGGAACGATATAATATTCTTGGAGTTACTTCGTCACAAATAATATTGTCATGAAAGAGTTCATTGCAAAAATGGCCTTTTCTTACGTGATTAACTGGGAACTATGAATAAAAGGGCAGCAGGCAGATTCCGCATTTCCAGATTTCCGGAATACGTTTGACACGGTGCCCCATTGCGGGGTGTTAAAGAAGGTGCGACCATATCGAATACGTTCGTATGTACGTAAGTGGCTCGAAGACTTCTTAAGGTACAGAACCCAGTATGGCGTCCTCGACGGTGAGTGTTCAGCGTTAGGAGTACGCTAGCGAAGAGTGAAAGGACATACGATATTCATATGCTTATCGGGAAATGTTTGGCAGACAAGGTGGACAGCAGTCTGCGGTTTTTTGTTGATGACGCTACGATGTACAGTAAGATATCGAAGTTGCATGACTGTAGGGTGATACATGATGACTTAGACAAATTTTGTATGCGGTGTGATGGATGCTAGCTGGCTCTAAATGTGAAAAATGTAAATTTATGTAGATGAATAGGAAAAACTAACCCGTAATGCTCGGACACATCACTAGTTGTGTCCTGCATGACACGGCCACGTCGTTTATCTTGGCGTAAGGATACTAAGCGATATAAAATGGGAAGAGGATTTGAGAAATGAGGTCTACTGGAAGAATTCTAGGAAAGTGTGGTTCATCTGTAAGGGAGACCGCATGTACGACACTAGTACGACTTATTCTTGAGTGCTGCTCGACTATTTGTGATCCATTGCACGGCGGATTAAGGCAAGACATCGAATTCAGAGGGGCGGTTTCCAGATTTAATATTGGTAGTTTCGAACAACAGTTAGGTGTTTCTGCGAAGCTTCGGAAGTTCAAATAGGAGTCCCTGGAAGGAAAGCGACGTTCACTATTGCGAACAGAACCTATATTTGAAGCTGTCTGCAGAAAGATTCTGTTTCCTGCAACATACATTGAACGATACGACCAAAACGATTAGATAAACGAGATTAGGGTTCACACGGAGGCTTATAAGCTATCATTTGCTGTATATCTGTCTACGAGTGGAACATAAAAGGAAATTTTTGGATGGTGACTATCAACAGCAGTCAAGTAATATATTAAATACATGTCTGATAATCAGCTGTTTTTATTTTCAACTCAAATATATCAACTGCCTTAAGTCTAGCACCATCTTCACGGATAAGGGCTAAAGTGGTTTTAGCCACCTCAATACATTTGTCATTACTTAACCCTTTGTTTCCTGACATAAGAAAAAATGTACTTTTTAACATTTTCTTTGCAGAATTTATGCTATTGTGGCCTCAAATGACGGTAGGATTTTTTGTAAAATTTTATTTTATTTTTCACAACTTTTTTCTCTCCTGGTACTCACAAGTACCGTCAGACTCCATGGACAGAATCACAACATGCGCAGAAAAATGCTCCAATTTTTATAAGTTGTTCTTTATTCCACATAAATATTAAATATTTTAACATTAGAAAATTAATTAACAGAAATATGATATTTCTGATTTTTTTTTAAATTTCACATAGATTTAATCTAGAGCAACTTCACAATACATAGTAACTTAGCTACACATTTTTGACAGTATATACATATCACATATTTAGTGATACCTCATGAAATTGTAGGAAACAGTTCTTTTTCTCATTGCAGCACAAATACACTTTACATGTACTACATTGTGAATGTGGTCACGACTGAATTTTATTTTTCGCACACATTTCGCATCTTCCTCTTTTACAACTGAACACTAAAAAATGGTTTCCTCTGTTGCCAAGACGTACATCCTTCGGAACAGGAAAGCTATCCTTCCTTCTCTTTGGGAGAGTTATTTCATCTTTACGAGAGTTTCTCTTTTTGAGATTTGGCACTTGCTGTTCATTCATTAGCCCTAGTGCCACAGCACGCCTGAATTCCAGCAGTGGCAGTGCCCCATGTAGATCACTGAAAATGACGTAAGCATTGACAAAAGCAATTTCTATTGCTCTCCAGAAGAGACGGTGCCACCATTTCTTTGATCGCTTGTCAAGACCATAAGTTGAACGTAATCTGTCTGCATGATCCACATCACCCATGTTTCTATTGTAATCACATACAATAACTGGACATGGTATAGTCATACTAGTTCCATCTTTCTGTTTTCTTGTCACTACGCTTTTTTCAGTGCCATGGAAGTTTGACGCAAAATACACTACTTTATTTTCCTTCCATTGAAATACTGTTAGGTCTAAAGATGACTCTCTGTGATTTGATTTAGACATTTTTCTTTAGGTAAATTGCCTGGCAAACCTTTCCTGTTTGTTCTAATTGTTCCACAAGCAAATTTATTTACCGATTTCTGTGTGAGAAAAAGTGGACAGAACAACTAGTGAGAGCTAACGCATTGTTGCTACAATAAAGTGTTCACACAACCTGACGGTACTAATAAGTCCGCCTTATATTTTCCACTTTATCTCATTCACATGTAACGTAATGCTTCAAACTATTATAAAAAAATAAAGAAGATAAATACGTGCAATGGAAAACTCAACGGAAGTTTCAATAAATTGCGCACAAATTCAGGCAACACCATGGAAACAAGCACATACAATCTTCTGTTTTCACAGCAGCGCGCGAAAAACAATTTCAAGCTCTGACCGCCAGAGAGGTCTATGTATTGCACAATAACATCTATGAAACAGTAGAGCAGAGTTACTGTTACGTACCGACAGGCCCTCAGATCACGAAACAGCACCACGAGAAAATAATGAGAGTCAAAACTTACTGGTACTTTTAAGTACCGTCAGGCAACAAAGGGTTAAATAACGTGTAGGGTACGTCATGAACATCAATATATGACACAGGACTTTTAGAAGCAAACATACGAATACTAAATGAACATTGAGTAGTAACGCTCTGTGTACGTGTAGTATTGGCTTATTACTGAAATTGCTCTGAATTCTCTTCGGAAGAGATGGGTTTGACAGCTATTACTTTCGGCTATGTACGCCTACAAGAAGTCGCGTCCATAGACATGTCTTTTATAAACACAAAAAATATTATTTTCTTATTCAAGAGCATAGTGTTGACCGAACACAAGTACTTTAGAACCACTTTAAAAATTAATTTATACGGAGCCACTACACAGATTCACAGGAAATACCACACCCATTGCTCGAAACTGCGAGAGCAAAAACAGGAAATCATAAAACTATCGCCCTGAAAATTAATTCCAACAAGGCCTCAACCATTTACAAAGAATCCACTACTCGAACTTCCTTATATACCCCCAGAAAAACACCAAACGTAACATACGCAACGGGCGATGGAAATACAGTTTCGCATCGAGTTTACTTGGTTCAAATGGCTCTGAGCACTATGGGACTTAACATCTGAGCAGTCGCGAGGTTCCAGACTGAAGATCATAGAACAGCTCGGCCACACCGGTCGGCCTGAGTTTACTTATAACGTACGTTTGTATGGTGCGATCCACATCGCTCAGACAAACCTGAGCGCACACGTTACGCTGGACGTAGACTTCCAAGGCACTAATCAGTGGGGTTGCTAGTCCAACAAGTTAGACAGGAGTTGAAGCGTCGATCTGTATTATCAGTTTCAATGATTTTCAAAAACGTCGTCCTGTTGAGATACACTACGTGATCAAAAGTATCCGGACACCCCAAAAACATTGTGCTACCACCTACTGCCAGGTACTCTATATGAGCCACCTCAGTAGTCATTAGACATCGTGAGAGACCAGAATGGGGCGCTCCGCGGCACTCACGGACTTCCCACATGGTCAGGTGATTGACTATCATTTGCGCCATACTTCTGTGCCCGAGATTTCTACACCCCTAAACATCCCTAGGTCCATGTTTCCGATGTGACGTTGAAGTGGCAGCGTGAAGAGCACGCACAACACAAAATCATACAGGCCAACCTCATCTGCTGACGGACAGAGACTACCGACAGTTGAAGAGTGTCGTAATGTGCTATAGCCAGACATCTAGCGACACCATCACACAGGAATTTCAAACTGCATCAGGATCCACTGCAAGTACTATGACAGTTAGGCGGGAGGTGAGAAAACTTCAATTTTATGGTAGGGTGGCTGCTCTTAAGCCACAAATCACGTCGGAAACTAAACGACGCAATGCTTGCTTTAAGGATCGTAAACAATGTACGATTGAACAGTGGAAAAACGTGGTGTGGAATGGCTAATCACGGTAAACAATGTGGAGATGCGGTAGCAGGGTGTGGGTATGGCGATTGTCCGGTGAACGTCATCTGCCAGCGTGTGAAGTGCCATGGTGGGGTCGTGTTTTTCATGGAAAAGGCTTGCACCTCTTGTTGGTTTGCGTGGCACTGTCATAGCACAGGCGTACTTTGATGTTATAAACACCTCTTTCTTCCCACTGTTGAAGGGCAATTCGGGGATGGCGATTGCATCCTTCAACACGATCCAGCTATTGTTCGTCATGCTCGGCCTGTGGCGGAGTGGTTACACGACAATAACATCAGTGTAATAGACTAGCTTGCACTGAGGAGGGTCCATCCCTCAGCCTTGTGCGAAGTGAAGCTTGCACCGAGTCCTGTCCTAAATCCTATAGAACACCTTTGGGAGGATTGCGTAACCCGACTTTGTTTCAAGTCTCACCGACCGACCCCAATACCTCCTCTCAGTGCAACATTTCGTGCAAAGTGGGCCGCTATTAAGACTTGTAGTCCGGGGTGATATGTTACAATACAGCATCACCGGTCTATTGCGGTCTAACTGTGTTGGTGAGGCAGTAAATTTCCACAGGGCAGTGACTGCGTCACTGCAATTCACTTTGGAGGTGTGGCGGTGGGACTTGTGGTCCCGTACCACCCTCTGACGGTGATAGTACTACATGAGTCAGGCAGAAAATTTTGCCTAACATGGGCAGGTGAAGGTGTGGTGGTGGGACTTGTAGTCCCGTACCTAAGGGCCGCTATTCATCAAGAAACAAACTTTATAGCACCTGACTGAACGTATACCTGCGAGAGTGGAAGCAGTCATCAAGGCTTTTGGTGGGCCAACACCTTACTGAATTCCAGCATTACCGATTGAGGGGTCCACTAATTTGTAAGTCATTTTCAGCCAGATCTCAGGATACTCTTGATCACATAGTTGCTTTTAATCGCTAAATGTGTGGGAATAGACTCCTCAAGCGAAGTGCTAGTTTCATTGACGCCCTTCAACGCTTGATGTCGCACTTCAAACCGTCATCACAGAGGCGTCAAATAACTGGTGTAATGTAAGAGAAAGTCGACTATCTTGCCTTCGTTCACCATGCCCACGATGGCGTTTGGCAGTGTGATGAAGTTTGATGCCAATATGACATCTTTATCTCATCTCACTTCTCACATGAACTTCTGAGCTACGGCCTTATTCGCAGACATCTTGCTGTTGAAGCGTCGCCGAAGCAGAGCTTGACGTCTGCCCCATCCTTTTGCACCGTTAAAAGAGGAAGGTTGTAGGCACCTTTCAGCCTACTTTTAAACTTATACGCCACGACGGGAAGTTTATTTATTGATTATCACTTGTTATTAATATTCTCATTTACTGATAGGCCTCACCGATTGCAAGTATGCAGCCAACGTCTATAACAATTATTGGTACAGTAAAAGTAAATTATAACAATGGTTGAATGAAATAAGCTTACTTTAGTTCATTAGCGTGTAGACGTACTTCGGTATGGTATACATCAACAAAGAGTATCAGAATGTATTAGTTTATTTAGTTGGAATTTGAGCAACATTATGCACTTTACAGTTTTAAAGAACGTAGTTTTCCTTTGACAAATGAGAAGCTAATGTTTCATACATGATGTTGATTGTATCAGGCAGTGACACATCGGATACAATAAAGTGGAGAATGCTCTCGTTGTTTCTGAAGTTCCTTCCGGGACTCTCTGTGCAGACTCCTAAACGGTTTGTATGCTGCAATGATGTGACTGACTTCCACTATTTGGAAAGATTTCTCGGGACAATTTCTCCTGAGCATAAAGGAATGTTGATAGTATAAGACAGGAAAATTCCATAGGAATTACCTGTTGTAACACCATGCTTCGATAAACATCCTGTGTTTCGTTATGATGGGTCGCATTCTGACGCTTATCTTCGGTGTTCTAAAGACAATTTCAGTTTACATTACTTATTTTTCTGCTTCAATATAGTTCCTGCAATATTCCGATTCTTGAAATGCACTTCTGCATTCAGAGACTACAAAATCTGTTTGAAAATTATTATACTCCTTATTAACTTCTGTAACTGCCGTGAACTCGGTTGTTTATTTCGAAGTTTCCTATGGAAGTCCATACAATTCCTGTGTTCCACTGCATGCGCTGTAGAATACATATCCTACTCCATTTTCTGGCTTACAAGCATCCCTCTATTACAGTGTTGAATGCAACATCTTCACAATGTATTTGAGTTGTCTCCTGACTTAAAGGTCTTAATGAAAAACTGGAGACCGTTATGTTGGAAAATAAGTAGCATCATGTTACCTGAACGAACATTACTTCTAAGGGATATGGGTCGGATCACTGATCTGATTTTATGATCTATTGTCTTTGATTCTTTTGTACCTATTACAACGACAGGATGATTAGTACTTTCAGACAGTTGTATAAAATTTTGGCTACCAGTAATATCAATGGATGTTAAGAGGCATTTCTTTGGCTTCCACGAGCGTTGTATTAGTCGATGTGAGACTGTACTGAGACACAACAAATTTACTTTAGACAGCATTTTGTACAGTCTAAGGTAAACATGTTTCTTGTGCGCTTCCAAAATAAACTTTGTCACAGTACACACCTGGTATAATGAAGGCTTTGTCTCATTGCAGCCGATCTCACGAATTGAATCCACTCTTCAACGTCTGCTACTTACATTAACATAGTAAGTTGATCCAGACAAAAATAAAACCTTTGTCATTAAAATAAGTACATGCCACATAGGCTTATGAAATGTCTCCAGCGTCCTACATCAAGACACGGTGAAAGGACATGTGTTAGGTCAGCAGGGAACTAGCAACAATTTCCATGGTTGGTAGTTGTAAGGGGTAAGAACTATAGGAGAACACAGAGGCTGGAATACATTCAATAAATAATGGAGGATTGAGAGTGAAAGTGCTTCTTTAAGATGAAGACGCTGGCGCAGAAGGGGGGATTGTGGAGGTAACATAGTACTAATCAGGAGACGTGACTAAAATCAAAGCAAAAAGCAAATAACAAAAAGAAAATCTGGGCACCTTGTATGTATGGTGTTTCTAATCTCCTTGTTTAGATACGTCAACTTTTTTCTTCCAATAATACTCAATGTAGTCACTCTTATATACATAAGTGTGGAATACATATCGCTGCTGTTTGGTGGTAGCATTGTTGGCATAAAAAGTAATATATGCTAGGAAAAGCTCATGTTGATTCGACTCATCAGCCTATGGTTTTTACATTTACTTGATACCTAAAAATGAAATGATTGTTTTGTAGTTATGCGAACTGTTGTTTCCGAACATTGTTAAAAGTATCGAAAAAACAGTACATTAATAAGAGTAGCCTTCATCTAAGCTGATTAAGATTCTAGACTTTTAACGAAAACAAAATTAATTTAATTCACTATAACGGACAACTACTAAGAAGCTATAGTTGAAATTTATACTTTTTCGTAGTAATACAAAATGTATCTGAAAAGTTCGGTGAATGGTCTAAGAGACAAAGGAAACAACAGCTACAAATAAAATACATACATTGAACTTCAGACTAATCATTATTAGTTGAAAACAGTGGTGCAGAACAGTGGTCACGCTTTGCTGAATATATGAGACGCGATCCTACGTGTATGATCCGAAGACCAGGCGACAGTCAATGTCGTGGTGCTTATAGCCCCCGCCCCCCAAGAAAAACCGAGATGAACACCATGCTGACCCGCCATTTTCGACAGGAAGGACTCGGTCTGTCAAGAATTTTTACCTCACTGAGTGGGGAAAACGATGTACACCATGCCACTGAGTATCGCTTGGTCTCCGAATCACACTGGTAGCAAAATGTCGCATCTTCTGTACTGTTGCAAACATCAAACAACCTGCGACAACTGTGCTTCGAGCGATTCCGCAAGAGGCGTTTGTTGAAACTTGTAACAGTGTGTAGCAGCTAATGGTTGTTACTTTTAAGGTCAGTAAAGGTATTTTTTGGTAGCTCTTGTTTCCTTTATTTTTTTGAGACAATTCATAGAAATTTTCAGACGTAGCTTATATTTGTTGGGAACACGAAGTGTGTCACGTATTGATAGATTTGTGCAATAAAAATTTTATTCTGCCCTATACAATGTAATGCAGCCGAACATCATCCCATCTTTCAGTAATACTTGGTGCTCATCCCGTAAACTCATCCATATCGTGCAAATTGACCAGCAGTGACATGAATTTTCTAGCTGTGCGACCAACAATGACCAGGCTCTCTCAGTCCTGCCGGTCCCTTTTAAAATCTGTGCTGCGCACTGACGTGGAAACCGCGTCGGAGTGCTTGAGGGGTGTCCACAAATTTGGCTGGCTCGCCCACTTTTATAAACGAGGCAGTCGCTCCCAACCGCCGCCCCAGCGGCAGAGGCTTCGCCGCCGTGCAAGTGCAGTCGTTTCGCAGCGCGGCGCGGCCCGGCATGTCGGCATCTAGCAAGGGCCGCCGGGGCTGCGTGTTTGCTCGATACATCCGAGTAAACACGGCGCCGTTTGGGGACGGAGATGTCATTTGCCACGGAAGTGGAGCGTGTATTTCTATCTGGCCGACCTCTTGTTTCCTGCGTGCCCGGGGCAAAGATCGCGCAGCGCCTCTGGGACTCTTGCGGGTTTGGCTGCTTCTGGAATCGACTTCCCAGAAGAGGCCAATTTTTTCCCCTTAAATTGAGCAACATCTTTCCACTGAAATTGCGTAACATAAAACTTGTAACAAACAGTTTTTGTCAAAGCATTCTTTGCAGGAAGGTAGCACTACCTGACATTTTGCTCGTTTTTGTTCCTGGCTGCTTTGGTTATTGCTTTGAATGACACCATATTCCTTCTATCTTCAGAAATTAAGTGTTGAATAATAAACATTTATTATTTTGTGTCACTATTTTTTAATTTCTTTTATCAATCAAAACTTAGATTTTGCTAGGCATCGATAGTGTTATCCTCTACCATTAAGATTACAATGTGCTCGGTCATCAAAAAGTCAGTGTCCGCCGCTCGTGGTCTGGCGGTAGCGTTCTCGCTTCCCGAACACGGGGTCCCGGGTTCGATTCCCGGCGGGGTCAGGGATTTTCACCTGCCTCGAGATGACTGGGTGTTTGTGTTGTCCTCATCATTTCATCATCATCCAGGAAAGTGGCGAAATTGGACTGAGCAAAGGCTGGGAAATTGTACGGGCGCTGATAACCACGCAGTTGAGCGCCCCACAAACCAAACATCATCCCTCATCAAAAAGTCAGTATAAATTTGAAAACTTAATAAACCACGGAATAATGTAGATAGAGAGGTAAGAGTTGACACACGTGCTTGGATCGACATGAGGTTTTATTAGAATAAAAAAAAAAACAAAGTTCATAAAATGTCCGACAGATGGCGCTGGACAGCAAAACGTCAGTGGCTGCGCATGACAATCGTGTATAAAAGGAGCTGTAATGAGAGAGAGAATCAGATGCGCCAGTAGTCGCAGCATGTTGATGTTACCTGAAAAGGTGCTTTTAGTGAAGCTGTATTATCAGAATGGGGATGTGCTAAATCAGCGTTACGATCTTATCGCCATAGGAAGGGGATTCGAACGGGTTCAAAAATGGTTCAAATGGCTCTGAGCACTATGGGACTTAACATCTGAGGTCATCAGTCCCCTAGAACTTAGAACTACTAAACCTAACTAACCTAAGGACATCACACACATCCATGCCCGAGGCAGGATTCGAACCTGCGACCGTAGCGGTTGCGCGGTTCCAGACTGAAGCGCCTAGAACCACTCGGCCAGTCCGCATAAAGGTCGGTTGACAAATGCAGCTGTGGCGAGAATGATTTCGAAGTTCGAAGCCACGGGTTGTTTACACGATAGGCCCCGTAGCGGCCGACCGAGCACAAGGCGCAAAGCTGCTGAGGCAGTTCATGAAGAAATGGAGACTGTAGCGGGTTCGTCTATGACCGGGGAAGTGCAGTCGCACGTCGCACTGGCATTCCGTACACTACTGTTTGGTTGGCACTGAGGCGTATCCTCCGATGCTATCCGTAGAAAATCCATTGGCATCATGAACTGTTACCTGACGATTTAGTGAAGCGGAGGGCATTTGCGGTGTGGGCATTTCAAAAGATGACGGAAGATGACGATTGGTTGAGTAACGTGTTGCGGACCGATGAAGCTCAGTTCACGCTCCGAGGGTCTGTCAACGCACACAGCTGCAGAATTTGGGCTACCGATAATCCTTGAACTTTTGTGGAAACTCCACTGCACGATGAGAAAGTCACGGTAAGAGTAGGATTTACCACATCTACCGTTATCGGGCCTTTTTTCTTCGTGGTAATGCGTGATTCTGGTTTTGTAACTGCTACCGTGACGGGTGAGAGGTACGCCGATATGTTACAGAATCGCATCATCCCCAGCCTGGCTGATAAACACCTGCTGGAACGTACGACGTTTATGCAGGATGGCGGTCCACCCCATATTGCTAGACGCATGAAAGATCTCTAGCGCGCGTCGTTTGGTGATGATCGTGTGCTCAGCCGCCACTTTTGTCATGCTTGGCCTCCCAGGTCCCCAGACCTCAGTCCGTGCGATTATTGGCTTTGGGGTTACATGAAGTCGCAAGTGTATCGTGATCGACATACATCTCTAGGGATGCTGAAAGACAACATCCGACGCCAGTGTCTCACCATAACACCGGACATGCTTTACAGTGCTGTTCACAACATTATTCCTCGACTACAGCTATTCTTGAGGAATCATGGTGGACATATTGAGCATTTCCTGTAAAGAACGTCATCTTTGCTTTGTCTCACTTTGTTATGCTAATTATTGCTATTCTGATCAGATGAAGCGCCATCTGTCGGACATTCTTTGAACTTTTGTATTTTTTCGGTTCTAATAAAACCCCACGACATTTCAAGCATGTTTGTCAATTTGTACCTCTCTATCTACATTATTCCGTGATTTATTCAGTTTTCAAATTTATACTGACTTTTTGATCACCCGGTACATATAATATGAGTTATGGGGTCATAATAACAACCAGAATCCAAAATGCTCCTACCGCAGCACAAATAAGACCAATATGTCCTGGCCAGAGTTAGGGTTGTAAAAGAAGGGAACTAGCATTTCGACTTACCTGGCATCTTCAAGGATGTTTAAAGAAAACGTGTTAATGTACTAGAGCTTTCTTTTGTTGATAGTATTGGTACCCATGTCATGCAATATCGTGCCAAGCAATGTGACCCGGTACATGACGTTATGCCGTATAACATGACATACGCCATCATGTTATTCGACAGTGCATTGGTACTGTCGTGTAACAGCACACCACATGTCATTAAAGTTTAGGATGCATGCATTCCACCACTCAAATGTGTCCTAGTACATTCGAAAGAGCATTTGTATTGTCGTGCAACAGCACACCAAGTGTCGTTAAAGTTTAGGATGGATACATTCCACCTCTCAAATGAGTCCTAGTATAGGTGCACCCCCACTCTCTGATACTCCCTATTGTACTTCATATATGCATCCCACTCTCCAGAAACATATAAATATGCGTCCATTTGTTCTTACACCCTCAGCACACTTGTAAAAATGGTTTAGTCTAACTAATTGTACTAGGGAAATAGGGCTACCTCGTAAATAAGCGCAAATATGTCAAGATAATTTGAATTAAAATTAAATTCTTTGAAGCTACCAGATACGACGAAACGCTAGTTCTTCCTGTTGGATCCTTAACTCTGCCCAGGACGTATTTGCTATTTTCTGTGCAACGATCGGAACATTTTTCAACCTTACGACATTCTGTTCCACTATGCTCTATGCAGATGGAAATCACAAGCTCCCACCCATCCCTTCCTTCTCTTTCCCCGTTCTATATTTCATATAAATTAAGGGGAGTCAGAACGCCTTATCGCGACAATGTCAAATTTAGTGCCTTGGCTTGCCTATATTTGAGGAACCACTGGAGCCATTGACATGAAACTTTTGCGGGACATTAAACGGTATGTTCTGAGTCAACTGAACTACAATAATTTCATTTCAGCCCCAGCTTTCGGAAATACAGTTTTTAATTACATGGTTAAAATTTTGTGTGTTTTTTGTACGTCATCTTAAATAATTTTAATTATACATAACATTATGTTCTTCATTTACTTCAGTAGACTCAGCATAGGTATGTTATTACTCCCTGAAAATTTGAATACTCTACTCGAAGTGGTTTCTCAAATTTAGGGAAAAATGCAACAGAAAATGTAAATTTTCAGGAAGTTCTTCTGAAGTTTTATTAGACTGTACCTCGCTTATATATGCTTATTTTTGAAAATTTTTAGTCACTCAGAAGCACCCTGCACCGTACTGCATATAATCCTCTTGATCTTTTTCCAAGTTTTTTCTTCATTTCTTCCTTCTAGACTCCTTAGTGGTAAACTGTGCTGCATACTCTGCTTCATCAATGCGAACCTTGTCCATCCGTTCAAGTTCTGTCATACAATTTGCTCCAGGATTAACTGCCATACGCTGTAGCACATTCACCCTATCAATGTTGCCATCATTAAAGGCAATAACAGCATCACTGACCCCTCCCCCCCCCCCCACACACTCACACTTAGTGTATTCATTCCAACAAATACATATTTTGGTAAGCGAGTCCATATAAGATTACTGAACGACTCATTGGGATTTTGAATCTGACCACGCAGACACTGGCTGTATGAACTGTTTGAGTACTGGGCATTGCGTTAATTGTACAATGAATCAGGTCCAGGAAGGTAAAGATGGTGTACTGGTTTTTCATCAGTTGACAGTCTGTGGAAGAAAGTAGCCCATAATACCTGCTTCATTTTCAACAAATCCTCAGTGTTATTTGTAATAGCCATCTCATAATACAGCTGTAGTTAATAAATCATTTGTCTGTCAGCCTACCTCTTACGGTTTTACCACCAGAAACTTTGTTTCAACTTCCTCAACATGGAACCCATCCTTTTCTGGACATGACCTATATAAACACGTAATTTAACTTTTATAACACAGCGATCCACAGCCTTCTATACAAAAAATTACAAATTTTATTAGATCTTGAAGTAATTCACGTAGAAGTGATAATGATGAAAATAGGCATTCTCCAGGATACTAGTCCACTGTTAATAAGAAGGCTGAAGGAACATACCATCAGGGAAGCTAAATTAACAACAGCTTTAGTTTAGTGTTGAAAACAACGTGTATTTCAGTCACACGCAAATTATCGCGTAGTTCGTTGCTCAGGCATGGGCCTTAAATGGACAGGAAGGTACTAGAGGGCATTAATACAATTATGAAACGACGATCAATACTCGATGTCCAAGGAAAGATATCGAAATAGTCGTGACTGAGACACCTAATAATAGACATTACGAAGCCACATCTTCCATTTGGACACATGCGCCCTGACACATCCTGCAGATCATACATAGGACCAAATTTTCAAACAATACGTCTCACTAACAGCGATTTGGAAGAATTTGTTTTAGTCTGAAAATTGTAAAAAAGCAAGAGGACGAATGGTAGGATGTTGTGGTGTTCTGTGGTGTCCAAATTAGATGCTGGTATAGGATTATACCAAGCTGTTTTTGTGTTTCTTTTTCAATGGACATTTTCCACTTGGTGTATCAGCTTCCTTCAATGTATAGAGTGTCGTGGGTGTGTCAATGCAATTTAATGTTTGTGTTGTGTGATGAATGGGTAAGGGTGAAATTTATGCTGACACACAGCCGACTCCTGTCTAGCAACACCAAGCAGAGCGCTTGTCTTAAAGTCTTCATCTGATGGTAGTTCACCGTCAACAGTGTCACGTCTCGTCACTTCACTACAGGGAGGTCTCAAATTTGTTTTAAGACACTGGTGCAAAGCTTGGTGATCAGAGAACATCTGCCAACGCGTGTACTTCCTGTGCGGCCGAATATTGGTTTGTTGTTGTGGTAAGAGCATGGCTGGTCGGGAGTGGAACGTGCTGGGAGCTTACTGGATATATATATATATATATATATATATATATATATATATATATATATATATATATATATATATATATATATATAATTCCAAGCTATCATCTATTAATAAAGTATCAGCGTACTGACAACACCGAATTTACAAACAATCACGACCCAGTTCCTTTGCCATTTTAATTAGGTCACATTGTTCAACAAGTTAAACCCATCTTTGACGTTGGCAATCCAAAGAAACATTTACAGTTCAATTCTGCAGGCGTTAAATGTCTCTTTGACTCACATATTAAAGTACACATTAAAAAGAAATATTAGTGAAACAAGCATTGCAGTCATGGAATGTGCGGCTAGTCCCGGCGGAGGTTCGAGTCCTCCCTCGGGCATGGGTGTGTGTGTTTATCTTTAGGCTAATTTAGGTTAAGTAATGTGTAAGCTTAGGGACTGATGACCTTAGCAGTTAGGCCCCATAACATTTCACACACATTTGAACATTTTTAACAAGCACTATAAACCTTAACAGCGTCGAACTGTTACAAAAACTATCACATGGAGGACATTGAATTATACTTTTAATCTTGATAGGTCTCTTATAGACATGGTACTATCTCGACACACTATCGACACTACGAGCTCACAAAACATAGTGAAGGAAACAGTTAGGGGTTCCTTCCAGAACTAAAGAAAAGTAAGATTGCCTTACATTGCCTAAAGTCATACATAATGACCAAAAGAGAAGCCAAATTAATCAAAATAGAGGACTCACGAGGAAAACTCTTATCATAAACAAATCCCATATAAATATAACTCAAAAAGACACAAACTCAGAATAAATGAGAACACTCACAATATGCAATACTTGATAAAAACGTGATCAAAAAGACACTACCGTCAAGGTCATCGCCATAATAGGCGGCAAGACAACTTAAGACGAAGTCGATCATACAGACGAAGTACACTGCTTCCTAAGCAACGCTAATCGAAACTCAACAATATAAAGACGGCCCGCCATGTCGCTTAAACACTGATAAGCCACACTGTTGGTAAGCACCACGCTACTTTACTAGGACACATCAGTAAAGAGGAAAACAAATCCTCTCAACCAAGAGATGTGACCGGTAAACACAAGAAACTAGCGATCGCTAACATGGTAATATATTTCCGTCACTTCAGTATTCATCTGAACATGCAAGCGTTGTATGTACCGAGGCGCTACACTTCCAAAACGGTGGCGAGAACATGGTAGGCTGAGAGACTGCATTTGTCGCCTGCAGTTCCTCAGCCTCCTTCCAAGTATCGAACTCAGTAAACAACAAAGGCAGGCACACAGCCGGCATTCATTGCCGATATCTGTGCACCAGCCCTACAGACGCTGCACTGCATGTAAGGCGGCAAGCAAATAATAGAAAGTATGAAATTAAAATCTTCTGGGATATTAGACCACATCATGTCGCCTCTAAAATCATTGACGTTTCGACCCTTCTAGCAGTAGTGGACACCAGAAGATCCTGAGGAAGATCCCAGCAAAGGGGTCGAAATGACGATCATTTTAAAGGAAATATGACACGTCCTAATAAGCCAGAAGATTTTAACTTCAAATGATAAAAGGCTGCACCTTTGCCAGCGTCTCGGCACTGCCAAAGTGACTCAGTGGTTGCACCTCGATGACTCTGTAGCATTGGTTGGCTATTCCACACGGCGTTCCAATCGACAGATCATTGCCTTTCTTGTCCGGAGGCATTCATTTACTGTTGCTTATACTGCTCCACCTCCACCTCGCCCCATAACAGTCGAGCAGGATGATTCTGGAATGGCTTAGACCTTCACCAACCACGCATTGGCCAACGACGAGGAATATGAAGGAAAAGAACACAGCCTAAGTGCCATTCTTCTACATCTACATCTACATTTATTCTACGCAAGCCACCCAACAGTGTGTGGCGGAGGGCACTTTAGGTGCCACTGTCATTACCTGCCTTTCTTGTTCCAGTCGCATATGGTTCGCGGGAAGAACGACTGTCTGAAAGCCTCCGTGCGCGCTCTAATCTCTCTAATTTTACATTCGTGATCTCCTCGGCAGGTATAAGTAGGGGGAAGCAATATATTCGATACCTCATCCAGAAACGCAACCTCTCGAAACCTGGCGAGCAAGCTACACAGCGATGCAGCGCGCCTCTCTTGCAGAGTCTGCCACTTGAGTTTGTTAAACATCTCCGTAACGTTATCACGGTTACCAAATAACCCTGTGACGAAACGCGCCTCTCTCCGTTGGATCTTCTCTATCTACTCCGTCAACCCGATCTGGTACGGATCTTGTCCGGCGTCGCAGTGTCGTTTGCCTTACACGGCCCACACTAGACACTGTCTCTGGCACAAGGAGCCACTTCCGCACTGCAGTGCTGAATAGCTCCTCCAAAAGACTCTGGTATGTGGAAAGAACAGCGAAAATACACCATGTGATCAAAAGTATCTGGACACCTGGCTGAATATGACTTACAAGTTCTTGGACCCCTTCATCGATAATTCTGGAATTCCATAAGGTGTTGGCCTACCATCAGCGTTGATGACAGCTGCCACTCACGCAGGCATACGTTCAGTCAGGTGCTATAAGGTTTCTTGGGGAATGGCAGACCATCCTCTACGGAGTATTAAACTGAGGGGAGGTATCCGGGTCGGTCGGTGAGGCCTGACACAATGTCTGGTTTCCTAACCTTCCCAAAGGTGTTCTATAGGATTCAGGTCAGGGCTCTGTGCAGGCTAGTCCAATACACTGATGTTATTGTCGTGCAACCACTCCACCACAGGCCGAGCATCACGAACAGCTGCTCGATCGTGTTGAAAGATGCAATCGCCATCCCCGAATTGCTCTTCAACAGTGGGATGAAAGAAGGTGCTTGTAACATCAATGTAGGTCTGTGCTGTGGTACAGCCAGGCAAAACAACAAGTGGAGCAAGCCCGTTCCATGAAAAACACTATCACACCATAACACCACCGCCTCCGAATTTTACTGTTGGCTCTTCACACGTTGGCAGATGACGCTCACCGGGAATTCGGCATACTTACACCCCGCCACCAGATCCCCACATTGTGTACCGTTATTCTTCAATCCACACAACGTTTTTTCCACAGTTCATTCGTCCAATGTTTACGCTCCTTACACCAAACATTGTGTCGTTTGGCTTTTACCGATGTGATGTGTGGCTTATGAGCAGCCGCTCGACCATGAAATCCCAGTTTTCTCACCTCCCGCCTAACTGTCATAGAACTTGCAGAGAATTCAGATGCAGTTTAAAATTCTTGTGTGATGGTCTGGATAGATGTACGCCTTTTACACTTTACGATCCTCTTCAACTATCGGCAGATTTTCTCAGTCAACAGACGAGGTTGGCCTGTGGGACTTTGTGCTGAGCGTGTCCCTTCACGTTTCCTCTTCAGTGTCACATCAGACACAAGGACCTAGGGATGTTTAGGAGTGTGTAAATCTCGGGTACAGGCTTATAGCGCAAATGATAGCCAATCACCTGACCATGTTGGAAGTCGTGAGTCTCGCGGAGCGCCCCATTCTGCTCTCTCACGACGTCTAATGACTACTGAGGTCGCTGATATGGATTACCTGGTAGCAGGTGGCAGTACAATGCAGCTAATTAAAAAAAAAAAAAAACTTAAGTTTTTGGGGGTGTCCGGATACTTTTGTCACAGGGTCGTGAAAGGAGGGTATAAGATGTACATCAATAAAAGCAAAACGAGGGTAGTGGAATGTAGTCGAATTAAGTCGGGTGATACCGAGGGAAATATAGAAATGAGACACTTAAAGTAGTAAAGGAGTTTTGCTATTTGAGGAGCAAAATAACTGATGATGGTCGAAGTAGAGAGGATATAATATGTAGGCTGGCAATGGCAAGGAAAGCGTTTCTGAAGACGAGAAATTTGTTAACATCGAGTATAGATTTAAGTGTCAGGAAGTCGTTTCTGAAAGTAATTGTATGAAGTGTAGCCATGTATGGAAGTGAAACATGGACGGTAAATAGTTTGGACAAGAGAAGAACAGAAGCTTTCGAAATGTGGTGCTACAGAAGAATGGTGAAGATTAGATGGGTAGATCACATAACTAATGAGGAGGTATTGATTAGAATTAGGGAGAAGAGGAGTTTGTGGCACAACTTGACTAGAAGAAGGGATCGGTTGGTAGGACATACACTCCTGGAAATTGAAATAAGAACACCGTGAATTCATTGTCCCAGGAAGGGGAAACTTTATTGACACATTCCTGGGGTCAGATACATCACATGATCACACTGACAGAACCACAGGCACATAGACACAGGCAACAGAGCATGCACAATGTCGGCACTAGTACAGTGTATATCCACCTTTCGCAGCAATGCAGGCTGCTATTCTCCCATGGAGACGATCGTAGAGATGCTGGATGTAGTCCTGTGGAACGGCTTGCCATGCCATTTCCACCTGGCGCCTCAGTTGGACCAGCGTTCGTGCTGGACGTGCATACCGCATGAGACGACGCTTCATCCAGTCCCAAACATGCTCAATGGGGGACAGATCCGGAGATCTTGCTGGCCAGGGTAGCTGACTTACACCTTCTAGAGCACGTTGGGTGGCACGGGATACATGCGGACGTGCATTGTCCTGTTGGAACAGCAAGTTCCCTTGCAGGTCTAGGAATGGTAGAACGATGGGTTCGATGACGGTTTGGATGTACCGTGCACTATTCAGTGTCCCCTCGACGATCACCAGTGGTGTACGGCCAGTGTAGGAGATCGCTCGCCACACCATGATGCCGGGTGTTGGCCCTGTGTGCCTCGGTCGTATGCAGTCCTGATTGTGGCGCTCACCTGCACGGCGCCAAACACGCATACGACCATCATTGGCACCAAGGCAGAAGCGACTCTCATCGCTGAAGACGACACGTCTCCATTCGTCCCTCCATTCACGCCTGTCGCGACAGCACTGGAGGCGGGCTGCACGATGTTGGGGCGTGAGCGGAAGACGGTCTAACGGTGTGCGGGACCGTAGCCCAGCTTCATGGAGACGGTTGCGAATGGTCCTCGCCGATACCCCAGGAGCAACAGTGTCCCTAATTTGCTGGGAGGTGGCGGTGCGGTCCCCTACGGCACTGCGTAGGATCCTACGGTCTTGGCGTGCATCCGTGCGTCGCTGCGGTCCGGTCCCAGGTCGACGGGCACTGCACCTTCCGCCGACCACTGGCGACAACATCGATGTACTGTGGAGACCTCACGCCCCACGTGTTGAGCAATGCGTCGGTACGTCCACCCGGCCTCCCGCATGCCCACTATACGCCCTCGCTCAAAGTCCGTCAACTGCACATACGGTTCACGTCCACGCTGTCGCGGCATGCTACCAGTGTTAAAGACTGCGATGGAGCTCCGTATGCCACGGCAAACTGGCTGACACTGACGGCGGCGGTGCACAAATGCTGCGCAGCTAGCGCCATTCGACGGCCAACACCGCGGTTCCTGGTTTGTCCGCTGTGCCGTGCGTGTGATCATTGCTTGTACAGCCCTCTCGCAGTGTCCGGAGCAAGTGTGGTGGGTCTGACACACTGGTGTCAATGTGTTCTTTTTTCCATTTCCAGGAGTGTATTCTGAGGCATCAAGGGATCACCAGTTTAGTATTGGCGGGCAGCGTGCAGGGTAAAAATCGTAGATGGAGTCCTAGAGATGAACACACTAAGCAGATTCAGAAGGACGTAGGCTGCAGTAGGTACTGGAAGATGAAGCAGCTTGCACAGGATAGAGTAGCATGGACAGCTGCATCAAACCAGTCTCAGGACTGATGACCACAACAACAACAGTGTAAGTGCGGCCGGAGAGTCCACCAGGAACAGCCATCGCTCCACGACACGTTCCCGTTGCCACAGTTCTGCCCAATTCGATGTTGTCACTAGTGTTCCAGACCATAGATCTCCTTCCGTTGTCTCTATTCGTCCAGGTAATGCCATCAAGCTCATCCTCTTTGTGATATTAGTACCTCACTTGCCTAGCACAACAGGCAGGGCAGGCGCGAAAAAAAGAGTGCCAGGAAATTCAGTTACATGGAAGAAACTCTCCACAGCAAAATTGGTTCCTGCTCAATGTTAGAAGAGGGGTTGACAGTCGTATGACAGGCACTGCCATAATAAACCTATACTTAGTAAATAAGATGAGAACTGGTTCAGAAACAGTTACGCCTACGACGAAGGCACCAATTAATAGAAAGCACGGAAAATAGTCACCTAAGTTACGAACTAGTGCCTAATACTCCCCTGTCCTGGACTAGGTCATCGACCTGCCAATATCCTGTACCGCACCCGCAAGGAGAAGCAAACACAATTCCGAAGTTACATGGTGGAAACACCACACACAGTGGCATAACAAGAAATAAACAACAAAATAATTTTCCACATCATAGAACTCAGATCCATGTGCCTTCTCCGAGAAAGTCACAGATACTACAACTGAAACTACAGAAAACTCACGACTATTCATAATGATTGATAAAGGATGAGGAAACCTAACTAACTGCTATGTATTTCGACTTTCCAGGTCTAGTGCTTCTACTTCGCCACTCGATTTTTCTCACCCCATTGCAGAACTTTCTAATCCATCATGCTACACTGCAAAAAAGGCGCTAAAAGTAAATGACTATTGATGTATACCCAAAGTGTCTAATGTAGTATTGTGCTGTTTTTATACCCATTTATGTATGTGTGTCACTTGCCGGTAATATATGTAACTAGACGAGGAGATGTACACTCCTGGAAATGGAAAAATGAACACATTGACACCGGTGTGTCAGACCCACCATACTTGCTCCGGACACTGCGAGAGGGCTGTACAAGCAATGATCACACGCACGGCACAGCGGACACACCAGGAACCGCGGTGTGGGCCGTCTAATGGCGCTAGCTGCGCAGCATTTGTGCACCGCCGCCGTCAGTGTCAGCCAGTTTGCCGTGGCATACGGAGCTCCATCGCAGTCTTTAACACTGGTAGCATGCCGCGACAGCGTGGACGTGAACCGTATGTGCAGTTGACGGACTTTGAGCGAGGGCGTATAGTGGGCATGCGGGAGGCCGGGTGGACGTACCGCCGAATTGCTCAACACGTGGGGCGTGAGGTCTCCACAGTACATCGATGTTGTCGCCACAGGTCGGCGGAAGGTGCACGTGCCCGTCGATCTGGGACCGGACCGCAGCGACGCACGGATGCACGCCAAGACCGTAGGATCCTACGCAGTGCCGTAGGGGACCGCACCGCCACTTCCCAGCAAATTAGGGACACTGTTGCTCCTGGGGTATCGGCGAGGACCATTCGCAACCGTCTCCATGAAGCTGGGCTACGGTCCCGCACACCGTTAGACCGTCTTCCGCTCACGCCCCAACATCGTGCAGCCCGCCTCCAGTGGTGTCGCGACAGGCGTGAATGGAGGGACGAATGGAGACGTGTCGTCTTCAGCGATGAGAGTCGCTTCTGCCTTGGTGCCAATGATGGTCGTATGCGTGTTTGGCGCCGTGCAGGTGAGCGCCACAATCAGGACAGCATACGACCGAGGCACACAGGGCCAACACCCGGCATCATGGTGTGGGGAGCGATCTCCTACACTGGCCGTACACCACTGATGATCGTCGAGAGGACACTGAATAGTGCACGGTACATCCAAACCGTCATCGAACCCATCGTTCTACCATTCCTAGACCGGCAAGGGAACTTGCTGTTCCAACAGGACAATGCACGTCCGCATGTATCCCGTGCCACCCAGCGTGCTCTAGAAGGTGTAAGTCAACTACCCTGGCCAGCAAGATCTCCGGATCTGTCCCCCATTGAGCATGTTTGGGACTGGATGAAGCGTCGTCTCACGCGGTCTGCACGTCCAGCACGAACGCTGGTCCAACTGAGGCGCCAGGTGGAAATGGCATGGCAAGCCGTTCCACAGGACTACATCCAGCATCTCTACGATCGTCTCCATGGGAGAATAGCAGCCTGCATTGCTGCGAAAGGTGGATATACACTGTACTAGTGCCGACATTGTGCATGCTCTGTTGCCTGTGTCTATGTGCCTGTGGTTCTGTCAGTGTGATCATGTGATGTATCTGACCCCAGGAATGTGTCAATAAAGTTTCCCCTTCCTGGGACAATGAATTCACGGTGTTCTTATTTCAATTTCCAGGAGTGTATTTCACTCACAAAAAATTTCAATATGAACTCAGTCTCCGTGAGGGACTTGTGAATGTTTTCAGATGCCTTACACACATTCATCCGCTCCCCAAATGTCAATTCCAGTAGCCGATTAGTCAGCTAAGGCACAGTGCTAACAGTGGCCAGCTCTCGAATGGACACCTCTTAAAACCACTTCCGCCGGCCGCGGTGGTCTAGCGGTTCTAGGCGCTCAGTCCGGAGCCGCGCGACTGCTACGGTCGCAGGTTCGAATCCTGCCTCGGGCACGGATGTGTGTGATGTCCTTAGGTTAGTTAGGTTTAATTAGTTCTAAGTTCTAGGGGACTGATGACCATAGATGTTAAGTCCCATAGTAAATTTAAAAAAAAAAAAAAAATTTAAAACCACTTCCTTCTTCAATAATCACGTCGCACTCGACATACCCCTAAAGACCATACCTGCAAAATAAGATAGTATTACAAGACACTTCTTCCAAACAAGAAATTGCTAAGGCTAGGACCATCACACCAGCACACTGGCCAACCATGCTCTGCTGCCGAATGTAGCACATTATCTGGGTGGAATATGGTACGGCTGTGAGTGCTGTCAGTGTGGGCGTATGCTAAATCCCTTTTTTAACAGTGTAAGTTTCATAAAATGGAAAACGAAACGTCATTAAAACTTGTGTCCTTGATTACGAAACAGTTTATCTCAGACCTAAACAATATTTCACGCAGATACACATTCGTGCTATTAATGTGCGGCGGAAGTATATAAGAAGACAACTTGTATTGAGTGCTTTGATATAAACCTTAGCTCTGCCCAAGTGACTTTGCAAATGGGCAACAGCTAAAATGATAATAGTATCACCGCATAATACACTTTACTAATGACACAGCGAATCACACTGTACATCTAAGAAAATCACTCGCCTGTATGAGATCTACGATCCACTACCATCAACTTTCAGTCTCTATACCCAAACAACAACACAACTTCACAGTGCTAACTTTAAAATACAAAGATAAGTACAATACACAGTTTCCTTTCACTAATAAATAATAAGAGAATCACAACTTTCCGCGTTCGGTATTTTCACGATATAAATGTCTTATACGCCATGGCCCGGCTGTGCTATTCAGTAATTCACCTGACAAAACTTCTCACTGGCGTGCTAGGCTTCAAACCGCAATAACAGTTACAAGTACACACCACAACGCTAGAATTTACATAACTAAGTAGAATATTATCAATGTCTGCCAGTAAGTGATGCGGTTTTCTGCAATATTTTCACCGAATAGGGGGTTGCATTATGACCATGACAAAACATTTTAAAAAGTACAAATTCCGTTAAAAGTCGTTGATTTTCATACACGAAACAGCTTTTAAAGGTATGGTTCAAATGGCCCTCAGCACTATGGGTCTCAACTGCTGTGGTCATAAGTCCCCTAGAACTTAGAACTACTTAAACCTAACTAACCTACGGACAGCACACAACACCCAGCCATCACGAGGCAGAGAAAATCCCTGACCCCGCCGGGAATCGAACCCGGGAACCCGGGCGTGGGAAGCGAGAACGCTACCGCACGACCACGAGATGCGGGCTTTTAAAGGTATGTAGATGAGTAAGTAGGGTCCTGAACCTGAAAATATGAATATGACATTCGTAGCGAAAATTCGCATTCTCTACTAATACCATTCACTATTGACATTAAATTTTTGGGCCAAATTCAATCGAAAAATTTAAAACAGCTATGGAATCTCATAAAGAAACAATTAAAAACAACACATTTCTTTTCGAAAAGTGTGCACATAACCCCCCCTCCATACTTGGTAAGGTGAGGGTTAATCCAGACCCTGAAAACTACCGTAACAAGAGGTAAACTATGCACAAAACAGTTAGCACCTATATAAAATGCGACTGTGCAACACCCTTCACAGAAACATAAAGTTTTCAAGAAGATTGAAAGATTTGCCTCCAAAAATTCAATTATTCGGTTCCATCATAATTAGATTTAATGTAACTAGCCACTCAATTTAAAGCTCCAGTAATAATAATATTAAAAACTATACAAGAGTAGCTTAACTAATAATACACTCCTGGAAATGGAAAAAAGAACACATTGACACCGGTGTGTCAGACCCACCATACTTGCTCCGGACACTGCGAGAGGGCTGTACAAGCAATGATCACACCCACGGCACAGCGGACACACCAGGAACCGCGGTGTTGGCCGTCGAATCGCGCTAGCTGCGCAGCATTTGTGCACCGCCGCCGTCAGTGTCAGCCAGTTTGCCGTGGCATACGGAGGTCCATCGCAGTCTTTAACACTGGTAGCAGGCCGCCACAGCGTGGACGTGAACCGTATGTGCAGTTGACGGACTTTGAGCGAGGGCGTATAGTGGGCATGCGGGAGGCCGGGTGGACGTACCGCCGAATTGCTCAACACGTGGGGCGTGAGGTCTCCACAGTACATCGATGTTGTCGCCAGTGGTCGGCGGAAGGTGCACGTGCCCTTCGACCTGGGACCGGACCGCAGCGACGCACGGATGCACGCCAAGACCGTAGGATCCTACGCAGTGCCATAGGGGACCGCACCGCCACTTCCCAGCAAATTAGGGACAGTGTTGCTCCTGGGGTATCGGCGAGGACCATTCGCAACCGTCTCCATGAAGCTGGGCTACGGTCCCGCACACCGTTAGGCCGTCTTCCGCTCACGCCCCAACATCGTGCAGCCCGCCTCCAGTGGTGTCGCGACAGGCGTGAATGGAGGGACGAATGGAGACGTGTCATCTTCAGCGATGAGAGTCGCTTCTGCCTTGGTGCCAATGATGGTCGTATGCGTGTTTGGCGCCGTGTAGGTGAGCGCCACAATCAGGACTGCATACGACCGAGGCACACAGGGCCAACACCCGGCATCATGGTGTGGGGAGCGATCTCCTACACTGGCCGTACACCACTGGTGATCGTCGAGGGGACACTGAATAGTGCACGGTACATCCAAACCGTCATCGAACCCATCGTTCTACCATTCCTAGACCGGCAAGGGAACTTGCTGTTCCAACAGGACATTGCACGTCCGCATGTATCCCGTGCCACCCAACGTGCTCTAGAAGGTGTAAGTCAACTACCCTGGCCAGCAAGATCTCCGGATCTGTCCCCCATTGAGCATGTTTGGGACTGGATGAAGCGTCGTCTCACGCGGTCTGCACGTCCAGCACGAACGCTGGTCCAACTGAGGCGCCAGGTGGAAATGGCATGGCAAGCCGTTCCACAGGACTACATCCAGCATCACTACGATCGTCTCCATGGGAGAATAGCAGCCTGCATTGTTGCGAAAAGTGGATATACACTGTACTAATGCCGACATTGTGCATGCTCTGTTGCCTGTGTCTATGTGCCTGTGGTTCTGTCAGTGTGATCATGTGATGTATCTGACCCCAGGAATGTGTCAATAAAGTTTCCCCTTCCTGGGACAATGAATTCACGGTGTTCTTATTTCAATTTCCAGGAGTGTACTAAAAGAACTTCTAGAAGGCCAATGGGAACCTTGGCAGCTGTTAAGTTCTTCAACAAAACCTCCGAGCAGACGATCAGATAGGCTATATTCACGGAATACGACCTGTAGGCTCATAAAAGAAACACAACAAATATATCTCCAATGGTAATGTAATTTTTTTCAAGCAACGACCGTATGACTGGGCCGCTCAGAACTGCAACATATACACACCAAAACGCCAGTGCAATACAGTCACACCCGAAGCAACAAGTTTCCTTAAAATAACATCTCGGCCTCGCTGTCTGGAATAGCTATACTTAGAATTAAGTAATGCTTTTAAGTCTGGGTCTCACAAATTAAATTTGCAACCACCACGCCAGCGCAATACAGTTACGCACACGAAGTTGTAAATTAGAATAACAGGACGCCATGAGCCTTAACGTACTACTTCACTAAGTAATCAGATTGTCTGTGGAAGTTTTCGTTAGTAGTTGTGTGCCGTCGTTCAATGGAAAAAAAGGTGGTCTGTAATTCAAACACCTTGAAAGCGACCGTACAAAATAAATACTAATTACGGTCAACCTGTAACTTAGGTTAAACATCTGAATACAGTGGTACACTGCAACTAATTAGGCAGCTGCCACAAAGATTATCCTCAGTAGAAGACGGAACAATGATACAACACTAGTTTTCGAAGTTAAACCAACAAGGCGGACGCCGCGTAACAAACGACCAAACGTACCTCCCTTCAAAAAACGAGTCCATCACTTGAATCGTCGGCTCATCCGACAAGATAATTCAGACCGACATCAAACCTTCCACATTAAAAGTTCCACTGGTTCCTAATACAACCTAAATCAAGTGATTCAGCACTTTATACATAAACAATCATATACAGAACAATATGATCGAGGACATGGAAACAACCAAGCCTTTTAACTAGTACGTGCTCACAACGCCGTAACACTCGGCCCCATATGTCACCAATGGGAACAATGCGTTGATCCACACCCGATCACAAAGTGAACCAGTTGAACGCCACAAACTTCATTATTCCAATGAGATCTTAGTGCAACACATAGCAGCGAGGCAACGCTAATTATACTTCATGGCGGTGTGCCCTCCCACCATTGTCTTGTGGCATTTGGGTGTAAAAGGTAATTGGCCCTGACGCGAGCAAATTACACACGCCACTCACAAAACCACAAACAACGGTATGACGAGCTGCAAAACACGCCGTTGGATGCTCACAGCAGCATCAGCACCAATCAGCTACAAATTGCTCGGGTCCTAAGAATCACTGAAACCTTGTAACAGATCTTCAAGCGATAGCGATTGAGCGGTACACAGAACTCTTCTAAGAGCTGCAAACCCGTCTTGTGGAGCCGGACGGACTACAGATCTACGGCAAAGCCAAACTCAATATTGTCACTGCAGAGCACACAGACAACGCTGTTATCCCATTCACCCCCGACAAGCCACTCAGGCCCACCTAGGGGCACCTCATCAGTATGTCGATAGCGCCACCTAATACCAACGCACGAAACACCACCGATGGACAGACAGCAAAACAGGCAGATGAACTATTTCAATCGATAGCTATTGCACGAATTCAGAAGTGCCGTAGAGAATCTAACTGACACAGAACTAAGCACTATTTTGCGTTTACTGACATCTTTGCCGTATCTCATCTCTGGCTGTGAGCTGACATCTTCTTCTTCACAAGAGAAACAGACACCGTCCGTTACCAGCTCCTGCGAGCGTTGGTACTGCTGCAAATTACGCTGCTCAGCTCCAAAGCGCTTTCCTCTCCAGTGTGTCTTCCTTACTGGCGCTCATAAAACTCTTTGCTGTCATTGTGATCATGTCATGCACAGCCGCGCTGAATATGAAGACAAGCACGACCGACGCTTCATCCAGACCCAGCGCCCTAGTCATTGCATGTCCACCGCGCATGTCCACCGCCGTCCCTAGTCGACCTCGGCGCTAGCTAAGGTAGATGTGACCCCCTCCATACCGTGCTACCGAATAGCTACGTTAACAGACTATGGACCGCAGAAATTCCTTCGTCCAGTAATACCAGAGGGAACTTGTGCAGCCAGCGCGTCCAACAGCCACAGACACCAGCCACTCCACCGCTTGCCCGACACCGCCCATAGTACTCTGGCTTGGCTCTCAGTCGATGTCACCATTGGCATCCCAAACCGTGGACATTCTTTCTAGTTAATTCTGAGTTAGTACTGTTGCCTGCATGTCATCAAATTCGCCTGGTGTGAGTTCAGCGCCTCTCCCATCCAGGCCCTACCTGTTGAGCCGGAGGGAAGATAAGAGCGCCTCAAAATTCAGTGAAACAATGCTCTAAAGCAGTTTCATCTACATCTACATCTACATGGATACTCTGCTAATCACATTTAAGTGCCTGGCAGAGGGTTCATTGAACCACCTTCACAATTCTCTATTACTCTCGTATAGCGCGCGGAAAGAATGTACACCTATATCTTTCCGTCCGAGCTCTAATTTCCCTTATTTTATTGTGGTCATCGTTCCGCCCTATGAAGGTCCGTGTCAACAAAATATTTTCACATTCGGAGGAGAAAGTTGGTGACTGGAATGTCTTGAGAAGATTCCGTCGCAACGAAAAACGCCTTTCTTTTAATGATTTCCAGCACAAATCCTGTATCATTTCTGTGACACTCTCTCCCATATATCTCTCGATAATAAAAAACGTGTTTCCTTTCTTTGAACCTCTTCGATGTACTCCGTCAGTCCTATCTGGTAAGGATCCCACACCGCGCAGCAGTATGCTAAAAGAGGACGGACAAGCGTAGTGTAAGCAGTCTCCTTAGTAGGTTTGCTACGTTTTCTAAGTGTCCTGCCAATAAAACGCAGCCTTTGGTTAGCCTTCTTCACAACATTTTGTATGTGTTCTTTCCAGTTTAAATTGTTCGTAATTGTAATACCTAGGTATTTAGTTCAATTTACGGCTTTTAGATTAGACTGATTTATCGTGTAACAGAAGTACTATCCGTAATTATGATATACAAAACTAAAGCTTAGTCGAAGTGGTATCCCCTTAGATTACAGATAGTGGTAAAACCTTTCTCACCTTCTTTAGAGCGTCAGTAGGGAAAGGATTTAGAACGAGTATCGTACAGTTTTTGTGCCAAATGCATGCGTTGCCGAGAGAGCGAACGCAGACATGCCCGTTGGCAGACGACATCGAGGTGCTTGTTCGAATCCAATTTGGAAGAAACGTTTTCTCGAACGACAAGAAGAGATGGGGAGTTGGTGGTGGGGGGGGGGGGGTGGGGGGGGGGTGGGGGTTGTGGCCTAAGGCTTATAGTCAATAGACTTTGTGCTACTGTCCAGAATCCTTCCAAAGTGTCTCAGTGAGTGAGAGCACGTGACGATGGAGGTACTTCAGTCGTTGGGAACGCTGAATTCGGTTGCTCCCGTGGTACAAGTACGGAGGAGTAGCTATGTGGTGGTATCAGCTTTCACCTTGTCTTTCACTCATCTTGATACGTGGGACACAAACATGGCCCTACATAGCAATCTCCCACACACAGTAGATGCACGTTAGATGTCAAACATCGAGAGGAATGATGTAATTGTGCACAAAAGAGGCGAGACATAGTCCTGGGGCCTTCGAATATAGCAATGCCTTACCCATTTGGTCCGCTTTCCTCAGTATTAAAGTTTGTATTTCAGTGGTGACTGTTATTCGTTATTTCTTTGTTCAGCACATATTCAGTTAATTTCTCCTTCTAACCTGTAGCGTGTATCACCCACTCACCTACCTACGAAATATTATTCCTACCCTTCCAGTTTGCACGTGCTGTCCTTGTGTTGATATCCATCATACATTCGCACTAACGAATTTTATGCTGCCGTTCAAATGGTTCAAATGGCCTTGAGCACTGTGGGACTTAAAATCTGTGGTCATCAGTCCCTCAGAACTTAGAACTACTTAAAGCTAACTAACCAAAGGACATCAAATACATCCATGCCCGAGGAAGGATTCTAACCTGCGACCGTAGCGGTCACGCGGTTCCAGACTGAAGCGCCTAGAAGCGCACGGCCACGCCGGCCGGCTAATGCTGCCGTCCTTGTCAGATACAGAGTGAACCATATGAAGGAAGAAACGTAAATTAGTTACAAACTACGGCGTGCACACACTTTGTTAAGCTTGTAAACGTCACTACTGGTATTCAGATTTAGGCTATGACGTGTTCGATATGCCTGGCATCTCTGGCGATGATGTGGCGCAGACGAATCACGGAATTTTGCATGACCCGCTGAAGTGTGGGAACGTCGATGCTGTCGATGACCTCCTGAATTACCGTTTTCAGCTAAGCAATGGTTTTTACGGTTATTCCTGTACACCTTGTCTTTAATATAGCCCCACAAAATGTAGTCACATGTGTTCAGATCCGGAGAATATGGTGGCCACTCGAGGCCCATGCCAGTAGCCTCTGGATACCCTAGAGCCAGAATGCGATCCCCAGAGTGCTCCTCCATGAAATCAAACGCAGTCCTGCTTCTATGGGGTCGAACTTCAAATTGTGTGAACGACATCTTGTCGATATCAGGGTAGCTTTGGATGATGGGGATGAAATCATCTTCCAAAACCTTCAAGTACCGTTCATTAGCCACCGTTCCATCAAGACATATCGCACCGATTACTCCGTGACTGGACACTGAACACCACACAGTCACCCGTTGAAGCCGAAGAGACTTCTAGATCCCGAAATGCGTATCAGTGGTTCCCCAAATGCGCCAGTTTTGCTTACTGACGGACCCATATAAATTAAAGTGGACTAAACCAAACCATGCAGGCCTATACTAAGTGTCAACATGCCCCACGGCCAACCGTGAAGTACGAACGTCCTACCGCTAATGCAGTTTTAACTTCCTAAGGCAAACCGTGAAGAAGTTACGACGATTTTGTTTCATATAGTTCAAAAGTTGTCACTCTGTATCAACAAATACGCATTTGCTATAATGAAACATCTCTTTCCGCTGCTGTCAGCATTCGCCGTAATGTTACAGCGTAAATTTTCGGTTTTTTCGATCGGTGGGCGAACTTCATTTTTTTATTTCCTTTTAATTGGACTTAAATAACAGATTACAATTTTGTGACTTTTGAATGCAATTCTTTTGTCTGTACAGCTGTCACGGGACCAAACACTACTCGCCCACAGTGCATGAATACTGCCAATCTCTCTCCCAGTCTCTAGATACCACAGCTACTCTCGAGCTTATCTTGTTGGACTAATTCTCTCCAAGAAGGCCAGTATAAAGAAAAGGCTTAGCTCCTTTCTAGAGTACAAACCGATGTAAGACAAAAATGTAGCCTGTTGCCCCATAGTTTAATATCGGAGAAGTACAACCGAAATAAAATAAAGGTTCAACGAAGGAATTAAAATTTATGATGAAAGAACATCAGTTATAAGATTCAGTGATGACATTACTTGTCACCATGAAGAATATGAAGTGATGCAATTCTACTATGAAGCATTACTACTACCCAGGAAGCAAAATATTACATGACAGAGAAGCTAGGTAGACATAAACGCAAACTAGCATAGGCAAAAACAGCATACTTACCGAAACGAGGTCTGTTGTCATCAAACATTGGCCTTTGTTTGAGGATATGTGTCTGAAAACGTGCGTAGGGCACAGAGTATTGAATAGAAATGAATCATGGACTGTAATGAAACCGGAAAGGACGAAAATCGAAGCGTTTCAGATATGGTGGCATAGAAAGGTGCTGAAAGTTAGCTAGGCTAAAGAAAACGTTGATATAAAGATGGGGAAGGATGACAGGACATGTGTTAATACACAAGGGACCTATAGAAGGTGAAAGCTGTACGGAAAGACAGAGACAAAATTTATCCAAAAAATAATTGAGGATATAGACTGCGTGCTACTTTGAGATGAAGAGGTTTGCACAGGAACAAATATTTGTGATGCCCCGTATCAAACCAGTCAGAAGACTGATAACTTAATGGAAAGGAGTATTTCCAGCTTTCAGTGTAGTGTGCAATGGTCTCTAAATTATTGGTACACCATCCTTTTATGTCAAAGACTAGATTCCTGATTTCAGTTTCAGGGTATCAGTTTAGTCTTTCATGATGAAATAGCCTTTGGTAGTATATTTAAATAAATCATTAAAAACATATGACATTTACAAAATACGGTGACGATACTTGGAGGCTCATAGACTTACTAAAATCTCAAAGGAAGTTTCTTCTACTGACACAGTAATACCTGCCAACACCCATCAATCTGTAACACAAACATGCAGCCTTCTGAGTGCATCGCCTGTTACCTACCACAAAAATGAAATGAGATTTTCCAAATGGATTAAAAGTAATTTAAGAAACAGTTGTAGTAATGCTTATAGCCCCACCCTAATACGTAACTACCATAGCAGACAGAAACGACAGAGGAGAACAGCACTTTCGTTTCCTCTTCAGGAAGCACTAAACCACACTGTGAACAAATGGGTCCACTGTTACATTTAGCTAAGACAACAAGGGTACTCACCAGCAAACTAACATCCGAGTAATATACACATGATTTCTTTACAAGTAATACTGTTGTCCACATTCTGTTGAATAGTAAAGACAAGAGCCCAGCTTTGCATCAGAGTGCAAAATTTGTATGGAAAATTATACAGGGTGAGCTAGGACGAAAGGTACATGTTTTGACGGGTGATAGCATTACTGGTTCTGAAAAAAAAACTTGATGTGTACATATGCCCTATTCTAAATGGTTTCCGAGATAGAACACTTTCAATCTACATTTCTATTTATTTTCTGTATTATTCATTGTCATTGTTTACAAGGTACCACAGTAACGTAGAGGAAGTTGAGACGAAAATTTTGATACAGGACGCTTGTCAAGTCGGAAAACTACCTCAAAGTTGCCTATAAAATGTACCTAAGGTAAAGCGCACGAGCGTCGCGTGAGATTTTCAGTATTTTCGGTATCTGTCTTCACAAACTGTTAGTCGTAGCAAAAAAATAAATAGGACCATTATTGTAGCAAATTTAATTTTGTTTAATTGTGTACTGAGACACGTTTTCGTTAGAGTGTGCGGTTTCTGAGTTATTAAAGAAAAAAGTACAAAAGTGATATTAAGTATGATCTATCTCGGAAACTATTCGCAATAGGGCATATGTCCACTTGGAGATTTATATTCAGAATAACTAATACTATCGCGTCTCGAAGCATGAACCACTCCTCCTGCCTCACCCTGTAGTACGTCAGTCAGGTGGGGGCATACCTATTGTACTGACTGGAGATGAGAGAAGTCGAAGACGGAAGAAAGAGAGATTTCATCTTTGCTGAACATGTTTTCAACGAATATCATCCTTAAATATTTGAAATATGGCGATCTCGGCAGAGAAAATCAAGCAGAAAACAAACATTACTCGATATTCTACCAGTAAACAACAATCACAGAAGCTTCAGTTACACGTCAATAATGAAATACACTGTCATTATTCACCATTGCTAAAGTAGCAGCAGGCACTGACTATTGACTCATTTCAAGATACCCCTTAATGGGGTTGTTGTAGCAGCAGGCACTAACTATTGACTCATTTCAAGATACCCCCTAATGGGGTTGTTGTAAGTAGTATAGCTGTTCCCACCCACACTTCACTGACTTACTCTCTGCTCCACACTTTCTCGCTTGTTCATCAGAGTCACCACTAACTTTGTCAAAATAAAATATAGCAGTCTGTGCCGGTACTATCTTTATACTGGTTTGGTCTGAAAATTCTTAAACTTTTAAAATAAAATAATGTAATTATGTTAAAGGATGTATATATAGCCAGATTGGTTGCAAAATTTTCTTATCATATTGACCATGGTTGTCACAGGAATAAACACTAAAATTTTATTCGACGACAGCATTTTTGGTAAGATATTCTTACCCATAGTGTGATTACCTGTAATCCCTGTACTTTTTTTATTCTGATGAAAATTGCACTAGTACCGTCGAAACCATGGTCAATTTGACAAAAATTTTGTGCAACCGATGTTGCTATATTTACATTATCTAACAAAATAATGTATGGTGGGTGGAGATCAGTCAAAGAAAATGTTTAAAATTTCCATAATGTAGTGTAACATTTATTTGTTGATAGATTATTGGTCTATTTAATGACGTTTGTGATTTTCGAATACACATTTAACTATCAAAGAAAATCTTTCTACAGCTACACTACTGGCCATTAAAGTTCCTACACCATGAAGATGAAGTGCTACAGACGCGAAATTTAACCGACAGGAAGAAGATGCTCTGATATGCAAATGATTAGCTTTTCAGAACATTCACACGAGGCTGTTGCCGGTGTCGACACCTACAACGTGCTGATATGAGGAAAGTTTCCAACCAAACAGCAGTTGACCTGCGTTGCCTGGTGAAACGTTGTTGTGATGCCTCGTGTAAGAAGGAGAAAGGCGCACCATCACGTTTCCGACTTTGATAAAGGTTGGATTGTAGCGTATCGTGATTGCAGTTTATCGTATCGCGTCATTGCTGTTCGCGTTGGTCAAGATCCAATGACTTTTAGCAGAATATGGAATCGGTGGGTTCAGGAGGGTAATACGGAACGCAGTGCTGTATCCTAGCGGCCTCGTATCACTAACAGTCGAGATGACAGGCTTCTTACCCGCATGACTGTAACGGATCATGCAGCCACGTCTCGATCCCTGAATCAACAGATGGGGACGTTGCAGGACAACAACCATCTGCATGAACAGTTCGACGATGTTTGCCGCAGCATTGACTATCAGCTCGGAGACCATGGCGGAGGTTACCGTTGGCGCTGCATGAACAGACAGGAGCGCCTGCGACGGTGTACTCAACGACGAAGCTGGGTGCACGAATGGCAAACCGTAATTTTTTCGGATTAATCCAGGTTATGTTTACAGCATCATGATGGTCGCATCCCTGTTCGGCGACATCGTGGTGAACGCACATTGGAAGCCTTTATTCGTCATCGCCATACTGGCGTATCACCCGGCATGATGGTACGGGTGCCATTGGTAACACGTCTCGGTCACATCTTGTTCGCATTGACGGCACTTTGAACAGTGGACGTTACATTTGAGATGTGTTACGACCCGTGGCTCTACCCTTCATTCGATCCCTGCGAAACCCTACATTTCAGCAGGATAATGCACAACCGCATGTTGCAGGTCCTCTTGATGAACTGTGGTACCGCATTGAAGCTGCATGGGCAGCAGTACCTGTACACGCCATCCAAGCTCTGTTTGACTCAATGCCCAGGTGTATCAAGGCCGTTATTACGGCTAGATGTGGTTGTTCTTTTTACTGATTTCTCAGGATCTATGCACCCAAATTGCGTGAAAATGTAATCAGATAGTTCTATTATATTTGTTCTATGAATAACCGTTTATCATCTGCATTTCACCTATGTAGCAATTTTAATGGCCAGTAGCTTATAAAATGTCGCCGTTTTTATGGGGACCATCTGTTTGCTCTTAATTTACCTGAGGAAGGCCTGAAAGCCAAAATCTGGCTAACACTCAAAGGTAAAACTAATATAATTGTGGAATATCAATACTGTGAATTTTTGGTTTTAATTAATAAGACATTACACCGCTCGTTCATTTATTTAGCAGCTTCCATTTACTGATGAGACGTAACTGAAGAGTTTTCGGCTGTGAAGCCTGAACTGTGGAGGCTGGACGAGGGCATGTGGCTGCCGCGCAGTGCGCGGTGAAGGACACGGGCGCGGAAGGTGGGAGGGCAGCGGAGTGGGGATGGGGTTGCGGGTAGCGGGATAAAGCGTGACCTCTGCGCGGCGCGCCCAGAAACTCCAGTTAATCAAGGCGGCCGCTCCTCGGATTTATATCTGGTCGTTCATCACGGGCGTCACCACGGCCGCCTACAGCCTCCAACGTACGCCGGGCCGGGTGCGCCGGCCATTAACGTCTGAACCTTTACCGATCGTTAAGGGCCACCGATCCGCGGCTGCGCTTCACCCGCAGTAGTAGCTCAGAATGTAGCGGCTCACTGTGTGCTTGGAATACATCGGAGGTAAATGAAGAGCTGATGGGTATGCCGATAGAACGTAAATACACTCCTGGAAATTGAAATAACAACACCGTGAATTCATTGTCCCAGGAAGCGAAAACTTTATTGACACATTCCTGGGGTCAGATACATCACATGATCACACTGACAGAACCACAGGCACATAGACACAGGCAACAGAGCATGCACAATGTCGGCACTAGTACAGTGTATATCCACCTTTCGCAGCAATGCAGGCTGCTATTCTCCCATGGAGACGATCGTAGAGATGCTGGATGTAGTCCTGTGGAACGGCTTGCCATGCCATTTCCACCTGGCGCCTCAGTTGGACCAGCGTTCGTGCTGGACGTGCAGACCGCGTGAGACGACGCTTCATCCAGTCCCAAACATGCTCAATGGGGGACAGATCCGGAGATCTTGCTGGCCAGCGTAGTTGACTTACACCTTCTAGAGCACGTTGGGTGGCACGGGATACATGCGGACGTGCATTGTCCTGTTGGAACAGCAAGTTCGCTTGCCGGTCTAGGAATGGTAGAACGATGGGTTCGATGACGGTTTGGATGTACCGTGCTCTATTCAGTGTCCCCTCGACGATCACCAGTGGTGTACGGCCAGTGTAAGAGATCGCTCCCCACACCATGATGCCGGGTGTTGGCCCTGTGTGCCTCGGTCGTATGCAGTCCTGATTGTAGCGCTCACCTGCACGGCGCCAAACACGCATACGACCATCATTGGCACCAAGGCAGAAGCGACTCTCATCGCTGAAGACGACACGTCTCCATTCGTCCCTCCATTCACGCCTGTCGCGACACCACTGGAGGCGGGCTGCACGATGTTGGGGCGTGAGCGGAAGACGGCCTAACGGTGTGCGGGACCGTAGCCCAGCTTCATGGAGACGGTTGCGAATGGTCCTCGCCGATACCCCAGGAGCAACAGTGTCCCTAATTTGCTGGGAAGTGGCGGTGCGGTCCCCTACGGCACTGCGTAGGATCCTACGGTCTTGGCGTGCATCCGTGCGTCGCTGCGGTCCGGTCCCAGGTCGACGGGCACGTGCACCTTCCGCCGACCACTGGCGACAACATCGATGTACTGTGGAGACCTCACGCCCCACGTGTTGAGCAATTCGGCGGTACGTCCACCCGGCCTCCCGCATGCCCACTATACGCCCTCGCTCAAAGTCCGTCAACTGCACATACGGTTCACGTCCACGCTGTCGCGGCATGCTACCAGTGTTAAAGACTGCGATGGAGCTCCGTATGCCACGGCAAACTGGCTGACACTGACGGCGGCGGTGCACAAATGCTGCGCAGCTAGCGCCATTCGACGGCCAACACCGCGGTTCCTGGTGTGTCCGCTGTGCCGTGCGTGTGATCATTGCTTGTACAGCCCTCTCGCAGTGTCCGGAGCAAGTATGGTGGGTCTGACACACCGGTGTCAATGTGTTCTTTTTTCCATTTCCAGGAGTGTAATTAATAAATCCTAAGGTTTCTCATAATATCACCTTCTCCATTCATTAAAGATACCCTTATAGCTTACTTAATCCGCATAGGGGATCCTTTCTGATTTTGGAATATATATGCTTGTTTCTGACGAAATTCAGTTTTTTACATGCACACTTTATAACTAGGGAATAAATACACCGCTAAAGAGTAATATCTGAATTGGGAGATTTACTTTTCACGACAGACGTTAGTTTGCTGTGTCACCCTGCTGTCAGTCGCTCATAACAGACATTCGATGCGTTGAGCCGTATTAAGCTGTGTGTCCTGCTGAAAAGTGTATGTCCTGTGCTACATGACTGTTAGCAGGAAGAGGTCAATAATGGCGGGGTACAGTTATTTTCGCATACATTGTCATATCAAAAGTATCCGGACCCCATTTGTTAACGAAATTGAAGCTGTGTGTCTCGATTTAAATGGAGGTTGAGCGCCTCCACGCCCACACCGGCATTATGTCCAACTCAAAAGATCTACTGACACCTCTGCATAAGGGTTAGTTTTCACTAAAGTGAGGTTCGCAGGATGTGGGTACTGCAATGTTTGCGTACGTCTGGTTAAGGTTAACTATTAATACGCGCCCATCTGGAGATAGATTGGGTCGAAGTCGAATGAAGGGTAGCGGTTTGAAGGTCAGAGGAAGAAAAGTACCAAGGCAAGAGCCAAGGGAGAAAAAAACCATCTGCGATAGTTCGGTCGGGTGGTAAGAGCAGTAGCGAATGTCTTGCTTCCTGCGATAGGTCATGCAAGGGTAGGGTTTATTAGTAGTGGGTATCATGCACGTTGTGCGGTGGTGTTGCTCGGCGGCTGCGGCTGGGTGCCGGTGTAGAGCTCTCGTTCAGCGTAAGCAACCTGCAACAGTTAGGTTTATTATCCTTTTTGTGCCCGATAGGTCATATGTCGGAAGCACAGTGTAAGGTAACGTTGGCGAATTGTTTGTGCGTCGGTGAGCGAGCTTGCCGGTGTCCCTGCTGTGGCCTGTTGCTCGGCTCTAATAGCAGCTGGTAATTTCCAGTCAACGTTGCTGATATGCAGGGGCTTGTGACTTTTGGCACTTGGTGTATGTTAGCTTGCCATAAATGGTTACGCCCTAGCTAATAGTGTCTTTGGCTGCTTGTGCTTCCACCTATGGTTGTGATCATAGTTTCCCAGAGTCAGGATGGAATAATTGTTCGAGCGTCTCGAGTTGCTGTATAGTCGTGGGGCGTGTTTTTTTTAATAGTTTCTGAAGGGTTTAAAGGCGGTATTCTTGGTGAAGATCCACGTTGCGTGTGTAGCGTGGAGCGTTGCTAACGATTCGTAGCACTTTGTTCTGTATGATCTGCAGGCGGCTCAGTCGTGTAGGCGCTGCGTATCCCCAGACGGGAGCTGCGTACGTCATCAGAGGTCCAATCAGTGTCATGTATATGGACCTCGACACCCTCCAATTCCTGTCACGAGGCAGACCATCTAGTATAAAAAGAGACGGGGAGTACTGCGTTGTGGTACAGAAGTCGTAACAGCAATATGGTAGCGTCAGCAGAGGTCAGTGTATTGGAGCATTCCATATCACTAGCGTAACTAATCAATCTTCGAAGACTCAGAAATTCGACTGTTGATAATGTGTTTGAGAACTGGAAACACGAAGGAAGGACTACAGATAAACGAAGACCAGATAGACATCCTGACAGGAACAATCGGATTTTCCAGAGGTATACTACAAAAAATTGCTTGATAATAGGTTATAATGGTAGAGTAGCTTCGGGTTAGCCACACATTTCTAGAGTCAGTGCTAACGAGTACTTGAGGTTATGTAACTCTTGGGCATGGCTGCAAATCCTCAACCAAATTGTGCGCCGCCAGCCTGATTAATCTGTACGTCGCCATGAAGTTGCTCTCGGTCCTTTCAGAGTAGTTCGTCTTTTACCGCAGATTACGTTGCCGAATCACACGGCACTGTTTCTCCTTCAATCGCGTTGCCCGCCTTCGTCAAGCTTTCCTTCCCCATTGCAAACCATGTCCACTTCCATGATGATTCTCTGCTGAAATGCATACATAATAACATTTACGAACTCACTTTCCACTCAGATGCCTACCAGCTATTCTTCAATATAACCTAATCAGTATGTGAAAAACTAAAACTCACTGCACATTTCTAAATTTTATATTATCTCCGCAATCAAAGCACACAACCCAACGAACAGCCATAGCGATATGGCACCACCTCTCGGTACAGTAGACGAATAATCGGCAGACGGATCTATCGTTAACAGGCCTCAGTAACGTACAGAATAGCAACTTCGGCTAACAAACTGAAAATGACGTCACTACCGACACTACTGTACGGAACTGAACGATATGGACAATAGAGAATAGGGCTGCTGACCCAAAGCAATGAGCCATAGGATTGTATGCCTCTTCCACATTGGCCACAGCACTGACTTCCAGATTTTGCCGGTGGTATTTGTTTAAGCAGCATGCTGCCCACCTATGAATCACGCTGATACAGCAAAGCTCGGAGTGGAGTTGCTGCTGGCCACACACCACCACAGCTGCCCTCTCACGAGACTTCCGAGTGTCACACCTGCACAAGTGCAACCAGCTGTGCTGGCGGGAAGGGAAACTTTCATGGTACGGTTAGAACATCAACTTTGTTCCAAAGCTGAGCGTCCAACAGCACCAGCTTCTCTGGTTTCGGCTCTTGAGGAAGAAAGGGCTGCCATTCCTCCACAGACATTCAGATACCCCATTGAAAGCGTCCGTAGTGTAGACATAAAAGAGAAGTCTCTTGCGGATTAAGAAGGCACTTCAGTTACATTCAATCTTTTTATTATCATATCATAAGCAGTTGCCGCGGCGCTGGAAACCAATCCTCAGGCGACTTCTTCATAATGATGAGCAAGAAAAACTGACCTCAAAATATCTATTAACACCAAAAAAATTTTAAGACCTTTCTAAAGAAAGTGAATAAGAGGAAACTGTATTCACGTAACTAAGTCATAAGAACTAAGTAGCCGGAGCATGGAAACCAACGTTCGTTGTCACATTAAACTAATAAACTACTGAATGGCGGTATATCAATGAATGCACCGAACGTAGGGATCCTACTCCAAAATGAATCCGTTGGTAACACGAAGATACATAAATAACCTTGTAAAGACCTGATGGAAGGCTACTTTAGAGGAGCTAGCAGCGAAGTGGCGTAGTAATCCAAGAAAACTATGCAATGTGGTTTAAACATGAGGCTTATTAACTGGAATGGAAATATAAATAAAATAAACACGTACTTCATCTCCAGTCTACGCGTATTACTGGAACACAGAAAGCGACCGCGAGTTGTGTAATACAGACCCCGCGAAAGTAAACAGCCAGCGCCAAGAGGGCTCGCGCATGTGCATATTATGCTTGATTACAACCGAAGAATCGGTGACATTTTTCGGTGACATTTCTGGATAATGTGATAGTAATTAAATGAGATCAGGGCATGCTGCGGCTGGAGGTTCCCTTTCGTGGTGCCCATATTTCACAGTAAGTGGTCGCGTACGATCTTTTGGGAATGTACTTACACAAGAGTCGAGATATGTGCTTTTCTTATTTATATCTCCTTTCTAGCCAATAAGCCTCTTTCTTGACACACATCGGCAACTTTTTTTTTATTGCGCCACTTCTCTGCAAGATCCCCCTCTGTTGTTTAAACTAGCCACTCATCACACTTTTATATGGTTTTCTATGTATCATCGCGTTACCATTAGATTAATGTCTTTTTTATTCAAGGGCTCCTTAAATATCAATTTTGGACTAGTATTCCTAAGTCCGGCTGATTCTTACTCATTGACGTTTGGGCATTTAGCAGATCATTACTTTCGTCCAACAGCGAATGTCGGTTTCCATGCTCCAGGTGACTTAGCTCCTATGACCTATAACTCCGTCCATCATAAGAATGAACCTGATGTAAACAACCACAAACGTGATGATTGGTCAGAAGCCTCTGGTGACGTTGCGCTCTTGGAAGTAGATCCTACTTATGTATTAGACATATTATCACTAAATGAAAATTACGTTAAATTACGTTAAATAAAATTTAAGATGTTCAAATATATTAGCAGCCACCAACGTTTTTCTTAATCACGTTTTACTTACGTAGTTTTTGTTTCAAAAATCATGTATAGTCACAGCTTCTGCATTTTTGTGCTCTGATTGTCGCGCTGTTAATATGCTGTATAAAAGGGATGTGTTTGCTTCCAGTTCCGTAGTGTAACACGCGTGTTGAACACTATTAAAAAGTGCCGAGGAATAAGATGTTCTTAACGTTTGTCATAAATTTACGGAAATAATCCGCTCTGAAGTTTTCCGAGGGGTTTTATTAGATAAAGTCAACACAACTGCACATTTGTTTATAGTGGAATGGGTTGCGCAATAGGTTGATAATTCAATGCAGTGAATGGTTCGCTGGTTCAAGTCATGTCCAAGTAATTTTCTTTCTTCTTCAATTTGAATTACCTACATCTTGTAATTGTAAAATTGATCGAGATTTTTTACGAATAATGCAAGTCTTCTTGTTTTTAATTATATATTGCACGCGAAATTCCTGTTTCAATTTCAAATATAAATACTCAATTATCAATATTTCATGAAAAATTGTTAATAAAGGTAGCTTAAATTAAGCTAAATAGTCTTTATTTAGACTGTGTCCATAGTTTTATACCACAGATGTAGATATTTGTCGTAGAACCATGAAAAACCATCATCTTCACTGCAACAAGCACGCCATAAAAATGTAGCACATTTACATTTGCCTCTGTAACTTTAAAATATAAACCCAGCAGCACCGACCTGGAGCCAAGTTAAGGGATTTGCTCCAAGAAATAACAAGACTATTAAGCTGGCAGACGTACTGGAAGTAATGCGCACAGCTGTTTCACATGTCACTGCCGCGGGATATTGAACGGCACATCATAAAAGAAGAGGAGAAATGCTGCGCCTGGGTGGCTTCGTGGATTCTGTTGTTCATCGACTTGTTAACAACGTAGCCGGTGACAGTTCCAGAACTGAAATGTATTCCTCGGATTCGGGTAAGGAAAGCGCTAAGCGATTACCGGATGACTGACTGTAATTAATGTGTTTTAATATGTTCAGTAGCTCCAGTATTCAACACGAACTTTGCCCTGTGTTTATGTCAGGAATTTCGTCTCTCTTGTTTGTAATTAGAATACTATGTCAGGTGAGAACGAGAAAATTTTACGCTTTCCGTCTGGTCAGCTAAGAAGCGCGCAGTAGTGGTAGAGTTTTGCCGCATTTTATTTCATTCTCTTTAAAAATTAAGTGACATTCGAAGACATATTTTTTTCTTTGCCCGTCTGTTTTTACGTCTGAGTTGCAACTGCTCACATCATTGCAGGCTAGTTGGACCGCTGGCTGGCTGGCTGTCCAAGTTCAATGCGCCTCTAAAGCTGTTATCCCGCACGTTATCTCTCAGTCTGTGTGCGTGTGTAACAAAGCATAAAACGTACTCTTATGAGCCTATTTGACTGTACTGGTCACAACTTTGCTTCCGTTGCACGTAAAACGAAATCCAATGAGACTCAAACAAACGCAGAAGAATATATGGCGTAATGCTTAGATTAGCTTTATTCTTATGATGAACATAGCTAGGTGAGTAAAAGGTTCTCTATTTCCCGTAAAGTTGTTTAATTGGTCTTCGTGTTAGTGCGAATATTAGAGTCTGTTACTCTTCACAATTCATCGTTATGCAGATGCCACTTGAAGAAGTGGATTTCAGTGGCACCAAACCCTTTTGTGGTCTGATAATAAAAAGATCAAAAACAGTTGAAGCAGTTGATCCCCAAGATGAATAGTCCCTGCTTTGGTTGTCCTGTCTACAAGGTCCTCTGTTCTAAAGGCGAAGGTTGGACGCATCCCATATTAATGTCCACTAATTGGTGCCGAAATACTTTAGAGCAGTTAGTGTAGCTATGTCGATGAAAGTTTCCGTGAACGAGCAGGGCAGAGTTACTTACGATCACTTTGCACGGAGCACATTATATGTGGCCGAAGTGAGAGGTCCAACAATTAAGTGTCGCAGAGTACTTCATGGTGTATATCGGAGAAACAGTAGAAATGATTAAGCGGAGCCATGTGATATATTGGCTGAAATTTGACGTCCCGTTCCCAAATACAGCCGTTTCTATAGCCATGATTAATGGTAGACCACTCCATAACCCAAGCCACAGCAGAAGCAGAGTAGGTTACTGCACAATATGAGCGGGCTCCAACTCTAATAAAGCGGACACCAAGTGCTGGTGTAGCCATCATTGTGGTTTAGTGTAAATTGTAAGATACGATGCGACTCCTCAATAGACGAGCTTACTGATGGTTTGAAGACAAAACTCAAGGCTGTACTTGTAGACAGCTTTAAGATTTCGTTTTGGAATGATTGTCTAGGATACTCATGATTCCAATTTTGAACTAATATCTAAAGTTACCCCGAGGAATACACTTCGATTTTGATTGACTTTGATAATGTTGTAGTGTAGAGCAAAATAAGGGACACAATTATTTTATACGTGGCCTTACGGCAATTAAGGAAGTGAAACACTCACTTGGAAAAAATGGTGTTTAATGTTCCTGAATTAATTCCTTTCAAACGGTAAAGCATATGAAGAAAAAGTTCAGTAAAGGCTCTATTGCTTTTAATGAACCTTGCAGTGGAGCGTTCAGATTTCTAGAAAAAGTCATTCTTTTCGAACTCCCCTCTCCAGCATTTATTTGTTTTCCATTTCGACATTGGTGTCTTTCGAATACTACCGCATCATATACGTCTGAATTTGGTAATCACGATGCTATACGATTCGTTATTTGTTTCATGGGGAAAAGGAAAACAAAGTAGTGTTGCGTCAGGGGATTTTGAAAAAAAAAGATGGCTTCTTCGACAAATCTGGGTGCACCGTTGTAGCGTACCCAAAAATCCGCAGAAGTTTTGTTTTACATTTTTTTAAATATCTTTTACTGCACCGAGAATATTCATTCATAAACATGAAAGTCTGTTTTTTTTCAAAGGGGTGTTTCACCCTCTTAACGGCATTATTGGCACGTATAAAAAATTTATGTCTCTTATTTTATTCTACATTAGAATACATGCAAAGCCGATTAAGCCGGCCGGTGGTGGCCGAGCGGTTCTAGACGCTTCAGTCTGGAACGGCGCGACCGCTACGGTCGCAGGTACGAATCCTGCCTCGGGCATAGATGTGTGTGATATCCTTATGTTAGTTAGGTTTCAGTAGTTCTAAGTTATTGGGGACTGATGACCTGAGATGTTAAGTCCCATAGTGCTCAGAGCCATTTGACCCATTTTTGAAAGCCGATTAAAATCAAAGGTAGATGTACTTGTAAGTAACGGTTACATGGGCTATTCCGTCGTCATATTTTGTGTGAGAATAATAGTGCATGACGTTGCTACCCTCAGTCAACAATGAATACGAAGCTCTGCCTCAATCTAACACCACCCAGTGCGGCTGGTACGTGCATGACAGAGAAAGATCGTCTTTTTCTCGTTTACATCCCCATGATAAGGGAATTTTCTTTATCCACAGGACATTTGTTTAGACGCAAGATACGGGTTAATACGTAGGAGTTTAAGGCTTTTCAGATATATTCTTTCATACCACAAATATGTACAAAACTTGATTCTGCTATATATTTATTTTGGATGTTTCACTTTGTCCAGTAATCTAATTTTCTGTTACACCGAAGTATAATGAAAATTGTAGAGGGAGGAAAAAAGTTACAGGAAAATTGCGAGTGGAAATACAGCACATTTTCAGAACTTGCAGTTGTCTAAAAATTATGTAATGACAGGAACAACGAAGTTATTGTGCGATCCGTTCGTACATAAGAATCAGAAGCGTGAAAGATTGCAGGTGCAAGATATTAGGAGCGTAACAGGGTTCCACATTTAATTCTGAATCAGAGTGATCACTGCTGCTTACGCTTACGTGTTTGCATAGGGTGCACTGAACCTGCCTTCAGAATACTTTTCGACTGTTCCACACCGAAATGAGACGTAGGAAATGTCAACACCTAAATCTTTTCGTGGTAGCTCTGTCTTCTCTTTTTTCATTGCGAAGGACATATCATGCAATGCAGATGGGAGTCAGAAATATATTTCGTAGTAAAAGTTGGTGATTGAAATTCCTTGAAAGATCTCGCGACAACAGATCACGCCTTAGTTTTCATGAATGTTACCTTAACTTGCCTATCAGATTCGTGACACTCTCTCGCATCTCGCGAAAATGTAAAACGGACTGTCCTCCTGGGAACTTCTACGTCTTCCTCAAACGATCCTATATGGTAAAGATCCCCAAGTCGAGAGGGGGACTCATAAGGTAGTCTCTTTAACAGACCTGTCGCCTCTTCTTAGCATTCTGCCAAGGAAGTTCGGGTTTTGATTAGCATTCCCAAAAACATTTTCTGTGTGATGATTCCAGTGTAAGTTTGCACTGATTTTAATTCCTAGCTATTTCATTGAATCGACGAAAATTAAATTTGTGAGATTTATCGTGTAACTGTAATTTAATACTCACTACTCAATACTCAATACTTACTCTTTTAATGGTTTAAGATCCATTGCCATTTTTCGCACAATACAGACAGATATTTTGAATAAATCATTTTACGATGTGTTTTGGTCATATGAAGAATCTATTGGACGGTAAACACATCGCCATCCGCAAACATTGTAAGCGAGACGGTCATATAAATCGTTTATTTAGATTGAAGAAAATGTATAGGCTACAGCACCTCCCTGGTGAATCTCATATATACTTTCTTTTTCACTTAAGACTGCCAAATAGCTCCTACGGACTGTAACGTTGCTTACACAAAATCACGAGTCCAACCGTGTAAATTAAAAGAAACTCCATAGGCACGCACTGTTATTATAAGCAGTTTTTTTTAGATGACTTCAAAAGCCTTCTCAAGAACTAGAAATACGAAGTCAACTTGACTTCGAAGAGACAGTTGTGAGTCACGTGTGCGATACTTTCTGAATCATGCTGCTTCCGAATCGACTGTTCTTGTGTTTCGAGGTATTCAATAATATTAGAACGCAGAATATGTTCCTGATTCTTATTTCAAACCCATGACTAACGAGTTTTTCTGATGACATTCCTGAAATAAACATGAGAGACAAAGAGGGGCCCAGAGCTAGGTTTCACCTTGGACTACAGCTAGTTACGCACTGATGTTATAAAAGTCATGGCACACCTACGAGCTTCGTGTTGGATCTCTTTACACCAGGCGTAGTGCAGGAACTCGACGTGGCATAGACTCAAGAAGTTGTTGAAAGTCTCCTTCAGAAATAGTTAGTCATGATGCCTCCATACCCTCAGTAACTACGAAAGTGTTGCAAGTGCAGGATTTTACGCTCACACTGACCCCTAAGTTCTATCTATCTATATCCGGATCCCGCTCCAGCTACTGCCGGATCTGGGTGCTGACGAGTCCTCTCCATTTGGCTCGGGCCTCCCACCACTTTTCTTCCTCCACTTGCTGCCAGGTCACACCTCTCCTATCCACAGATATTCTCACTCCCACTCTCCACCGTGTTCCTTGGCTGCCTCTAGTTCTTCTCCCATCCATATTTAGTCCTTCCATAATTTTGGGGAGTCTCTGCCCATGCATCCTCTTAACATGCCCGTACCATCATAATATCTTTTTTTTTCAATTTCTTATCTCACACTTTCTTGTTTAAGGTCCTTTCTAATCTCTACATTCCTTACTCTGTCCATTCTTGTTTTTCCTTCAACTGCTCTGAGAAATTTCATTTCCCCTGCTTGCAGTCTGCTCCAGTCACTTCCTGTCGTTGTCCATGTTTCTCCACCATAGGTGGCAATAGGGAAGTAATAATTCTTATAGATAAGGAGTTTTGCTTTTTCTGAAACTTCCTAATTCCGAATCACGTGTTTTATTGTTTAGTAGAAATTGCCTCCCTTCTGAAACCTCCTACTAATCTCGTTATTTATTCTTCCATCCCTAGATATTTCACTCCCTAAATAAATGAAACTTTCTACCACTTTGAGGCGTTCTCCATTCAAGGTAATATTTCCGTTAATCCCTTTCTCTCTTCCAAATACCATTACTTCACTCTTATCTTTATTTATTTTTAATCCATACCTTTCCATTATTTCCTTCTACGCATCAAGTTGTAACTGTACATCTACCTCTTTTTCACCCCATTTTACCATATCATCAGCAAAAATCATCTTTTTGTCTTTTGAACCCTCGGTTATGTCCCATAAATATTAGATGCGATTCATGTAGGGCGATCTGTATGAATAAACCACTTCTTCGAAATGACCAGAATGTTCTACGAACCAAGCGCGAACATTTGTGGTCCGGTGACAGAGCGAACTGCCATCGTTGTTTGGGGAAATGATGTGCAGAGAGGTTGCAAGTGGTGTCCAAGTAGCGGCGCATAGCTGTTTCCAATTAATGACCGGTTCTTGGTTCAAATGGCTCTGAGCACTAGGGGACTTAACACCTGACGTCATCAGTCCCCTCGAACTTAGAACTACTGAAACCTAACTGACCTAAGGACATCACACACATCCATGTCGGAGGCAGGATTCGAACCTGCTACCGTAGCGGGCGCGCGGTTCCAGACTGAAGCGCCTAGAACCGCTCGGCCACACCGGCCGGCTGGTCGGTTCTGTTGACCCACACCATTTCGGAGCCACCACCAGCTTGCACAGTGCCTTGTAGACAGCCTGGGTCCACGGCTCCGAGGGATCTTCGCTAGACTCGAACCCTACCGTCAGCTCTTAAGGAATGATATCGGATGTTAACAGATCTAGGATCCAGCCGACAGGGTGAGGAGCCCTTGAGAGCTCTGCAGGTGGCGTCGTGCTGTTAGCAAAGGCACTCGCTTCGTCGTCTGCTGCCATAGCACAATAATACCCACTTCCGCTTCACTGCCCTAACGGACACCTTCGTCGTACGACCGAAATTGATATCTGCTGTTATTTCCTGCAGTGTTTCTTGTCTGTTATCACTGACAACTGTGCACAAAACGCACTGCTTTGGGTCGTTAAAGGAAGGCCGACTGCCACTGCGTTGTCCGTGCTGACACTTAATGCCTGAAATTTGGTATTCTCAGCACGCTCTTGTCACTATGGATCTCGGAATATTGAATTCAGTAACGATTTGCGAAATGGGATGTCGCATGCGTCTAGCACCAATTACCACTCCTGTTTCAGAGCCTGTTAATTCCTGTCGTGCGGCCATAATCATGTCGATAACCTTTTATTATGAACCACCTGGCCCTTTTATACCTTGTGTAGACGATATTAACGTCATCTATATAAGTACATAAGCGTAGATGTACGAATAGTTTATCGGTTTCACCTTAGATGATTTGCAGATATATGAGTAACATTCAGCCTCAATCTCTTATTGCTATGAGGTTCCTCTGGAAGATGGATGAGAACATCAGAGTAGTTATCACCCACCGATACCTCTTAATTCACTTACCATTTACCATCCTACAACCCATCCTCAATAATTTGACATATGAATCAGTGTGTTTTAAAAGTTTCGAGGGGGTCAGTGTCTATTAATCGACCCAGAACGAGCTACACCACCACTACAATAATTTGGTTGGGAAGCGATAGAGGCAGTGGATAAGACAGGGAGTGGCGGTGATGTACCGTTTCTTGGAAGCACACTGTCTTGCAGTTGGTATAGCAGGTAACGAACTAACTACCACTTTCTAGGTACTCGTCTTATGATATGCAATGGTTTTCGAGTCGACATTACTCAAGAAGTTCGCAGTAAGGTATTGAGTAACGATTTCATCTTGCAATTCCTTCCTTCGATATTCACTTTTCTGTTTCAATTTAGTAGTTATTTTCGCTGTCGTATATTCCGTTAAATTGATCGATTTTCTTGGTGTAGAAGGCGTCCACGTCATAATCTGTACGGAAATGTTCCAACGTGCACTTGAAAATTGGTGAACTTCGAGAACTTCGTGTTTCGTGTTCTAGTTTATTTCTAAATTCAAATACGTGTCTGTTCGGGAAAAACGTCAAATTCTGTTCTATGACAATTCCAGTGATTTAAATTTGTATGGCCTTACCTTAGTACCGATCCTCTGTTGGGGACCACCCACGTGGCATGTTATTCTATTAATGTTCCTTCTGAAGTGTTTAACTGAGTGGATCATCGTCTTGCATTTAGTCATTCAGTGTCCATTTTTCCTAGGAATTTTTTTACCCGAGTTAAGGGATTCTCGTTCGACGTATCACGTAGCAGTCGTAGACCGAACTTACCACCTTTAGTTGGCATCAAACAAACGGTACCGTGCTCCGTATAGTTGTATATACAATTACGAACAGAATGGGTAATCATATGAGGAATTACTTGTTATTCGTTTGACATTTTTAGAACTTAACGTGTTTCTCGTTAGTTCAATAAGTGACCAGTGACATACCAGCACTCACCCTCTTTCATTCATGGTCTATAAAAATTGCAGTTTTTTAGCATCTGTAAATCCTTAGTAGTGTCTTTCCCTGAATACATGCATGGTAGATTTCGTACATTTCAGTGATTGGTTCCTATTACTATCTTTTAATACCCTTACCCCTACCCACCATGCACACAAAACAAGCCACGTCTGCAAACTTATCCGTATATTGTTTGCTTTACAATGCCAACGATTATAAGGTACCATATAATTATAAGGTTTTTCTCGTTGTCCGTGTTTCATTGGCTGAAGCCTCTTGTAGTTTCTTCTGAAAATCAATAACCATAGTTTGTGCTTAAATACAACAAATGTCTATTTTTTCATTATTTAATTACTACCTTTAGAAAACAAAAACAATATGAATCTTAACTATATGTCTCTACGTAAACTAACGTGTTTGTTTGACGTAAGGAATGCTAGAACCGTAAATGAAATAAATTACTGAGACGGTCAATAAAACGTCCTTCCTGACTATTTCCTATTCCTGAGCTCGTGTAGTAATGATCATTACTACTTTGCATAAAATCGATGCTAGTGACATCAGCGTTCAGGTCATAGTAAACCAGGTTCTAATATTTTGCTTATCCACATGTATCACGTAAATTTATAGTAATCAATGACACCCTTAGACATCGTATTGTACTCTGAGTTACACATTCACGTTATCAAAATTAAAAGAAAAAAAGGGTACCATTCTTAAAAACACCCTCTTTCGCTGTGAATTGCTTAACTCAGAAAATTTTCGTTAGGACAGGAAAGCAAGTGACGTGATGCACAGAACCGTAATGGGATGAAGACGGTATTCTATCACAGAAAAGAGTAGACCTAGAACAAAATGGATAGATGCTGTGTTCGATTACCTTGCCAACACGGAGATCTGAGTTTGGAGGAGATAATCAGAGAACAAATGCTTTTGGAAACAGATTGTTGAGAAGTCAGTCAAGGATCTAGTGTTGAGCTAGAAGAAGCAGAATTTTTCTTTGTTAATTCTAACATTTATTTAGCACTCACTCATTTCATTATCTATGTCACTAGAAAGCTCAAACGATCACCCAGTCTTCCGATTCTCCGTTGAAGGTTGCCTATGTAAGGGCTTCCAGGGGTAGAAAATGATGATATTTCGCTGTTTCATGTGCTACTTCTGTATTTAAAAAAAAATGCTATCTTAATCTACTGAATATGTGGCAGCCTAATTTAGAATTTATTCATACTGTGTCTGTGAGCAACTAGCTTCCAAAAAATTTTACACATTATTTCAAATATTTCATAAATGATAAAACGATTGTCAGCATCCTACCATAGGTTGTGAAATTATTGGTTCAAGATGTCTTTATCACATTACGTAACACATTAGAGTGAAGACAAATTTTCAAAAGCCTCTAATAAAAATACAAACAAAACCAAAATGTTTAACTGCTTAACGTCGTTACAAGCACACATACTCGTCGAAAATCTGAATGTACAGTCTTGCTCACCTCACACTGCATACAGAGGGATATTTTGTAACGAGCCATGTAACTAAAATACTGTTAGCAATTGCCTTTTAATTTCTTTCCTGATCTATTTGGCAGTAGTATGTATTCTTTCGTTTTCAAAGACGTAAAGACATCTATTACGCAAATTCGGGAACAGACAACGTCCAAAAAACATGCTTGGACAGAGATATTTTGTAGACACGAACCGCGTACCAGCGGAGAGAAAGATATAGTAGTCTGGTCACAGTACTCTATAGTTTATGTGTTGTTATTCTTAATGAAAGAGCAATATATAGTAACAGTTAAAATTGCTTACGGTAACTTCCTAGTACAAAAGAATTATAGCGATTGCTGCTTAAAAATAATCAAGCGTTTCATAAAAATTAAGCAAGTGGTAAAACTTGTCTCTTGTTTGTACTTCCTTGCATACGGCAAGTAACGTTAATGAGTGGTATAACGAAAAGTTCCCTCTGCCATACACCACACAGTGGTCTACAGAGTGTGACGTTCCTCAAACTAAGTGTCAATAAAAAAAACTAAATTCTGAGCCGCCAATTAACTGAGGCTACAAATGCAGTTGTTTGGTTATATCATTAACCTGACGATTTAAACTTGCTCCAGTTGCTGACCCTCATTTGTGCTAAGTAAATGTTAGTAAGTCAGAACCATTGATATTACAGTGATTATTCCGTAAACACGGTTCACATGTGAAGTTCCCAATAACAAGACTATCGGCCCCGTTTTTGCACTCTAGGAATCTACTTTCGGAAGGTATTCACAGAAATACAGGTAATGTCGGTCTCACCCACGTACCACAGTACTAAATATCCATAAATACTGAACTATCTTTGTAGCACCTCTCAAATCTTTTCATATACACATGCGCCTCTACACAAGTTTCAGGTCACAAAAGTATAATGATGTACTTCATGGTAGAATTAAACTGCCTGATGACGAGCAGTAGTTAAATTTATATCAGTTTTAACTTAAAGTGGATATTCCGTTGTGTGTTAAATTAATCGTAATGTATACAAAGGTGGCGGCAACCGTATATAGGTCAACAATTCGTTCCACAATCCTTTCTGTAACCTTATCAAAAGTTTAAACGACTGAGGAATAAAAACGTCTCGTTTTACTGGAATTTTTGTGCTGATATCTAAGCTGATTTCAGATTTAGCGAGTTTGTAATATTTCCGGACTTTTGAAGAATTTATTATTATGATGAATATTTTACTAACTCACATGAAGCATTTAAATGACAGTCACATGTGTGAAACGAAATTTTCTAGTCTCTAGCATTATTTTAATGAACGTTACATTTCAAAACAGTCGTTCTATTCTATTTCAGTACTGCATCTGAACTCTTCCGTTAATACGTAACACTACCATGGAATTAGCTAAACGAATAGGTCCTCCATGAAACTTATCATGCTCAGTTCATTGTAACAAAATATGTAGTCATCAATGTAGATGGTTTCGACCTTGGAAGTATGGATTTCTGTCAGAAACCCTAAATAAACGTTTTCAAATCGGTTTTGGGTAGCTGTGGAATCAGTTAGCAATCCACACTATCTTGCTGTTATCTTGAAAATCGATCTTTGTGTACGGTGGGCACGCAGATATTTATGATCGTTAGTTATAAATAAAGTAGCCACTGGTTGCATGGATGGTTGTATAAAATCTTTGGTACTTGACCGATTTCGGGACTGCCAGTCCCAGCCTCAATGCATCTTATGCATACATGTAATCGATATCTGGTAACGTGTTCCCGATTACAGCTAATTGGATTTAACAATATCAAACAAAATTACATCTCACCAATGAGGTTCGTCATTCGGTGACGACAGCCTTTTGTAATAGGGAAAAATATTATATAGAATGGATTAAATGTATACTTAAGCTGGATTTGAAGATGGGAATGGCAGTCCCGAAATCGATCATACATCCCAGACTTCAAAAAATCATCCTGGCACCAGAAGCCGTTTCATTTATAACTGTTTTGCTAGTGTTACGTCTTATGTATAAAATAATAAAATTATGTAATGTCAGTCGGAAGCTTATTTCTGAAATAAGACAACTCACATTCGATACTTTACGCATGAGGAACGAAAGAAGAGTTCATAACTATTTGTTTGATAATTTAGTGACAAAATTGTTTCTTCCATGTGAAACACTCATTTTTGGTCTGTGTAAGACTAATGTTACCTTGTATAAAATTATTTGTAGCTACAGTGGTGATATTTATCACCTGGCGTCCCTCACCCCTTGTAGCAATAAAAGAGTGAGCAAGTCTGTTCTATCACACTTTCTTAAATCGCATGAAAGTAAGAACTTGTAATTATAATTACAGTATTTCTAGTGTAGCAAACATAATAGAAAGTATGTCTGTCTCTAAGGGCCTATCACACAGAATAATGCGTTACTACCATAGATAATCACGTAATAAAGTACGTTTAATTGATTACCAAATAATGTATTGTTTTCCTATACTTTTGAACGTAAACCATCGAATATGTTCAGTATTAAGGTTATAGCTCTGAGTTGTTCAGAACACTGCCCGAATATTAATACAAAACAAATTACAAAAGATAAACGGCCTCCGTCCACAACACTGCCTTGTGTCTCTAAAGAAGTAAATACAAAACACATTACAAGAGTGCTTGGTTCTAGTCAATAAACAGTCTGCTTCGTCCACTTTAATGGTAGGCCACGTCTTAAACTTATTATAAAAAAGCACTTGATTCTACGGATCCGTAGTTTACGGTAACCTTCTCGTCACATGCTTCTGTCTGAGGAAGCCCAATGTCCTTGCTGGGAAAGTATGTCCTGGCTTTCACAAACGTAAATGTATAGACTTTGAGACTTCCGATACAGGGCTTAGCATGTACTTATCTTTACTGTACCAATCTATACTTATAGTACAGAAACTGGTGCTTTGTCTTCTTTTCTAGTGCCTTTTGTTAAATCTGGTATGACAACCATTATGTAAATGAGAATTCAACATGATATGAAATCAGCTACTTTGTTTTTTTTTCTGCTTCACCTTTCATTTCTTGTTTTTCCATCATAATTTGTCACCTCCAATTCTGAGCTCCTCATGTTTACGTTTTATGAGCAATGGTTCATCAAAGTTTACAGCAAAAATAGCTAAGAGGCTCATATGATACCAGGTGTGTCACAATTTTACTTCTGGGGATGTCCCCTTTCAGTAACAAATAAGATCTATATACAGTCTCTAAAAGCGGCAAGGTAATGGCAGTATCCTGTTTTAGTTCCAGTCGATCCACCTACCCATATGTCGCAAAAAAGCGACACCGACAAAAATGTGAACCTCCCATTTTTGAAGAGTTATTCTCTTTTAGTAACTTACACTGAGGTTACAAAATTCGTGGGAGATCTCCTTACATCGTGTCGGATATACTTCTGCCCAGTGAAGAGCAGCAGCTCTGTGTGTCATGGACTCAACAACTTGTTAGAAGTCTCCTTTAGAAATACTGATCCATGCTGCCTCTTCAGCCATCTATGATTTTGAAACTGTCACCAGGGCATGATTTTTCTCGCTTACGTCACGTAAATGTGGTTCATGTCGGGTGGTCTGGATTTCCAAATAATTACTTCGAATTGTGCAGAATGTTCTTCAAACCAATCGCGAACATTTGCGGCCCGGTAACGTGTCACCCGTAACAACTGCATCCTTGTTTGCCACGTGAAGTCCATGAATGGTTGTAAATGATGTCCAAGTAGCCGTATATAACCATTACCAGTCGATGACCGGTTCTGTTGGTCCACGCCAGTATGGATGCAACACCAGCTTGCACAATGCCTTGTAGACAAGTTTTTAACCTGCGTGGGTCGTGTTCCCGCCGACATGTATTTACACCCTGTTTTCAACGTACTTCCACCTCACTAGGTTAATTTAAATTAGTACTGTCACTTAGTCGCTGCTTTGCCTGATCGTAAGGGTCGTTAGCAGCGCGTATCGATATATCCCCTCTCGTAGTATCTTTGCTCGACTGCTATTACTTCCCGGTCGTTGTCTGTCGTAAGACAGTTCGGGTTGCGAGTTCGGGTCGCAACTTCGGGTTGCCAGTCACTGGGGACGCGTCTGGAGCTCAGTCCGGACCTGCCAGTCGGGGAGTTGCAATGCGGCACTAGTGCAGTTGGGTTGGAGTAGCAGAGCGGTCTTCGTCGACATGGCTCGCCCAACCATTGGCGCCAAGCATCACTTGAGCCGGGTCACGGTCTTGGTGGATCGTCGGTCGGTCGTCCTACCGGACGACGCGTTTTGGCTCGCCGATCGTTCATGAGTCGGCTGTGTGTGTGTGTGTGTGCATCGACTCCCGATCTGTCTTCGTGCATCGACTCCCGATGTGTCTTCGTGCGTGCTGTTGAGTATCGTTCAGGTCTTCATGCAGCGTTTGTCAGGTTGTGTGTGTGTGTGTGTGTGTGTGTGTGTGTGTGTGTGTGTGTGTGTGTGGCGTTAAAATTCCTGTCGATAGACCATTTTTGTACATGACACCATCTGAATTACATTTACTTCCCGATGGTAGTAGAATTGTTCATTGCTCTGCAAAAGTAATTGCCCATAACGCAAGTAATTCATCGGATTCAGATCTTGCAACTTTAAAACAAACAAAAATATGATTACTAGTATTGGCATTAATATGAAAATTCCTGGTTTTGATGTAAAGCCTACTGCATTTGGTGCTTCGACCCCTATGGAAACAACTAGTACTGGCCATAAACGAGATTTATCCTTAATTTGGAAGTCATGGTATGGATATAAAAATAATGAAGACGCTTTTTTAACTACAGTTCCTGCACATCAATTTGGGGAACCTATTAATTTTAAATAATATTATGCATGTGTGTCGAGCACAAAAGAGGATGGCTTACATAATTGGGGTAAAATCTTGTATTTCTGAAGTAGATGCCGATGCATGTACAGGATGTGTTGTGGTTAGTTATGAATATAACCCTACATTACGGTTTCTTAAAATACCAAAACCATGTAATGTTGATATTTTTCCTATTACTGCTAATTCATCCGGTGTACCCCATTGATAGAGATCGAATGGTGATAAGCATTGTAATCCTTCCATGACTTGTGATAATTTTTCTAAAACGCCATTATAACCAACACAATTTCAACAGCAACTAGTAGGAGCTGTTAATTTAGTGACGAATTGGGATAGCTCTGGATACAACAATTTAATAGGGAAGGCTGACATTGCTTCTGCAGGATACAATAGTAGACTTCTTGACACTAATGTTCAACCCAGTCTTCATGTTGGGATAAATCCTACATATGCTTTAGGTAGAAGTAGCTTAAATTCTGATGTTGCAAAATACACATAACCCCAAATGTTATTTGAAGTTATTGCTGAATGTTCCGTATATTCAGATGGTTTAGAAACCCATTATCCTTGGGCAAATGTGGCAAATGTTCAAAGTTCTGATGTGATTTATATGTCTAATGTAACAAGGAATGAAGAATCATCAGTATATAAGGGACAATATGAAATGAAACAGTCGTAATACTTTTCTTATATATATTGTAAACAAATTTGTATAGTACAATGTTACATTAATTTTGTAATAATTGAATTTCAATAAAAATATCTAGTACAAACAAGTGTTACTTTTATTTAATATTTGACATTATACATTTTTAATAAATTAAAGAAAGCAAGTGGATAAGGTTTTTTAGATTCATTTTTCAGTTCATAAATTTTTTTCCAACAAACCGTTCTCACATGTACATTATTGAAATCAGGATGAGAACATATTGCAGGTTGAGAATTTGATATTAATAGCAATGGAGTACGCCTTAAAATGGCCTCTTCTTTATATTTTACACGAATATTACATGCTATTCCTTCACAAACTTTTTTTAAAATCTTCAATAGCACCTTCTTCGAAAGAAATTTCATTACCAACGCCTATTTACAGCATCTTGAAGGGCAAACTGATTAGTCTTATTGTTGCATCATCCAATGTGGCCAACATTTAATGCGAGAGAAACAAAACAATCGAAAAACCATTTTTTACCAGAATTAGGGGTCCAACAATACATAAAGTGTTCAATTTTTTATTGGGAACATAAGATTCTGTACCGTTCACATCTTTCCAGTGGAATAAACCCTGACAGTTAAACCACGATGCCAAATTTGTCAAAAATTTCATAGCTTCATCGGTATCATCATTACATTGAAACAAAAGTAATGTATTTAACCAACATTAAGAATCCTGCAAAGTGTAGTAATATTCCCAGACGACTGTAGTATGAAAATAGAAAATATTATCTTCTGAACCGCAACCAAGTAAATTTTCCAAACCTTTTAAATCCAATTCTTTGACACTTTTCTTGTACAACTCCATTCCCATGTACTATTATCTTTGGAAATTTGGATAAAATAAATTAATAAAATATGGATGAGCAGATGGTATTACATTGACGATGTTTTCTGGAGGAATGCAATTATAAGATATTAATAGGGAAAGTACCTTTTTCGCTGTGGTTTCAGCGTTGCACCCTTTGCTTGTAATGATTGGCTGCCGCTTGCTATGAGGCCACTTACGTGTTCCATGTCTGTCGCCCCCTGTTCCGCACTGATCAATAGTTCCAAAGTTTTCCCCTTCCAATACGTGGAGGGATCCTTCGATGAAATTTTGCCATTGTATAATTTCATACTCACCAGGTAATCGCTTACTTGATCCTCTAAGCCATACTCGTCCGCAACTTGGCCGTTTTGGCAAGTAGAGATATAACAATATATTGAGCCAGTCGACGTCGGACGTGGTCGCAATTGCTCTGGTACGTCGTTTGGTTTTTTTAATCCTGGTGGCAATAAATGAGTCAGTGCGGAAACGGCATCGGCATAGTCTGGAGGAATAGATACAGTCATGGATAAGGTGGAAGTGGTCCCGTCTTGTTTGTACATGATAATTTCTCCTGGGTAGTTTTGTGAGATAATATTAATTCGTCTACACAATTCGTTAACATCATCCGGTCCTCTGATGACAATGACGTCAGTGAAATACCATCGCTCTGAGATTTCAGAAATTCTAATAAGGTCTTTAAACCAAAGGCAGATGGTGGTTGCAAAGAAATTTTTAATTGAATCAAATAACTCAAAATTAAGGTTGTGTATTGCCATCACAGAAGTTGGGAAGGAAAACATAGGTACAAAGAAGGTAGCTGCAAAGAAACCATGGGTAACAGAAGAAATACTTCAGTTGATTGATGAAAGGAGGAAGTACAAACATGTTCCGGGAAAATCAGGAATACAGAAATACAAGTAGCTGAGGAATGAAATAAAAAGGAAGTGCAGGGAAGCTAAGACGAAATGGCTGCAGGAAAAATTTGAAGACATCGGAAAAGATGTGATTGTCGGAAGGACAGACTCAGCATACAGGAAAGTCAAAACAACCTTTGGTGACATTAAAAGCAACGGTGGTAACATTAAGAGTGCAACGGGACTTCCACTTTTAAATGCAGAGGAGAGAGCTGATAGGTGGAAAGAATACATTGAAAGCCTCTATGATTTAGAGGAGTTAGGGGATCCAGTATTAGAATCGGAATTTAAAAGAGCTTTGGAGGACTTACGGTCACATAAGGCAGAAGGGATAGATAACATTCCATCAGAATTTCTAAAATCATTGGGTGAAGTGGCAACAAAACGACTATTCACGTTGGTGTGTAGAATATATGAGTCTGGCGATATACCATCTGACTTTTGGAAAAGCATCATCCACACAATTCCGAAGACAGCAAGAGCTGACAAGTGCGAGAATTATCGCACAATCAGCTTAGCAGCTCATGCATCGAAGCTGCTTACAAGAATAATATAGAGAAAAATGGAAAATTGAGAATGCGCTAGGTGACGATCAGTTTGGCTTTAGGAAAAGTAAAGCGACGAGAGAGGCAATTCTGACGTTACGGCTAGTAATGGAAGCAAGGCTAAAGAAAAATCAAGACACTTTCATAGGATTTGTCGACCTGGTAAAAGCGTTCGACAATATCAAATGGTGCAAGCTGTTCGAGATTCTCAAAAAAGTAGGGGTAAGCTATAGGGAGAGACGGGTCATATACAATACGTGCAACGACCAAGAGGGATTAATAAGAGTGGACGATCAAGAACGAAGTGCTCGTATTAAGAAGTGTGTAAGACAAGGCTGTAGCCTTTCGCCCCTACTCTTCAATCTGTACATCGAGGAAGCAATGATGGAAATAAAAGAAAGGTTCAGGAGTGGAATTAAAATACAAGGTGAAAGGATATCAATGATACGATTCGCTGATGACATTGCTATCCTGAGTGAAAGTGAAGAAGAATTAAATGATCTGCTGAACGGATTGAACAGTAGACAGTATGGTTTGAGAGTAAATCGGAGAAGACGAAGGTAATGAGAAGTAGTAGAAATGAGAACAGCGAGATACTTAACATCAGGATTGATGGTCATGAAGTCAATGAAGTTAAGGAATTCTGCTACCTAGGGAGTAAAGTAACCAATGACGGACGGAGCAAGGAGGACATCAAAAGCAGACTCACTATTGCAAAAAAGGCATTTCTGGCCAAGAGAAGTCTACTAATATCAAATACCGGCCCTAATTTGAGGAAGCAATTTCTGAGGATGTGCGTCTGGAGTACAGCATTGTATGGTAGTGAAACATGGACTGTGGGAAAACCGGAACAGAAGGGAATCGAAGCATTTGAAATGTGGTGCTATAGACGAATGTAGAAAATTTGGTGGACTGATAAGGTAAGGAATGAGGAGGTTCTACGCAGAATCGGAGAGGAAAGGAATAGGTGGAAAACACTGATAAGGAGAAGGGACAGGATGATAGGACATCTGCTAAGACATGAGGGAATGACTTCCATGGTACTAGAGGGAGCTGTAGAGGACAAAAACTGTAGAGGAAGACCGAGATTGGAATACGTCAAGCAAATAATTGAGGACATAGGTTGCAAGTGCTACTCTGAGATGAAGAGGTTAGCACAGGAAAGGAATTCGTGGCGGGCCGCATCAAACCAGTCAGTAGACTGATGACAAAAAAAAAAAAATTGCCCTAAGAGTCCAATTGACGTGGCCATTTTGGAGTGTGACCTCGTCAACATGTACGTTAGAGCTTTAAGGAATGGTATTGAAACTTGAGCTTCCAGAAGAGTGTACAGCAACTGCATCACTTCGATAACGTTCTCCATTACCAATCTGCAAGCATTTTTGCAACATAATTATCATCTTCATCTTCTGAATCATCTACAATAGGGAGGGCACCACCACAACGTACACTTCTAAATAATGGTGTGTTTGCACAAAACATGCACCAGTGTCCATATTTCTTAATATGAGGTGCAGAAATTACCCCAAAACAACAATAAGGACTTTCGAGCGAAATTTTCTGCCTTGTGGCCGTTAGTGTTACGTTTACTTGTCCTGGCCAGTAACGTAATTTCAGGCAGCGTCCTTTCCTCGCCTGTTGTCGCTGTCCAACATGGTGTGTAATTTTGACAGCTAATACATACATCATTGTGGATTATCACCTTCGTAAACTCTTGTGTTTGAGTTCTGATGCACTCCGTCGTGGCAAGCAAGCGGTTGGTCGGCTGGTCCGTGGAATTAACTGTAGTTGGTCTCACCACCTGACTCGCGTAAGTGAACGAGGGCAGACCGATCCACTGGAGACCCCTGAGTTCCGTTCTCTTTAGTATCCGTTTTGCAGTGTTAATGTTGTTTTCATTTAACTGTATTTTATATTTTTAATTTGGTAAGGTTAGTTGTTGGCCTTCAGCTCTGGAAACACGTTCTATGAGTTTCCTTCAAGTCCAAACATTATCGCCTTTTGCTCTTGAAAGGTTCTTGTAATTTCCTCTCAAAGATTTTACAAGTTATTGTATGCCTTCCGCCGTTGGTGTTGCAAAAGGAAATTTGAAAACGTAATGTATGTTTTACCGATTGTTGCAATATATGTATTTCCTGGATTTTCAGAATCTAACCTTGCGGCCTTCTGTCATCTTAACGCGTTTGTTTATCTCCTTCTGTGCACCTTGCGGGCCATCAGCTCTTTTAGCATCTTAAATCATTGTGGCCTTCTGCCTTCAGTAATCATCATAGTGTCTTTGGAATTTTGAAGATTTAATCCGGCGGACTTCAGCCGCTCCGCATGTTCATCTCATATATGTATACGATTTATCTTATTCGTAAGTTTAATTGTGTGTCATGTCTTTTCAAATTTGAACTTATTCTAAAACATCTGTTTGGAGGTCTTCAGCCGCGAAGCAAATTTAATTCTTTCAAAAGTGTATTTGTGAACTAAATGATAATGAATTACAATTGTGAAATGAATCCGACCCCAACTCCCTTGGCCGTTTCCGCAATCCTAATTACCTGTTAGCCCTGCGTGTGTTAGCTGGCGTTTCAAGTTTGATCCATGGCTTCGCCACAGCTCTTACCGTCTGCGATCGGAACTTATCTGATCAGCGCACGGTTTTCCAGTCGCCCTCCAGCTGGTGTGGTCTCATGACCCCAGGAGAAGCACTGCCGGCGACTTCGTGCTGTTGGTAAAGGCACTTTCGTCATTCGTCTATTGCCATAGCCCATTAACACCCATTTCTGCCGCACTGTCCTGAAGAATACGTTCGTCGTACGTCCCATATGGACTTCTGCTTTTATTTCACTAATTGTTGCTTGTGTGTTAGTTCTGCCTATTCTATGCAAACGCCACTGCCTTCGGTCGTTATATGACGGCTCCGTCGGCCATTGCGTGGCTCGTGGTAACGCCTGAAATATGTTATTCTCCGCACATTATTAACACTGTGGATATCGCGTATTAAATTTCCCGACGATTTCCGAAACGGAATGTGCCGTAATTCTAGCTACAAGTATCATTCTGCGGTCAAAGACCGTTAATCCCGTCGTGCTGTCGTAACGTCAGCAACCTCTTTACACTTGAATCACCTGAGTGGAAATGACACCCCCCCCCCCCGTCCCCCCTTATACGTCGTGTACGTGATGCTACAGTCATCTGTATGTGTGCATGTCGCTTGTTGCCTGACACGGAGAGGGCGCCAGCGGTGCGATGGACTTCATGAAACCATCTATACGGTGATGTAGGTTAAGAGCCATGTACGAGTATGACACACTGCATTCATTCACCTTGGTGTGCCCTCATTTACGAGTAACAGACAAAAACAAATTGGTATTTGGTGTGAATGCTTAATAGCGTTAAAATAGTTGATTTAAACAGTTTATTTGCATCGTGTAATGAATACAATAACAACGTCACGTACAAAAGGGTGTATATTCGAATCTCCTCAAGTGTAAAGTCCACTTAAATTTTTAAATCTTTATCTAAATGACTTTGATAATCATCATCATTCACTTACTGGATTTAAATATATAATATTTTAATTCAATTCCTTTGTCACAGAATTTTAATCGTGATATCAACTTCCTCATTTGCTCTCATTTTTCTTCCTAACATTCTTACTCTTACCTGAAATCTTTATTCATGTCTTGTTAATTAATTTTATGGATTAATTTCGATATCATTTCTATTGTTTTATCTCCCTGTTTTTTGCGTCCACATTATTGCATTCATTGTATCTACTTCTCATTTTTCTTGAATTTAGTGTTAATTATAAATCGGTCTTTCATTAAAATTTTCATCTGCATTATTTTGTGGTAGTGCAATAGGTACTCAGGTTATGTTTGAAATGTTTGTATGACCATTACCGATTAAAAAAAGTGGCACCTCTGGTAACAAAAATACGTTTTTCACACCTTTGTACAAATATAAATTGATTATTTCGTGTTTTGTTTTTGAAGTGATAGACTGGAAATTTCAAATAATTGAATATTATAATCTATACATACAATTAAATTACAAAAATGGTTCAAATGGCTCTGAGCACTATGGCACTTAACATCTGAGGTCATCAGTCCCCTAGAACTTATAACTACCTAAACGCAACTAACCTAGGTACAACACACACATCGATACCCGAGGCTTGATTCGAACCTGCGACCGTAGCAGTCCCGCGATTCCGGACTGAACTCCCTAGAACCGCTCGGCCACCGCGGGCGGCCATTAAATTCATATTCACAAAAGAGTCTATGGGAGAAAGAAAGATACAAAGAAAAAAAACGAAAGAAATGAAAAAGTTCATACGGTGATTAAAACGATGCGACAAAGGAATAGAAATAAGAAATTACTTTTAAGCCAATTAACTGATTAGAATGATGCTCAAAGTCATTTAATTAAAGACCTGAAAATAATAAAAATTACACATGACAGGATTCGAATCCATATTCTCCGACATGCGAAGGTGTGACCTTACAAATTGCACCAGAAACTCTATCGGTGTGAAGTAACTGTTACAGCGCTGTTGCGTATCACACAAAACGCCGAATTTATGCTCGTCAATTACTCGCAGACGAGTGCCTAATAGGGTGAATGGCTGCAGTGTGTGATACCAGGGATCTAAACCTACATCACCGTAGAGATAGTTTCAAAAAGTCGATCGCACTCCTGGGGACCACCCCTCGTGAGCTTAATTTAGGTTCAGAGAGTTTGTCGATAGGTGGTGCGACGAGTCGGCCGCGGTGGTCTAGCGGTTCTGGGCGCTCAGTCCGGAACCGCGCGACTGCTACGGTCGCAGGTTCGAATCCTGCCTCGGGCATGGATGTGTGTGATGTCCTTAGGTTAGTTAGGTTTAAGTAGTTCTAAGTTCTAGGGGACTGATGACCACAGATCTTAAGTCCCATAGTGCTCAGAGCCATTTGAACCATTTTTTTTTTTTTTTTTTTTTTTTTTTGGTGCGACGAACCTGAACTTACGTCGCCAGAGTATAATTTTTGGTAAGAGAGCTAGTCGCCAGGTGCTGCGATCGTCTTGAGCAGTCGGTAATCGTTTACGAAATTTTACCAAAAGAGCACGCCTGTAGTAATACAGCCACCGATCGTTCAGACCACAGAGGACGGAGGGAGGGATGCAACCGCAGGCAGTTAGAGGTGTCAGCTGCGACCCGCGCGAGTATCTGGCGCGCAGCTCGTTGGCAGCAGCGCAGCACAGCACAGAACGTAACGCGCTCCCAGGGGCGATGCGACGCGCAGCTGGCGGCTGATAGCGGCGCGCCGTTCCGTTCTGTTGCGGCGGCGAGATAACGGCTCGCGGGATCCCAGCACGACACGGAGCGACACGGCACGGCTGGAAACGGCTCGGCAGCGGCGGGTCAGCCCGGTTGCCTGCCGGCGTCTGGCCGCAGGGGCAGCTGCGCGACGGCGGCAGATAGCGCGCGCCGCGTCTTTCAGCCCGTAATGAGGCCCGGCGAGCATTAGTTAACTTAATTACCGCTATCTGGTCACACACGGGGCCGCCGCCGAGGAGGAAAAAAGCGTGACCCAGATGGCCCGTGAGAAGCGAGCACTGCCTCATTCCAGTCGTTGCTGCGCACTATTAACAAGAAGAAATTTAAATTCTTGTACTACTAATTTCCCGCACTTTAACTAAACTCTAGACCCGTGTTATGAATATCTAAAGGAGTTTCGATCCTTTACTCATTAGCAGAACGTTGCAATACTCATCGTAGGTTATAAGCTCGCATTACGGCGAGCTTGAAGTAGACGTCGCTGTTAACTAATACAGGGAGTAGCAGTAGCAGCGCAGCATGGCGAGATGGGACTGCTTTGTGGTTCTTGTGCGTCAAAAGAACGCACCTACAGGCTACGGCGCTTAAATCCAGACAAATTTCAATCTGAAGTTCCCACGGTATCGTAGTTGTGCTCCAGATCACGATTGGCGTACTTGAAGGCCATAGGCATCTCGTGAGCAGTCGGAGCCTCAAAATGGCCGCAAACTCAACCGAAGAGCCGCAATTATCGAAATACGAGGGTCACTCCAAAAGAAATGCACACTAATTTTTTAAAAATTACAGTTTACATTCTGCATGTGTGAAACGTTTACAGTCTGTTGATACATCCTTCTCGCTTGTTTTCGAACTTGGTTCAAACCGTTCCCGTGAGTGGCGCCGTCACATCATGTCTTCAAGATGGTTGCTACACTTGACGTTCGTCAGAAGCAACGTGCTGTCATAGAATTCCTGTGCTGTGAAAACGAGACAGTGGGAAACATCCACAAGAGGTTGCAAATGGTGTATGGAGATGCTGCTGTCGATCGCAGTACAGTTCGTCGGTGGGCAAGAAGGTTACGTGATGAAAGCGGGCACGGCAATATTGAGGATTGACCTCGCAGCGGCAGGATTCGTACTGCACACACTCCAGACGATGTTCAGAGTGTTAACGAATTTGTGACTGCTGACAGACGCATCACAGCGAACGAATTGTCATGCTACGTTGGGACAGGGGAAGGAAGTGTTTGCAGAACAGTGAAAGTGTTGCCGTTAAAAAAAGGTTTGTGCCAGGTGGGTTCCCAGGATGTTGACAGTGGCTCACAAAGAAACAAGAAAAACGGTATGCAGCGAACCTTTGGAACTGTACGAGAACGTTGGAGATGAACATCTTGGAAGAATTGTGACAAGTGATGAAACATGGGTCCACCATTTTTCACTAGAGACGAAGAGGCAATCAATGGAGTGGCATCATGTAAATTCATCCAAGAGAAAATAATTCAAAACCACACCTTGTGCTCGAAAAGTAAAGGCTACGGTGTTTTTTGATTCCGAAGGATTTTTGCTTGTGGACATCATGCCAAATGCCACCACCTTAAATTCTGATGCATGTGTGACGACACTTAAGAAACTTCAAGCTCGACTGAGGCGTGTTCGACCACATCGGCAAAAGGAGGATGTTTTGCTGTTGCACGACAATGCACGGCCACATGTCAGTCAAAAAACCATGCAAGCGATCACAAAACTCGGATGGACAACACTGAAACACCCGCCTTAAAGTCCTGACCTGGCTCCATGTGATTATCATCTCACTAAATGACTCTCTTCGTGGAACTAGGTTTGAAGATGATGACTCCCTTGTGCACGCTGCCAAACAGTGGCTTTAACAGGTTGGTCCAGAATTTTACAATGCAGGTATAAAGGCGCTGGTTCCAAGATGGCGTAAGGCATTTGAGAGGCATGGAAGTTATGTGGAGAAATAAAAATATTATTCCTAAAGGATGTATCTACACACTGTAAGACTTTCAAAGGTGTAGAATAAAAGATGGATTTAAAAAACATAGTGTGCATTTCGTTTGGAGTGACCCTCGTAGTTCGCGTCTCCGTGTACCCGAGATTAACTGTTTAAGACATTGTGGACAAGTATAATGCTTCGGAGAACTCTGGGGTTCACGTCGTAGGTGTCGCGTCAATTGAGGATGATATCATGCCTCCATATATCTTTTGAAGGCGACAAACTGTCACAAAAGAATTTTATCTGCAAGTTTTGACGAATGTCGTTAAATCGTGGATGGTAACTGTGGCCTCGGGGAGACAATATGTATTTCAACAGGATGGTGCACCAGCTCATACGAGCCATTTACTCCAAAACAATTAGTCCAAAACTGGCTCTCGGATCACGTTGATATGTTCTGGTCGAAAGAGCACTGGCCCAGGAATTTCCCTGATTTGTACCTTCTCGACTACTATTGTGGAGCGTAGTCGAAAGAGTTACCAATAAGACGAGGAACACTAATATCGCATCTCAAAATTGGAGGCTGTCATTGTTCCAGAAGGGGGCTTACATGGAGTAATGTTACTTCTGAAAGCTACCACTACTTATATGTAAAAAGGGTTCCATTTACATTTTTATTTTGTCTTTATAAGATTTCTTCCAAATAAAGTTTCGTTTGTTAGGATTTAAGGACCGCACACTTATTTAGAAAATTGGAGAAAGGGGGGAGGGGTAGTAAATGTTATTGTTGTTTCATTTCCCTAAATACCTCACACGCAGGATTCCAAACGAGTGGATCGAATGCCTTTGTAAAGATTTTAAGTGCTATTATGAACACGTAACTTTCACTGACTAGAAGTCTCGTTTTGATACAAGATTTATCTGATACGATAACAGAATTGCAGTGTAGTTCCTAGCACAACAAAAAAAGTGATTTGAGAAAAGCAAACCAGGGAAGGAACGTCTCGTAAGCCACTTCACTTCCGCTAGATTACACAGTTATCTTTTCCTTCATTACTCCACTATTAGTCATTCACACCGCTTCAAACGTATTGACCTAATGGGGAATGACTAGTGGTTTCTTTTACTTCGTCGTCAGTTTTGTAGCTCGTTTGATCCCGCCCGCCACATATTCTTCCCCTTTGCAGACTTTTTCACCAGAGATCACCTCTAGCTACCTACGACCACAGTCATTTGCTGCATGTCTTCCAATCTCTGTCTTACTCTACGCATTGACCCTCTACAGCTCCCTCTGTTACCATGAAAGTTACTCCCTGGTGTAAAAGATGTTCCATCGTGTTGTCGTTTGTTCTTGTAATTGTTTTCCACATACTTCTCATATCCCCCCCTTCTCTACTAACCCATTTACAAATTTGTCTGTAGAACCACATCTCAAATGTTTCCATTCTCATCGGTTCCGATTATTGGGTCAAATGGCTCTGAGCACTATGGGACTTAATATCTGAGGTCATCAGTCCCCTAGAACATAGAACTACTTAAACCTAACTAACTTAAAGGCATCAGACACAGACACACATCCATGCCCGAGGCAAGATTCGAACCTGCAACCGTAGCGGTCGTGCGGTTCCAAACTGAGGCGCCTAGAACCGCTGTGCCATCCCGGCTGGTAAGTTCCGATTATTCCGCGGTCCATGTTTCAATACCATAAAATGCTGACCTTCAAATGTACATTCTCAGAAATGTCTTCCTCAAATTAGGGCCGATATTTGATATTAGTGGACTTGTGTTGGTTCAGGAATATCCTATTTGCAAGTCCTTGTCTACATTTTACGTCCTACTTGTTCCACCAGTCATGAGTTATTTTGCTACCTAGGGAGCAGTGTCCCTTAGCTTCGTCTTTTTAGTAAACCCCAATTCTGGTGTTCAGTTTCCTGCTGTTCTCATTTGTGCTACTTCTCAATCCTTTCATCTTTCTTCGAATTGCTCTCAGTTCATATTCTGTTTTTATTATAATGTTCATTCCATTCAACATGTGTCGTACTTCTTCTTCATCTACACTGAGGATAGCAGTATCATCAGTGAATCCCATCACTGATATCGTTTCTGCTTGTATTTTAATCTCGCTCTTGAACTTTTGTTGCTTGAGGGACAACCGCAACCGTAAGTACACATCTTGAATAATAACCGCTTGGCAGCCCTGGCAAATAATTTATTTGACGCCCGATGGTTTCTTGACTACAAAACCGGTCGTTACAAAAATTATTTGGTTCAAATGACTCTGAGCACTATGGGACTTAACATCGATGGTCATCAGTCCCCTAGAACTAACTAACCTAAGGACATCACACAACACCCAGTCATCACGAGGCAGAGAAAATCCGTGACCCCGCCGGGAATCGAACCCGGGTGCGGGAAGCGAGAACGCTACCGCACGACCACGAGCTGCGGGCAAAAAAAAAATTATTTACAAGAGCAGTTGAGCAGGTATTATTAACGATGACTTTCTTTTATTTCCTTAATTTCTTCTTCGAAATACAGATTGAAAAGTAAGGGCGAAAAACTACACCCCTATCTTACAACCTTTTTAATTTGTGGATTTTCTTCTTGGTCCTTCAGCGTTAGTATTCACTCTTGCTTCTTGTACGTCTTGTGTACTTTCCGTCTTTTCGAGTAACTAAACCCTTTTACTCTTAGAATTTCTGAAACCGTCCAACACTGGACGCTGTCCAACGCTTTTTCCTAGTATGCAAAGTCTACGAACATGACAAGAATTTTTTCAGTGTTGCACTAGTTATCAACTACAACGCAAGAGCTTCCTCTCTCATTCCTTTATCTATTCTAAAGCCAAATTAATCGCCATATAACAAACTCTCAATTCCTCTTTTCCATTCTTCTGTATATTCTTCTCGTCAGCAGCTTGAATGCATCAGCTGTTATGCTCATCGTGCGATAATTCTCACAGTTGCCGGCTCTTGCTATCTTCGGAATTGTGTCAATGACTTTTCGCGAGAGTCTGGTGGCATAACTCCAGTCTTACACATTTCACACACTAATGTCAACAGTCGTTTTGTTACCACTTCTCCCAATTCTGATGGATTCTTGCCTGTCTCTTGTACCTTATCTTATGTGCCCAAAAGGTATTTCAAATTCCGATTCATATACTTTATCCACCCTCTACTCCCTGTCGACTCCTGTTTCTTCTTCTATCAGTTTATCAGGCAAGTCCTCTACCTCATAGAGACTTTCATGAAATTTTTCCACCCAACCGCACTCTCCATAGCGTCTAACAATTGACTTCTCATTGTGCTCTTAAATTTACTACCTTTACTTTTAATATCAACGAAGGCTATTCCCACCTTTTCAGTATGCGGATTCAGTCCTTCCGACAATTATTTCTTTTTCGTTTCCTTCACACTTTCCAAGTAGACATTTCGCCATAACTTCCCTACATTCCCATTCGTTTTATTCTTCGTTGACGCCTATTCCATAATTATGACGAACATTTTTGTACTTCCTTCTAGAATCGATCAGTTGAAGTGATTCGTCTGTTACCTATGTTTATCTTGCAATTACCTTTCTTGTACCTACCTTTTTCTTTACAACTTCTGTGACTGTCTTTATAGAGATGTCTATCCCTCTTCAACTGAACATCCTACTGAGTTATTCATAAACGAAATGCCTGTAACCCCCAAGAACTGCAAGCGTATCTCTGCATTTCTTTGTACTTCCGTATCTTACTTGTGTTCACTGATTTTTCCTTGCTAGTCAATTAAACTTTAGCCTACTCTTCATAATTACTAATTTTTAATTCAATCTATATTTGCTCCTAGGTACGCCTTACACTCCAGTACCTGATTTCGGACTGTCTTCCTAATCATCTTGCAATCTATCAGGAATCTTCCTTTATCCGTCATTTTCTTCCGGGTATACTTCTCCTTCTTGGGACATTTCAATGTCATATTCGCTACTACTAGCTGAAATTTATTGTAGAACTTAATTAGTCTCTCTCCTCTCTCATATTCACACTGAAATACCCGTTCAGTATCTTCGTATACTTTCCATATCTCTTCACTTTCTGCTTAGGATGTCGGCATGTATATTCCTCATCTATCATTGCCGGTTTTGGTTTTCTGTCGACTCTGATGAGAACAACCCTATCACTGAACGTTCCACAGTAATTCACTGTCTGTTCGACCTTCCTATTCATAGCGAATCCTACATCTGTTATAGAGTTTTCTGCGGCTATTGATATTACCCTGTACTCGGCTGTCCAGAAATCCTCCTCTTCTTTCCATTTCACTTAACTGGCCTTGCCTGAATCTAGAATAAGCCTTAGCATTTTCCTTTTCTGAGTTTCTAACTTCCCTTACACATTCGGAATTCTGACATTCCACGCCCAGATTCTTGGAACGTTACCCTTCCACGTCATTGTGCAATATTTTTCGGACAGTCATCTCCCTCTTGGCAGTCCCCTACGGGAGATTCAAATGTGGGACTAATCTGGAATCCTTTGCCAATGAAGAGATCATCATGACACTCTACAATTGCAGGCCACATATCCTATGAATGCGTGTTATGTGTCTTTAATGCACTGGCTTCAATTGTCTTCAGAATTCTTGCTGATTCTTCCACCTTTTACGGGAATTTTCCCGTCCCAAGGGCAACAGAGTGCCCTGAAGCTCTGTCCGCTCCTCTGCTCTTTCACAATGCCATTGGCAGAACAAGGGTGACTTCTTCTACTCTAAGTTTCCGGCCACCATTACTGATGATTTTTATTAAAAATGTTAGAAACGGCGTAGTGTGAACGCAGGACCCAGCACGTTTTGATTACTGGTCGAATCCACAGTCCATAGATCACGGGTGTCGTACTAATTGTGATGTAATTAACCTCGCTGATATCAGTCTCTGCGGTAGTGACTATCCAGCGCGTTCTATAAAACACCGAAAAGTTTTATGGCACTCGAGCTACGGAGCTGCTAGAGGCATGCCTCAGTGGGCATGATCCATTGGTTCCATTGGATACCACACGACCGCTATTAGCGTCTCATGAAACCTGCAGTTCTGGTGCTATGTCACCCACGGGATTGCACTGATGTGTGGTACCGCATTTACGTTTTCTGGTTTCTAATGATGTCATAAACAAAATTACCTTGTTTTCAGTTTACTGCATTTTACTGCTCTTGTACTTAACTGTCGTTTCCGATGCACATTGCAATTGCTTAGACTTTGGATTACGGTTACTAGTCACTTAAACATCAAGTTATAACTTCATTCACTTAGAAAGCGGATTACACATTGCAAAATAAGGGTACATCTAATTATGTTCGTTTCTTATGATACCCTACTGAAGTATTACTAATACTGCAATTATATCTGCATATACTTATTCATTACTTACTTTCTAGTTTCATATTAGATGCTATACCACTACTCACTAGATGTTAAGGAGATAAAAATTGGAGGCAGAACATTGTGGTGTACGAGGTTTGACACTAGGTGGTTCTCCTAGCAACAGGTGAAAAGAACTTGCAGAACGTAGTGATTGCCACTGTGGTAAAAGGAAAAAGTTATGGAATGGAAATCATTACAAAGAAAAGAGTTGTGCCTGGGGGTGGAGGGGTGGGGGGGGGGCGTTATATGAAGGTAAATGCAACACTGAGTGCAGATCAGGTTGCAAAGCTCTGAATACCTTGGAAGGTGCGCAGAAACCGACGGAAAGGGCAGTAATTAAAATCAGAATAGCAATGGCGAAAGTGGGATTTTATAAGAAAAGGAAAATTTTCTACGGAGGTACAGACAAAGATTAGAGGAAAAGGCTAATGAAAAGTTTTCCTGTATGGCACTAAAATGTGGACCCTGCAGAAGGAAGATACAAGGCTCAAGCGTTTTGAAATGTGGACATTGTGGAGGATGGAATAAATAAATGGGATGCATAAAGAGAAAAATGAAAAGATACTGAGAAGAGTGGAGGAGCAAAGACCCTAACCGGATGTAATAATGAGAGGGAATTTGGATTGGATATAGATCATGAAAGATGGAAGGGCTAAGAAAACTGTATTAGAAGCAGATATGAAAGTTGCGGCAAGGCAGAAAAAGTTTTCAGATCCTGAGTGTGATGGATGGCAGCACATGCAGTGCCATAAACAAGGAAGCAACGGTTCGAATTGAGACGCAAAGGACCTGTTAATAGTGCAGGAAACTGATGATGGTGATTAGTTGTTTACTACAACTAACCTAGATGTGAAATACCATGTCACTTCAGCACCTAGACGTGGTGTTTGCTTTATATCTAACGTTTAAGCGTAATGCGGTCTATACCTTAGAAGTTAAGTCCCATAGTGCTCAGAGCCATTTTTTTTTATGTGTGTGTTATCTCTGTATTTCACATTACTAATTACCACCTTCGTGTTAATGGCTCTATATGTATTCTATAACTTGACCTTGAACAGCCAGAATATTTTATGTGTAGTTTGAAATATCTGTGCAAAGTTCAATCAGACATACTTTGATATTGTGTGTGTGCAGCACTGTAATGCAAACTGATTTCATACACTTAGTCGATGTGTATTCCTGGTCTCATACTAGCTGTTTATTACAGCAAACTTAGAGCTCATGCACGATGTTATGATAGCATTGACATTTTGTACTATCTTCTTTTTCTTAAAATTATGTGTTATCTTTCTTGATATTATCTCGGGCGAACACTGTAAACCCATTACCGATATTCTTTCATGTGCTAATGCCTTTCTCCGTCTCCCTATATATATATATATATATATATATATATATATATATATATATATATATATATATATATATATATATATACACCTTGAGCTAACACAATCATACTATTATTTATGATTGTTTTCGCGTTTTTAATATTTCTGTACAATGTGATTGTAGTTACTTTGTTTGTACTTACATCACTACATTCCGAATTATTGTGATAAACTTATTCATTACTTAATGTCGGATCTTTTACTAGATCCTTGCTACACCAAACTTACACCCTAATCACTATGATACGTAAGCACCTAGACGTTCTGTTGTAATGTTGTTGGTCTGTAATATTGTGATCTGCATATATTATTTTATAAATGCTATACTTTAGTTTCTCCACTACGTTAGTTGTGTACATTATGATTTGTACTTCGTTCATTGTTTCTGTATTTGTATCACATTGACCTCAAGTAATATTCAGTAACCTTAGTTAGTGGCCATGTTACATTCCACGTTGCAATTGTCCTACAACTATTTTGATTTTATAACAGTATGTTAGCTAAATTAATATACAATACTGTATTGTATATTATTGTGAGAATTTTAATTCTAAAACTTTTTTAAATAAAATACAAAAAAATTATACAAAAACTTCCTAAAAAGTTTTAAATGAAGGTATTTTTGTTGTCCAGTATACTCTGGTTTGTATTGCCAGTTTATGTAACTAACTACAACAAACGTATATGTACTCTTTAAGTGTAACATATTCCTTATACTTTGTATTTTACGATTGTATTTCTGTTTGTTTACTACCACAGTAAGACCTTCTGGTTGCTCATAACGTCATTGCTTTTGACTTGTGAATCTCAGTGTTCTTTCATCCATTCCCAGAATATAACCTTGTGCAGTCAGGGTAATGTACACGATATTTTATGTAAATCTTATTTTATTAGTGACATGATAATGTAACGCTCTCTTCATGTTCCTGGTATTATGTGTTGCACCCTGGCAAAATATGGAGATATGCAATATGTATGATGGATATTTATTGAGTTATTCAGTGTAGGGTGGGTAGCATATATCCGTATGCGAAATTGTGAACCCCTTCTTATTATATCTGCCTTGACTTTCGATCTGTATGTTACAGATCCGATGATTGCTGCTTATACCGCCAAGACCGGTTATCACAAATAAAACTGTAATGAGCGATCTTAACTGTTGAAGATTTTACTTATCTCATTTTGCTGTAGGTCGCCCCCATACATGGGTCATGTCAAGCCTATGTAGGGGATAGGATTCGTTATAAATAGAAAAGTATGACTGGCAGTGAGTTACTGTGAACGGTTAAATTAATGGGGTAGTTTTTCATCAGAGTCGACAGCTGACCATCGTCGATAAAAATAGTTCATCTATACATGCCTACTTCGTAAGCAGAAGATGAAAATATACACAAAGGAAAGGAAGATCCCGAACGTGTAATTTAACATGTAGAGGGAGATGAAAAAGTATAAGGGTAAGTCACCAAGGATCAGCAATGAATTTTTAAAATTCATTACAAGAATACACAATTTTCAATGATATTTCTCATCATAGTGATCCTGCTTTTGAACGCAGTTTATACATCTTTGCACCAGCTTTCCTCAGAAATCGAGCCTTCTGTTTGCGCAATAAGACTTTTTCACTGCTTCCTTCAGTTATTGTTTGGAGAGGAATCTACGGTCTCCTCAACCATCCTTAAGTGAACCAAATAGATGGTCATGCTATCTCAGCAGCCAGTAGCCATTAGAAAAGTAATTTTGTTAAGTGTAATTGCTTGAGTACGAAGGAATAAAATGTTAATGTGTTCAATTTATGTATACATATCCTGTAAACTGACACATTCTGCATTATTCTGATAAAAGAACCTGTAATGTTATGTGAGCCTCACTGCCCCTTTTTTTAAAACTAATATGTGTCTGTTTTTATTCTGAGAATCTCAGTAATGTATATAAATACCGTAAATGAAATTTTGATTCAAAAAGTACTTGAAATGAAGTAAAGCGCAGTTGGACAGCAACAAACTCTTTACCGCACAATCCCCGCAAAGACAGTAGTTGTGAATCTTTTAGTATGGACTCAAGAAAAATAAAAGAAAGACAATTGATTTATTGAAAAAAAAAGAGAACTGTTAATCTGTATCTTGTAGTAAGAGGACGTGTTGCTGGGCCGTCGCTCAGTACGTATTGTTACATTTAATGAAAATTGATATTTTATTGATAAAACCGAGTAAAGTATGTGTAAGAGTTGCCAAACATCTATGTATACAAATTATCTGGAAGTGAAGAATGGAAAAGGAGGTGAACTTCATTGCCGTTGCCGTCTATCAATCGACAGAATTGTCAGTGTACAGAGTTCACTAAAATACAGGAAAAGAAATGCATTCTCTATAGCTTTAATTCAATAAGTAACAACTTCTCACGATTACTTAATTACAGTAATTGGTTTATGTTCTTGTACAATAGTACTGAACTCCACTGTTCATTTTTGATGTAACAGGACGTGAAGTTTGAAGGAAGTTTGTGTGATAAGCAATCTCCTTTTCTCACGAAAAGCACATTGCTCTTTGATCTTATTTAATTACAACAGTGGTCCCTTAGGTATGAAAAGCTACGAAAACTTGGGCTCAAAGCTATTCGCAGTACCGCCAAGTAACTAATATCGTCGTATTTTAAAGCTTAAAGGACAATAACTTCCTCCAAATTGTAGTACGTCACGAACTGGCGCAGAAGATGATCATTCAAGGAGGCAGCAACCAAAATTCAGGTACCAGTTGAACGTCCCCTTTGAACAGTTATACATGACTGTGCTTAAACTGACACACAATATTTTTTTTAGCGCAACACAATCTGACTTTCAAAAATCCCTGCAAAAGAATGGCTCTGACTAACATTAATCTATATCTTTCACAAATCACTTACCTCACCAAAAATCTTCGTTGCTCGAACTACTGCAATACAGCGAGCGCCACTACTGCCAGCTAAATAAAGATTCAAACTACGGAAGGCACTAACTACTGAAAGGCATAGTTAGCAAATGAAAAATTTTAATAGAGAACAAACAATGTATTTACCTTCATAGTGTTGAAAAATCATAATATACATAGCAGTTCATAATATCCAGTATTACAAATTTCAAAACTCCGCTATCTCTCTCCCCACATCCACCACTGCTGGCGGCTCACCTCCAACTGCGCAACGCTATGCGCTGTTCACATCCAGCTGCCCAACACTACAATGGCAGACAACAATGCAAACCAGCCACAGACTGCACACAGGAACAACATTTATCTTTATCTCAATTTTTATTATAATAATATTTAATAATTTTATAGGACAGCCAGTGATTTTCACACAGAGCGCTACGTAACGTTGCCAATAAGAAAACATAAACAGCCTATTTACATAGCCCCCATGCTCCCCACAAAAAATTTTACAAATTGTTTTGGGCAGTGGCCAATACAGATTTGAAAACATTTTTCATAATTACAATGACAAAGAAATCAAATGCACACAGTTATTGATACAATGTTGGTCAAAAGCTAACATTTTCTCACAGCCCATAAAGACAGTCCTGATCGTTCATCAGAGTAAAATTGCAGTGTTTTTCTCAAAGTCTGAGCAGTAAAAGAAAATGCACATGGAAGTAGTTGATATCAATTCAGTCTTGAAAAAGTAGTGTTGTACTTCCAATGGAAAGACAGTGCTGACCCTCCACATGCAGACAGGTAATGGGCCACAACAGAGCAGACCCACAGCAGAGTCATTCGAAGTTTTGAAGAATATTGGTAGGTAGGTCATCACAGAGCAGACCCACTGTAGTCCCAGTAGAGATTACGGTATTGGTGGGCCACCAGAGGTGCAGACCAACTGTAGTCCTGGTAGAGATTGTGGTATTGGTGGGCCACCAGAGGTGCAGACCCACTGCAGTCCTTGTAGAAATAATGGTATTGGTGGGTCATCAAAGGTGCAGACCCACGGCAGTCCTTGTAGGAATAATGGTATTGGTGGGTCATCAAAGGTGCGGACCCACTGTAGTCCTAGTAGAGACGGCCAGCAGCCATCTGTTGCGACTGTGCAAGTGCACAATCACCATCGAAGAGTCTTGCGGAGAATATAGCAAGTCCATAACCACCACTTGTGCACTCACAAGGTTTTTGGAATTGTCCTTAGAACCAGCAATGCTGTTATCCAGCCCCTTGCTGAATTAGTAACACACGTGCAAACACTAACAGTCCCAACATCTCACATATTGTGCATTACTATGACCAACAGAAATGTGGGCAGTGAAATGAATGCTTACAAGTTACTTAATTTGATGAACTGGTGTCAATTACAATATTATAACATGAGAATACAATTACAAAGGTACAAAATACATCATTAAAAACATAACAATAGAGATAACATTTGTAGTAATACAGGCTTTACAAAAGAATAGAAATAACATATACATCAGTGTTACAGGAATTCTAAGTACCTACATAATAGATCAGAATAACTTTTGAAACATCAACTTCACACATGAGCAACAAGACAGAACAGATAAATAATGCCTAAACATCTTTACAAAGTAAATAACATATTATTAATGCAAATTATATTTGAGGCTAACAGTATTCCTCATCATAGGGAATGTAACTGAGTATTAGAAAAATTCTACAACATAAGTCTTATCATATAAACATATAAATACAGGAAGAACATAAATACACAAGGGTACACAAACATATAGCGGAATAATACAAGGAAAGGACAGGGTTTGTTTTACTGCAGTATTTTCCATGGAGATCTCCCTTCATTCATCATTATTCACAAAAAGTCCTATCTAAGCCTGCTTTCTGTATTCTGTTCACATCCTCTTTCAAAATTAGTTTTTCTCCACTGTACACTACTTTTTTGCCAAACCATTTTCTTATATATTCTCAATGCATTTCTTCCAATTCATCATAGTTAGTTTCTTATATAGGCTACCCACTCTGAAGCTAACTTAAATATACTGAGCTCAGATATATATACCAAGGGACAAGGCAATGCAGCAGCACATAACAAATTAACACAAACCACAAGGACAAAAAATTCAAATTGGCAAAGCAATTGCAATATTACAACTAAGATAAGGCACTGTGCAGCAAACAAGAAAAATAAATCAGTAGTAAAACTAGCTTAGAAGAGTAACACAAATTAAAATTCAGTAGCACTATGCCTGGCAAACAGCAGCAGCAAATGCAGTAACTAATATCTAAACATGACAGCTCATGCAGAAAAAACATTACACTAAACGCAATAATGCAGACAAGGGAAATGTATATTCACATCTTAATGTCTATGTAATTAAAGTGGTGCACCACAACTTATTCTACGAAAAATATTACCAGGTAGTTGAAAAGAAAATTATGTATTAGGGAGGAGGAGGAGGAGATTAGTGTTTAACGTCCCGTCGACAACGAGGTCATTAGAGACGGAGCACAAGCTCGGGTGAGGGAAGGATGGGGAAGGAAATCGGCCGTGCCCTTTCAAAGGAACCATCCCGGCATTTGCCTGAAGCGATTTAGGGAAATCACGGAAAACCTAAATCAGGATGGCCGGAGACGGGATTGAACCGTCGTCCTCCCGAATGCGAGTCCAGTGCGCTAACCACTGCGCCACCTCGCTTGGTATATGTATTAGGGTCTTCTCGTCCTAAAGAAGAATCTAAGCCTTTTGACTAAAAAGTTAAATTCAAAAATTTATTAAGTTCTGTGAAGGGAAATGTTATTTTGTGCTCCTTCGTTTTTTTAAAGTTATTGTTTAGTGGATCTGTAGGCATAAAATATCTATATTAGTACATTAATAAAATTTTATTTTAACCAATGCTGCAGTGGAGCTAGAAACTAGATATTAAAGAAAATGAGCAAATATGTACAAAGGACGGCATGAAACATCATTCATTAGCCATATGGCATTTCATAAGGCAGTAAAAATTCTCTCAATTCTCGAGAAAGACGCTTGTCATAATCAGGTGTGCAGATGTAAGTATCTTTCTAAGTAATGAGCATGTCGTATTTGCGGTGCTTTCTACAAAGGAATGCCAATAGCGAGGATAATGGCCTCTTTTTTTTCTCCACCTAATGGCTTTCTTTTGTCAGACGACTACCTCTCAGCTGGGCGCCCAAAACGCATTACGTAAAGGTAACTTACCTTTCTTACAGAAATATTTACGACAGCATCTTCTGCTACAGTGGCAGTCACATATAAGAAATTTCACAGGTCGAGAATTTGCGTTACAGATATGTAGAAACGAAATCCTATATATATAACAGTGTCCAAAAAATTATCGACAGCATTGTAATACATTCACGCATGTACACACATTTCATTATTCTTAAAGTACGATTATTGGTATCCAACATTCTTTTCCACAAATCAGAGTCCCTCACCACTACTCATTATTCCTTACCCTGTTATACATATACATATTCGTCGACACTTCTTCAACATTTCATCATAAGAAACACATAGCATAATCAAATGCCTCATATACGGTAGCATCATCTTATTGATCATAAACATATCTCAACAGCATAATACACATCGTCATCATAATAATATCATAACATCTCAGTCAATTCTCAAAATCGTCGTAGCTTCCTCCAATAATTTCAAAACCTAAAAAAAATTCTCTTCTCATTTCAATAGTGTCATCTACCTCAAAAGTAATTTAAAAATCATGATCCCATACCAAATATATTATTCAAAGCTCTCATAGTATCAAAATGGTTCCGAAAAAATATGAACAGTTCACAAAGTACAGACAAAATACAATTTCGTAAGTGTGAAGTAATCCAACTCTGTAATTGCGTAAACATGTGTCACTGATGTAGTAAAACGTTTGTCTCTCTCAGTTAAATGATCAGATAGCTGTGTAATTATGTGTTAGAGAAATGTGGTACCGATGTGTAAAGTTGTGTAAGCAAATACCATATTAGCTAGGGCTCCTTGTGCTTGCCAAACACATGATACACAAAGTAAGCGTGTACCCCCCTGAGGATTAATGTAATTATACCCTCAGGTGTTACAGATTACAGCAATGGAATGAAATGTATCACGGAAAACTTTCTTTGTAATTCAAAAAACTTTGAAAATAAACGTTTTAAGTACAAAATTAATCACTGAAATGCGTGTCCTGTAGCGCTAAATGTGCATCTTGTCGTAAGATAATCTCTGTGGAAGTGTTGTTGTTATTTTCCTCCGAAAGCTAAGTTCTGCAGAAGCCAATGTACTTACCTCATCATAAACAAAAGTGAAATGCTTTGCGTTTGATATCTTAGTTATTACGCTTATTGTTGTGATGATGAAAGTACTGTGCTGTGACGTATTGTTGGGCTACGGAAAAGGCTGTCTCCTTGTAGCTATACCACAAAAGTAACTACTAAAACATGTTTTACTTTCCAGAATAATACAGAAAAACTGTGCAGATATGAAACAGGAACACCGCAAAAGCAACATTGTAAATTGTCACTCATTAGTAGCGTCGTGATAAAATCGTGTAGCTGTCACATAAACTAACCACTGTCTCATCTGATATCTCGCAGAAAGTACCTTAAATCCAGAACGTATTTTCAAGTAAACCAAAATGTAGCATTAGAATCTCATTAGCAGTACTGGTAAATGTTCTAAGTATGTGAGTCTTTTAGTCTTACGTAATCGTGCAACTAACAAGAATGTAAAAATAACAGCATTGTGTCGTGTGTTCACTATAACAATGCATTCATAATTTCTGTTGAGATAAGTTCTCTTGGTTCTTGACTGGATATTTAACTTCAAACATTTTTGCATGTTGACAGTTTCTTAAGTATACTAGCTACGGCGGCGCACGGCGCGGCCATGGCGTCCGCCGGCGGCCCAGCCAACCACTGCAAGGACTGCGGCCTCTCCTTCGACAGCGTCAAGTCTCTGGACGTCCACCTGCACTACCACAAGGAGAACCTGCTCAGCAAGTGGGGCACCACGGCGACCGCCGCCGCCAGGGGCGTCCCCGCGGCCGGGGGCGGGGAGGAGGCCAACAACAACCACCACCAGCACCACGACGGCACCGCGGCCAACAGCCGGCGGCGGAGGCCCGCGCAGCAGCAGCAGTCATCGCCGGAGGAGAGCAAGGGATCCCCCGGACCCAGGCCGCCGAGGCCGCCCTCCGGGGGCTACTACGCCCAGCAGGGCGCGCCTTCGCCCTTCGAGCCCTCGGCGGCATCTCAGTTCGGCTTCGTGCCCGCTCAGTCGCCGTCCTCGGTCGGCAAAGCCTTCCACCCGGCACTGCACCCCGCCTTCTCTGGCGGCAGCGGATGCCTGTTCCCCGGGCTGCCTCACCAGCAGCAGCAGGAGGGCCCCGTCTACCACCACCAGCTGCTACTGCAACAACAGCAGCAGTAGCAGCACCACCACCACCAAGCTTCCCGGGGTCCGGACCACTTCGTGCCGGGCGGCGGAGACGTGGGCGTGTCGTCCTCGACTCCTCCGTCCGGCTCCGGACTGCGCTTCCACCCGTACCGCCAGCACGCGCCGCCCCCGCAGGCGGGCACGCCCCCGGCCCAGGCAAGGCCGCCGCTGCCCTCGTCGCCGGCGCAGTGCGAGCGCTGCGGCCACGTGTGCGAGAGCGACCGCGCGCCGGCCGACCACGTGGCCTCGGCGCAACCGCCCACGCCGTCCGTGGCCGGCCCTGTGGTGCCCGCCAACGGCGGTCCGGCCTCGACGTCCTCGGCGTCTGCGTCGGCGTCGCCGGCCCCGCAGCCTTCGCCTACCGACGTGGAGCGGCGCGCTCGTGAGGCGTCGCCGAGGCCCGCCAAGACGGAGGAGGAGGCGATGGCAGAGATCCTCGACCTGGACTCCCACAAGGTGCACGTGTACGAGGGAGACGCTCCCCACGGGGTTCACGGGCTGCACCCCGGCTCCCTGTGGGGTGGTGCACACCTCACGCAGCTGCTGCACCACGTGCCACACCAGCAGCACCACCAGCACAAGCAGCACCAGCAGTTGGTGATGATGGACGTGCACGGGAACTGCCACCCGCAGTTCCCACTGCAGCAGCAACAGCTCACCTTCTTCCAGCCGCACCACTACCTCGAGCTGCAGCAGCAGCACCAGCAACAGCACCAGCACCAAGCACAGTCGTGTATAATTGTTCTAAGGGGACGTTTCATAAAACAGCCTACTTACACAGTAACGACTTAAAGTAAAAATCTCAATCAAAATTCAGTCTCTCTTTCTCTCTCTCTCTCTCTGTCTCTGTCTCTCTCTCTCTCTCCAAACACATATATAAATATCTATATTATTAGGAAAAAAGTCATAAGTCATTTTATAAACCGTTCAAATGATCTGTAGAGCATGTAACTTTCTGAATAACTTACCATCGTTGGCATGATGGTACAGTAGGTGGTAACAGAATTTCACCCGGTTTCGCTTTTTTTCTTCAGGAAGCTGTTTTGATAACCATTCCACACAGCCTCTGTGAAGATTTAGTCTGTTATGCATGGTTTCATAAGCAGAACCATGACTAATCTGCACACGGTTAGCCATAGCGACAGCGTCAGTCGTCTCTTACTGAGAATCAAGGCAGGAACCTGCTCTGTACTGGCATCAGTTTTGACTGTAGCTGGAAGCCGTTCTCTTTCTTCATCCTTCATTCTCGTTCGACCTCTTTTGAACTGTTTAGTCCAGTGGTAAACACTTTGTTGTGAAAAAACATTGGGCCCTTACTGCGGTGAAAGTCTTTTGTGAATTTCCACTCCTGGTACACGACCAGACTTCGAAAAACTAATTACGAGAAGTTGTTCGTTCATTTATGGTGCAAACACAGACTGACGTGGCCATGATTACTTCCCGACAGCGCGAAGGGCTCTGATATCATAATGATGCATCCTGCAACAGTCAACGACAAGCGACTGGTAAGCACACAAAGCTGGAGAGCCAGCATAAAGGAAATTGGAGTTGAACAGAATAAACAGTTAGGGGGAATACGGACATCGTAGTAGAAATTAGAGAGGAAAACGGCTAATTGGGCTCTGCAACATATCTAAGCAAGTAATAAAGAATACTCTGTTCAAGAATCATCACAGGAGGCGGTATACTAGAAATACGCCTGGAGATGTATGATGATTGCAGTTGGGTTATATCGTGGTCACACTGAGTTTCCGAAGTTAGATACTGGATCATCGTTGGACAGAAATTACGGAATCAGATACTGGATTTGTAAGGCATACCTACGAGTAAGCACAGACTTACATCACAGTTTAGTAATGATGAAGAGTAGGCTGATGTTTAAGGTAATCTTACGGAATATCAGTGTGGAAAGAAATTGGATATATAAGTAATGAGCCGGATTGAGTCGCACCTGAAGCTCGTTAAAATGTGGATAATTCGACAAAGAAAACCACAGTAGGCAGTTCAGTTAAAGGCGAGAGGACGTCTCTAGAAAGCAAAGTGAAAAGATATTTTAGCGACCTATTCAGCAGCGGGTAAAGATCCAAGTCTAAAACGGACAATCAAAGATGTTTCAAAATATAAGTATAGGTACAAGGAAAGTAACTGCAAGGAAACAATGGGTAACACATGAAATACTTCAGCCGATCGACTAAAAAGTGCCGGGAAATCGAAAAGGAAATGATCCTGTGAACGACCGACTCAGGTTGTAGGAAAGCCACGACAAGCTTCAATGAAATGAAAGCAAGAGCACTTAATGAATAGTGCAGTGGTAAATATAATGTCTGCAGCGGAGGAGACACCCGATAGGTGGAATGAGTACTCTGAAGGCATCTACGAGGGGCAGTAATTGTCAGATGACGAGATAGAAGAACATATTACAGTCGATACAAAAGACACACTGATTCGCGTATTAGAGTCGGAATTTGTTAAGTTTTTTGGAAGACTCGAGATTAAATAAGTCAGAAGCGGTAGATAACATTCCATCGGAATAGCTCATATTATTAGGGGAAGTGGCAATGAAACAAACATTCAGGTTTTTGTGTTGAGTCTATGAGATTGGTGACATGCCATCACACTTCCAGAAAAATGTTATCCATTCTATTCCGCAGAGAGGAAGAGCACGTAAGTACGAGAACTACCTAACATTCAGCTTAAATGTCACGCATCAAAATTTCTTACAAAAATGTATAAAGAAATGAAAATGAAAATTAAAGCACTGTTCAGTCTCAGTCTGTTTGGGCTTAGTAAAGGTAAAGAGGTAGTTCTGACGTTGTGATTGATAATGAAGGAAGACTAAAGAAATGTCAAGACAAGACACGTATATAGGATTTGTTGCCCGGGAAATGCGTTCGACAGTATTAGATTTTGCAAGATGTTCGAAAATTGGGATAAGCTATAGGGAAAGACGGTTAATATACAATAGGTACAAGAATCAGGAGGGAACGATAACACTATAAGAGTAAGATCAAAGTGTTCAGATTAAAGCTGATGTGAGACGGGGCTACAGTATTCCGCCCCTAATTTTCGGTCTGTTCCTAGAAGATGGAGTGACGGAAATAAAAAGAAGTTTCCAGAGTGGAATTAAAATTGAAGGTGAAAGAATATCAATGATAAGATTCGCTGATAACATTGCTAATCTAAGTGCAGATGACGAAGATTTACGAGGTGTTCTGAATGCAGTGGACAGTGTAATAGACTGAGAGTAAACCGAAGAAAGGCGAAAGTAATGGTAAGCAGCAGAAATAAGAACAGCGAGGAACTGAAAACAATAATTTGTGATTACGAAATAGGCGAAATTAAGTTCTGTTACGTTTGAAGCAAAATAAACAATGACGAACAAAGCGAGGTGGACTTAGAAAACAAACTGTCACAGGCAAGAAGAGATTTTCTGGCCAAAAGCAGCCAACTACCAGCTGACATAGGACTCAATTTCAGAAAGATAGTTTCTGAGAAGGTGCGTTTGGAGTATAGCATTGTATGGTAGTGGGTCGTGGACTGTAGGAAAACCGAGAGAGAAGAATTTGGAAGCGTTTCAGATGTTGCGCCGTAGGAGAATGCTAAAAGCTAGATGAGGAAAGTAACATGTGGAAAACACTGATACGAAAGATAGACAGAATCATAGGACATCAGGGAACAACTGCCATGATGCTAGAGGAAGATGTAGAGTGCGAAAACTGTACAAGAAGTCAAGAGTTCGGAATATGTCCTACAGATGTATGAGGACGTACAGTGCACGTCCTACTCTGAGACTTTGAAGACGTTGACACAAGAGAAGAATTTCTGGTGGGCAGCATTAAGCCACTCAGAAGAGTGACGGAAAAAAATTAATTTTTCATACCTAACACTATAATATTTAAAAATATTTTTTATTTTGGATAATTCCACGAACCCCTGTTTAAAGTATTCACATTTCATGGTTATAACAGTAGCATTTCGTAGTCAATCTTTGGAAGTCGACAATTTCTTTCCCTTTATTGGCCTTTGTGATACATACGAAATGTTGGCAAAAATATTTTCCACAAATGATTTTCTATCAACGATCATTATAATAAGTTGTATTCGCAAAAATAATAGTAATTCTAAGACGACGTATTTCTTATTCCACAAATATTGCCATCGTCCTTCCAAAAACGTTATCCTGTTTGAGGCAGGAGACTGTTAGCAGCTTAAAGTGCTGCTCTTTTCTGTGCCTCATTATCATAAGAAACGAAAATAAATGAATCTGATATCTAATTAAAATATTTAAATATGTTTTTAATATTTCTCGCTTGAATTCCGCTGATAATGAATTTTAACGTAATGTTTATAATGCAGTATTTTAATTAGGTTCTGTATTGGCAAACAGTAATAATGAGTTAGTATACAGCAGCACTCTGCAGCAATTCTGATAGCATCATTTTCAAAACGTCGGGGAAAAGTTTGTTTACCTGTCATTTCCATATATAAGTTCCTCTTTCTCTGTTCTGCTCCTTTATGTTAGGAGGAAAACAAATGTTTACTCCACCTACAGGTACACCACATCACTTTATAAGTCGTAATAATAAGAATATTCGCTTATTTGTCTTTCGGATAATCCACGTAGCCACCATAGCCTGAATCTAAAGGAGTGTCAAAAATCTTTTGCAGCACATAGCTGGGGATATTCCAACCTCCTCTGTACATTATTTCTTTGTCTTGTACTGCGAATGCACAATTCAGAAATTTCCTTCACAGTACAACGCTGTTGCTTCACAACGACAGATTTTTAGTGGTTGTAGGATGTTCAACTCTCTGAATCGCCATTCTGTGTTTTCATAGTTGCCGTTTTGGAAGGGATTATTTCATATCTCGAAGAATATTTTAATATTTCCAGTTGTTGACCGGATAGCTTGGTGTACAGTCATAATAGTTTTATTCTTTACCATACACTTGTATGGTCTGCACTTAACCCAAATCTGATTCACGTATTCTGTGGATTCCCTTCAGCAGTTCAGATGGTTTATAATGGATTATTTGTGTAACTATTTGCCCTTTCTTCACTCTTTTGTTATTCTATTTAAATTTTATACATGCTGCCCCACACCACATTATTCGTACAGTATCTGTTACGTTCTTCTCTTGTAAAGGTCTGTATTTAACGTATGACGGTACATCCTGTTACGTAAATTAAAAATTTCATTCTTGTCGACTGTATTTAGTACCATTGTCTATCAACGTCGTTATTAGCTTTCATATGTTGGCACGTGCGTAGACGCAACTGCATATGGTTTTACGTTTGCATTCTTTCCTGTCTTGTTATATAAGATTATGTGTATTCTGCCGCATATCGTTTGAAACTTACCTCATTCAATATTAGCATATTTCTGATGTGCATTTCAAATTCAAATTGAAGATTAAAACTGTTGTGGTTAACTGATGACATTGTTATTCTGAAATACAGCAAAATTCAGTTGAAGGGTATAAAAAGGGTGCTGAAAGGATTTTACAAAATAAAACATTGGAAAGAAATGTACTCAAATGACATCAGGTGATGTGGTGGAAGTTATGACATAAGTGTATGAGACGCTAAAACTAGAATGTGTGTTTTACAGTTGGGGCACAAAGAAAATAACGGTTTCAGAGGCAGAGGGAATGTAAACCGTACATTAGCTGCAGCTCAAAAGGCGTTTGTGAAGGTGAAAAATTTTTAACTTCGAATATAAATTTGAGTGTCGTTGACGTTCCCCGCCACATTCCTGTAGGGTTTATAACTATTCGGTATCTTGAAGTTTCGCAGTAATTTATTTGGAAGCAATTTATGACGGTTTCTGTCTGGACTGCAGTTTTCTACGAAAGTGAAATGTGTACGACGGCCAGACAAGATGTAATTAGAGGGTTTTGAAATTTGATGCTTTGAAATAATGTTGACGATTACTTCAGACAGGATAACTGATGAAAGTGTCCTGAATGGAAATGAGGAAAAATTAAATTTATTGGACAGTTTGAGTAGAAGAAGAATGCAGTAAATGGCGCACATCCAAAAGCACTATAAATTAGTCAATTTAGTAACAAAAGGAAGTGTGGAAAGTGCAAGGGAAACAGGGGAGAGTTCAAGAAGCTTGTTAAATTTGATTCAAGTGGTAGTAGTTAAACAGATATGACCAAATTGCCCATGATAGACTAAATATAGAGTCTTTGGACTGAAGACCACTATAACATAAGAAACAGTAGAAGTTGTGACAGCACTCTACTTATTGTTAATGTAATAAAATTATAAACAGCCGACCAGTTGCAATGGATAAAGAATTCTTTACCTAGGTTTCAACAGTTTTAAATTTGTCTTCTTCAGAAGGTGGCCTAAGGACAATGAGCATCATAGCTTACATTAGAAAGGTATGAAACTTAAGTCAAGAATAGATTTAAACACAAATTAGAGAGCTCTTGCATTACAGAAATAAGCAGAGCTCTCTAATTTGTGTTAAAATCAATTCTTGACTTAAGTTTCATACCTTTCTAATGTAAGCTATGATGCTCATTGTCCTTAGGCCACCTTCTGAAGAAGACAAATTTAAATTTGTTGTAACCTAGGTAAAGGATTCTTTATCCGTTGCAACTGGTCGGCTGTTTATAATTTTATTACGTGCAACCGTTGCTGTTGTGCAGCTATGTTTAAAATATTGTTAATGTGTTATAAATACAGGGTGTATTACCGAATTCTCTTCAAACATCATTACTTCTGTTTTTTTTAAATCCAAACATCAGAAGAAATGTCTCAGATACTTGATTTAATGACGTATTGAAATCTGAAGACCGTCATCGTTGAGTCTTGGGAAGAAATATTTCGTCTTCCGAAAAATAGTTGTTCAGAGAATATAATATGATTTTCATTTTCAGTACAATACCTAAATCAAATGAGACCCATCAGTTTTCTATGTCCAAACGTAAAGACGTAGTCAAACAATGGTAAATTGGTGGCCAATCCAATAAGAGATACCTCCCACAAGGTTAAAAAATTTTCAGGAGGAAATGTCGTAGGATGGCGAGTTTCACTCTACACTCAACGGCACCATGACAGTTGAAGTGTAGACAAGTCAATGGCAGAAAGGGACGGCGTATTTTGGACTGTGGGTGCAGCTTTTTGGTGCACCTTTAGAGAGAGCTAGTACAGTTCGTAATGATGTTTCCCATACTTCATAAATCGCTCAGGCGCTATGTTCGGGTGCAGACAACCACCACCTCATCCAGAGAGAGAGTTATTGACTTTTATGTTGCACACCGGACTAGTATTCGGGAAGACTTAGGTTCAGATCCCAGATCTGTCAACCTGGTTCAGGTTTCCTTTTATTTTCCCGGCAAAGTTCCAAATTGTACCAACTGGAAAGATGCGACCTACATTTTTCCCTATCCTGGCCCGATGCGAAACTGCGCTTCATCTCAAGTGACCTCAATAATGAGGGAGCGTTAAACTAGTTCTTTTCTTCAGCAACCTTATTGTATACTTAGCTTTCATAATGAGGAAGGAAGTAGAATCGTAACTATGTGGGATTTGTACATGTAAACAGATGTTTACTGACTACGCCACATTGTGTGCCGGCGCTTCAGCCAATAACAAATAACAGTACATTCCCGTAAATCATGAAAAGAGAGTATTTAATACTTCAGTTAAATTCTTGTAATGTGTCCTCACTGCAAACCTAATAGCCCACTATATCGCTGCTTAGTAAAGATCACATGCACACTCAAAATGGTGGACGGAATTGTATCGTTTATTAAACCCAGATAGCTTATTGCCCAATTTCACTGTCGCTCCAAGAGATACTTCTGTAGTCTCAATAGCTTAACCCTACATGGCGTGATTAAACAGGTGTCACCTTAACGTACAGTAAACGTTACCTTGAAGAAGCCTTTAAAACGACTAGGAGGTACTGTACTGTGTGTTTGTCGTTAGGGGCCCTCAAAGTCGAGGTTATCAGCACTCTCACGAAATTAATAGTAACAAATGTGGTTTAAACGCATCAAATGCGATATACGAAATAAAAGCCAGTCCCTGCTAAAATCACACTCACTCTCCCACAATCCCACCCATGATAGCTGCGCAGTCACATTAGCTCACATAATGGAAGTTAACGTTAAAACTGTTCAGATATTCTAAAACTGTTAAATAAAACTTAGGAAGAAAACCAATTCACACGAGCACGTGGCTGCCTGATCACTTACCATAAACACGCGAGGCATGGCACCTTACATCGTTCCTGTCTAGAGCCTGTGTATCGGGAGAACGGCCGGCCGCGGTGACCGAACGGTTCTAGGTGCGGAGTCCGGAAGCGCGCGACTGCTATGGTCGCAGGTTCGAATCCTGCCTCGGGCATGGACGTGTGTGATGTCCTTAGGTTAGTAAGGATTAAGTAGTTCTAAGTTCTAGGGGACTGATGAACTAAGCTGTTAAGTCCCATAGTGCTCAGAGCCACTTGAACCATTTTTCGGGAGAACGACTCACGCATGCGGTCTGGCAGATGGTCTGAAGTGGGTTGAGTCGAGTACGAAGTTCTAATTTTTTTTCTGCTAGAGTACAGTAAGACATTTAAGAAACAGATCAAGATAATGATTTTGAGAATTGCTCTGTTTATTTCTTGAAGGAGTTTTTGTTTATTTATGTTTGTACAGTGTTTGTACAGTTTCGTATATGCTTTTAGCAGTGTCAGTAATGTGTGGATGTGGTCTACAGTAAGTATGTAGAACACTATTCTACAGATCAACAATGTACTAATTAGCGTAAGATACTTTTAAGTCAGAGTGAATGCAGACGATGAGGAATTTTGTATCATAATATGTTAAGTCAGTTTACGGTAAAAGGAAAGCTAATTGGAGTACAGGTTAAAGCAGTTAATAACGTAAAGTATAAACAAAATATCAAAATGTTAAATGTTTATTTCGGAAAAAAGTACAGTTTGGATGTGTGTTATTTGTTGATTGGTAGGTCATGAAAAGCGCCGGCTAATGCGGGAGATTAATGTTTTTCTATAGGCCTAAATAAAAACTGACCAATGAGAACGGAGTATTCTTCTGGCGTCTTTTCTCTTGGAAATATAGAATGCTTACGGCAGTCTAAGTAGTCGGAGCCCAAACATTTACTGATACAGTAGTATGCAGTATAAACTCCGGAGGAAGATTAGTTTGCCGCGGGCTTAGTTGTGCAACATGCCTCAAAAGTACTTTAAAGTGAAGGCATATTTATTCGTGTTTTTAGAAAGTACGGATTTTTTAAGTAATTTTGTGTATGAAAAAAGACAGTAATTCCGCAAGGAATGTTGAACACATTGGTGCCTGAAAACTTAAATGCTTCAGACACTGATAAATTTAATAGTATGGCGAGCATTTTCATTTAAGAGCAATCCGTGCAAGCGGCCCCCTTTTGTCCGAAAATAGCACACAATGTACTAAAATGTGGTGCATTGTGATCTATACTCCACCACTCAATGGAGTGACCTCTGGCTTGACCATTAAGGCTTGCGCCATACACTGAAGATAAACTGGTACACCTGCCTAATACCTTGTAGAGCCCCCGCGAACACGCTGAAGTGCCGCAACAAAATGGTTCAAATGGCTCTGAGCACTATGGGACTTAACAGCTATGGTCATCAGTCACCTAGAACTTAGAACTACTTAAACCTAACTAACCTAAGGACAGCACACAACACCCAGCCACCACGAGGCAGAGAAAATCCCTGACCCCGCCGGGAATCGAACCCGGGAACCCGGGCGTGGGAAGCGAGAACGCTACCGCACGACCACGAGATACGTGCCGCAACACAACGCATCGTGGACTCGACTAATGTTTGAATTAATGCTTGAGGGAATTTACAACATGAATCCTGCAGGGCTGTCAATAACTCCGTAAGAGTACGAGGAGGTGGAGATCTCTTCTGAAGAACACGTCGCAAGGCATCCTAGATATACTCAATAAAGTTCATGTCTGGGGAATTTGGTGGCCAGCGGAAGTGTTTAAACTCAGGAGAGTGTTCCTGGAGCCACTCTGTAGAAATACTGGAAGTGTGGGATGTCGCATTGTCCTGTTGCAGTTGCCCAAGCCCGTCGGAATGCACAATGGACATGAATGGATGCAGGTGACCAGACAGTATGTTTACGTACGTGTCATATGTCATAAATCGTATCTGTACGTAACAGGGGTCCAATATCGCTCGAACTGCACACGCCTCACACCAGTATAGAGCCCCCATCAGCTTGAAAAGTCCCCTGCTGACGTACAGAGTCCCTGGATTCATGATATCGTCTCCATACCCGTTCACGTCAATCAGCTCGGTACAATCTGGAACGAGACTCGTCCGAAAAGGCAATATTTTTCCAGTCATCAACAGACCATTGTCGGTGTTGATGGACTCAGGGGATGGGTAAAGCTTTGTGTCCTGCAGTCATCAAGAATAAACGAGTGGACCTTCGGCTCCGAGAGCCTATATCGATAATGTTTCGTTTAATGGTTCGCACGCTGACACTTCTTGATAGCCCAGCACTGAAATCTGTAGCAAATTGCGGAAGGGTTGCTTCTCTATGGCGTTGAACGATTATCTTCAGTCGTGGTAGGTCCCGATCTTGCAGGATCTTTACCCGGCCGGCGGCGATTTCGGCTATTTGATGTGTTTCCGGATCACTGATACGTTTGTACGCTCGTGAAATGTTCGTAAGGGAAAATCCCCACTTCATCTCTATGTCGGAGATAGTGTGTCCCATCGCTCGTGCGCCGAGTATAACACCAAGTTCAAACTCAGCTAAATCTTGATAACCTGTCATTGTAGCAGCAGTAACCGATCTAACAACTGCGATATGCACTTGTCTTATATAGACGTTGCCGACCACAGCGCCCTATTCTGCCTGTTTACATATCTCTCTATTTTAATTTGCATTCCTATAAAAGTTTCTTTGGCACTTCAGTTTAGAAATGGGCTGTATGTGAAGACGAGTAAGGAGTGTATTTCCCCGCCTGTGTGGCTGGAAGGAGGTACGCAGAGGCCGCGTTGTGGCTTTACTAGAGGGCACTTACTATCGCTGCTAGCCATTGTTCTTCTTATCGAGTTACCTCAAGACAGACATATATCATCCAAGGGGATGGCTCAATGAACTTAGGATCACGACACCCCTCCTTGGCAGCTACATCGGCCTTTTCGCTACTCGCAGTATCCATGTGCCCTGGCACCCAGGAGAACACCACTATCTTTCCCAGTCTGTTAGATGGAAGAGGGTGTCCTGGAATTTCTGTACTACAGAAAAGATCAGTTATAAAACTAGGCCCGCATCTCGTGGTCGTGCGGTAGCGTTCTCGCTTCCCACGCCCGGGTTCCCGGGTTCGAATCCCGGCGGGGTTAGGGATTTTCTCTGCCTCGTGATGGCTGGGTGTTGTGTGCTGTCCTTAGGTTAGTTAGGTTGCATGGGGGCTTAATTATAATAAAGATATAAGAATGCAATGCAAATACTTTTTAATTTTCTGTTGCTGTATGTCCGATTACGCAAGTCTCGTAAACGGCTGGCCCTGACTAGTTTTAGTACGCAATCTGACTGCTTAGAATGACAACAAAGAATATAAGAAAATTTCTGTTAGCACAATTAATTAATTAAGTCCCCAGCAACTATAAAACCTACGAAACCAACAAAGCACAAGTGTAGCTGTTCTGTATGTGGTAGTATGACTCAACGCACATCTGGCACGGTTCTTCTTCAACAAGACAAGAATTTTTAAATACCAATTATACTGACGTGATAAAAGAAAATTACAAGTACTATAATTGTGCAAGAAAACCAAAATTCCACTTTAATACAAGAACACACGCCAGATGCTTTGTTGACTGAACCTGTAATGACACATTATTCAGGTCACTGAAAGAATAAAAGAATAAAAGAAAATACCTCCATATATATTGACGAAAAGCACTCTGACCATTACAATATCTCCATTAGAACAACATCTGCTATCTCTCCCATCAAACCACTGCATAAAACATGGAACAACACTCTCCACTACCACATCTCACTCTGACTTCACGACAAGCAGTGTCCACCACAACTTCTCGGTAAGAACTGCCTGCCGCTACGTCTCAATAAGCACTGCCAGTGGAGGCCGCGGAACAATACTCTCTGGCGCGATCTTTGGCGCTGTGGCTCAGTGTAGCCACCTTTCATATGCCCTTCCTCCACGGGCTAGAATTTGATGGTATTTTTGCCAGCATTGGTGGTGAAAATACCACCAAATTCGTCAAAAAAATACAGACCAAAATAAAAGATAATATTAATACGTAAATATCATATAACTAGATAAAATTTTGGCTTTGCACTGACCTTACAATAGCCTAATATATAAAATACAGTAAGGAATAGTAATTCTTTCATACATATGACTTTACATAATAGTTTACACAAATATCATGTGGTTAAACAATTCAATCGATAGTGTCAGCAATGACGGATATGAGCAGGTAAGAGTCTTATAACTTTTCACAAACAGTAATACACAAAAAATCAGTTTATACAAATATTCACATAAAATGTTTTCATAACAAGTAGTTGACAGTTCCAGCAGTAGCACCCAGCATTGTGGAACAGGTGCAGACTCCAACAGGTGACATCATTTCAGTAGAAGCAGTCCATCAGTGGCACCCAGCAATGTGGAGTAGGTGCAGACACCATCAGGTGACATCATTTCAGTAGAAGCAGTCCATCAGTGGCACCCAGCAATGTGGAGTAGGTGCAGACTCCAACAGGTGACATCATTTCAGTAGAAGCAGTCCATCAGTGGCACCCAGCATTGTGGAACAGGTGCACACTCCAACAGGTGACATCATTTCAGTAGAAGCAGTCCATCAGTGGCACCCAGCATTGTGGAACAGGTGCAGACTCCATCAGGTGACATCATTTCAGTAGAAGCAGTCCATCAGTGGCACCCAGCAATGTTGAGTAGGTGCAGACACCATAAGGTGACATCATTTCAGTAGAAGCAGTTCATCAGTGGCACCCAGCATTGTGGAACAAGTGCAGACTCCATCAGGTGACATCATTTCAGTAGAAGCAGTCCATCAGTGGCACCCAGCAATGTTGAGTAGGTGCAGACTCCATCAGGTGACATCATTTCAGTAGAAGCTGTCCATCAGTGGAACCCAGCATTGTTGAGTAGGTGCAGACAGCAGTCCATAATATTCACTATCACTGATCACACTGTTCATCAGCGTTTATTAGCAGAAAGTAAACATGTCCTATTGGCACCAATCATGTAGAAAAAGTACAAGTAACAGTCCATAATATTCACTATCACTGATCACACAGTTCATCAGCAGAAATTAAACATGTCCTAGTGGCACCAATCATGTAGAAAAAGTACAAGTAACAGTCCATAATATTCGCTATCACTGATCACACTGTTCATCAGCAGAAATTAAACATGTCCTAGTGGCACCAATCATGTAGAAAAAGTACAAGTAACAGTCCATAATATTTACTATCACTGATCACACAGTTCATCAGCAGAAATTAAACATTTCTAAGTGTCACACATCATGTTGAAGAGTGCAGGTAACAGTTCATAATATTCACCATCACTACTCAGACAGTTCAAGCATGAACAATAGTTTGAATACACATACAAATGCTTTTACACTAAACATACAAATCATAACAAACACACAAATGATGTCAGATAATTGTCATATTAACTATTACAAGTACACAAACATCAGTAAACCTATAATATTTATGGGTGTCAGTGCAAGCCACTACAAACAAATAAAATAATATTTAGGAGATAGGTGGGTAGGATTAGGAAAGGAAAACACACAAAACACACTCACTCATCTTTCATCCATATTAAGTACTACTGTGTTATTGAATAGTGTTAACTGTGTAATTGCAATTCTGTCAAAATATGATGTTCATCATGTGTATCAAGTGGTAGTGGCAGCAATGTATAACAGTCAATAATGGTTAAGTCAACGTCATAGTCATCATGTCAAGACCAATGTTTGCCAAGCCAGATCAAAATGTACGGTTGCTGAACAACTGTCAGTGTGCCTAGATATGCAACTTCCTCTCTCCAAAAAAAAAGTACATACTGCTTAGTGATTTAACAAAGTGTGTGTAGACAATCTTCCTTCCATTTTAGTGTTCTAGTCTGCTATCTTCATCCTCCTTGTTCCATATAGACCAACAAAAAAAAAAAAAAATATGCACCTCACTTACTTTACCTCTTATACACCAAAACTCCAATCAACTTCATATAATCTCAATACCTCAATAATACCCCTTCAATACGTCGATATATATAAACCTTATTGCCAGTATCATTTCACTTCCATAACAACTCTTTCCTCTAGTCAGCCTCCTCGAACAAGTGCAGATAAAATCCTAATGCAAACCTCCTCATCCCATACAATCCGAAGACACACTATCAACACACAACCTCTGTGTAATCCATCTGACCAAATTCTTCTACTCATTATGAATTATAAACAAAGAATGCATAGATGACCTCTAACAGACTTAGTTCGAATAACTCTCAGTAATTAAGTACGATTACGGAGTGTGAATGATCCTAATATTTCACAGTGTGTACACCACTTCAAAAATTATGGCAAATAGATGCAAACATGTGGAGTATTTCTTGTGTCAAGTGTCACTTCCTATTTCAATTGCTCACGAAAAATGCAGTGTAATAACTGTGTTGGTATGTCATGTCGTTAGCTTCCTTTCAATTAGCGCAAATTTATACAGATTCCATAAAACCTCCAGCTCATGTGACTTCTATGACGTTTCTTGTACTAAAGTCGCTCGTCGAATTACTGCAGTTCATTTTCTTATGTTAAAATATAAAGCACTGAGCGTAAGCAAAACAAGCAATAGCGAGTAAATATACCAGTAGTGAACAGAATGTCAACAAGTGGATGCAGCACAAATCTTACAACAAGGCCCTGCCAAGCGAACAATCTATAACTAATACCATAGTGTAACGTAAACTCTATGTTCATTCACGGTATATCAGCATTTCTATATACCAAATTAAAGAGTAGTTGTGACGACAAACAGAGATGTATAAATATGCAATCCATACGCATAGCAGCAAACATATATCCTACGTACTAAACAGGTCATTAGCATCATATCATCATAAGCAAATAATGTTCATATGTGATCTTAATAAGTAAACATGAAGGCGCAAGCAAATAAGTAAACATGAAGGCGCAAGCAGATAAATCACAAAGTATAACTTACATACCTAACCACATCAGCACAATTAATCAGGTGACAATTATAATTTAAATAAATAAGCACAGCAGGCACATAATAAAAAAATATGACATCAGTTAAAAAGCAGTGCAGTCAAGCGATGCATAATATACACAAGTTACAACCCAGTTCATTAATAATCATTGTCAAAATCAGTTAACGTACGCAAGCACGTCGCTTCACAAGTAAATTCATAGAGCATGAAATTAGCACAAAGTATGAATCACGTAATCGCGAGCGGCAAATTACGTCTAAAGTACGTACCTAAGTGGAAATGTGTTACCTGAAAATGAACTCAATTAACAGTTACCTTTTTTTTTAGTTTATTAGTTTCTTCTTGGAAATTACATTCTTCCTGAAAATTTCTCGATAGCAAGTCGTCTTAACGTCGGACACGCACAGAATTTACCTGAACTTCTTAAATATTTTATAGAACCGTATCCTGAAAAATACTGAATGTTAATACATAATTCATCAAGTCATTATAGCTTTATACTGATTTTATTCGGAGAAAGACTGTGTATTTGTTTACGGGTGTCAGTGCATTCGCACTGAGCGCTCGATCAGCTGTAGGCGCGTGACGTAGGAAGTGATTGTTTGCGGTCAACTATTGCCTTATGCGGCGCGCAGACTTGACTGTTGCTTTGAGTATGTGCCGCCGCCAAAACACAGCGCGGTGTCCTTGTACTCTCTGCGTGTTTACAAGTAGCTGTTAGTCTCTCAAAAATATGTCATTCCACAAAAATTTTAACGTTTGATATATGATGTATTCCCTTAGAGCGTCGTGATTTAAGAGTTTCTACTTCAACAGTGTTATCATGAATAATTTTGCGAATTCTATATGGACCGTTATAAAGCAGAAAAAATTTGCGACACAAGCCGTTTCCTTTGTGAGACAAACGATGAGACTTAATTAACACCTTCTGACCAACTGACAAAATTTTTAAACGACCAGGATGTTTAGCTGATTTCTCTCTTCTAGCAGCCGCAGATGCAATATTTTGCAGAGCCATGTTCACAACTTCAGAATGCCGCAGTTTCCGTGAAGGCGGAAAAGGAACGATTTCAGATATGCGATTTGTCGGTGCTTTGTTTTTTAATATCAGTATAGGCGGTAAAGAAGTTGAATCATTAGGAAGTTCATTCAGAATGTTTTGAAAAATATGAAGATACTGATCCCACGTTCTGTGATTCTGATGACAATAAAGACGACACAATTTATTGATTTCCTTCATCCATCTCTCTGAAGCGTTAGATTGGGGGTGAAAAAGTGAAATGAAAATTGGTTTAATTTTACGACGCTGTAGAGTACGAAGCCAAATTTTAGAACGAAACTGTGATCCATTATCTGATATAACCTTATCAACATGACCCACTTCTTTAAGAAAATGTTTGATGAAAGCGTTAGATACTGAACGAGCTGTTGCTTTGCGTAAAGGTGTAAATCACACATATTTTGATGTCAATTCCACTGCTACGAAAATGTATGCAAAACCATTAGTAGATCGAACCACTGGACCGAACAAATCGACTGCAGCCATGTCCTTTAATTTTGCTGGAATGATAGGAAACAACGGTGCTCTATGAGAAATTGTTGGCGGCTTAGCCTTTTGACATCATTTGCATTTGGAAAGAACAGATCGAATACGTTTTTCCATATTATTGAAGTAGCAATTTTCTCGTAATTTATGAAAGCATTTTCTGGGACCAAAGTGTGCATAACTGAAATGCGTACACCAAATCAGCTTATTAACCCACTCATCAGGAATACAAACTAACCAAACAGAGTTGTCGGCCAATTTTTGTTTAAAAAGAATGTCGTTGCGAACTAAATAATGCTGTCTAATCGCTAAGCTTTCCTTTCTCCTCCACTTCTCCTTAATGTACTTCCAGATTGGATCCTTATTTTGCTCCTTAGCTATGTCCTGGAGCGAAGACGAAATAAAGTTCTCAAACGCAACACCTTGAATATACATCAAACAATAATTGTTTTCCTTGCAGTCCTCTTCAGCACTTTGTTTCAAACCCATAGGTGCACGTGATAAAGCATCAGCAACAATATCTGAAGAACCCTGTATGTAAACAATACTAAAATCAAATTCCTGTAGGTACAACGCCCATCGTGACAAACTGCCATGAGTTAATTTTGTCGACATAAGAAACTCCAGAGCTCGATGATCGGTGTACACCTTAGTATGTCTGCCCAACAAAAATGTGCGAAATTTTGTAAAAGCCCAAACAACAGCCAAAGCTTCAAGTTCCGTAATCGAATAATTCTTTTCTGATTTAGAAAGAACACGACTTCCAAATGCAATAGTTTTCTGGACTACAACGCCGTTTTCTTCTATCTCTTGAAATAAATGTGCACCTAGGCCTTTGTGTGATGAATCCGTCGCCAAACAAAAATCTTTAGATAAATCCGGGTGTGAAAGAAGTGGAGCAGCAACTAAAGCATCACGAAGTTGTTCAAATTCTGATTGAGCTTCCTCATCCCAACACCAATTAGATTTCTTTCCAGATAGTTCACATAAACGAGGTGTGGCCAAATCGTCCAATTTAACAAAGCGTCTAAGAAAATTACAGACACCAAGAAAACTACGAACATCACGTTTTGTAGTAGGAACAGCATAATTACGAATAGCGTCTAATTTTTCTGGATCAGGAAGAATACCTTCTGTAGAAATAATGTGACCGAGAAATTTCACCTGAGAACGACCAAATTCAGATTTTTCTAAGTTCACCGTAATGCCAACTCTTGCAAAAATACGTAATAATGAATCCAAAATTTTGTTGTGCTCGCTCCAAGAATTTTTAGCAATAAGAATGTCGTCAACATATGAAGTAATATTGTCACGAAGATAAACAGGTAAAATCTCATTTAAGCTACGAATGAATGCTGCTGAAGATACAGTAAGTCCAACCGGTAATTTCCGAAACTGGTAACAGTTACCAAAGGCTAAAAAGGCAGTATATTTTCTACAATCAGGGTGGAGTTCTATTTGCCAAAAACTTGCGCGCATGTCAATCGTGGATAAAACTTTAGTTCCATGAAAATGTTGAAGAAGTTCATCTAAATTTTGTGGACGGTCAGTTTCAGGAATGATGATATTATTTATCTGTCTGGAATCCAGAACCAAACGATTTGACCCATCCTTTTTAAGAACAACGTGTAATGGGCTAGTATAAGGACTGACTGCAGGCTCTGATCTAACATGTACTGAAGTTCATTCTTAACCTTGTCTCTGTAAGCCAAAGGAATAGCGTACGTTTTCCCGCGAAATGGTGTGTGTTCTTTTACTTTAAATAAATATTGTAAGCCTTGTATAGTTCCTGTGTGATGACTAAACACTGTAGCATGTGAAGTCAAAATTTGGTGCAGCTCTTCTCTTGCAACGTCATCTGGCACTTCAGCTTTTTTAGCCTTTTCATTAATTAAGTCTTCGCTATTAATTATAACATCCATCGCGTCTCTGTATCTACTGTCATTGTCATGAATGAACACATTGTCGTCATAATGCTCAACGAAAACATCAGAAGTAAGAAACCTTAAACATTTTGTATCTGACTCAGATCTTGTTAAACACTCGAAAAATTTCAAACATTTCGGCATTCCGGCAACAGTCAAATTATACTTCCTTCTTTAAAGTTCAAAATTGCCTTATGTGCGTTAAGAAACTCCATACCTAATATAATTTGTGTACTGAGTAATGGAACAATAATAAAATTAGCAGAAAATTCGTATCCTTGACAAATGAAATTTAAGTTAGTCTGTTGCTTGACTTCCACACTTTTTCCTGAAATCGCTCCTCGAATTGTTGTTTTAGAAACAGGTAACACAGGACAGGCAATAGTTCTTACACATATACGAAAAACTGGTTCACTAATGACATTCAATGGGCTCCCAGAATCTAAAACTGCAGTGAACTTATTCTTACCCACACATACTTCAATAATAGGATGTAAAAATGCGTCTACATTATTTTCCCTTTCCTCTAGCAGAATGTCTCTCATGACTTCCAGGCGTACGTAGTGTAAGGTCGTAGTGTCATTACTTCCTGCACCGTCTATATTGCTGCCAGAAGCCGAAGCTGCAAGTCATTGTCGATTGTTTGCGTCACGTCTTTGAGTATTCGCGTCATTTCGCGGATCAATTTCTACGATTTGCACTTGTCTCTCTGAAGTTCTGTCACGTGGAGGATGCCAATTAGGTCCCTCCTGTCTGTTAGATGCAAATTCTTGGTTGTGTCTGTTATTAAAATTTCTATTTTCCTGTCTGTCTGCATAACTACTTCTTGTATAATTTCGACTGTCACTTCTGAAATTATTGTTGTATCTACTACCCTGATTATTTCTGTAGTAAGAATTTCTATTATTGTATGAATAATTTCTGTCTTGATGATATCGATTACTGTTTCCTTATGATTGATCATTCCGGTACAAATTACCGTTATTATAATTGTCTGAGTAATTTCTGTTAGAACGTCTGTTATTGTCATAAGGCTGGTATCTATTGTCCTGTCTGTTACGTCTGTCATTGTCAAAATTACCCATATAACGCCCGTTCCGATCACTATCCCTTTTCTCTGAAAATCTATTGTAATTACTGTTACTGAAAAAGTTACAAGAAGTCCCGTCGTCGCTGTCATACTCAAGTTCTTGCAACAAAGTCTTAAAAGTCTCGATGTCGTCTTTACATCTTCCAGCTAAAGCAATTTGTCTTATGGATTGTGGCAGCTTAGTTAAACAAATGCGAATTAATTCAGCCGGGCTGTAAGGGTTGGAAAGGAACTGATTCTTTCGAATCATGTCTTCAAAATATTCTGCCGGCGTGCGGCAGACTGTTTAAAATTACGCTGCATAATAAGACTGTGTTTGACTCTGTCTTGCGTGTTTTCGGACCAATATGCTGATAGAAATGCATGATAAAAATCATTCAGATTATTACAATCTCTAATGAGTGCGCGCATCCGCGTCGCCGGTTCGTTTTCTAAATATCCACACATAAATTCCAGTTTGTGACTTAGTGGCCAATTTGGTGGGAGTGCGTACATAAATTGATCTAACCATGCACATGGATTTATGTCATTCTTAGAATTGCGGAAGATCTTAAATTTCCGAACAGTCAAAAAGTGTTTATAGTCAAAGTTTTCGCCTCGTGGCGACAAAGACCTACCGCGTCTGTCCCATTCCCAATGTTGATTATTGTCAAGTTCGCGCGCCTGGAGATCTCTTGTTGCACCCCGTAAATGAAACAAATTATTTTCTTCAAAGCCCTCTGCTATCCGTGATTCTAAATTTCTTCTGCTATCTTTTCCTACGATTTCGCCTTCGATCTGTTTGACTTGCTTTCGTAATGCCTCAACTTCCCTTTTAACGCGTTCATTAAATTTTCCCTGATATTCAACATGCTTATTTATGTTCTGGTACTCTTCGGTTTCTGCTAATGGCAATGGTGCTGTATCATCTGAATCTCTGTCCCCATTTAAACTAAGACTTGTCAATTTATCTGAAAACTCCTCAACTCTTTCCGATAAATCACCTATTTGTTCTTTCTGTTTATTTACGTCTTCCGTAAGTGTCGCGACTCGGGTTTCAGTATTGACACATTTGGTAGTTAACTGTTCATATTGTTGTGTTAAGTTATTTAATCTGTCATTTGGTACGGATTCCTCGATTCTCTCAAATATTTCTTTCTTATCGTGTGCACATTGTAAATTTAACTCTGAAAATTTTTGTACTATCACGCGATCTCTTTCCTCCTGTTCTCTATCCTGTTCCCTTTGTCTAATCTCTACTGCAATTAATCTATTATTGTGAGAATTCAAAATCGGTTGTACTTCTTCTCTGATTTCTTTCTTTAATTCATCTTTCATATTTTTGAAACATGTCCCTATTCGTGAATCTAACCGTGTTTCCATTGTTTCCATCTCTGTTTCTAGCCGTGTTGCCACCGTTTTCAATTCAGATCCTAACTGTGATCCCAATGAGTGTAACCGTGTTTCCATTGTTCCCATCTGTGTTTTTAATTCAGACCTAAACTGTGTTTCCATTCGTGCTCCCAAATTTAATATAGCACCCATCAACTGCTCCATATCAGCCGGTTCGAAATTCTTTTCGCCCCTAACATTTCCCACAAAACTAACTTCCTTCTGCATAGCCATAAAGCTATCTGTGTTCGATACTATTTCAGAATCTTCTATCATTAATCTCGTATTCTGTGAATTTTCTGAATGAGAAAATTTTTGAAATGGTTCCGGACTATTTTCCCGACTTATTACATTGTTTTCCACATCATTATTCATCACACTGTTCTCCTGTGTTGGCGAGTTCGCCATGTTAACAATTTCGTCCTTCTCACTATTCATCATTTTTGCCTTTTTCATTGATCGCGTAATCATTTACAAAACATACAAAACTCGTCACTGTACGACAATTACACACAATGCCTCCTTATGTCCAACAATACCATTCACACGAAATATTTCCCTCAAACACGATTAACCGAACAATTGAAATAATTGCACCAAATCGTCAAACGCGTATACAAGGCAATAAAAATTAAATTTTGAAAAATACCATTAGAAGAATGCCAATTACCAAATCTACACATGCAATATAGACTACAATTACTAAACTACAAATTACTACAACAATACTACTGTCTACTATTTTTACAATCAGAAGAATTCCAAGGGACGATCCGAAGCAGCGGTCGCCACGTGCATGGGGGCTTTGTTAAATAAAATATGAATGCAATGCAAATACTTTTTAATTTTCTGTTGCTGTATGTCCGATTACGCAAGTCTCGTAAACGGCTGGCCCTGACTAGTTTTAGTACGCAATCTGACTGCTTAGAATGACAACAAAGAATGTAAGAAAATTTCTGTTAGCACAATTAATTAATTAAGTGCCCAGCAACTATAAAACCTACGAAACCAACAAATCACAAGTGTAGCTGTTCTGTATGTGGTAGTATGACTCAACGCACATCTGGCACGGTTCTTCTTCAACAAGACAAGAATTTTTAAATACCAATTATACTGACGTGATAAAAGAAAATTACAAGTACTATAATTGTGCAAGAAAACCAAAATTCCACTTTAATACAAGAACACACGCCAGATGCTTTGTTGACTGAACCTGTAATGACACATTATTCAGGTCACTGAAAGAATAAAAGAATAAAAGAAAATACCTCCATATATATTGACGAAAAGCACTCTGACCATTACAATATCTCCATTAGAACAACATCTGCTATCTCTCCCATCAAACCACTGCATAAAACATGGAACAACACTCTCCACTACCACATCTCACTCTGACTTCACGACAAGCAGTGTCCACCACAACTTCTCGGTAAGAACTGCCTGCCGCTACGTCTCAATAAGCACTACTAGTGGAGGCCGCGGAACAATACTCTCTGGCGCGATCTTTGGCTCTGTGGCTCAGTGTAGCCACCTTTCAAGGTTTAAGTAGTTCTAAGTTCTAGGGGACTGATGACCATAGCTGTTAAGTCCCATAGTGCTCAGAGCCATTTGAACCATTTTTTATAAAACTGGATGGCCATAGACAATTGAGGGCAACTTTAAATTTTAGAAACATATATCCATTTGGGACAGTATTTATGGTTAAGTCTTGAAATAGGTAAGATTTCATGTGCCATAGTCCACACTGTGTCAGTAATTCTTTCATCAGTATGTGTGTGTGGCATAAAATTTTTCTCTTTACCGTAATGTGAAACTATATTTAAGTTATCCATAGGGCTAAAACCATGTTGACTGATTCATGACGGACTTTTCTTTTCCGCAATGATGATATTTGTATTTAGGGTGTACACACACAGTAGTCACCAAAGCCACGATGATCACTTTTCCTTTTACATACGCTTTTGTTCCTTATGGTTTGTAATTAGGTGCTGTAATTTGATCCATGTGTTGTTGGATCCAATGAATAAAAAGGCTACACTCTAAATATTTTTTCTCCTACGAGGTTATTATAATAAGTGACTTCTCAATACAGTACAAACCACATATTCGGAAATCTTCTCGTGGTTCCAGCTGCTTCAGGTGGGTAAAATCCCACGAGCATTCGCCCGATCTCTCATCTGCCATTGTCAACGGGAAAATGACTGTCGTGTCACCTTGGCCCGGCTATTATATGGCTGCGATGACGTCACTGGCGTTCGTGCTCTCTTCAACTGCACTAAGGGAATTTGGGATAGCTTCACAATAAAAGCAGTAGAAATTAAAATATGTGGAAACATCATCAACAAGGATTTTGGGTTGGGCGCGACGGACACGAGGCGAAAACATTACCAGAGTTGGCGAGGAAGAGGACACCAGTAACGCCACAGAGCCAGCATCGCGGCTATTCAAAGGCGGGGTAAAGGGGACATGCGGGTCACTTACCACCTGCAAAGGCTGAGAAGAGCTCAGTCGAAAACTCATGGTTATTTGACCTCTTGATGCTCGAGAAGACCATGCATTGATAGATAGCATATTAGGATTTATTTTAATGCATTAAACTTATGGATTGTTTATGAAATGTCAACCTTTGTTTTATAACTTAGGTAGAAACTCAAGATTTTACTATATAAGATGCTCTCCTCTTGGGCCAGCGGTCGATTTTCCTGCCCATTCCGGACAAGAACAGAGGTTCAAATGGTCCAAATGGCTCTGAGCACTATGGGACTTAACTTCTGAGGTAATCAGTCCCCTAGAACTTAGAACTACTTAAACCTAACTAACCTAAGGACATCACACACATCCATGCCCAAAGCGGTCGCGCGGTTTCAGACTGTAGCGCCTAGAACCGCTCGGCCGCTCCAGCCGGCAAGTACAGAGGATGCGTACGGTTAACATTGGAAGCTCCAATGTTAGGCGGGTGATGGAGCCCCTCAAGGACGACAGCCAGCCAAACGGGGATTAATTCCAATGTACATTCGGTATTTTTTCCGGGAGTTCTCATCCGTGATGGGTGCAACCAGCTGCAGGTCCCAGAATTAGTATCGCTTACTGAAGGATACAATGACCAGGTAGTATTGGGAACATGGTGTGCGGAATTTTAGGGTTCCCCATAATAGGTCAGGCGTGCACTAAACGCAGGAAGCGGCTGCTAGGGTAGAGGAGTACCTGTGGCGTGCACATGGGGCCTTTTTAGGTTAGGGAACCCTCCATTCGGTTCGAAGATGATTTGCCTGTTAAATCAGCCACAGTGACGTCAGAAGATCTTGGCCCTTGCAAGATCATAGAACGAAAAAAATTAATATGATTTTAATAAACAGCAGTAGCATCTAAGGAAAGGTCCCAGAATTAGTATCGCTTACTGAAGGATACAATGCCCAGGTAGTATTGGGAACATAAAGCAGGTTGAAACCAGACGTCTGTGACAATGAAATCCTAACTTCAGATCGGAATGTTTATCGTAAGGATAGTTTAGTCGCCAATGGTGGCGACGTGTTTATTCGATAAAATGTAGCGAGTTTATCAGGGATCCCGAATTTGAATTAATCTGGGTGAAATTGAGTATCAAAGAACGCTCAAAAACGGTGATCGGATGCTGAGCCGGTACAGCTCGCTCGCTAATTTAATTTTTTTTTTGTTTTGTTTTGAAATCAACCGCTCTCTCAGTACTCGCCGCGATGTAAATATCGAGATCGGATTGAAGTCTGGTGGCCGCATATCTTTGTCGAGTTGGCTTCCCTTGCACCGCGAGGCGGCAGAACGAGGACCAAGAAGGTTGCTAGGAGTTAGCTGTAGGCTGTGCGTGAGAAGTGACGTCGGTGTCCTAGGACAAGAACGATTGGTCCATGGAACCCGTGGAAGCAGTCAGTTTGGGGCGGACTGCCGTGGTCTGGAAGATCGTAGTGTGGAAGCGAGGTGTTGTCTCGATGGCGGTCATCCTGTGGTCATTCAAGGGCTGAGAAGTGATTTCATGGTTCTGCCCTTGGGTTCCGACGAAGAATTACGGTAAGTTTGGTGTATGAGGTGAACACAAGAAATCTAAAACGGTGCACGTTGGTGGCGCGTATACTGAAAGGTATGTGCTGAGATTCAGTCAGGAAAGAGCCAGTGAAAAATGTCGATAGTTCCCAACCGCAAGGTTGGACGAGTAGTACATCTTCGAGTAGTAAGATCTTTGACAGCTAACAGAGCTATAGGTGCATGCCGTAAAAGTTTTAGTAGTGGTGACTGGTGAGGAGATGCGCAGAGACAGCAGACGTGTTTCGAGTCGGAGCTATTTGCCTGCAAGAGGCAGCCGGGACGTGACAGCAGCAAAGTAAATATTGGCGCTACGCACATAATAAGCTATATATTGAGCGAAACTCGGCACATACCTGGGGAGACTAGAAAGAATACCTAATAAAATAGGTTTTATTTGGTTAAATAATGTCTAAAAGCTAGATAGAAATCCCATTGTTTATGCAATAAGCGTTTTGTCAAACTTTCTCGTAAATCCATGCTATAGAAGTTTTTTATTTAGTTTTTGACATGTGCCTTAAAAGTTTGAACAATAAATATTTTTTAAATAAAATTAGAGTTTCATCTCACACTTTATGTCGTTCTCCGCATCCTGTGCTTGCATTGAACCGAAAGGCACATTAAAATAAAGTTCTCATGAGTAAAGCTAATAATTTCATTTATCAGAGTAAAATAATCTATATGCCATTGCACAGTTGGCAAATTATTCAGATAAGGACAGAATTTTTATTAAGTTACAAACAGGGCCAAAATGAGTAAAGTTATCTAGAATGACAATTTTATGCCATTGCACTACGGCTGAGTTGAATGTACGTTTTATTATCGGCTGAACGGGAAGGAGTGCACGAGCTAAGTCCACAGACGAAGTCAGATGCAGGTTGGTGACTTTCATTTATTTTTACCACTAAACTTTCATGCAGTCAGATGTGTATTTTGAGTATTAATTTTCCAACAATATTTTCACGCAGTCAGATAAAGTTCAGTTCAGTTAAATACGCATTCAGATGCAAGTTCTATTAAAGACTAAAGCAGTCACATGCAGTTCAGTCTAGTTTAAATAGAGAAGTTTTATTAACAACACTTTCACTTCGCGACATCCTCTGTGGTGACGTTCCTGGACATAATTATTCCGTGACTGAGGACTTTGTTTTCGAGCATTCTTTTTTGCCACCATTGTTTCAGATGTGCGCTGCCTTGCTAGTTGCGTAATATTGCTTCGGCGGCTATGCTTGTGTGCTACAATTGCTAGTTGCGTAATATTGTGTTTGCTGCTACGCTTGTCAACATTCATTACAGCTTGCATTTTGCATTTTTACAGATTTTGTGTGTCCATCCTACATAATTTTTCTTCTTTCTGTCTATAAAATACCGTCTTATGACTTACGTCCATTTTAAAATAGTTGTTAGCCATATTGTCTCTTTCAAGATGTCTGAAACAAATAGACAGGGCGATAAACTAAAACTACACAGTTCCTCAAAATCGCGAAAGCTACAACAACCGGACAATGACACAGTTTTCCCCCTTAATCTTCCTACGTCACAAACTGATCAGGAAGTTGCGAATAAAACTGCAGCTAGTAATGATGCAACAGAATCACAAATTTCCGAATCGGTTCCTCATCTGAGTTCGGATTCTCAGAACACAGTAAGCCATGTAGAAACAGTTTCCCATGATTCGTTTTTGCTTAATCAACCTGCACAAAGCAATGTAGTTGGCTCCAAAAATCAATTTCTCTTGCAAAATCCTTCTACAGATGGAGAAATTGTTTCATCTGAGAGTTTTCAAACAGTCCTTAGTAACCCCAGCGAGCAATATCAGTTGCCACACTCAAATCCTGAGGTGACGTCCCCAGTAACAAATGGAGATAAATTTGACCCCGTTATTTTCGACTACTACAGAAACGTGACGCTAAGAGTGAAGAACAGAACGCGAAGCGTGACAAACAATTTGCGCAATTCCTGAAGATATTGCGGAACATAACAAAACATTAACGGGACGATTAGACGCCTTGTGTGCTGACAATGCTAAGCGTCCTCAGGAATTGACACACACTATTGAAACATACAAGGAAGCAAATGACAGGAAATTACAGGATATCATTGAAACACATAACCGTGACATTACTGACCTTACGAACAGTATCAATGCAGTACTTCCAACTGATGTTATTGACCAGTTGCAAAGAACTTCTGCTACTCATTCAGAGGAAATACAGGTCTTACAATCATGTACAGAATCCCTGACGTCTGACGTCACTCAACTTGAAACTAAGGTCAGTGAACAGGGTGAACAATTCCAGTCACAGTTAGAAAACATAACCGAAAGAATAGCTGCTTTGGAAACGCATGCTGACAATGAATCAGACCATACAACCCCAGTTCATTTTTCAGAAACAACTTATTACCAAGCCCTGGCCAAATTTAACAGCAAACAAGTCACTATTAACGAACAGCAAAAAAGAGAACTCAACTCAATTCGGAATACACTTTCTGACATTCAGCAACACTTGCAGGAAGACAGTACGCCTCGTAATTTTGTCCCAGAACACCAGGCAAATAATGGTGCTTATCTATAACAACAGCATCCCTTCGTATCTTTACAGGCTCCATTTTCACAGGATTACCCTCAACAAGGTAGTACCTTCCCAGGCAATTTTTCCCTACCCCATGATGTTTCTTCCTTTCCCCGCCAGGACAATGTCCTTTATAAACACTTCCTTTCAATTTAGAAATTCAAAACGTTCCGGAATAACCCGAACGATTTACATCCGCTTGATTGGATTCAGCAATTTACTTTTGCGTTTCCTCCGAATTGGCCAGTCGCGCATCAGTTAGAACTTGTTTGTAGTTTCTCGGAGGGTGAACCTGCAACGAGAATGCGACACGTTGCACGGCAATGCTTGTCTTTCCAATCATTCCAACAACAATTTTTGGATGCTTATTGGTATCCCACTTCACAGCGTGCAGTAAAAGATCAGTTGTTAATTATTCCACCTTTCCATAACCCACAATTCCGCATCTTGACGCAATATTTTGATTACATGATCCAACAAAACCAACATCTCACAGAACCCTACAGTCCTTCTGGTCTCATTCAGCTCTGTACTTCCAAATTACCAAGATCATTGCGAGTTCCGTTGCTGACAGGGAGTCGCACGGAAAACTTGAACACTTTCCGTGACGTCTTACAGCTTCTTGAACTAGACGATACTCATAATTCACGGTCTAGTCAACACTCTTTTGCGGAGACGCAACAGAATAGACAGTCGTTTCCGTAATAACGGTAGGCAGTTTCCGAATAACAGACCCCAATATGGAAATACAAGACAGTTTCCTCCACAATCCCAGTATCAGCAGAATGATGTGAATGCCTATTGATCAAGGAATCAAGATTATCATCCCTCTCCCTCAATGTCATTCCGCAGTGACACCCCACAAGATAATCGGCGGTACGGTAATAGTCAGAGAGCCTGGGATAATCAGCGGAATAATTCCAACTCTGCTTTCGTACAAGGAAACCAAATGTGTCACCAGAACAGCCACCAACCGTACGGAAACAATAATGACTACCAACGACGACAAACCCTTAACCTTCCACCCACTCATCAGCACAGTCAACAGAATTTCCCAAATCGTAATTATAATAATGCAAATCTGGACCGGGGACAAACCAGTGACAGCCGACAGAATTACGGCAATGACGGACGTATACCATTTCATCAACCAAATTCCCGGCTTCACCCCATACGAGATATCAACAATTCATCTGGTCGAACAGTACAGTTAGTAGAGGTTCGTCCACCAAACGCACGTAATAATGCAGATACGCAGCCTGAGACAGAATACCAACAATATGAATGAACTGCTCCGCCAACTGAATGCTCTCCGCAGAGCGGGCGGTGCCATGATCCTTCAGAAAATTTGACGTCACACGTTATCAAAAAACGGCTGTGAGCACTATGGGACTTAACATCTCAGGTCATGAGTCCCCTAGAACTTAGAACTACTTAAACCTAACTAACCTAAGGACATCACACACATCCATGGCAGAGGCAGGATTCGAACCTGCGACCGTAGCAGTCGCGCGGTTCCGGACTGTGCGCCTAGAACCGCGAGACCACCGCGGCCGGCACACACGTTATCCGTTGTGATAATATACGAGAGGATCTTCCGCTGAAAAAAACCGAATTGCGACCTATTGTTCATCATCCGGTCATTCATATTTCGATTAGCACACAAAAACTCTCTGCTGTACTTGATTCGTGTTCTCCCGGTTCAGTTATCAGTGAAGCCGCCTTTCAAAAATGCGCTGCTATTTCTACCATTCTAACTCTTCCACTTACGCATACCAAGATCAGTGGTGCTGTTCCTGGCAAGAGTATAGATATCAGACAACAATGTTATCTGGAATTTCAAGTTGCCACACACCTTCTTTATGCAACATTTTTAATAGTTCCGCTCCTCACTACAGACGTCATTTTGGGGATCGATATTTTTGGACAAATATAAAGCCATTTTAGATTTTGAAGATAATTTCATTCGTCTCTGTGATGATGGAGTTTGCTTCTTTATGGACTTTCACAAACGGTTGTCGAAAGCAGAAAAAGATATTAACAAAATCAACCTCATTCAGTCTCAGCTCCCGTCGGACGTAACACTGACGTCCTTCTTTGTTCCTTACCCACATATGGACAATAATGATAAGACTCCAGAGATTAGCGTCACTATTGAGGATAAAATCAAGGTCGTCAATTCAGACTCTGTTCAGGAAAAGGAAGGTTTACATGCCATCTTAACTGAATTTTCTCATGTTTTCGCCACAGTTCCAGGCACAATCAAAGATTTAGTATATGAATTTAGAGTAAAACCACACACCCCTTTTGCTGTTCCGCCTTATCCGATACCGTTAGTTCATCGTGACAAAGTCAAATAGGAAATCCAATCTATGTTAGCTCACAATATTATTGAACCTGCTACCAGTCCATACAATTCTCCAATACTTGTTGTGCCTAAACGGGCTGTTTCAATTCGTCTTGTTTGGGATTCACGGCAAATCAATACGATCATCATACCAGAAACGAATAGGCCATTAACATTGGATGAAATCTTACAACAGCTTCATGGTGTATCTATTTTTTCCTCGCTGGACCTCCGAAATAGATTTTGGCAAATCGAACTACACCCCAATTGTCGTAAATACACAGCTTTTCCTTGCTTCGGTACATGCTACCAATTTCGTAAACTGCCCTTCGGGTTAACAATCCCATCTGAAGCCTTTATCCGTGGATTAAATACTGTGTTGCCAGCTCCTTTGAAAGACAGGATTACCACCTACGTGGATGATATTCTTATTGCCGTTTCTTCCTGGCAAGAGCATAATGAAATATTACCCCAACTTCTTCACTCGTTCTCTAGCTTTGGTGTTACAGTAAATTTGGAAAAATCTCACTTTGGACAAGCTTAAATAAAATTTTTAGGCCATCTCATTTCATCATCCGGAATTCAACCGGACCCTGATAAGCTGAAAGCAATTCATGACATACAGGTTCCCCATACGAAGAAACAACTTCGCAGCTTTCTTGGAATGATAAACTTTTCTCGCAGGTTCATTAACAGCAAAGCGTTAAATACGCCTACATTGTGCAAATTAACTGGAAAAAATTCTGTATGGCTTTGGGATAGTTCTGCTCCGAAGGAATTTGAGACATTAAAACAGTCGCTTGTAGATGCACCCCTGTTATCTCACCCTGATCTTACAACTGACTTTTGCATTTAAACAGATTCTTCAAACACAGACCTTGGAGTTCATCTCTTCCAAGAGTTTATGGAAGCTGAAACTAAGGTACAAGGAAACATCGCCTTTGCTAGTCGAGCATTAACTTCTTCCGAAAGAAACTATTCCATCACAGAATTAGAAGCTTTGGCTGTTGTATGGGCATTTTCCAAGTTCAGACCTTTTCTTTTCGGTAGACACACCACAGTATATACAGACCATAGAAAACTAGAATTTCTGATGTCAGCTAAACTATCCCATGGTCGTTTAGCGAGATGGGCTCTCTTGCTACAAGAATTCTCCTTTTCAGTTGCGTATGTACCAGGACCTCAAAATGTCGTTGCTGACGCTTTGTCACGCACTTTAGAAACCGACAACAACGATACAGCCAACACCTTCCGCCATAACAATTTCAGTTTACTGTATATGCGCCAGGTCGCATTTGAGAATTTTGTTTCCGATGCCCTGCACAATTGCGTCAGAAAAAGATAAAGATTCCATCTGGAAAGACGTGAAACACCAATGGCGCGATGTTAATAATACCGCTATACGACAGTATTACCTTATACACAACATTATTCTGTTCCGCCGTATCAAACCAGATGCGACAAAGTGGCTAGTTTGTATCCCTGAAGACTTAATTAACAAACTGATTTGGTATGTTCACCTTAGCTATGCGCATTATGGACCGCGCAAATGTTATCAGCTGCTTAAACAAACATCTTACTTTTTCAATATGGAAAAACGTATTCGCCAAGTCCTTGCAAAGTGCCGACTTCGTCAAAAAGCTAAAGCACCTACAGTATCCTTTGCTGCTGAGACATTCCCCGTCATACCTTTACGTCTTCGTCAGCTGGCGGCCGTTGATTTATTTGGCCCGATTCCTACTACAAATAGAGGTTACGCCTATGTTTTTGTCTGTGTGGAATTAACTTCTAAATTCGTCACTTTCACCCCATTAGGTAAAGCTACGTCCTGCACTGTTTCACGTGCTTTTACGAAACAGTTCCTGAAAGAAGTGGGTCATGTAACATTCATAATATCCTACAATGGGCCGCAGTTCCGTTCGCGCATATGGCGACATACTCTTCAGAATCACAAAATTTCCCCCATTTTCATTTCCAGGTACCACTCATCTTTTAACCCAGCAGAAGGTTAATGAAGGAGTTGGTGAAATTATTTAAGATCTTTTGTCATGCAAAACACAATGACTGGGATAAATACCTCCACATGTTTCAAGATGTAATAAATTCGTTATCAAATTCTTCCACACAATTGTCCCCATATCTGGTTTTAAAGAACCAACATCCACCTGACAAGATTACAGAACTCATACATTTCCCACAGTCTCGCTACCTAAGTCATCACGATGTTATTCAAGTTGCGTTGCAGAATATGAAACGAGCTGCTGACCAACGGCTGCGCCAATTGAAGTCAACAAAGAGAAATGTTTCTTTTCAAGTAGGAGATAAAGTTCTGGTGCGCTCCCACAGGCTATCCAATAAAGCCCGCAATCTCAGTCAGAAATTCTTTCTGTTATATAAGGGTCCATATCGTGTCGTCCGTATAGCACATCCTAATGCAATTGAAGTACAAAACCTACGTACAAAGAAATCACGTGGTATACATCACATCACTAACTGCAAACGTTTTATTGAATACACAATACTGCTTTCTTTGGGAACTTTTTAAATCTTATTTCTTACATTTACTTCTGTAATCCCAGCTAGTTTGTTCACATTCTTTCTCCCTGGCCCGAGTACAGTTAGCGAGCGCGTAGCGCGTCGCTGCAACCGTTGCCTGGGAACCACATTAGCGACAGTTGGTCGGCCACTTAGGTTTTTTTCTCGAGCCCCAGTCAACTACCTCAGGAGGGTAGAACTTTTTCTTTCTCACGTCCATCGGCCTGCGTCGTGCGCTTTTCTTTTACAGAGTACGAACATTCTGACCGTATACAAACTTCAAATAACACCACCTCTGTTTTGTTCTGGCAATATGATAAAGACAAGAGTTCGGAGACATCTTTTTGTGGAGACACCTTTTTTAATGTTACCTGTTTTCTTCCCTGAGATTTACAGATTTCTTACGTATTGTAATAAACTGAGATTTTTTCTATACATTACTAATAAACTACGTTATAGTTTTCTGTGGGACTCATTTCATGCTGGCGTTCGAAGTTGATGTTACAGTGGAGTATTTTGGTCATCATTCATCAATTTGATGTTGATACTTACTACGTGATAATGTTGCTCCTATAATTTTTTTGTTGGTGGCTCACCACTGTTACTTTGCGATGATTACATTGAATTATTACATAATGACACTGCTTGTATGAAGATTTTGTCATAACAAGTTCTACTTTGTATGTTGATGTTGAGCTAGTGGTAGAAATCTTCCTGAAGTTTACGTAGGATCTTAGTGCTTAAGGTTGTATTATGTGTATTGAATATGAGTATTGACTATGAGGATATGAAGACGAGACTAACATTCTCGACGAATTTTATGTATTTGAAGAAAATGAGGGTTTATAAGACTTTTTAAGATGATACTGGAAGTTTATGTGGAGAATGAGGTATTGTTAGATTGAAGTTGCATTTTTTTTTTTTTTTTTGAGACTTTGGGATCTTGGACACTTCAAGTGATGATTAGCAAATACTGTGTGCTGAAGTTATGATGACAGAAATATGAAGTGTGAGTGATGTGGTTTTGCATTTACTAGGAATGTCAAAAATGGTTATATGTGGAGTTTCAGGTTTCACTTTCATACTATTTAACAGTTAATTTCTTTTCACAGCTGTTATGAACAAGTATCAACGATTTTATGATGTACCAAGTTTACCAGGATTTAAATCTGTCAGAATATTTTCATTTTACGTTGCCTGTACAGATGGTGTATTAATGTTCTCGTTGCCATGGGCAATCGAAGATTCGGGTTTTTCATGATGAGTAAAATACGAGTAATATGTTCACACATGGTTTATGCTATTATCCAGTTTCTCTTTACGGCATTAACATTTATTTTAATCCTTGTCTTTGAGAATAAGACCATTCGCGTTTCTGAAAACTTAACATTTTGTGTCTCCAATTTTAAACTGCTTATTAATGCTCAACTATTTTTCAGATGCCATTAATGCAATATTGCGATAACTTGGGATTACTAGAGGCCAATTGGAATTCTTTTTGGACTCGTTATTGAGGATCCACTGAGGACTTAAGTCATGCCATGCTACAGCATTTTTCTTTAATTCTTTTTTTATACCTACAGCACCAAAAGTATTACACATATTGCCTTTTACGATGTCTCTGTACTACCTTATATGTTGCTTCTTCTCTTAACATGTGTTTTTCACGCCAAGATATAAACAGCTGTTTCTATCTCATTGCTTATCACGTGTGTTATGTGTGACTTTCTGTGTTTCTGCACTTTTATTTTATTGTAAGATTACCTATTTCAGGATTAGAGTAATGTTATGTCTCATGCTTTCTGCTGAAATCTTATTATGTGTTGGCCTGCTAATTTTGCCTTATGCTTTCTGCTGCAATTTTGTTCTGTGTTGGCCTGATATTTTTGCTTTATTATCTGCAATATGCTTTCTGCTGAAATTTTGTTCTGTGTTGGCATGCTAATTTGCTTTATTATCTGACATTAACTTCTTGCATTTCATTACAGCTATTTTCATACTTTGTCTACATATTTATTATTCGTATTGGTGCTACACTGCTTGTGGATCTTTTAATCAATGCTTTTGCCTTTGTACTTTGTGATGTTGATTATGTGGCCACATACTATGCATATATGCTTCTATTTATGCACACTTCTGTTTTGTGACACTGTTACTTGCTGACATATGACAGTACCTCTCCTTGACTGAGCTCAGTGTGTTGTCCATTCCTAATGCCTGTTCCCTAAGTGTGTAATTTTCATGCTATATCAATATAAGATTACTGTGTTTTTATTTCCATGATACTCATGTCTTTTGGAGCACCATAACTACCATTATTTTCAGCTACAGTAATTAGTTAGTTCTTTATTGTCTCTGTGTGTTATTTATATAACTAACTTTGCTTTATTTCTCACACATGATTTGCATGATTGACATGATTTTAACATTAACACATGATAACGCATTACCCATTTGTTCTACACAACAGGACTAAATGGGGTAGAGGGTCGGTTGTTCTTTAACTGACACAACATGTGGCGTTGGTGCCACATATCCTTGAGCTCGGTAGTACTCATTCTTCATTTATGAGATCTCAGTCTACTCTTCTCTCTGTTCTAAATATTTATTTCTGTTGTTTTTGTCAGATATCTGTGTACCAGTTCTTTGTTAAGTAAAATCACTATTTGTAATGTCCCATTTCATTGTACTTAGGATTTAAAATGCACGATTTAGAGGACCAACTATATGAACAAAAAAAAGGGGGACTGTTTGTAATGCCCCATTTCATGGTACTAAGGATTTAATATGGAAGGCTTCGAGAATTACGTTTATGTTAAAAAGGAAAGGAAGCTTTTCAATACTACTTTGTAGGATCGAATTTATGTTTCCTAATATGAGACGTTTGGGAGTGTTTGCACTGTGAATATTTTATTGAAACACCTATGTGAAGACTATTTAATAATACACATTTATGGCAAAAATAAAGGAAGCTTTTGAATACAAATTATTGGGATAGAATTGATCTTACTGTTACATAACGAGAGGCTTATATTGTATGATGTAAATGGAAGGTTTAATTTATCTGATGTTACTATGAAGTCAAATTACTGAGTAGGACTTAACCTAAACTTGTACTGTTGAATCTTGTAAGGAATTTCTTCATGAACATTGATTACTGCTACAATTGAGCAGCATGACTTTTCTAAATTTGGCATAACTAGAATGTAAGGAGATTGTATGAAATTGGTTAATCATTGCTGCAATTGAGCAGCATGACTTTCTTGCACTTCAATTGACATTGTATGTAAGAAGATTAGGAACAATTTATTCCCACTATATTTGTCCAGGATCACTTTAAATCAAAAAATAGTATGCAAGCATTACTACCTTTTGAAGGAATTTTTATATACACTGATTTTATTCAACTCAAGACTATTCTTGATAGAGAGTTGGTAGCATTAGTGTTATCTTATACGAGGGTCAGTCAAAAAGTAATGCCTCCTATTTTTTTTTCTACGTTTAATTGTCAGGAAATTTAAATGCAATTACATAGGTTGAAAACCACAACATTGAGGATCATTTTGTCATTTTTCAATGTAATCTCCGCCCATCTCTACAGTTTTGGTCCATCTTTGAACAAGGGCATGTATCCCAGCACGGTAAAAATCACAGCTCTGATTCCTAAGCCATTGACGCACGGATGTTTTGACGGCCTCCTCATCTTCAAAATGAATCCCACGATGAGCTTCTTTTAGTGGCCCGAACAGATGGAAGTCTGATGGTGCCAGGTCAGGGCTGTATGGGGGATGAGGCAAAACTTCCCATCCAATTTTGACAATCTCGTCAGAGGTGTGACGACTGGTGTGTGGTCTTGCATTGTCATGCAAAAGAAGAACATCTGCCATTGATTTTGTTGGGCGAACTCGCTGAAGACGTGCTTTAAGTTTGTTGAGGGTTGTGACCTATTGAACAGAATTTATTGTGCATCCCTGCTCCAAAAAATCAACCAGAATCACACCCTCTGTATCCCAGAAAACTGTTGCCATAACTTTCCCTGCCGATCGCACATTTTGAATTTTTTCTTCCTCGGCGAGCTTGTGTGACGCCACTCCATTGACTGCCTCTTTGATTCGGGTTCAAAAAAATGCACCCATGTTTCGTCCCCGGTCACAATTTTTTTCAGAAACTCATCTCCCTCCAAACGGAAGCGCTGCAAGTGTTGGGAGGCTATTGTTTTCCTTGCCTCTTTATTCTGATCGGTTAACATTCTTGGAACCCACCGTGCACAAACTTTTGACTACCCCAATTGTTTAATAATCGTGATCACACTGCCTTTACTAAGAGAAATAATGCGACACACTTCATCTGCAGTCACCCGACGGTCACCACGAATGATGTCATCAACTTGCTGAATGTTGTGTGGAGTCACTGCACTCACCGGCCTGCCGCTCCGCTTTTCGTCAGTCAACGCTGTTTGCCCTTCAGCTTCCTTACAACGACGAACCCATCGTCTAACAGTGCTGACATCCACTGTCACAACACCATACACCTTCTTCAGTCTTTCATGAATGCGTATGGGCGTTTCACCTTCTGCATTCAAGAATTCAATCACACAACGCTGTCTCAAACGAACATCGATGTCGGCCATCTTACAAACTTCTGCTGTGCTGCCACCTGTTGACACAGAAAGTTACTACTGCAGTGGATTGCAGAAGAAGGTTTGAGGAATGGCGCAAAATTCAAATTTTTCACTTAACTTAATTTCTTTAAGTAGAAAAAAAATGGGAGGCATTACTTTTTGACCGACCCTCGTAGATATGTAACACATTTTTATGCAGTAAATGCACTGCAGACAATTATTGTAAATTACTTTAAATATTAATTTCTTATTACCTTAAAGATATATAACACATTCTTTATGCAGCAAACGTCCACTGCATACTGTTCTGCTATATATTACTTTAAATATTATTTTCCTGTTAACTTAAATGTATATAACACAGTTTGCAGTAAATGTACACTGTCTACTGTATACTGATTTTAATAGTATAACAGATACTGAATTGTCACCTGAATGACTACTAGATGTAAGTTTAAGAGAATGTGACAAAAGCCAGTGTGGGCTACCTGTTCATGTCAAATGTCTACTATAAGTAATTGAAATTAACGATCTTAAGAGTACGTCAGTGTGGACTGCCACCTGACATAACATGCCTTCTATGACTGTTTATTGTAACTGAATGTCAAATGTCATCTGACTTGACATATATTTCACACTCGATACTACCATGGCTCAGGGTTTGTAATCACCTGAGACCTCTGTTACAGGGTGAGTTATCCCCTGATTTAACAGGCAATCGGTTGCTCAGTGTGTCCCATCACCTGATGCTTTTATTCTTTGCACTTCTTGTACTACAGCTCACTACTGGGGTCAGTGTGTTCCATCACCTGACATGACATGCTGGGTACATGGACATCATCGTCGGTTCAGTGTGTCCCATCACCTGAATTCTCATTTCTTGTACTACAGCTCACTATTGGGGTCAGTGTGTTACTTGACCTGATGTGACATGCTGTATACATTGACCTAATTGGTTGCTCAGTGTGTCCTAGCGCCTCAAGCCACATATTTCTGTTTTCTTGCACTGCAGCTCAATAATAAGTCAGTGAGGTCTCTCACCTGATGTGACCTGTCCTGTACTATTCACTTAATTTAGGGCTCCGGGTGTCTGATCTCCCGAAGCCGTTTATTCACTATTATCAAAGACAGTCGACATGTATCTGAGGTTTACTCCAAGATAATGACGGTAACTGAAAGTCAGTTTATGCTGTCATGTAACGTGAATAAGATGTAATAGTTAAGCCTACTATTAATTAAAGTATCTTATTGCATATTTTATGTATTTTTTCTCATATTCTATATAACTATCAAGTAAATTTGGATATGATCTGAGGTATTTTTCCCTCATATTTCTATAATTCTATGTGGTAACATTCAAGTTTATATGATGTAACTATTAGGTAAACTTTGATATTTTTCGAGGTATTTTTCCTTATATTTCAATGTTTCCATTTTGTAACACTTAGTATTGTGTGACATTGATAATTCACTTGTATTTCGCTATCTTACATATTTTTCTCACAGTATACATAACTGTTAGGTAGAGTTTCATGTTATGTGAGGTATGTTCCCTCATATTTCTCTGCTTGTATTTGGTAACATTTGGTATTATATAACAGGTATTTCAGTTTTGTACATTTCGATGTTCTTTGAGTCTCTGTGACTTGCAAACCTAGACTGTTGGTAAAGTTTGATTTGATACACCTCACTTAATACGATATATGTCTGATGTTTTTTTCCTATATAGAGATGTTTTGGTTTTTTACATTTTGATTTTCTTTGTTTCACTGTGAATAGCGAATCTCATTGTATTATAGATTTTACTTAACATCCTAGGTTTATCGATCAATTTTATTGCTCTGTAATACTCTTTTCATGAGAATACTATGTATATTTTATACTGTATCTTCCATTGTAATTTTTTTACGAATTTCATGGGGAATTCTGTGCTAACTGCACAGATCCCCCCACAAAATTGTGGTCCATCGGACCAGAGGGTTGTGAAAGGTATATGCTGAGATTCAATCAGGATAGAGCCAGTGAAAAATGTCGATAGTTCCCAACCGCAAGGTTGGACGAGTAGTACATCTTAGAGTAGTAAGATCTTTGACAGCTAACAGAGCTAGCTGCACACGGTAAAAGTTTGAGTAGTGGTGAGGAGATGCGCAGAGACAGCAGACGTGTTTCGAGTCGGAGCTAGATGCCTGCAGGAGGCAGCCGGGTCGTGACAGCATCAAAGTAAGAATTGACGTTACGCACATAATAAGCTATATATTGAGCGAAACTCGGCACATACCTGGGGAAACTAGAAAGAATAATTAATAAACTAGATTTCTTTGGTTAAATAATGTCTAAAAGATAGATAGAAATCCCATTGTTTATGCAATAAGCATTTTGTCAAACTTTCTCGTAAATCCATGCTATAGAAGTTTTTTTTAATTTTTGACATGTGGCTTAAAAGTTTGATCAATAAATATTTTTAGATGAAATTAGAGTTTCATCTCACACCTTATGTCGTTCTCCGCATCCTGAGCTTGCATTGAACCAAAAGGTACATTAAAGTAAAGTTCCCATGAGTGAAGCTAATAATTTCATTTATCAGAGTAAAATAATATATATGCCATTGCACAGTTGGATCAGGACAGAATTTTTATTCAGTTTACAAACAGGGCCAAAATGAGTAAAGTTATCTAGAATGACAATTTTATGCCATTGCACTACGGCTGAGTTGAATATATGTTTGTTTTATTATCGGCTGAACGGGAAGGAGTGCACGAGCTAAGTCCACAGACGCAGTCAGATGCAGGTTGGTGACTTTCATTTATTTTTACCACTAAACTTTCATGCAGTCAGATGTATATTTTGAGTATTAATTTTCCAACAATATTTTCATGCCGTCAGATGAAGTTCGGTTCAGTTAAATACGCAGTCAGACGCAAGTTTAATTAAAGACTAAAGCAGTCACATGCAGTTCAGTCTGGTTTAAATAGAGAAGTTTTATTAACAACACTTTCAATACTACACTTCAGAGTGGTGTAAGCTTTGCTTCGATACTGCAGTCTCCAGTTAGAGCGCAGCCAGGGAGGAGAGCTTGATATCGGCATTCTCATCTACACTCCTGGAAATTGAAATAAGAACACCGTGAATTCATTGTCCCAGGAAGGGGAAACTTTGACACATTCCTGGGGTCAGATACATCACATGATCACACTGACAGAACCACAGGCACATAGACACAGGCAACAGAGCATGCACAATGTCGGCACTAGTACAGTGTATATCCACCTTTCTCAGCAATGCAGGCTGCTATTCTCCCATGGAGACGATTGTAGAGATGCTGGATGTAGTCCTGTGGAACGGCTTGCCATGCCATTTCCACCTGGCGCCTCAGTTGGACCAGCGTTCGTCCTGGACGTGCAGACCGCGTGAGACGACGCTTCATCCAGTCCCAAACATGCTCAATGCGGGACAGATCCGGAGATCTTGCTGGCCAGGGTATTGACTTACACCTTCTAGAGCACGTTGGGTGGCACGGGATACATGCGGACGTGCATTGTCCTGTTGGAACAGCAAGTTCCCTTGCCGGTCTAGGAATGGTAGAACGATGGGTTCGATGACGGTTTGGATGTACCGTGCACTATTCAGTGTCCCCTCGACGATCATCAGTGGTGTACGGCCAGTGTAGGAGATCGCTCCCCACACCATGATGCCGGGTGTAGGCCCTGTGTGCCTCGGTCGTATGCAGTCCTGATTGTGGCGCTCACCTGCACGGCGCCAAACACGCATACGACCATCATTGGCACCAAGGCAGAAGCGACTCTCATCGCTGAAGACGACACGTCTCCATTCGTCCCTCCATTCACGCCTGTCGCGACACCACTGGAGGCGGGCTGCACGATGTTGGGGCGTGAGCGGAAGACGGCCTAACGGTGTGCGGGACCGTAGCCCAGCTTCATGGAGACGGTTGCGAATGGTCCTCGCCGATACCCCAGGAGCAACAGTGTCCCTAATTTGCTGGGAAGTGGTGGTGCGGTCCCCTACGGCACTGCGTAGGATCCTACGGTCTTGGCGTGCATCCGTGCGTCGCTGCGGTCCGGTGCCAGGTCGACGGGCACGTGCACCTTCCGCCGACCACTGGCGACAACATCGATGTACTGTGGAGACCTCACGCCCCACGTGTTGAGCAATTCGGCGGTACGTCCACCTGGCCTCCCGCATGCCCACTATACGCCCTCGCTCAAAGTCCGTCAACTGCACATACGGTTCACGTCCACGCTGTCGCGGCATGCTACCAGTGTTAAAGACTGCGATGGAGCTCCGTATGCCACGGCAAACTGGCTGACACTGACGGCGGCGGTGCACAAATGCTGCGCAGCTAGCGCCATTCGACGGCCAACACCACGGTTCCTGGTGTGTCCGCTGTGCCGTGAGTGTGATCATTGCTTGTACAGCCCTCTCGCAGTGTCCGGAGCAAGTATGGTGGGTCTGAAACACCGGTGTCAATGTGTTCTTTTTTCCATTTCCAGGAGTGTATTTCAAAACCACGACCGGTTTCGACCTTCAAAGCAATTAAGTGCACAATGATATATGTCATGCGTAACAGTAAATAAATGCGAAAACACCAGAAAACGTTATAATTCTACAAGCAAAAAAGTAGGAAGACGCGTTGTCCGTGTCGGGATGCCACATCAGAAGATGAGGTCAACATGAGCAAAGACATACCGTCAAAAGAAGAGAAGATATATTCGTGGTAAAACAACTAATGAGTTTAACTTACAACTGAAATTAAATCGACACTCTTGACGAAATAATTTGTCGAGAATTGGATAATTGCTTGTCTATGTACTACATACAGAAATTCAGTAACCGAGTACAGCAATTCACAGGCAGTTTCACATGTTTGGAAATGCGTATGGTAAACTGCGCATTAATCATGTAATGTCCTGAAGGTACGAGAGGAGATACGTGCCTGACGTCCAAAAGCGTTATTATGATACTAAAACAATATTAAATATTTGTCGTCTAAAAAATACAATATCTGATACATCGATTTTCAGGAAGGTAGCACTCGCGGGATCAGAAGCCATAAGACTCCGCCCAGTATGTGCTGATCAAGGTGCGATCTGCTGCCACGCCTCGTCAGCATCAATTTCATCATGGGGGCGTTGCCCTCGGACGTTAGCACACGTTGTCGTCTGCGCTGCTGCAGGCTACCAACAGCTTCCCCGAAGAATATGGCCAGGATACCCATTACCCCGTCGTAGACTGCACTTAGCATAATACCATCTCTTCTCTGAGTACCTGAAGTCGTGTAGAGATGTGCCGAGACCTTCCAATACGAGAGACACTGACGAGATCGAGTTCTTCCACAGGAACAGAGGCGAGTGGAAGCACTAGCACGCCCACGCGATGATGGACGACGATCTTCTTCCAGTCCTGGCTAGTTGGATCTCCAGATGATCTACTGGACAGTGAAGACCACAACTCCCACCCATTTTGCGTCGATAGTCGAAGCCGCAGTTCGCAGCAGACCTTCCAGATTGACCTGCTGCTCCACAATAAGTCGATGGAGATTAGACAAGGAGACGGTCGACCAACGTAGGCGTCCCCTTTCCACTGAATATCACTCCACCGCAACAGAAGCAGTATTTATGCAGGTTGGGTCACGCGCTATGTTATGGTGAGGTGGCAACAACAGTCACACCACTTTGTTCATTCAGTCAGCCCTCTTAGTCACTTCACGATTTCATAGCTTCACTTTTCAGATGATCTTCCAGCCAAGTCACTGTACTTGTGTCCGACATAAGATTCCTTGTAACAGTTTATGTAGTCACCATTAAAGTGATACACCTCCTCTGCGTGATGTCATTCTGTTACGTTGGTGCCTAACGTGCTCAGCTCATTCATTATGTCACATCTTCCATCGTCACTGCAGCATCAACAGTGGTACTTTCTCGGGGGAGTTTTACCTGGCTATCGATACTTTCTCCTTTGCTCCTGGCGTAGCCTGGGAAGACATTTGAAATTTTTGGCAGCATAGAGTATCATACAATGAAGGCCTTCATGACCGGATGACATAGCTGTTGGTAAACCTTTCGGGATGTGAGGTCTGGGTCCAAGAATCTCTTCTGTTCCTGAACTTTCGTCCAGGACTCCGCTGGATGTCCTCAGAGACTCTCTTCCGCTGACTCTTGCCGACTGATCGGTCGGACGTCCGAGAGGGACATAAATACTGTAGGAAATGAAGCGTGGTCAAAGTAACACGTGATGAGCAGAGATGATGCTTTCGGAGATATAACTTAACTATCGATCTTCGTCTTGTCAAAGACAAAGCTGTATAGGGATTCTGCAGAGCTACTGTCCATACGTCGCAGTGTTTCATTGAGCTATGTGCGGCTCGCGCTCTTGGAGTTCATAACTTGGTGTCTTGCAATAGCGGTAGTGGCGTCTTGTCTCCTTCTTGTGTTAATGGCACCACTGAGTTTGCTAGTATTGTTTGTCTGCGAGTGGCAGCAGCAGCGATTATCGATAGCCAATACTATCGTTGGTGCCACAGCGAGTATTTCCGGGTCATCGTGTGTGTTAGGTAGTTCGGCTTCGGACGGAGCAGCGAGGAGGTCCGCAGCGTAACGGTAGGCCGGGACCACCGGCAGCGTGCAGGCACTATGGGATCTAGGGGCTCTAGCCGACGACCGAACCCAGGACGTTTGAAGTTGAGTGAACCTTATCCAGGAGTGAAACCTCCACTGCTTAAGATCTTGCTGTTGTTTGCGTGTTGCTACTCCCGGGATCCATGAGACCAACAACAAGTGGAGTCTGTCAGGTTGGTGGAAGCTGTTAGCCGCCTTCTACTGCTTGATGTTAGTTTGGATTTAGTGTTATTATTGCTGAAGTGCAACCAGCGGTATCTTACTGCCTAGTGGCCGCTAACGCCCCAGTTATCTGCGCTGGAGGTTAGGGTATTTTGCCACAGTTACTTTTCCTCATCTGTCCGATGCTGTCCAGCATGGCATGCACTTTGACAGCTTCCTTGATTGGGGTATGGATAATTAATTGTTTTCCTTGGTTGCCTGGGATATATTGGTTCCTTCTGCCATTTGGTGTTTTAAACACTGCACTCTAGAGACGCAGTGCTGCCTGTCACTTCGCTCCCGCCTGAATTATTCCATCATTATACTGGTTATCTGGCGATAGGTGGATTTCCTAAGAAGGTTGATAAGCGTTTAAACCGTCTCTAGTTTGAGGTGCCCTCCTTAGGTGAGCATTACTCTTGGCTGCCGGTGTCCCCGCTTACACAGCTGTAGTCATCTTGCTTAGGTCGATCCAGGGAACACTGTCTGTGGATCACTCCATTTTACTTGGTCAAGTTGTCATAATTGTTTAAAATTTACACTTATATTTTAATGTGCAATTGCCTTCCCCACTTGTAATTCAGGCCTTTGAATATTCTGTGGCTGTAGGCCAAAAACAAATATATTTGAATTCCTTCTTAGTAGGGCCTTCAGACATCAGTGTAGTAAAATCGTTTGAAATGGTTGTTGAAAGTTATTTCTTCAAATAAAGTGTATGTGTTTCCTGTAGCCAACGGTAGCTGATTACGGCCGCACCCACAGTTGTGGCCTTATCCTGAGTCTCCCTGACTACCAGATCGCATTCATTGCCTCCTCTTTCCTATTAAAATTATCCTGATGCTTGTAAATTTCAATGGGTTCTCTACATAGTCGTGGATAATAGTCTGATGTTGTAGATAAAATTTCCGTTCCAGAAAACGTGAATTAGTCGTTTCCTGATTGAATGTCATACTCTTTTACAGGTGATATATTTATTTTTTCTAGTCGGCAAAGACTTTTGTGCTCTTTTAGCCCGGTGTTTACGCTCCTCTTGGTAGTTCCAACATTACAATAGACACTGGAATTTACAAGTATCAGTATAATTTTAATAGGAAAGCGGAAAGAGGAGGGAATGAAAATTAGCAACGTCTGGACAGTAGCACTACAGATTCGCTGGACAGTTTTGTCTTCGACAAGCCGACAATCAATAGTTAAGTTTTATCTCTGAAGAGGATTATCTCTGCTCATCACGTGTTGCTTTGACGCCCCCTTTCCTACAGTATTCATGTCGCTCTCGGACGTCCGGTCGGTCAGTCGGCAAGACTCGATGAAAGAGAGCTTCTGAGGATGTCCAGCGCACTCCTGGAGGAAATTTCAGGAACAGAAGAGTTTCTGGGACAACGACCTCACATCCCGAATGGTTTACCATCAGCTATGCATCGAGTATACTATTCTGCTGCGCAGCATCTCACAGCGTTTATGAAATGTGTCTCATATTTCTCTCGGGTGCCACTGAAACAGTTTCTAAGCCATTATTTTCTTAATCTCGGTCGAGGAGACTCATATTCTTATAGGGGCACATATCATCTACATTATAACTTGTGAAGTAATACAATCGATTTTCACATACTGCCTTCAACCAATCTATAATTACACTCTCATGTAGCTTTCTTACTTGACAGGTATTCATCATTCTAATTCCTTGTAAACTATTCTTAGTTCTACTAGGAAATAGTTTTGTTGGGCGCAGAAAATGTGACGAGAACTAGCACAGTGTTAGAAGCTGTAAACACTTATATCCAGGACACAGTCGTGTTACTTCTCCCATTACTGTTATAATTTTGTGTTGTAACATCAGTTCTTTATTACAAGCCTGTGAAATCGTCTGTGGAATGTCGAAGCTCTGGTTTTAAGGTCTCAGTTTGGAAGGTTATTTCTAGCCTGGCAACACATCTAGCGGCTTGTGTCTGACTTACGACAGTCGTTCCAGTGGCAGTAGCTTGAGGACGGAATGCCATACACGCTATATCACAGGTCGTACTACTGACTAGCATCCAGCTATCTCATAACTCCATCCCTGACGTTCGTATTAGCTTTTTCTGCTCATATAAGTTTACATAGACAACTTCTGGAGTGAAAGCCGAATAAATACGGTGATGTCCCACTTTCTGAAAATAGGCGTTTGGTGGCATCACTTAGCTCCGACACTCGGCTGCTCCAGCGCTACTCACAAGGGAAACTCCGCAGTGCAGCCCCCTCAGATTTAATGGTCTGATGGCACAGTGGACAGTCCATCAAAAACTGATCATAGATAAAGCATGAAAACAAGAAGAAAGTGTACTGAACGGTAAAAAAAGCAGAACAGAAACAGTGAGCGGAACAAGGAGAACGAGTGAAATAAAGAGCACGTTGAAGCAGCAACAGCTTCGTGGTCAAGTGGTGACGGTGTTGAGCTGCCAAACGCCCGAGCATTGTTCTAATCTCAGTCATTCCAGTTGGTTTCTTTTTTTCTGTTCGCTGTACTTACAATGACAGTCGTTTCTGTACAACTACCGTATTAGCAACAGAAAGGAAGTGGCTTTCGAATGGGAACCGCAAACGTTTGATGACAAAGCGGAAAGTCAACCGAATTCTCCACCGTAAACTACATCTGGTGTGTCATACAAGGCAATAGTGACAATACGTGTGTCATTTATACGAATCTCTTAACGACGCAACTAATTTTGTACGCCTGGTAAAGTCAGTGATACATACCTCTTTGCCCGATTTAGGTGTCCGTATGAATGTGAACGTGATCACGCCCAATGAGCGAATGAAAATATAATAGTTTGTCACATAATCTGAAACAGATGAAAGCAACAGTTTCAGATTCACACAGCTTTTCTATGCTCTCTCATCAGGTATGTATTAAATAAGTTTACTCTTACTGAGTATGAGTGTATCATCCTGATATGGTTTTACCGTTTTTGAAGTTGAGTTCCATTTTCGTAGTTTTGACTCCTGAATTCCTTTGTTGTAACATAGTCCACACTCGTGTATTTGTTGTTTTCATTTCTGTAGACGTCTACATCTACATCTACATCCATACTCCGCAAGCCACCTGACGCTGTGTGACGGAGGCTACCCTGAGTACCTCTATCGGTTCTCCCTTCTATTCCAGTCTCGTATTGTTCGTGGAAAGAAGGATTGTCGGTATGCTTCTGTGTGGGATCTAATCTCTCCGATTTAACCTCATGGTCTCTTCGCGAGATGTACGTAGGAGGGAGCAATATACTGCTTGACTCTTCGGTGAAGGTATGTTCTCGAAACTTTAACAAAAGCCCGTACCGAGCTACTGAGCGTCTCTCCTGCAGAGTCTTCCACTGGAGTTTATCTATTATCTCCGTAACGCTTTCGCTATTACTAAATGATCCCGTAACGAAGCGCGCTGCTCTCCGTTGGATCTTCTCTATCTCTTCTATCAACCCTATCTGGTACGGATCCCTCACTGCTGAGCAGTATTCAAGCAGTGGGCGAACAAGCGTACTGTAACCTACTTCCTTTGTTTTCGGATTGCATTTCCTTAGGATTCTTCCAATGAATCTCAGTCTGGCATCTGCTTTACCGACGATCAACTTTATATGATCATTCCATTTTAAATCACTCCTAATGCGTACTCCCAGATAATTTATAGAATTACTTGCTTCCTGTTGCCGACCTGCTATTTTGTAGCTAAATGATAAGGGATCTATCTTTCTATGTGTTCGCAGCACATTACACTTTTCTACATTCAGATTGAATTGCCATTCCCTGCACCATGCGTCAATTCGCTGCAGATCCTCCTGCATTTCAGTACAATTTTCCATTGTTACAACCTCTCGATACACCACAGCATCATCTACAAAAAGCCTCAGTGAACTTCCGATGTCATCCACAAGGTCATCTATGTATATTGTGAATAGCAACGGTCCTATGACACTCCCCTGTGGCACACCTGAAATCACTCTTACTTCGGAATGTGATATCTCGTCTACTCTCGCTGTTATGTTCAATTGCGACGGTAACGTATTCTTACCACATGACTGATATTCAATAACCATTGTATAATATAATAGCTGCCAAGATCACATAAGAGACTAAATATTTCAGTGACCAGACGGACTGTTCATAATGTTGTGAAACAAAATGGCACAAGTTGGCTTTGAACGCGGCTCGTCCGTGTTACAGTTCGCCTTCACGACCACTTAACCACGACGCCACGGCAGTTCATTTTGCTTAATATTACACTTGTTCAGCTTGGTCCGTTCACTGTTTCTATTTTGATTTTTTTCACGGTTCGGTACACCTTCTTCCATTTTTCATGCTTGATCTGTGTTCAGATTTCGACGGACTGTCGACTACGTACGCGATTCCGCTGTACAATCATTCAGTGACGAGCGAACGATATCTGCATCATATTGGGCGCCTATCGCCTGTTCTGTTGAGGAAATATATGATTTTGTGTGTGGACCGGCTGAACCCTTCATTTCCATATGAAAAATGATAGTTGCGGGATTCCAACCAAAGCTAACGGCAGTGTGCAGCAGCGTACAATCACTACCTCGAGAAGCAAGTACCCTGCCACTATCGTCTTCACACTCGCGTTGGTACTTTTTCCCAAAGGCACGAAACATTCCTCGCACAACCAACGTTCCAGCTGGGTTCTAAATGAGAAATCCTTTGCGCTATCTTTCCTTATATACAAAATAGAGACGTCACTATACTTCTCCACTTTGTGGTTGTCACACGAACGTGATAATCATTGAGTATCCAGCAAGGAGTACACATGATGCCGCTTTAATGTTGGTGCAGCTGTGATGGCACTGTCGATTGAAGTTGCCTACACAATATCAAGTGGTCTTCTTTTAAATTTTTTTTGTTTTCGTGTTTATTTTAGGTCTCGAAGTGCCAAGGGTTGCAGTACGCGAGGACATTAAACTAAGCGTCTCATTAGTTACTGCACCAGTCTCTGCCGATACTCCCAGCATTCGGCCTATCACTCCAGTCGAGCGTGACGACGGCCGTGGCGCTGGACAAACAGGGGAGGGCAGGGCAGTGAGTCGGGGCGCTGGCACTGTGCGCGCCTTATTATGCCGCAACACGCAGTGCAAACGCCGCCCGCCACCGCCCGACAGCCGCTCATGGCAACGCGCCCAGACGCAATCGCACGGTAAACAGCGGCAGCGGCGCACAGAGCAGAGGTGCTCACAATGCAGCCAGCTTCATCCCAGCCAGCTCTGGCTGGCCTCACTCCTTCGTAGTCCGACTGATCCTCTCACCGTCCTGCCTACGTACAGGGGCCCACGTGAGTCTCGCTCACCGCCGATCCCAAAACACCTCCCCAGCAGAGCGCACGCGCTGCCGTTATATCCGCGCAGACCAGAAGACAAATAAGCTTCGAAGTCGACTCAAAGATAAAAATGACGATCGATGGAAACTGGTGCCAGAAACGCACCAGCTCATTTCCCTTTTACAAAACGTGCAGGTAAGAATAAAATTAAATTCATTCTCACAAAGTGTGGTGTGTGTACTGTAAGACCTTCAGTACACACACCATCAGATTGTTCGACTTGTCGGTCTAACGCAGTAGGTGAGTGTCAGCAATATGTCTCATGGTCTTATCGTGGCATGTTTATCTTCTGCCATTAGGTCAGACAATAGAAATGCCACTCGCACGCTTAGAGTAGCAGATTGACGGTGACCAACTTTAAACAGAACTTGATTGATTTTCACACACATTTACTAAAATAATAACAAGCATAAAAATTACTTAACTTGGTTCTGGATGCTATTTACAATTTATAATCTGACGTTCCTTTGGTATTGGTACGTCAATCTTATTCTCACATGTATCTTATTAGGTGCAGACTGAAACTTGGCTATAGACTGGTACAGTCTAATGCAGACTGGTACAGACTGGTGCACACGAAGGCAGAGTGACCAATCAGGGGTCTGTACACTCGTTATAATACCTAGTGCGTTCATGTATCACTGCGCTAGTGTGATCCACGAGGAGAAAAGGTTCTACGTTAGCAGCAATCTCATTGGCTGCGTTACATATTTATACGCAGATCGGCGGAAGCAGATTTTGGTCCGTCTCTATGGCAGCGCCATCTCGTAGCGCAGAGACGGACGAGCACTGCGGCTGCACTGTTGTGCTTAGCGGGGTGCGCTCTTGTGGGAAAGTTGTGTACGTGCTGACTACGCAGAACTATGTACACAACACCAAGAATAACATGTATTAAAATTATACTAGCTCTCCAGGTCAGTGCAAGTTATTGTTTAACTGGGCCCTTTGTGTTTTCATAGTCCATCTCGAAGTCCAGGTACCTGACCTTCTTTGCATCTGGTACCATCACCTTTAATTGCGGGGGCAGAGCTCTAACAGCAGCGATTTGATGATTGATAATCCCCACTGCTGGTGTGCCCAGCCCACTCCTGACCTGGGCCATTACAGTTGCAGTTTGTATATGTAGTTGGAATCTGAATACGAAAGTACATTCTAGCAATGCTATTTTTTGGATGTAAATAATTTATTTTCTTCACATTTTCGTATTTAATTTGAACTGATGATATGAAAATAACATGTAGTGTATGAATTAAAAATATTATTTGTTAGAAGCAAAGTTTATTCGCATACTGTCGCAGTTGGAATTGCTTCAGTGCCATCTCTGAATGAAGTTACGAACTGTAATTGCAGTCTCAGGTCACATCTCATGAAGGCAACGAATTATGCTACCGAATTATCGTGCAAGTATTATGCTGATATCCGGCAGAACACCAGAAAACCCAAGATGTCAACTTATGAACTGCTTAGTGTACGCGAAATTAAACAGATTAAAATGAGCATGTGGCCTTATCTCATTTCCTCTGACACTAGGACTGAGGGAAGTGTTATGCTAGGTCAGTATTATCTTTTCTAGAGGTCACACACTGACGGATAAATACGTGCTGTAAACTCTCAGAGCGGTCAGTTGCCTTAGAAGGCTTCCACAGGCAAGACAATGTTGTTTTGTATGGATGTGTGGGGAGACAAACATCGATCTGATGCAAATATTAACCGAATTTGAAGATTCAAAATGCTAACGTAATCTTCATACAGACAGCTATCTCATATCTCATATTTTATTTAAGTAACTATATTTTTTTAGATTTTATTTTATCTGTCTTTCTGTAAATCCTTCAAGAGCAACTGAAAACATGAACTTGGGACTTTTATAAATTTTTCTATTTTTTGATTCATTTATATAGAAAAAAAGTAAGTATTCTGTGCTGTGCATCGTATGTTAAAGTTTTCTTAGGTTCATTGTTTTATACACTGAACTATCTGAAGAAATTTTCCCATTAGAAGTTGCACAAAGTTTCATAGTCGCTTTCTGTGAAGTTACAACATTCTTTCAATGAGTCATAATAATCATATATATCGGATAATTTGAAATGAAGTTATTGAGAGCTATGTCGGGGTCTGCTTTGAGTACTGCAACTAGTTTAAAATCGAGAGATTCAGCAAATGCGTTGAGAAAACTGTTTGGAGCATTAATATTCTACAACTCCTGAAGGAAAATTTCGTTTCTTACATGTTTCATGTACATATTCTGTAGAGTAACGTGGTCAAATACAGAAGGGTCAAGCAACTGATTATGTTTACGATTTGTCTGAAATGTAACAAATTTGAAATATGGCAGAGTTATAGTAATTAGTGATATCAAGTTCAAAGTTTTTCTTACCACCCTGTTGGTCACTGGCGAAAAGACATGTGAGGAAACAGATGGATTTATGAACCTTTTAATTGAAAAGCAGATTACAATAGCTGATGTGGATAAAAATAATTTTTGGTGTTCATTTATCTAATTATGCAGATATATTATATCAACCAGGAGCATAATATTCTGAAAGTAAAGAAAATAACATAAAGTCGAGTAGAGGCAATAAATATAAATATTTTATGAAAGGAACTGTTGATCACTACTTCCCAAACATACGAAGATCAACAACAGATTCTACAGATTACTCAGAATTAAGTTCACCTGAGAAAAAGGTAAAGGTTTAATAAAGAAATATTCAGAGAAACACATGGAATATGTTGGATGAATATTGTTACAGATTTAATGAATAGATTGACAGTAATTTTATAGGTGTCAGTTGGAAATTTGGAGATGTGGCAGTGACACAAACGTTAACTAATAAATTCAGTGATTTTACTATCAATAATTGAAAAGGAATACTATATTTAATTAGATTTTTGAATAATCTTCCTCAGACATTTTGGAAAAGTTAAAAGAAGGAAAGGGAACAGTAAACACACTAATAAATATATTGCTATTTGAAGCACATACACCAGGCTACAATTGGAGTGATACTGGGACTAAACTAAATGGACGACTGGCACGTGGTGATCGAGGAATAAATCAATTAAATGTCATATGTAAGCAATATGACATCGCCTATCCCAATCATAAAGATTTTGAATATAGACATATAGTTCTTAAACAACTTGAATTAGCTGCAAGAAAAAGAATATATGCAACTGATACATCATTAGGAGAAAAAACAGCTCCAACTACAATTATAGGAATAATGTGATGTTTAAAGCTTTCCCGGCGTACTGATTGTTCCATAAAAACACGGGAGAACTGCCGGATATCAGTAACTTCCTGCCACGATATTTCGGCGTAGAGTCTTCTGGCCATCTTCAGGTGAATGCCACTGTAGTAGTACTGGCGAGTACGCGCTGAGCTCCGCTATTTAAAGCCTTCTGAGGTGACATTGCGCATGCGCTGCTCAGCGTGCGCGTTCATAACGGCTCCGTGCGCTGCGCCTCGCGCCCTCCACTGCGAAAGCCTGGCGTATCGGTGTCAGGTCGATTTCCATCTTTATGCAGATAACTACGTCGATTACGAGATTTCTCTATAACAGGATTCCAAGCAGAGTTCAGCTGATAACCGCTATCTCGATTGATGAGAGTCTCATTGTCAGACAATCTTATTTCCACAGATTCATTGATAATTTGACAGAGAAAACTTTAGATGACGCGATAGTGTCTGTGCTAGCAAAAGGACTGAATTTTGCTCCCACACCTGTTTCACCGCCACTAGTGGATTTCGTCAGTGCCGTCGAAGAAGCTGTACGCCGTCTTGATACAGATGAAGCGGAGGAAGTTCGTCGAGAGTCTTGCCGTGTATTGACCAGGGGTGCACCAATGAAGAGTAACATCTCGCCCATGGAGAGGATAGCCCTCCGTAACTTACGAGCAGATGTGGATACAGTAGTCTTAAAATCTGACAAAGGAAACGCTACTGTCATCATACCAAGGGATGACTATATTAATAAGATCAATGTTTTATTATGTGATTCAACGTATCGCAAAATCGATAAGGATCCCACGAGTAGAGTAGCGCGAGAAACAGCAGAACTTGTATCAAATAGTTCTCTACCGAAGGAGGTCATCAAGAGACTGAAACCAAACAGTTCAGTTCCACCTAGGCTATATGGACTGCCTAAGATCCACAAGGAAAATGTGCCATTACGTCCAATTGTGAGTAACATTGGAGCAGCCACCTACGACCTAGCAAAATTCTTGGCATCTCTGCTCAAACCAGTGATAGGCAAGTGTGCACATCACATAAAGAATTCTGATGATTTTATCAGTCGACTTCGGTCATTACAACTGCAAAGTAGTGATTTATTGGTCAGTTTTGATGTGGTTTCACTGTTTACAAAGGTGCCTCTGGTTGACTCGCTACACCTCATTGGCAATATGTTTGGTGCAGACATTACAGCGTTGTTTGAGCACACTCTCTCCTCTACATATTTTATATTTAACAACGAATTTTACGAACAATCTGATGGTGTCGCCATGGGGAGTCCTTTGTCTCCCCTGGTGGCCAATCTTTTTATGGAGGATTTTGAGGAGAGAGCATTCGACTCTGCCACTTTTAAACCGACGGTATTTTGGCGGTACGTTGACGACACTTTTATAGTGTGGCCTCATGGTCTGGACCGTCTCCAAGAATGTTTACGTCACATGAACTCCGTACCTGAAAACATAAAATTTACCATGGAGATAGAGAGAGATAGTTGTCTGCCATTTTTAGACGTCTTGGTGCGACGGAAGGGTGATGGCACACTTGGTCACTCGGTGTACAGAAAGCCCACTCATACAGACCTGTATCTACAAGCCACTAGTTGCCACCATCCAGCACAAACAATGGGCGTTCTCAAAACCTTGGTCCACCGTGCCCATACTATCTCTGACGCCGACAGTATTCAAGCGGAACTGGAACACCTGCAAAAAGTATTTTTGAAGAATGGCTTTTCACCTAGGCAAGTGAACAGAGTGATGAAGACCTACAAACGACGGAACAAGGAAGAGGAAGAGGCCTTCAGGTCGACTGTTTATCTACCATTTATTGTGAATATTTCTTCACAGATAGGCAGAATATTGAGAAAGTATCAAGTGAGAGTCATCTTTCGCCATCCTTCCAAAATTTCATCACTGGTGGGATCCGTTAAAGACGACCTGGGCCTGCGTAAACCAGGTGTTTACAAAATTCCATGTGAATGCGGCAAATCATATATAGGGCAAACAACACGAACTGTGCAGGAACGCATTGTGGAACACCAACGGCATACTCGCCTTCTCCAACCCACCAAGTCCGCAATCGCCGAACATTGTATTTCCACCGACCATTCCATGAATTACAACGACACAAAAATTTTGGCCCATACATCAAACTTTTGGAGCTCGATTATCAATGAATCTGTGGAAATAAGATTGTCTGACAATGAGACTCTCATCAATCGAGATAGCGGTTATCAGCTGAACTCTGCTTGGAATCCTGTTATAGAGAAATCTCGTAATCGACGTAGTTATCTGCATAAAGATGGAAATCGACCTGACACCGATACGTCAGGCTTTCGCAGTGGAGGGCGCGAGGCGCAGCGTACGGAGCCGTTATGAACGCGCACGCTGAGCAGCGCATGCGCAATGTCACCTCAGAAGGCTTTAAATAGCGGAGCTCAGCGCGTACTCGCCAGTACTACTACAGTGGCATTCACCTGAAGATGGCCAGAAGACTCTGCGCCGAAATATCGTGGCAGGAAGTTACTGATATCCGGCAGTTCTCCCGTGTTTTTATGGAACATAGGAATAATGTATGAAAAACGAAAATTAAGAATGGGGTTGGATGTTAATGAAAATATTTTGGGGTTGTTAAATAATTAATTCTTATAAATTTTCAATTCCAGCTGTGAAAAATACTATCAAAAACCAATGAAATAAAGTTCTGGATTTGAAGGTGGATTTTTACCATTACTGTTAGCGGCATTACCATATGTAGCTACAGCTGGTTCACTCGCTGCGGTTCTGCACCAATCGCAATTGCAAAAATAAGCAAGAAAAAAGCTGATGAAGAACTAGAAGAACGAAAAGCATATAGTTTAACAATGGAATAGTAAGGAAGTGGAATAATAACCTGCAAAATGTTGTCTTTGTGTATTCTAATACGTTAAGTAACTTTGATCTAGAGAAACTGTTAAGCACTTTCAAGGAGTATATATGACTGATGAATTACCTAATGAACCAAAAAAATTAGTATCTGGAAAAGTAAATGTAGACACATCTGCTCATCCTAATACTCATTGGGTATGCTACTATAAAAAAAAATTTGTTTTTGATTTATTTTGAGCAAGTATACCAAAAAAACTAATTAATTATTTGGGAAAAAAATATCTATACAACAATACTGAAAGAATACAGAACTTTGATGAAGTAATTTGTGGTCCTTTGTGTCTGTTTTAAAAGTGTTATTGGACCACTATAAAATTAATGATATTTTCAATCTAAGAAATGAAGATTTTGGGAAATAAGCTTCAGCCTAAGTTCTCACAATTAATAGCAAGATAAATCTAGAATACATAAAACATGGATCAGATGCAAAAATTCATCCAAAAACAGAAAATTTAATTAAACCATTTCATAAAGAATTTTTGAAGCTACTTAAACATACATTGATTTTAAAGGCAGAAGATGAGTAGATGTAAAAGGTCCTATGAGTTAAAAAATAATATTTAGAAAATGAGCTAAACAATCTTGTTACAAAATCTGAATACATAAGTATTCTAACACAGCTCAGTAATTACATCAATACCAAACAACTAACTGAAACATTTATCAGCTTTAGAGAAATGATGAAACTAATTATTTCACATAAAAAGAAACAGAAAAAGCTTTTTCAGATTGTTTCTCAAAGGCAGATATAACATACTACCAAACTAAATTAAGTAATCCTTACAAAAGATTATATGACAAACAAAAACTGAAATTTCATTTTGTTAGAGGTGATGAAATTTGAAATATAGATTTCAATGCAATAAAAACACAAGAGAAAAATTTTATTTGGGGCCAACATACACAATGATTTTTCAACTACTGATTTTAAAATACTGATAAAAAGATGTAACAATGATGATTAACAATTTTTTTTATCCAACTAAGTTCAACAATCCATTTCTTGAAATGAAAATATAAGATCAAATATTTAAAACTCGTAACCACTCAGATAAGGCTCTAACAGTTGCAGGTGATTTACTGATGTTTGGTGAACACATTTTAGAACCAAATGATGATGACAGAATGGAACAATAATTTAAATCATATTAAACTTTTCATCTATGGAGAATCATACTACACACTCAATCCTTCAGGACAATTACCTTTACTGTTTATGTGGAAAAAAATTACTGATACACTTAATCTTCTCAGACAAACAACTAGGTATGGAAGATAAATAATCGATGGCCTTTGTACAACATGTAAAGCTAAACGAGTAGGTTTGTTGAGAAATCTTTATAGGTGTAGGGGTAGTTTCTGAGACGCCCCTTTTAAATATCTGTGAAGATATTATTGACAAATTAATAATCTGATGAGAAAAAATGTTAAAAGGCGGAATGTAAATATAGATTACATTCGGTCCACTTGTACACAAACTGTTTTCCATAACTGGTTTAAACGCCTTTGATTAATGAGAAACAATTTGTTGTTCGAATAAGACTGGCTTTGAAGCATTAATAGAAAACGGTGTTTTTAAAAGATATATCAAATTTAACCTGCTTTCATCTTTTCATAAAAATCAACATTATTTCGACTAATTTGTAGAATACTGGAAAATAGTAGGGGAACAAAAAGTTTTATTCCTTATTGTTGTGCTGTCAATCTATTGTACTCTAAATTTCATTTTATCATGCATTCACACTACTAGATTGTCGAATTCGAAGTTTACAAGGTTTCAGGCCTGATTTCGTGCCCAACTTTCAATCCAGTTATACAGCTTGGTATGTTTGACAGAGCATAGGTTTTTTAGCAAAACCAAACGAAAATATGGCACTTTAGACGTTTTAACAAAATCTTCAATTTTACGCTTCATTCATTCAGTACTGGAAAGTGCTATGGCAATGAAACTTTATATTTAGGTACCTTGTGTTCTTAGGTTACTACTTTCCAAGTTTCACGTTCAACATAGCATTAGTTCAGGAGATGCATGAAGCCAAGCCTCCAAATTTTTTCGGGCGCTCTAGTTCTTTGCCGAATTACCTTTAGTTTTATGGCTCCATATGGCTAGTAAAATTCTTTTCATTATTATTCTTAAGAGAAGATATAAAGTTGTACAAGATGGCCAAGTTTGATTTATGTACAAAAGCTATTGCCCGAGATGCTACAGCTCAAAGTTGCCTAAAATTCACGCTGGTTGTGCGCGAGTCCTAATCAGCTGAGAATATTCAGCACAGGGAAGGTTGGGGCTCATCCGGTACCGGCGGCGGCTCCGAGGGACAGGAACGCAGCGCAGGTAACCGGAATATGCAGCAGACCACGGCGCCTCAGCGCACAAAGCAGATGGTACGCCTCCAGCAGTCAAAGTGTTAATGAACTTTTCTATGTGGAAACAGTTGAATGTAAGAGTGTCATTCAATATTTGTTGTTGTTGTTGTGGTCTTCAGTCCTGAGACTGGTTTGATGCAGCTCTCCATGCTACTCTATCCTGTGCAAGCTTCTTCATCTCCCAGTACCTACTGCAACCTACATCCTTCTGAATCTGCTTAGTGTATTGATCTCTTGGTCTCCCTCTACGATTTTTACCCTCCACGCTGCCCTCCAATGCTAAATTTGTGATCCCTCGATGCCTCACAACATGTCCTACCAACCGATCCCTTCTTCTAGTCAAGTTGTGCCACAAACTTCTCTTCTCCCCAATCCTAATCCATACCTCCTCATTAGTTACGTGATCTACCCACCTTATCTTCAGCATTCTTCTGTAGTACCACATTTCGAAAGCTTCTATTCTCTTCTTGTCCAAACTAGTTATCGTCCATGTCTCACTTCCATACATGGCTACACTCCATACAAATACTTTCAGAAACGACTTCCTCACACCTAAATCTATATTCGATGTTAACAAATTTCTCTTCTTGAGAAACGCTTTCCTTGCCATTGCCAGTCTACATTTTACATCCTCTCTACTTCGACCATCATCGGTTATTTTACTCCCTAAATAGCAAAACTCCTTTACTACTTTAAGTGTCTCATTTCCTAATCTAATTCCCTCAGCATCACCCGACTTAATTTGACTACATTCCATTATCCTCGTTTTGCTTTTGTTGATGTTCATCTTATATCCTCCTATGAAGAGACTGTCCATTCCGTTCAACTGGTCTTCCAAGTCCTTTGCTGTCTCTGACAGAATTACAATGTCATCGGCGAACCTCAAAGTTTTTACTTCTTTTCCATGAATTTTAATACCTACTCCGAATTTTTCTTTTGTTTCCTTTACTGCTTGCTCAATATACAGATTGAATAACATCGGGGAGAGGCTACAACCCTGTCTCACTCCTTTCCCAACCACAGCTTCCCTTTCATGCCCCTCGACTCTTATAACTGCCATCTGGTTTCTGTACAAATTGTAAATAACCTTTCGCTCCCTGTATTTTACCCCTGCCATCTTCAGAATTTGAAAGAGAGTATTCCAGTCAACATTGTCAAAAGCTTTCTCTAAATCTACAAATGCTAGAAACGTAGGTTTGCCTTTTCTTAATCTTTCTTCCAAGATAAGTCGTAAGGTCAGTATTGCCTCACGTGTTCCAACATTTCTACGGAATCCAAACTGATCTTCCCCGCAGTCGGCTTCTACCAGTTTTTCCATTCGTCTGTAAAGAATTCGCGTTAGTATTTTGCAGCTGTGACTTATTAAACTGATAGTTCGGTAACTTTCACATCTGTCAACACCTGCTTTCTTTGGGATTGGAATTATTATATTCTTCTTAAAGTCTGAGGGTATTTCGCCTGTCTCATACATTGTGCTCACCAGATGGTAGAGTTTTGTCATGACTGGCTCTCCCGAGGCCATCAGTAGTTCTAATGGAATGTTGTCTACACCTGTGGCCTTGTTTTGACTCAGGTCTTTCAGTGCTCTGTCAAACTCTTCACGCAGTATCTTATCTCCCATTTCATCTTCATCTGCATCCTCTTCCATTTCCATAATATTGTCCTCAAGTACATCGCCCTTGTATAAACCCTCTATATACTCCTTCCACCTTTCTGCTTTCCCTTCTTTGCTTAGAACTGGGTTGCCATCTGAGCTCTTGATATTCATACAAGTGGTTCTCTTCTCTCCAAAGGTCTCTTTAATTTTCCTGTAGGCAGTATCTATCTTACCCCTAGTGAGACAAGCCTCTACATCCTTACATTTGTCCTCTAGCCATCCCTGCTTAGCCATTTTGCACTTCCTGTCGATATCATTTTTGAGACGTTTGTATTCCTTTTTGCCTGCTTCATTTACTGCATTTTTATATTTTCTCCTTTCATCAATTAAATTCAATATTTCTTCTGTTACCCAAGGATTTCTATTAGCCCGCGTCTTTTTACTTACTTGATCGTCTGCTACCTTCACCACTTCATCCCTCAGAGCTACCCATTCTTCTTCTACTGTATTTCTTTCCCCCATTCCTGTCGATTGTTCCCTAATGCTCTCCCTGAAACTCTCTGCAACCTCTGGTTCTTTCAGTTTATCCAGGTCCCATCTCCTTAAATTCCCACCTTTCTGCAGTTTCTTCAGTTTCAATCTGCAGTTCATAACCAATAGATTGTGGTCAGACTCTACATCTGCCCCAGGAAATGCCTTACAATTTAAAACCTGGTTCCTAAATCTCTGTCCTACCATTATATAATCTATCTGAAACCTGTCAGTATCTCCAGGCTTCTTCCATGTATACAGCCTCCTTTCATGATTCTTGAACCAAGTGTTAGCTATGATTAAGTTATGCTCTGTGCAAATTCTACAAGGCGGCTTCCTCTTTTATTCCTTCCCCCCAATCCATATTCACCTACTATGTTTCCTTCTTTCCCTTCTCCTACTGACGAATTCCAGTCACCCATGACTATTAAATTTTCGTCTCCCTTCACTACCTAAATAATTTCTTTTATCTCGTCATACATTTCATCTATTTCTTCATCATCTGCAGAGCTAGTTGGCATGTAAACTTCTACTACTGTAGTAGGCATGGGCTTTGTGTCTATCTTGGCCACAATAATGCGTTCACTATGCTGTTTGTAGTAGCTAACCCGCACTCCTATTTTTTTATTCATTATTAAACCTACTCCTGCATTACCCCTATTTGATTTTGTATTTATAACCCTGTAATCACCTGACCAAAAGTCTTGTTCCTCCTGCCACCGACCTTCACTAATTCCCACTATATCTAACTTTAACCTATCCATCTCCCTTTTTAAATTTTTTAACCTACCTGCCCGATTAAGTGATCTGACATTCCACGCTCCGATCCGTAGAACGCCAGTTTTCTTTCTCCTGATAACGACGTCCTCTTGAGTAGTCCCCACCCGGAGATCCGAATGGGGGACTATTTTACCTCCGGAATATTTTACCCAACAGGATGCCATCATCATTTAATCATACAGTAGAGCTGCATGTCCTCGGGAAAAATTACGGCTGTAGTTTCCCCTTGCTTTCAGCCATTTGCAGTACCAGCGCAGCAAGGCCGTTTTGGTTAATGTTACAAGGCCAGATCAGTCAATCATCCAGGCTGTTGCCCCTGCAACTACTGAAAAGGCTGCTGCCCCTCTTTAGGAACCATATGTTTCTCTGGCCTCTCAACAGATACCCCTCCGTTGTGGTTGCACCTACGGTACGGCCATCTGTGTCGCTGAGGCACGCAAGCCTCCCCACCAACGGCAAGGTCCATGGTTCATGGGGGGATTCAATACTTAAAGATACAAATTCGTGTGGATAAAGGTTTTTATTTTTACAAAAGAACACTTTTTCTACTTTTCAATGTAATCCCCTTGACCATTTATGCATCTGTTCCAATGGGTTATAAGTGTTTTATTCTGGCTGCAAAGAACTCCTTATGTAGATGTTTGTCCCAAGGTAACACAAAATTTTTCACGTCCATGTTGTCCTGGAACCCCTTCCCATGTAATGCCTCTTTCAGTGCACCTAACAAATGGAAATCACTAGATGCTAAATCAGGACCTAGGTGGATGAGACAGTACTTGCCAGCCCACTATGTCAATGGTTTCACAGATAAGTTGAGCAATATGAGGACGTGCATTGTCTGGCTGGAGAATTACACCTCTCTTTTGAGATTCATGACATCTCCCTCTCTCTCCTGGCTTCACCTTGAATAAAAGTAACACCAAGTATTATTGGCTGTTCACTGTACGCTGCTCTCCGAGATAAACACAAAAAACTGGACCTTCAGTATCCCAAAATACCGTCAACATCACTTTCCCTGCTAATGCTTGGGTTTTGAATTTTTTCTTCACAGGTGAGTTGGTGTGCTTGCAGTCCATGGATTGTCTCTTTATTCTGGCTCACAATAGTGAACCTCAGTTTCATCACAAGTTTAAATTTTGTTGAGGAAATGCTCACCTTCTCTTTCATAAGGTTCGTCTAGCTCTGTGCATACTGTCAAACATGTTTCCTAGTATAGCAGAGTCAACTTCTTTTGGACGCATCTTGCACATGATTAGCGATACTTCAGATACTGCAGCTTATTACGGATAATGTTATGAACTGTACCAGTACTAACTCGAACCTTATGAACTACCATTTCCGCATTCACATGGCGACTGGCACCAATAATTTCATCAATTCAGCTTACAGGTGAGGGAGTTGAAAATGCAACTGATCGGCCAGAACGGTGTTTGTTAGTCACTGAGTCGCGACCATTTTTAAACTGCAGTACCCACTTGTAAAAATTTGCACTAATGACATTGCCTTCACCATACATTTTGGACATTCTACAGTATATAATCACAGGTCTCTCGCCTTCAGCATGTAAAGAACGAATAAGAGATGTTGTTTATCTGATGTGGAGGTTTCAAGACGACTTGCCATCTTGAAACGTATTTTTGAAATTTTAAACAAAACAATTGTGATACAACAGCTGATCAGGGCTAATCCCAGTGATGCCAGTTCAAAGCCATAAAAGTAGCAAACCTTTCCTACTAACAGTTTCTCCCCCAGACTAAAATGTCTCTTTAATTATTTAATGACCCTTATAAACAGCCCTCGGCCACACACTGTTGGGTGGCTTGCAGAGTATAAATGTAGATGTAGAATTTTACTATGTACATATCACGAGGAGCTTCAACTAAATAATTTCCAGGGTTACCTACCAGAATGAATTCTGCACTGAGATGCATTAAGAGGTTTTGCATCTTTTCAAGGTGATACTTTTTTGCATGTGATGAATTCCCAGAAATGTAGTTTGTGCTGGTACATTTGATGTATCTTTATTAGGGATTGAATATACAACATTATAGTTTGAGGTAATAAATATATTAGAAGGAACATTATAAAAATTACAAAATTATACTTTTTCACAAAGCCAATAAATTTTTTTCTATATAACAGATTCAACAACACTATTCTGTCCAACCCAAATTTTTTAAAAATATTGTAAGACTTATTGTGAAACTGATAATTTTACTTCACAGAAATATACAAAAGATGGATTGAGAACGATGTGTAGAACAGAAAACGAATTCCTTGTGTAAGTGGAAAAAATATTTCTAAATGTAAATATGAAAATTATTTTCAAAGAATGCCTAGTGAAGAAAATTATTTAATATTAATATCGATGAATAATGGTGAAAAACAAGAAACCAATACATCTACAAAGGAAAGTAAATGTTCTCAACAGAATTAAAATTGTTATTGTCTCTATATTAATTCATAGCATAAAGATCAATGTAATAATAATGTAAAATTTGATTTTGGGATACATAGAAATACAAAAAGAGTTCATTCAATACTTCATAATTAAATATCTACCATATTAGGATTCTTAGGAGTCGAAATTTTGAATGTTATTTTTTTACAAATGTAACATATTTTACTTCCAAAATATAGGTAAGCCAAATGGAGGAATACCTGGCTGTTCGACTTAGTGATTATTGTAAAATTAGTTACAACGTCTTAATACATTAGATTTATCAGCAGACATATCTAAAGCAAGGTGGAAGTGTTTCGAAGGAATTGCATCATTATAAAACGAGTGATGATGAAATTTTTCAAAATAATGAAATGAAAACATTGAAAGAAGTTTTAGCTTATTCTATAAATGTGTTTGCAAAACAAAAATCTGGAGCTAATGATGAAAAATTATTTCCTTTTTGTACCAATTTATTTGGGAAACCCAGAGTTAAAAGAAGAGTTAGAGTTTATGTAGTTGGTACTGTTTTTGCAAGCAGATTACTAATTATAAGTTTTGAAAACAATTCAAACTGAGTTGTTCCTAATCATTTCTTAGCTGTAGTAAAACTGAAAGTTATGAAAATTGTAAAATCCTATGTAAAAATACATCACAGATGGAAAATACCTTTAAGAATTTTTTGTGGGTACCAAATGCAGACAAACAAAAGTATTATGGAATTTCAGTTGCAGACACAGACATATAAGATCAAAAATGAGAGAAAGATAACTAAAAAATTTAATATTGATAAGCAAACTATTTTATCAATATTGATTGATTTTCAACTTTATGAATCATGAGAGACATTAAATAGCATTATTGATTTACAACTAGGAATTAACAGATATGTTCCATTGAATAGATCATCTTAGATTGAATTACCAGAAAAAATGAAAATTTATGAAAAGATGTATTGATGTAAAAAATAAAGATCAATTGTTTTTTCAGGGTTATAGAGTTTGCTTTATATCCTGTAAACAAGAATTCTGGAAGATTTACAAAACAAAAATTTTTATATTGATGTCAAACAGAAACTTGAAAAATCTGAATTTCGAATAGTAGTTGATCATATTCCAAAAACAGAGATTAGAATTAATGTATCTATTAAGGTTTATTCAGTTGATGAAAAATATCAAGTGCATTTATTACAAATTAAGAAATCTCAGAGAGATAACCATTTAAATCTCCTTTATTTCAAGGATGCTAGTAATTCATATTATCGTTATATAAAAATTTTATTTCATTTACTCAGAACAAATTACTCAAAACAAAAAACGAGAATTTACCTATAATTTGGGTTCCCTCCATTTCTCTGCTAAAAAAATTAGGTAATTGCACATCAAGCTGTTTAATTAGGAAACCATTAAAAGGAGAAATGCCAAATGAAGATACATATTTTTGTTTTAAAAATGGTTAGTATACACAAAAACATCCATTTGTTTGTTATATATGCTGTTTTTTAAGGAGCACTATTCAAGATGGACAACTGTCAACTAAATACAGAAAATTCACATACAATGAAATATCAAAAATATCAAACAAGTATATTTATGTTATTATATTAAATATACAAATGGACATTATAAAAAACCTGTTGTTTCTACAAGCCCAAATGGTCATATGAAATTTATGGAATGTATTAAAAAGAAGGTACAAAATTGGAAGAATTCATTCTGAAACTGAAGAAATTAGACCATTAACTCTTGAACAATAATGAATAATGTATAAATACCATTACTCACAGAAAAATAAAACCGTTTGACACCATTAACAATTAAATATATTAATCCATTATGTAATAAATGTAACTTACAGTTATAACAGCTGAGCTTTGCACCTATTCATTTACATAACTTTACACAACATGTTTTGCATCTATTTGTGAAAAAACTGTCAATAATATACAATACACAGATTTAATGTCAAACATTGAAGGTAGACATATTAGTTTTGGTAAGAGAACAGAAAATTTGAAAATGAGCTTCACGGGCACATTTAATCTTATTGTTTTATGACATGAGGATCTTTAGAAATATTGGAAATAGGATGGAATGGAGAATATTGAAAAGTTTTTCTCAGAAGAATTACCCATACGATTTGAAGAGACAAAGGACAAATTTTAGAGGAAGCTGAAAGACTATGAAAGTGGTGATGAAGATTATAAACATGCAAAATTAGTTTGGGAAAAATTGAATGTTTGAAATCTTGGTGAAAACCGTGATTTTATCTTAAAACTGATGTCATGTTATTGGCTGGTTCTTTTGATAGTTTTAGAGAAATTACTATAAATATATATGATGTTGGTCCATATTGGAACCTTACTGTTTGACATTTATCTTGAGTTGCAATGCTGAAAATTACCAAACAAACATTTGATTTATTACATGATTATGGTAAGGTTTTAATGGTTGAAAAAGGAATAAGATGGCTAATATCCAGTGTTGTAATATATATGTTAAACCATAAAATATATATATGAACGATTATGATAGTCAAAAATATAAAATGGTTTAGTGTATTTATATGCAAATAATTAATATGGTTAGGCTATGAGAAAATATTTATCACATGGTTGATTTGAATGTCATAAACCAAACAATTTTGATCGTACAAAAATAGGTGAAATTTCAGATTGTACTAAATTTTAAATATTTTTGTAGTAATTTAGAACATCTGAAGGAATTACATGATTTACATAAATATCTACCTTCAGCTCCTAAAAATGTATGTGGAACGAAATTGAGGAAATTGATGACTGCTCTGACTGACATCCGTAATTATGCACTACACTAGAGAAATCTTAAACACTGTCTCTTGAAATGAAAACAACCAAAATATATAGAATCTTAAAATTTAATCAGTCAGAATATTGAAGAGGTACATCGAGTTAAATACAGATATGAGAACTGAGGCAAAAATCGATTTTGAAAAATATCTCTGTAAATTAATGAATAATTCAGTGTTGGAATATTAATGGAAAATACAAGAAATTAACAGAAGGGATATAACATTAGAGTCAGATGGAGATAAATGTGGCTAATTGATAGCTAAACCAAACTTTGAAGGAAGAACAATATTTAATGAAAATCATGTAGCTATTCATATGAGTAAAACAAAAATTACATTTAATAAACTTCTCTATGTTGGAATGAGTATACTTGAACTAAGGTATGATTTTCACTACAGAATAATTAAAACAAAATATGGAGAAAATAGGAGTTGTATTACAAAAACATAGAAAATTATACCTACATTATAATAACTGAAAATTGCTATGAAGACTGGAGGACGATTATTGACAATTTTCACACTAATGGTTATTGAAATACATTTTTATGGTAATCCACAAGTGAACATTTGGGTTTTAGCATAAAATTAAAAAGGAAAAAAGTATGGAAGTACGAGGGCAGTTCAATAAGTAATGAAACACTTTTTTTTCTGAAACAGGGGTTGTTTTATTCAGCATTGAAATACACCAGGTTATTCCCCAATCTTTTAGCTACACGACACTATTTTTCAACGTAATCTCCATTCAATGCTACGGCCTTACGCCACCTTGAAATGAGAGCCTGTATGTCTGCATGGTACCATTCCACTGGTCGATGTCGGAGCCAACATCGTACTGCATCAATAAATTCCTCATCAGCCGCGTAGTGCCTCCCACGGATTGCGTCCTTCATTGGGCCAAACATATGGAAATCCGATGGTGCGACATCGGGGCTGTAGGGTGCATGAGGAACAACAGTCCACTGAAGTTTTGTGAGCTCCTCTCGGGTGCGAAGACTTGTGTGAGGTCTTGCGATGTCATGAAGAAGGAGAAGTTCATTCAGATTTTTGTGCCTACGAACACGCTGAAGTCGTTTCTTCAATTTCTGAAGAGTAGCACAATACACTTCAGAGTTGATCGTTTGACCATGGGGAAGGACATCGAACAGAATAACCCCTTCAGCGTCCCAGAAGACTGTAACCATGACTTTACCGGCTCTGGGTATGGCTTTAAACTTTTTCTTGGTAGGGGAGTGGGTGTGGCGCCACTCCATTGATTGCCGTTTTGCTTCAGGTTCGAAGTGATGAACCCATGTTTCATCGCCTGTAACAATCTTTGACAAGAAATTGTCACCCTCAGCCACATGATGAGGAAGCAATTCCGCACAGATGGTTCTCCTTTGCTCTTTATGGTGTTCAGTTAGACAACGAGGGACCCAGCGGGAACAAAACTTTGAATATCCCAACTGGTGAACAATTGTGACAGCACTACCAACAGAGATGTCAAGTTGAGCACTGAGTTGTTTGATGGTGATCCGTCGATCATCTCGAATGAGTGTGTTCGCACGCTCCGCCATTGCAGGAGTCACAGCTGTGTACAGCCGGCCCGCATGCGGGAGATCAGACAGTCTTGCTTGACCTTGCGGCGATGATGACACACGCTTTGCCCAACGACTCACCATGGTTTTGTCCACTGCCAGATCACCGTAGACATTCTGCAAGCGCCTATGAATATCTCAGATGCCCAGGTTTTCCGCCAAAAGAAACTCTATCACTGCCCGTTGTTTGCAATGCACATCCGTTACAAACGCCATTTTAACATCTCCGTACAGCGCTGCCACCCGTCGGAAGTCAATGAAACTACACGAGACGAAGAGGGAATGTTTGAAAATATTCCACAAGAAATTTCCGGTTTTTTCAACCAAAATTGGCCGAGAAAAAAAATGAGTTGCATTACTTATAGAACTGCCCTCGTATTTTTTATTTTAAGGGCAAAAAATTTTGTTTATAGAGTTGGTGCTAAAATAGACAAAAGTATCCAAATTAATAAAGAAATATGTTGTAAAAAATGGAATAAGCTTATAAGATTATAAAGATTGTTTCTTTAACAACAGACAACGGTACAGAAAAGTTCTAATGATACAAAGTAAAAAAACACAAAATACACGCACCTGAAATAAACAAGAAACTGTTTAGTCTGCATGAAGATAAAACAAATGTTTTGGAAATAAAATAGTGCATCACCATGAGGCTACCGCAAAACATAAAAAATTTTATGCCACTTTTTCAATACAAATGGAGACTCTAATCAAGAAGATCAACAACATGTGTCTCAAAAGAGATTAAAAAAATTTAGTTAGAGATGAATGTTTTATATATTATTTCTAGATGACTATATTTAAATACTACATGTGGAGAATATTTTGTATGGAACTTAATAATGACTTTATTTTACCAGATAGATATAACATAATCACAACTGGGATTTTCAGTGAACTGAAAAACAGCAGAGGAAACTGAAATATAAACAAATGAAGAGCCTTAAGTATTGAAATAATGAATTTCATGATCTGGAAATCACTCTGTGAAATTTCTTTTATAATTTAATTCTTTCCTGTCATGTGCGATAATCTTTAAATGGACAATACCAAGCAGCTAAAGCAGTGTGGTGACTGTCTCGAGGAAAAGAATATTGATGAACTTCATAAAAACAGTATCAAAAATATGGATGTCATTGAATTTTTAAAGAATGTGCATGTTATTAGTAGAAAATGGAAGTTACATGTGAATATAGTAGAACTGTAGGTAAACAAGCACTGAAAAGCCTGTACAATCAACAATTCATAAGAATTTTATGGCTGCTCAAGAAGAAAGAACTAGAGAAATTTTGGGTATGGAAGAGAATAGTTTTTTTTATTTACTTACTCTCACCCTTTAAACGAACTAGATAGTAAGTAAATATTTAATATGAATTAATATTAATATGAATTATTACCGATACTTTTAATGTACTAAGCTTGTACTACCTCATCTTGAAAATTTCATGTACAAGCCTTATCTCTAGTCATTATGAGAACAAGAAAAAATTATTTAGAAATGGTAAAAATGACAAGTCTGTGTTTCATGTTTATATATGTCCTAAGAAGTTCAAAGTAATTGGAAACACCTCCCACCACTAATGTATATCTTAGTAAACATTCAATCCTAACTATTCAACTTCGATCTTCCCTTCTCCAATATTGTCCTTCTATCCTACACATTTGGTGAAATTGCTTTTGTGCACACACACATTGACAACCGTATATATATATATATATATATATATATATATATATACAGTGTGGTCAGAAAAAGTCAGAAACGCTAGTCATGATGTTGTTGGGAAGATTGTACTGAGACATAAATATTAAGAATAAAATGCGATACATTGCGCTATTTCCGACTTATTTAGCATAGAATTTAGCCAATTTAGGCATTAGGCATTGTGCGCTCACATTCAAGCGGCCTGCCAGTGGCGGTGCTGCCCAACGAGTGCTTTGACTTGTTAGCTGGAACTTGAATTTACGTGCGCAACGATCTGATTGGTTAACTTCAATGCTGAATTCCCTCCGAAACGGCGCAATGCATCAAATTTTTTTGTTGACATTAATGTCTCAATACATCTTTCCCTGCAACATCACTACAAGAGTTTCAGACATATTCTGACCACTCTATATATATATATATATATATATATATATATATATATATATATATATATATATATATATATATGTGTGTGTGTGTGTGTGTGTGTGTGTGTGTGTGTGTGTGTGTGTGTGTGTGTGTGTGTGTGTGTCTGTCTCTGTTATAAAACGATACTGACATATGGAGAGGTTTTCTAGAGGGTATCTTCAAGAGTGCATGAGTGCCTGGAAACATGATCTGATGATGCTACAGAATGTTGAAGTGTTGAAGCTATAATTGATGGCGCCTGATCCTCAGACACCATTTCAGCAGCAACAGTAACATGTCCACTGACAGATTGCAAGAAAAATGTGTTTCAATGTACTTGTGACAATTGTGGACTTTTGATCACAGCTAACACTTCCGTACTGGTCACCACAACAGTGCACACTCCACTAACAGCAATGACAGTGGAGGGGGAAAACAAATATACGTACTGGGAACGCAGCACACAATAGTCGTATGTCTCATGCTGTTGTGCTGCATCATAGAAAACTCCACTTGGTTCGAGAACCATAGCATCCATTTGGTTTACATTTACACGAGACGAAACAGGCACACAGCTTTATGCGTCTATGGGTAAAGACATACAAATAGGCATCAGCCACACCATTGTACAATTACTGCTATTCATCAGGATCTGAGTGAAACATTTGGGTTTAAAGGATGTGAAGTAGACTCATACTACGGTTCTAAGACGATGAAGTCGTTTCAGATCCATCTGCAAGCACTTTCGCTGTGGCACACACATTAAAAATCAACCACATAGCTGATTGTCAGGTGATACACAAGGAAGGAAGGCATCCACTCCTTTTTCAGAAGGCACTTCCACCTGTGGGATTCACGCAGTGGCCTCAGCAGATTTGCACCTTGCAGATCTATTGAGTGGTTTGTAAGAATGATTGTGGTTGTACGTGTCTGCAGCATTTGTCATGTAAGGCAAATACAAACAGAAAATCGAGGCTGCACATAAACTTAGTGTATGAGATTAACAATATACTGCATTAATCAACTCTGAGAGAATACTGTGGTAATTTGATTAATATCTTGATCAAAGAGATGACATACTGGGCATGTTGTTTACTGCGACATTCAATATCTGTAACCTTAGAGTGCAAACTAGTTATCAGTACATTATACTAGGGCGACATAAGCAGCAGGATAGCGATAAACACATCTAGTGATGGCGGTACAATCGCGTGCAGAAAGTATAAATCGGCATTGCGTTAGCGGAGCTGTCATTTGTTCTCAAGTGATTTATGTGAAAAGGTTTCCAACTTTATTATGACAGCACGAGGGAATTAACAGGCATTCATGCTGAATCGTAGTTGTAGCGAGACACATGGGACATTCCACTTCGCAAATCGTTAGTGAAGTCAATGTTCGGAGATCGACAGTGTCAAGGGTGCCGAGAATAGTAAATTTTAGGCATTAATTTTCACCATCGACATTGCAGTGGCCGACGGTCTTCACTTAACAACCGATAGCAGCAACGTTTGCTTCGAGTTATCAGTGCTAACAAACCAACAACAGTACTTGAAATAACCACAGAAATTAATGTGGAACTCATGACGAATGTATCCTTCAGGACAGTGCGGCGACAGCACTCCACTCTGCTTGTGAGCTTATCCGTTTAACTCCAGACGACTGGAAAACCGTGACTTCGTCAGATGAGTCCCGATTTCCGTTGGTAAGAGCTTCCTATAGGGTTCGAGTTTGGCGCAGACCCCGCGAAACCTAATATCCAAGTTGTCAACAACGCATTGTGCAGGCTGATGGTGGCTCCATAATGGTGTGAGCGGTATTTAGACGGAGTGTTCAGCTACTTGGAGATCGTTTGCAGTCATTCATGGACTTTATGTTCCAAAACAACGAAGAGTTTTCATGGAAGACGATGTGCCATGTCACCAGGCCAAAAGTGTTCGCGACTGGACTGGGGAACACTCTGGACAATCCAAGTCAGTAGTTTAGCCATGCAGACCGCCCAACGTGAATCCTATCCAAGGTTTCAAGGTTAATGGGACAAAATCGACAGATAAGTTCGGGCACAAAATCATGAACTGGCAACACCTTTGCAATTATGGGTGCTTATAAAGGCGACGTGGCTCACTATTTCAGTAGGAGACTTCGACTTGTGAGACCATGCCGCGTCCGGTTTCCTCACTACTTCGGGAAAAGGAATTCTGTCACCATATTTGGAGGTTTCCCAAGACTTACGTCACCTCAGTACAGCTGGGGGGGGGGGGGGCAGGGGGGGCGATGGGAGGGTGGTAAGTCAGTGGTCTAATTCATCAACGAAGATGAAGTTGAGATTCATACATCTCAAGGAAAATTTAATTCCATCAGATCATTTTTTCATGTTAATTGTAGTTGCAGCAATCGACGATTTGCAAGCTCCACAAACTTTCGTAGACTGGTCTTAACCAGTAATTGCCATGATAAAGCCTGGCAGCTGCCAAAACGGTACAGTAATTGCCGTGATAAAGCCAGGCAGCAGCCAAAACGGTACACGTGGGGAGAAATTAGGACTGTTTTATTATCTCTGATGGGCTTCGTGGCCTCATGGTAAAGCGCGAGCCAAGAGACCAGAATTCTTCAGTTTACCTTTAAGTTATTCTTTCTTCCTCAGTCATCCGAAGATACGCAAAAACCTATGTGCCGTTCAGATTCCACGTTAAACTGCAGTCTTCTGCTCCCAGTATAATTACTGGAGAAGGTGGAGGCCGTAAAACTCACCAAAGTCGCTGCCGTTTGAAAGAATTTGCAAACAGGCGGCTAAACATCCCACTTGAGGGACTCCCAGCCAATTACATCGTACTAATTTATTTAGTGCTACCTGATTCAGTTTATCATACTACTTCCTTTGAGCACATTCCAGGTAATCGTTGAGTAAACCTTCAGATTACTGATTACGTCTGAGCAACATTTCCCGCTTGAAAAAAAAAAAAAAAGTCAGCAAGACCTTATGTTCTATTCTATGCAGTAAAGTTCGAACGAAATGTACCATTTTCTACTAGTAAGTTGCCTATGGTGAGGTCTGAGACCGATTTCCAGTAGGAAGTGAATCAGATTTATTCATACAGGTTGTAACTGATTTCTGAGTTTACGTCCTGGCACCACGTTGACGTTGTGGCTGCGTACTATAATGGAACATTACTGGCTGTGAGAATAAATTGTATGAAGCAGTGTTGCATGTTACTCTGAGTGCTACGTTAGCTTTTGGCAATGTATGTCATAATAAGTGTACTTGTAAGATAGGTGTACTCGAAGATGCCAGTTTTGTAGTAGTGAAAGCAGTTATCAACAAAGTAATAATAATGTAACCTCAGATAGCGTACATGGTTTTTAATGATCCATAGATCACTGTTGTCCCTACTATACACACTGGTATTTGGCAGTGTTTCCCTTATTCTAGATATTGTTTTCCGAAAACATATTACCATAGTCCTATTCAGCGGAAGAAAAAAGTAACGAGGACTGCGGTTTGACATTCCACCAACGACGAGTTCATCGGAGCCGAGGCGCAAGTCCGGATTGGAAAGCTACAGGGAAGTTTATCGACCATGTCATTTCCAGGGGAACCCTCCTGGCCTTTGTCCTGAGTGAGTTCCGGAAACCTCGGCACACCTCTACCTATTTGATGTGGGGCGATATTTCAATGGCCTTCTTCGCGAATATGATTCAAAAGTTTTCATTACCCATACGATGGGACAATATACTCACACCCTACATTACTGTTCGTGGACTCATGTAGATGTACTCGTTGGTATTTTTTATAGACCTGTTTCTACACAAATACTTCCACCTGCAACACATTTCTTAAAATAATAATAAGTTATCGAAATCTTCTAGTCGAGAAAATTAATTTACAGCCGAACTAAGATCAGTGTCCAAAAACTGCAGATCCTTACTGTTGGTAGCTAATAGTACCACACAATTACTTTTTGAGCATACCTTCGCTGTTCAGAATTCATCTAATTTCGTTGTTCAATGGCGTAACTTAATTTCTATGACTTCTGAGAAGAGCATAGGTCGATGGAGTCATCCTGTTTGACTTCTGTTTGTACAGGAAAATATTTCGTCCAGTCGACTATAAAAAGAAAGTCATTAATTTACAGCTGAACTAAGATCAGTGCCAAAAACTGCAGATCCTTACTGGTGGTAGCTAATAGTACCACACAATTACTTTTTGAGCATACCTTCGCTGTTCAGAATTCATCTAATTTCGTTGTTCAGTGGCGTAACTTAATTTCTATGACTTCTGAGAAGAGCATAGGTCGATGGAGTCATCCTGTTTGACTTCTGTTTGTACAGGAAAATATTTCGTCCAGTCGACTATAAAAAGAAAGTCTGAAGATCTATAGCATTAACTGTATTACGTTTCAATCCAATATTTGCATAGCTGAACCACATTTTGTAAGACCACTATATGTGATTCTCTAAGATTGATGTGTTTGCAAATCTAAAGGGTAGTACATTCAATAAAATGATGATGTGGATGTAAGTATGACTTTGTTCACGCAGCTTGTTTAATGATGGTTCAATATGCTGAGCAGAACCCAGGATAGGGTAATATTTTTACAAAGCTCCTAGTGAATTTGGAAATTTCTGTTAAGGTCTTATAGGAATAAACTGGTGAGGTCATCGGTCCTTAAGCTTATGCACTACTTCATTTAGCTTCAACTAACTTGCGCTAAGGACAGCACACACATCCATGATCCATGACCGAAGGAGGACTCGAACCCCCAACGGGGGCAGCCACAAGGGCCATAACAAGATGCCCCAGACTGCGTGGCTACCCCACATGATGTGAAGTTCCTAGTGAGAACTTTGTGTAACAGAGAGACGAGAAAGACACAGCAATTGATTTTGTGAATATTTAGTTTTTTTTTGGTAAGGTTAACTACATATATATATATATGTCCTATGCAAATAAATCTAGATGAAAAGGCATTACAGCACACCAAATAGGACATCAAGGCAAAAGATACCTTTAAGATAAAGGAAAGTGAAGACGTGCTGTGAAAGTTAATATGGTTCAGAAGAAACACATGTCACTGAAAACTAGAATTCACGGCTTATCAGCAGACTTCTCATACATGTGCTTCTCCTGATTATCTCTGTAATCATGTATGATTGCAGTGGATATGTGAACAGAAGAATTAGACATCAATAAGTGTTTTTACGTAGCATTCTGTTCGAGGGATCTCTGATGAGACACAAACCTCCAGGACATGTCGCTGCAAACTAATACATGTTTGCATTCTAAAGAAGGGTCAAACTGCATGAGTGAATTCACAGCCTCTTTTAACAGTATGCCACAAAGTAATCACATTGTGTGTCCTGTTTCGACTAATGTTCCTGTCGCAAATCCCACCAGACTTAAAGCACAGTTTCAAAATACAGTACCGAGGTGTTTTATAATACTCTTATGTATTTTACCCAAGGACAATCTTTGCTAATAAGCTTTTATTTTAAGCGAGTACTGAGTGAAATGGGCCAACCTGGAGCAGGAGAAGCACAGTAGAACATTTTAATTTCACTGTACATACGTTCAAAATAAGTTCATAAAACTTTGTCAGCAGGACCAGGAAAGAGTCAGGATTCACACTCATAGCAGTGGAAGTTCTAAATCATAACAAAACAATCTTTTTTACATGTGAAATTTCATAATTTTTTTCACTTAATGTTGGCTGAAAATGTTGCTAAAGGTACAATTTTCTTCATAAGTAAGAGAGATTTTTCTATGAATTTTGCACAGGATACAAACCGTATTTACAGATGTATGAAACTCTGAAATATTCCAAAACTATTAAAAACTGATAAACATTGAGGTACTTAAGTATAAAAATTGAGTGTTTTCTAACCATGAAGTATAAAACGTAACAGCTCATTTTCTTTAACAAATTAATTAAATTTTACAATTTCATACTTTTGTAAGTGTGGTGTGCAAGCTTTACAAAATTAATCGACGAATCTCTCTTACTCATGAAGAAAAGTGTACCTACAGCAACATTATCAGCCAACAGCAAATGAAAAAGTAATGAAATTTCATATGTAACAAGTTATTTTGTTTTGTTTTTGAACTTCCACTGCTATGAGTGTGAATCCTGAATCCTTCCCAGCCATGTTGACAAAGTCTTAAAAATTTATTTGCAAAAGTATAGACAGTGGAAATTAAAATGTCCTGTGGTGCCTCTCCTGCTCCAACACGGGCCATTTGACGTTCTCACCCCCTGAAATAGAAGAAACAATATACCCAGTGTAGAGTATTTAAGTCCCACATTTACTAAATACAGTATTGCTATGGGTTCAGTACTTTGTTAACTGACCTTCTTTCTGCTGTCACATGTACGTTTCCCTAATGGCATTGTAGAAATCTGTGTGTAATAACATGATATTGGTATGGGAGTTTAATTCAAACCAATGACAAATCAACATTGCAGATAATGAATATCGTTATTTTCCGATATGAGCCGTTATCTTGTATAATTCTACTGGCATCATTATATTTATAATATTCATAAATCATACAAATTAGTGTGAATGAGAATTTTCACTCTGCAGCGGAGTGTGTGCTGATATGAAACTTCCTGGCACATTAAAACTGTGTGCTGGACCAAGACACTAACTCGCGAACTTTGCCTTTTGCATGCAAGTGCTCTATCACCTGAGCTACCCAAGCACAACTCACAACCCGTCCTCACAGCTTTCCTTCCGCCAGCACCTCGTTTCCGACTTTCCAAATTTCACAGAAGCTCTCCTGCGAAACTTGCAGAACTAGCACTCCTGCAAGAAAGGATATTGCGGAGACATGACTTAGCCAAAGGCTGGGGGATGTTTCCAAAATGAGAATTTTCACTGTGCAGCGAAGTGTTCGCTGCTATGAAACTTCCTGGCAGATTAAAACTGTAGAGCACTTGCCTGTGAAAGACAAAGGTCATGAGTTCGACTATCGGCCCGGCACACAGTTTTAATTTGCCATACAACTAAACATTTACTCATTGAGAAAGTCTGGTTAAATGCAACAGGGATTTTGATGACACTATTCTGGCCAGGTGACATAAATGAATTAATACATAAATTACTATGTCCAAATCTAGTGCAAATTCTGAAATTCGAATTTCTCTGTAAGTCCGTTAAATTAATACCATCAATTGGAAAAATATCATAGATTTAAATGTCTCCAAGTTTTGTAGAATTTTGGTATCCAAGGTAACCGTAGAGTTTCTTATTCTATAACACTGTAAAATAGAGTCTCTATATGAGTTTCATATAATCTAATTTGCAATGGATAGTTTTTACTCCCTAAATGCCTTCACAACATCAAAATCCCTGTTTGGAACAGTTATGACTCTTTTGGAAGGCTAGCATCTGAACTATCGAAATGTGCACATAATGATAAACGAAAGATACTGATATAGGTTAAGCAATGCTTATATGAGTCTTGCTGTCATTTCAGTAAATGAATCTTTAACATTATTTTTGCTGCTGAAAATGAGTAGCTCTCTCATCACATCATTGAGGGATAACAGCTGTGTTGGAATATACCACAGTGTAGCAGTATACGAAAACATACGAGAAATTACTGTGTTACCACCAGCAAGCTGGACCAGCAGTTGTTAAAAGCAAACACTAGAGAGCTAGAGAGTCACCCCAGCGAAAGACACAGTAAATAATTCAGGGAGGTAGCTCTGAAAATTAGTATTGAAGGGTATCTCCAGCTGCTCTCACTAAAGAGCTGACCCACCAAAGCTTTGTAGAAACTGAAGGGCTTATAAGAACGCAGTGTCTAAAAAGTGAGTTCGGGAATAAAACACAGTTCAGTGACTGACAACATAAACTGCAAACATCAAATATACCTTACTACAGGTGACTGAAAACGAGTGATAACGTACGAGAACGATATTCCTTAATGTAGTTGTTTGATGTATATTATCATGAAGCAAAACTATACACTTTTCAGCAGAAGAGTGCAGCACTGCCTTGCAGACTAAAGCTGGAAATAAAATCGCCTATTGGGGCAGCCCCTGAAGGTGAGTATCTGGAGCTGACATTTGCAGCCAACACTAAGGTAACGTCACGTACATTCCTAATAGGGCGTTGTGGACAGGAGGTCGCCACACAAGTCGCGCTTTAGTTGGCTGTTTCTTTAGTCTATTGTGTATGCAGTGGATTTTAACCTGCCTGGCAAACTTTGGAGACTAGCAAAATATACAGAACTGACACACATGTCTGTGGGAACGAGTACAGAGACTGAGAGATGAATACAGCTGCCCACAGTTTTTTAATAGAGCACTTTACCAAATAGCAAACACATTAACTGTACTCCTTTAAAAAAGGAAGTGTCAACCTACACTAGTATGTAATTGTATACATTTATAGTTCTAACATTCACAGCTGACATGGGCTATCAATGTTGCACAGCGTTGTGAAGGGCCTTTACATGTGCTTATAAAGACAGCAGTTCATCAGTCCACCTAGTTTTCACACTATGTAACTTAATACAAATGCAGGGTTTCCGCTAGTCAGTAGGTATGAACATGCGATGTGCTGGTTTTATATTTTATCATTTGATAAAGACGCCAATTTAATAAACCTGGTAGGAAATGATATTAGCAAGCCAGATACTGGCAATGTCAAAGGATGTACATGCTTATGGACTACTTCGCAACAGGTACTATGGAATAGTATTTTATCCCCCATCTTAATTCTAAATCCTATTAAGTTTTAACCAAATATCTTATTTCTTGTGAACATTAGCTACTTATGAGGTCATTTGTCAGCAAATGCTATTGACGAACAATAACCCTTTGGTGTGAATCTAAATCTCGTTTAGTCCATTAGACTCAATTAGTACACTTTCATTTCAATTAAAAATAGTCAGTATTTATAATATCTCAATTTGAAATCAAGAAATGTTTAACTTCACCTTTTGCTCCTCCTTTGGAGTGGATCCATTTGTTTGGGACTTTTTATGATACAATACAATATGAAAAATCGCTCAGTTTATATGAGAGGTTTTGTATCAAGGGGCGACCATTTGTTTGGACATAAATGAAAATTTGTTGAATTTCCTCTGGATACGAATTTTGTCTCATGTATTTACAACGACTATTTTTCTTTTCTGTGTATGAAATAAGTGTTCAACAAGACAGGTTTTTGTGAAAAAAGGAAATAAATAAGCAACACATACCACAAGAAAACTTAAAAATTCATAGTATAGTATAAAATTTATCGATAGTGATATTTTACCGGTGATCTAAAATATGCCGCCTTACGTATGGTGAGGATATCAGTGTTTATCCCTCCGCCTATGTGTGCTACAAAAGTGGGTAAGTTTGGTAGAAGGTTCACAGTCCACAATATGTCTTATATTTACCAGTTCAAATATGTTAATTAAGTACTCTGTTCATGCAGTTCAATTCAACAAAACGGTTGCACAATATGAGTGATATGGAATAGTACTTCTACCTAGTTTCTTTGAACTGATAATGTCCTGTTATAAGGTTTCACTTTGTATATTGCTTCTTAAAATCGAACAATGAGTCTTGCTGAAACAAGTACAGCCATTTTCAGCACAGTAAAAACAGGTAAAATTGTAAATATATACTCCTTAGAAAACAGTGGTGGCGACCCTAATGCCGATGGGAGCAGACTGGCTGATCAGACAGTTGATTAGTCTAGAACCTTCAAATGGCGAAACAGAACCACAAGCTGAAGGTGAAGAGTTCACTCGACAAACTAGCCACGCTGTAGATCAGTTCATGTAGCTGCATAAAACAATAGAGAAATTATCAAGACAGATTTTTGGCATATCAATAAAGCAGGGTCCATTTTAGTCTGCACAAGGTGCTGGAAGATCCTAAATCTTGGTGTTAAAATGTACTTATAAGGTCATTTCTGCCTCTATAAAATGTTAATAGACGAAATGGATTCAGTGTAATCAGTACAATCAAACCTAAACTAAACATTTTAGTAGCTAACTGTAAGAGTGAACTGTTTAGATGCTGAACAACAGGTGAAAGTAAAAGGACAGTTTGATGTACAGATCAGCAACGATTTCACAGAATTTATATCTGACAATGAAAAGATGGTTTCTGGGTTAAAAGCTGCTGTACAACAGCCTAGTACTGGACTATCACTGGAAAGAGATGCTTTAGGATATATAATTAAATCTCAGTTGTGTCAAATCGAAACTACAATGAGAAGGGAACTCTCTCGTTTTCTTAACAGTGCTGCTGCAGATATCAGTGAAATGAATTTTTCACAGTTACCGCCGCACCGCACCTTGTTACTAGTACAGGTGATTCATATTTCATTCTGAGTCAGTTTTTACTAGTGCAGGTGATTCATATTACATTCTGAGTCAGTTTGGTTTGATGGACAGAGACAATGTAGATCATAGCAGCTGTTAACCCAACCAAACATCGTACCTGATGGGGGATGCTCCTACTCTATGATCGGTTTACTTGAAGGAAAGTCTGCAGAAGCACAGAGAATTCCAAGTCTTCTCGTCTGATAAAAAGATTACACACCTAATCGATTTCCTAATACCAGTTAAAGGAGATTTACCTGAGACATAGTCCGATTTACAAAAAATACAATTCAGTTCAGGATTTATAAAGGGAAAGGCAATAGAAACTGCTGCGCGTGCCAGTTATAAGGACAGTTTGAAACTGTTGTCTTATCTGAACACGGGACTACCACTCTACAGGAAGAGCCCAATAAAGAAGTTCTTAATTCAGAACCCTTCCATAGCTGACAAGTTCGTTAATATTAATACTTTGAAAAATAACTAAACTAATGGAAATAACCTGTCTTGTACTATGATATTGTGAATAATCTTAAAGCTAAACCACCAATTATTTTCAGAGTAAAATCGGAAACGTTGCTAAAACAAATATAAAGAGTTTATGTCTGTATTGGACTCAGGAAGACTTCATACATGAGGATTCTAAAACAATAAATGTCAGCAGCACCAACCAGTCTACTCCACTGGGTAATTATTTGAAGACTGAATACAATTGCTGATGTCTAGTACCACCACATAGCCTCTGATGAACAACTGTGCAGAAGGAAAACAAAAGAAGACGTGTTAGTACTGTCCATAAGAAGATCAATATGCAAAGAGTACAGTAACCTCCAGCGTTAAACCCAGGTGAACTTCAGAGAATCTGAGAAAATTCTGGTCCTATGTAAATGGGAATTTCCTCAAGTGTCAATAAGCGATCTTGATGAAATTTGGTGGATGTGCAGAGGGCGAAAAAATATTGCAATATACGTTTTTTTCATTCTGCCTAATTTCACTTTTAAGGTTTAAACACAGCCCAAAACGTAACCCAGCGTATTATGTTTAGAGAGAGTATATTCGAAATGGTGATTAATAAAAAATGTTTTCTGTGTGAAAGTCGATATGCAGTTAATGTTCTTGAAACCTGTAAATCAACTTTTCTAACACTCTGAAATTTTGCGAACTAACTCTTCACCATTCATCAATTTTGAAAATTTAAAATTTTTATTACAACATAAATTAAAGCTCAGAAGACATATTGATTCACTTGTAATAACACTGTTTCCTGAACTACAATTTTTTGAAAAAGAGCTGTACACATCATTCTGGCAAAATATTTTCAACACACCTAATTTAATTATCTAAGCATCCATTATTATTCTTATTTATTTATTTTCGTTTTAGGTGTTAAACCGTTATTTTACATTTTAAAATAATGTTCTCTTGCTTTTTTTATTTTCTCATTTACTATTTCACATACTAGGAATTTCTTAGATGAAGATAATAAGTATCTCATTGTTATTAAGTACCTCATTATTATTTATTAAACTAAATTTAAACTGTAGGGCAACGCTTTCGACATAACGTTTCATTGCACCATGCACACTAAATAAATGACATTTCGTTCATATAATACATGCACAATACGAAACAAGAATTCAGCAGGATTTTAAATTCTTACAGGTGTTCCTCTGAATAAGCTCGTTTGTACGATGCATATTTTAGTACACTGGTAAACCTTGGAAAAGAGTATATATTATGTACTACTGAGTACTGATAACATACTAATGGCATCAGCTCGATTATATTGTTTCTCAAGAGGAGATTGATATCATCACCATTCAAAAACTGTATACACCCCATGCCATGAAGCCCTTAGGGATGACCAGATGAATGAGTACCTCTCGTCAGGTACAAGGCTCCAAATGCTTCTTTAGCACTGGACTATACAAGAATCTAACGATGGTGCACAATATGCTTCGTCACTGGGAAAGAAAACTTCTTTTACCCTGGTCAGACCATTGGTTGTAAGATTTCAATCCTGTCATAATGAGATTTGGGGCTTCAAAGTGACAATCTAGAATTACCAGTTCAAATTTACCATTAGTTTCTACTAAAACTATCAAAATGCAAGTAGTTATCTTGGAAAAACGATTTTGAGAATTGTACCCAAATACAAGACTACCTGGTGATTCCAAAGCACTTGATTACACAGGTACAGCCATTGAATGTATACGGCTTTCGATTTTGGAAGAATTTTGTCACAAGATTTTCGGGTATAGTTCCTTTAAGTGAATACAATGTCAGTCTCCCCTTGAGAAACAGTATAATAATGCTGAAGTTAAAAGCACATGATCAATCCCCTTTCCAAGGCTTAGAAATTTACTGTATATTTTGCCTTTGCCATATATTTTACATGATGAACAACATTGTGTTTTAATCATTTATTTACAGGTTATCATTTTTGCAATAATTATGTATCATAATAATGAGTTAATTGTTATTTGTAATTAAGAAAATACATGTATTTGAAATGGTAAACTAAAGAAAACAGAAAAAGAGCAGAAAACAGGATCAAAAATGTAAAATCAGAATTTAAAAAATAAACCCAAAGTATGCAAAATAAATATTTAAAATGATAATGAATTTTTAAGATATTTTAAATACATGTGAAGGAAATATTACAACAAGGCAATGCATCTATTTTATTTCCCAAATGTGGTATTATAGAAACTTGCATTATTGTACATGGATGTATGTGGCTTGAAAACTTCTTTAATTTATGGTGTACCAAAACTTTTCATTTAAAATAATTAATTGATGGTGGTGGGGTGTTTTGTAAACTTTCAGTTTGTAGTATAAGTTGATTATATAGATTTCAAGAATGTTAATTATATATTAATTTTTATATGAAAACCCTTTTTGTATAGCACCATTTGTAAGACATTCTCTGTAAACATAACATACGAAATTACCTTCCAGGATATATCCCTTAAAATTGTCATCGGGCTCAAACAAAGAAATGTCCATTGCATTATTCTGGCCTCTTTACACTCTTGACAAGTTTAATTACGATCGCTTAGTGACACTTTCGAATGTTCCCTTATAAGTGGGCCAGAGGCTGCTACCCAACAGTCTGGGGTGGCAGTAGGAGACAGCAAGAAGAAACATGAAGTTTTATATTTGACTCCTAAGAACATGCTAGAGGATCCTTCAACCATACCAGCGTTTGACTGCTCAGACTCCCACGTGGAGGACATAGACAACTGTGACATTAAGATGTAAATGAATGATATGAAAAGAAATAAGTTGCCATGCCTAGAAGGAATGCCAGTCCAGATCTACAGAGAGTACTCTGTGATATTTTGCGTACTTTGCTTTTATGAAGCATCTCTTGCCTAGTGAAAAATACCAAGCGACTTAAAAAAACATAGGTGGCACTTGCATATAAGAAAACTAAAAGAATGGACCGACATAATTACAGGTCAATGTGCTTAACACAGGTTTGTTGTAGAATTCTTGAACACATTCTGTGTGTGTATTATAAATTTTCTTGAGAAAGAGAAGCAACAGTTAAAATTCTGCACAGATATATAACACATCGCCTTTGTGTTTCTCAACTTGCCCTTTTCTCACATGATGTCCTACAAACCACTGACATAGGACACTAGACAGGTTTCATATTTCTAGATTTCAGGAATGCTTTTGATACGGTACGCTACTGCAGACAGTTGATGAAGTCCAAATATGCAGTTAGGTTACCAGATGTGCATGTGATAGGCTAGAAGATATTTTGTTGGTATAACCCAGTACGTTTTCGTCAATGACAAGTGTTCATCAGAGATGAGGGTCCCATCTGGAGCACCCTAAGGAAGCTTGGTGAAACCGCTTCTATTATGCAGGCCTATGTAACTAAGTAATGTGAAGACACAGTGAGCAGAAATTAGCAGCAGTTTGCTGATGACACTTTGCAGAATGTTAAAAAGTTATAGTTGAGTGTCTGCAGGAGTACATAAGATGACTCAGATACAATTTCTAGGTGCTTTGATGAATGGCAGCTCACTCTAAATGTAGATAAAATCTAAATTAATCGACACAATACCAAGGGAATGGGGGATACTTAACGTAAAACTTTTGAAGGAGTTGTAATCCACGCATTTGATTAATATATATAAAGATTCTGAAAATTTATTTACTGTTTTTAATTAATTCTCATACTAATTCCATAACATTTTTGAATTTTTCAGTTAAGTCTTTCAGACATGAATTTTATTTTTCTCTATGTTGCAGTACTTAGATTATTTTCTTTAAATTTCAATTGCAAGATTTATACCAAATTATGTACTCATTTTCTAAATTTATTTGTACAATTAACTTCATTTTATAGACTAAAATAACTAATAAAGAAATATTCTCTATTGAAATAAATAGTGAAATCATCATTCAATAATTACAATGCAAAATAGCATTAACAATGGTCAGTTATACAGTGGACTATAGCAAACCGTCTACATCCATTTATTCTTATAGTCATGAGCTGCTGTGCACTGTTACATTGACTAGCTGATACTTTTATAGCCCAAAAGTTGGCAGCACCTGCTCATGATTGAAAGGCAGAATATTAAGAAAAGTGAACCTCAGGTTTCCATTGGTAAAAAATATTCCTATTGCAGCTAAGACACAGTAGAATTTAATGCACACAATTGTAGCAACAAGTCTAAAAGGGTTAAACAAACCCAAAAATTGAAGTGTTAGCGGAGATTTCACATTCTCAGTATATCTCTAATTCAATATTTTCAGCTTCAGGACCTTATTTACAAAACAGCATCCATTTAAAAATGGGTTGTCCGTGAAAGTAAAAATATAACGAATTTTGCATTTTTAAATTTGTTTGGTTGTCCATAAAGTACCTCATACTACTTTGCAGTACACGTTACTGAAATTGTTTTGAAATTGCTCAGAGGGTGCTGAATATATTTTCCTGTTCAGAGCACTACCATCACGTCAGTAACTCTTCAAATAGTAAGTTGTTTAATGTAAGTCAACAGCTGTTATCGAATATACATCTTCAACTTTAATATTTGGGTGGGCATAAAACACAGCCCTTTCCCATCATAATGAGCATTATGAAAACTGCTATGGCTATTGCAGATGTGTATGAAGAACAATCCCCTACTATTCGAACACAGAGCATTAGTAGAGTGCTGTTTGATGGAGTCACATCAATTAAATATTTAGGTATACCTTGGAAAAAAGCAACGTATACATTGGGATGGTAGTGGAAAGGTGAAACTCAACTTCATTTTACTGGGAGAATTATGGGGAAGTGATGCCCATTCATGATAGAGACAGCACATAAAACACTAATACCAACTATCCTTCAATATTGTTTGACTGCTTCTTGGCAACAGGTCAGATTGAAGGAAGATATCGAAACATTTCAGAAGAGTGCTACTGGATTTGTTACTGGTAGGTTCGATTAGTGTGGATGTATTACAGACATGCTTCATGAATTCAAATAAGAATCCCTGGAGGGAACTATTGAGGGCAACTGCAGAATGATTGTACTGCCACCAGAATAAGTTTTGTGTAAGGTTCATGAAGATTAGATTAGATAAATTACGGCTTGCTCGGAGGTGTTTAGACAGTCGTTTTCCTCTCACCCAATTTGCAAATGAAATGATAAAAGGAATACCAACAATGGTACGTGATACCCTACGCCACTCACCATATGCTGGCTTGTGGAGTGTGTAGACATAGATGTTCTTTGTTGAGGTGGGGGGGGGGGAGAAATCAGTACATAATAATCATCACAATCGGTGGAACACTAATGAAAGGTATTAAGGTCAATTAAAAGTAAATGTTCCTCACCAGATAATTAATCAAGCGAAAAACCGCATTGCCGGAACGAGCTGACGCACTCAGCATCCAAAATTAGTGTGACTGATGTCGTGTAAGACGGCCAACCCGTTGCGCCAAGTGCAACAAATTAAAGCGTCCTCATTACGTCCTGAAATGTTGGTTGCGGGATGAGGTGTATGCAGCAATATTTGTACCATTAACTTGTTGCGACTCTATGAAGGAATTGACTTTCTAGATGCTTTGAGTATTGATCTTAACTTATATAATTAGCAACATGAAAATGTAGTTCACGAAGCTGTTAATACTGTAGTACGAAATGTAGCAACTGAGCTTGTACTAGATACTGGAGCTGTTGAAAGAATGTGATGTCTACAAATTTGTTTAATATAATTAATGAGATTGCTAAAGCGCCTAACCTGCCAGTGGGAACTGTAACTTTATTAGTGCAGTTAGTACTAGGTCGCACCATGCCAAAGTGTAAACATAAATACCTGTAGCCCTAATAAGTAAGCCATTAAATGTACATTCGTAACTCTGGGAAGTTTGATCGTGAACAATACCCTTGGTATTGAATCTTCGTGGCATGGGCGTCAAGTTAACTTCTCAAAAAGTAAATACTAACTGTGAAATGATGGAATGAATGTTACTCTAGAAATATTGAAAACAAAAGCGAGGTATGGTAAATACTGTGAAGGTATAAAGGTCAAATTTATTAAACCAAAAGCTGTGCATCTTAGCAGGCAGCAATTTCGCAGCTTGGACATGACCCGCAACGAAGGTCAGATTAGTGATGGAGTGTTGGGATCAAAGTTTCTTAATTCGCAGCAACATGCTGAGCTAGTGAATTTATTATTAATATTTGTACATGAATTTGCAGAGATTCCAGGCATGATCGAAGGTTCTCAATACTCTGTCGAGATCATTACTCATAAAACCTTTAGATCTTACTCCATTTCATGGTCGAAGTTAGAGGCTGTCGCTGAAGAAATAAGTAAAAAAAAACTACTGTAGGGAGAGCAAATAAGACAAACACTGAAGATAAGACAAATACTGGTTATATTAACAGAAAATTCTCTAAAAAGCCAAGCATAACATGATGGGAAGTTAACCAATACCCAAAAATTCCAGGTAAGGAATAAAATACCTTTTAGGACACCTTTGAGGACATCACATTAGGAGAGAAAAATCATAAAACAGCAACAACTGTATTCAGGTTCATTTGAAATCGACAGCATACCTCACGAAGGGGGTCTTCCTAGTAGCTCACACCAAGTAAAATGAGATTAAGATATCACAAGTTCAACAAGACTTTAACAAGTGTGCACATTAACTTTAGGTTTTCTACATTTACAGGTCTGTATAAATACATAGAACATATTCATAAGTTACTTACTTCATGGGCGTTAATGAATGGCTAATCATGTGATTAATGCAGAAGAGTACAAAGGATTAAGTAAGCTGTAATGATTAATGTGATCTGTACTAATGTAACTTTTCTCGGGTCATCAGTCTTCTGACTGGTTTGAATCAGACCACCACTAAATCCCTTCCCCCGACAACCTCTTCATCTCAGAGTAGCCTACGTCCTCAATAATTTGCTATATGTATACCAATCTCTGTTTTCCTCCACAGTTTTTATACTCTACATCCCTCCCCCCTAGCTTGACGGAAATAATTCCGTGATATCTTAATAGAGCCGCGCCGGGTAGCCACGCGATTTGAGGCGCCTGGCACCGTCGAGCGGCTTTCCCCGTCGGAGGTTGGAGTCCTCCCTCGGTCATTGATGTGTGTGTTGTCCGTAGTGTAAGTTACTTCAAGTTATATTAAGTAGTGCGTAAGCCTAGGGACCAATAACCTCAGCAATTTGGTCACATACGAACTTACCACAAATCTTCCTTAACAGATCTCCTGCCATCCAGCCCCTTATCTTGACAGTGTTTTTATATATTCCTCATCCCGAAGATTCTGTAGAAAAACTCCTCATCCTTACTTTATCAGTCCATTTAATGTGACCAAAAGTATCCGGACACTTGGCTCAAAATGACATAATTTGGGGTGCCCTCCATCGGTAACGCTGGAATTAAGTATTGCGTTGGCCCACCCTTAGCCTTAATGACAGTTTCCACTCTAGCAGACATACGTTAAGTCAAGTGCTGGAAGGTTTCTTAGGGAATGGCAGCACATTCTTCACGGAGTGCTGTACTGAGGACTGGTCGGTCGGTGAGGCCGGGCACGAAGTCCGCATTCCAAAGCATCCCAAAGATGTTCTATAGGATTCAGGTCAGGACTCTGTGCAGCCCAGTCCACTACAGGGATGTCATTGTCGTGTAACCACTCCGTGACAGGCCGTGCACTATGAATAATTGCTCGAATGACGAATGTGTTAAAAGATGCCATCGCCATCCCCGAATTGCTCTTCAACAGTGGGCAACAACAAGGTTCTTAAGACGTCACTGTAGACCTGTGGCACGTAAAACAAGAAGGGGTGTAAGCCCTCTCCACGAAAAACGCAACCACACCGTAACACCACCGCCTCCGAATTTTACTATTGGCTCTACTCACGCTGGTAGATGACGTTCACCAGCATTCCCCATAAACACACCCTGCCATGGGATTGCCACATCATATACTGTGATTCGTCACTCCGCACAACGTTTTTCCACTGTTCAGTCGTCCAATGCTTACGTCCCTTACACCAAGCAAGGCGTTGTTAGGCATTTACCGGCGTGATGTGTGGTTTATGAGTACCAGCTTGAACCATGAAATCGAAATTTCCTCACCTCCCACCTGTCATAGTACTTGCCATTGATTCTGATGCAGTTAGGAATTCCTGTAAGATGGTCTGGATAGATGTCTGCCTATTACCCACTACGACCCTCTTAAACTGTCTGAGGTCTCTTTCCGTTAACTGACGAAGTCGGCCTGTATGCTTTTGTGTTGTACGTGTCCCTTCACGTTTCCACTTCATCACATCGAAACAGTAGATCTAGTAATGTTTAGGAGTGTGGAAATCTCGCGTGCAGACGTATGACACAAGCAGCACCTAATCCAGCCCGCCCGGTTGGCCGCGCGGTCTAACGCACGGCTTTCCGGGCGGGAGGGAGCGCCTGGTACCCGACGCGAATCCGCCGTGTGGATTTGTGTCGAGGTCCGGTAAACCGGTCAGTATGTGGCTGGTTTTTAGGCGGTTTTGCATCTGCCTCGGCGATTGCGGGCTCGTTCCCCTTATCCCATCTCGCTTACACTATGTCGGCGATTGCTGCGCAAACAAGTTCTCCACGTACGCGTACACCACCACTACTCTACCACGCAAACATAGTGGTTACACTCCTCTGGTATGAGACGTTCCCTGGGGGTCCACCGGGTGCCCAACCGCGTAATAACCCTGGGTTCGGCGTGGGGCGTTGGAGGGGTGAAATGGACTGCGGCAGTCGTCGTGGGCTTGTGGACCACTACGGCTGCGGCGGGGACGGAGCCTCTCCACCGTTTCTAGGTCCCCGGTTAACATACAATACAATACATACAAACCCCAATACCCTGACCACGTTCTGCGGAGTGTCCATTCTGCTCTCTCACGATGTCTAATGACTACTGAGGTCGCTGATATGGAGTACAGTAGGTGGTAGCATAAGGCACCTAATATGAAAAACGTAAGTATTAGTGGGTGTCTAGATACTTTTGATCTCTTAGTAATGGGTATAGGTGTGGGTGTAGTCTGTATATATTTAACATGTATTTCAAGCGATATCCTGAAACATACATTGACCTTTGTCAATTAAAAACACAGTTAAGCTAAGAAAGAGTGGGAATGGTTAGTTAATCACCTCCACCCTGCTGTATTTGTGTATATGTGCACAGTAGTAAGTAAGTACATAGAATGAAATGTACTTCAAATTCTTTTGAAATATTAAGCAGGAATAGGGCTGTGCCATTAGAGACTACCTACACTGATATTAACGAATGTGTCTATATCAGTAACTATCACTAGTTCAGAGAACTATGAACATTCACAATATTATGAAGAGATAGTCAGTGGAATACAGAGAATAACAATGTATTCATCTATTAAATTATAAAAGCACACCTAAGTGCTAAGAAAAAGAACAGTACACTTTAATACATAAACTTCCGTACAGCTTTAAGGATGAAAAATATTTTTCAATATCAGTCATTGACACACGCTTAGAATTCAGTAGGGTGAAACGAGAGCCTCACGATGTACATTTACGTGGTATAAAAGCTAAGCTCCATGAGTAACCATTGGCACACAGTAAAGGAAATAATTCTACTATCACGCCGGACATAAAAGGACACAAAACGAATGTAGAATGGAATTTAACATCATTTCCAAATCAGGATTCTTCACGCTTGTATTATGTATAACAATTTAGAACTTTGGAAACAATTTCTCAGTTGATATCTGTGGATGTTCTTCGAGCTAAGCTTGTAACGTCAAACTTTTATCACCTTTTTATTAATGCACTGTGTAACAGAAGCTATTTTCAAGCTGGGTAATTTCGTTCCTTCTTAGGGTTACAGTTGCTTTTCCTTTCGTGCTAAATAAAGTCTCCTTTACATACTGTGATATAGCTGTAGTACACAGATAGACTTATGCCTTCAACAGTTATAAATGATGTCCTAAACCTTTAGTAAACATAATAAATTCATGACGGTGTACGTCTCTATAAAATTCAGGCCAACATGTAACAATCGTATAGATATGTGAATTGTGGATTAGAGTTTTTGTTAACTATGAAACTTGTACACAAAATGTTAATATTTTTGGTTGTGCTTTGTATGATGAGAAATTACTATCTGTGGGTACATTATTAACATATCAGTTCATTAAAATGAGAAATGGAAGACAGTGGTACTATGGACTCTATAGCTCTATGCAGAAGTGTTGGATTTATATTAGCAATGTGAATGGTTAAGACATTTCTCCAAATGATGCAAGCAAGTTTTGACATGGGTGGCAAGTCTAGTATATATACATAGCAAGTGTGGCATGGGTGGCAAGTAAACTGTGATTTTTCATTCGTCTTATTCGAGTTCGTAGTAAGATATATTCACAAGTTTCATGAGCTGTTTTGTATAAGCAAGCAAACTTAGCGTCACTGTGTCAGAGCAGTACACGGCCACGCTGCCCAAAGTTACTGTGACAATACTCTCTGCTGTTTACCTAATTGTCGACATGGAATGTTGGGCGGATAAACTTGTTGACTTAAAGCATACAGTGTTACCTTTGAGAGCGAGCTCTACAGAGACACTGTATCAGGTGCATGTAGCGGACATTACCATTGACAAGACTTGCCTGTGAAATATTCTGACTGTCGTGAATAATAGAAGATAATCTAAGCTATCACACAAAACAAATGAATGCCTCGGTGGACATCAAACAGGTCTGTAAGGTCAAAAGAAAATGAAATGGGTTTCCAATAAAACCACTGATACATTTACTGTATTCGAATATTTAACATTTTTGTTTATGCACTTACATAAGGAAAAGATGCCTGGCTCTTGTAAACCCTTCTGTGAACGAACAGAATTTTTTTCTTTTACATTGTCTGTACACATGCTGTGTTGATAACAACTGTTGAATAACTCTATAGAATTTAGTTTCTTCTGCAGGAATGTGTTCATTGCTGACGAATAAATTTCGAAGGTCCTTGGGTGCTATGTTCGAAGGAACTTGAGTACTCTTAGAATCTTGTTTGGGGCATATAAACTTGATCTAAAAGCCATGTACTTTTACTGGTTTTCAAGGACATTGAAATCTGTATCAGTTGGCAAAAACTCTCGGGCTTCCAGCAGGGTGATAACCTTAAAACATCGTGACGTTTCCATGAATTTCAGTACGGGCAGCGTCAAACTTTCTGGCCAAAAGGTGTGGAGGCAATTGAGACTGGTACCGGTGTTTCGTTCGCATCTCTGTGTGTGCATTCCGGGCGCGTCTTGCGAGTTGGACGGTGCTAGTCGCACTCTCGCCGTGTTGCCGCTAACACTGGATTCCATGCCGCAATTAGTTGGCATCCTACGTATCTGTTGACAACACTGTTGTTAGCCCGTATTTCAATTGGTATCTTTAAGACGCTGTCCCAATAGTAGGTCGCTCGAAAAAGCACCTTCATGGTTTTCCGTGATGCTATGTTTGGCTATGGCTTATTTTTCTATTCGTCCTAGTCGCACGTGCCTGATGTGCTCCTCTCAGCGTTTCTAAACACAGTGCTGCGTTTGCTGAATGAGATGTCGGCCAAAACCGAGGGCGGTGCTGCGTATTCCAGGAACGTTTATACGTGGTGGGTCTGTCGCAGACCACAGCCACTCTCGCATGATCGGCGATGATCGGAAAATGATTGTATGTGGGGAATCTCTAGAGTAGCCTTGCAGTTTCGGCAGATAACGGTCCAAACTACGGCAGGAAACAAACTCTCCCGACTTGTCCTTCCTTTTCATTTTCCTTATTTCCAATATGTAATCTCGTCTTGGTGCCCTAGTAATCTTCGCTCCAATGTATCCATTTCTGTCTGATACATCTTTTATCATCCGTAATAGCCATAGGGGACTAGAATTCGATAGCGGGAAAAGGAAGAGAGATAAATGTAGTAGGTGAAAACGGCCTGGGGGAAAGGAATGGAAGAGCAAGTCGCCGTAGAGTTTTGCACAGAGCATAATTTAATCACCTCCAACACTTGGCTTAAGAATCATGAAGGAAGATTGTTTAGTGGAAGAGAACTGGAGACACCGGAAGATTTCAGATCGATTATATAATTTTACGACAGAAATTTCGGAACCAGGTCTTAAGATGTAAGACATTTCGAAGGAAATATGTGAACTTTGACCACAATTCAATGGTTGTGATCTGCTGATTAAAAGTGAGGAAACAGCAAAAAGGCGGGAATTTAAGCAAATGGGACCTGAGAAACGAAATAGTGAAGGCTGCAGTGGACCAAGTAGGTAAAAAGACGAGGGTTAGTAGAAAACCTTGGTTAACGTAAGATATAATGAATTTAATCCATGAAAGGGGAAAAGATAAAAACGCGATAAATGAGGCAGGTGAAAGGGAACACAAACGTCAACAAAATGAGATCGACAGGAAGTGCAATATAACTAAGCAGGAATGGATAGAGGACAAATGCAAGGATATAGAAGCACACATCGCTAGTGATAAGTTACATGCTGCATACAGGATAATTAAAGAGAACTTCTGCAAAATGAGAGCCCCATGTATGAACCTCAAGAGCTCAGGAAAACTAGTCTTAAGAAAGAAGGGAAAGAAGAAACGTGGAAGGAGTATATAGGGATTCTATACAAGGGCGATGTACTTGAGGGTAATATTATCGAAATGGAAGAGGACGTAGATATAGGTGAAATGTGAGATAGGATACTGCATGAAGAATTTGACAGAGCACTGAAAGATCTAAGTCTAAACAAGGCCCCGGGGTAAGACAACATTCCATTAAAACTTCTGATACCCTTAGGAGAAGCAATCATGACAAAACTCTACCACCTGGTGAGCAAGATGTATGAGACAGATAATATACCCTCAGACTTCAAGAATGATACAGTAATCCCAATTCCAAAGAAAGCAGGTGTTCACAGGTGTGAAATTTACTAAACTATCAGTTTAATAAGCCACGGTATGCAAAATACTACCATGAACCCGTGACAGAGGAATGGATAAACTGGCAGAAGCCTACCTCGGGGAACATCAGTTTGTATTGCGGAGAAACGTAGGAACATGCGAAGCAATACTGACCCTACGACTTCGCTTAGAATATATGTTACGGAAACATAAACCTATGTTTCTATCATTGGTAGACTTAGAGAAAGTTTTTGAGAATGTTGACTGGAATACTCTCTTTCAAATTCTAAAGGTGGCAGGAGCAACATGCAGTTGGCGGATGGCTATTTACAATTAGTACAGAAACCAGATGGCAGTAATAAGAGTCGAGGGACACGAAAGGGAAGCACTGGTTGAGAAGGGAGTAAGACAGGGTTGTAGCCCATCCTCGATGTTATTCAATCTGTATACTAAGCTAGCAGTAAAGGGAGAAAAAAATTGGGAGTAGTTTGTAAAATGACCTTTCTTTAAATAATAATCTTGAATATTTATATGTGTGTTTGGAGGGAGAGAAATTGATTTTTGATTGAGGTTTTTACTTTAAGTCGTAACTGGTACCTGAATTTTTTTTGTTGCTGCCTCCTTGAATGATCAGCTTCTGCACCAGTTGGTGACTTACTACAATTTGGAGGAAGTTTATTGTTCTTTAAGGTTTAAAATACGACTCTGTAAGTACTTGGCCGTATTGCGGATAGCTTTGAGCCCAAGGTTTCGTAGCTTTTCATACCTAAGGGACCACTGTTGTAAGTAAAAAAGATCAAACAGCAATCTGCTTTTCGTGAGAAAAGGAGATTGCTTGACACACAAACTTCCTTCAAACCACACGTCCTGCTACATCAAAATTGGTCAGTGGAGTTCAGCACCATACTATTGTACAAGAACATAATCCAATTACTTTAATTAAGAAATTAAGATAGGTTGTTACTTACTGAATGAAAACTATAGAGAATGCATTTCTTTTCCTGTATTTTAGTGAGCTTTGTACGCTTGCAATTCTGTCGATTGATAGACGGCAACGACAATGAAGTTCCGCTACTTTTCCAAAAACAAGATATTTCTAGTCTTCACTTCCAAAGGTTTTGTACAAATAAATGTTTGGCAACTCTTACACATACTTTACTCGGTTTTATCACTAAATTATCAATTTTCATTAAATGTAACAATACGCACTGAGCGACGGCCTAGCAACACGTCCTCTTTCCACAAGATACAGATTAACAATTCTCTTTTTTTTAAAATAAAATCAATTGTCTCTTATTTTTAGAGTTCATACTCAAAGATTCTCTAATACTATCGTTGCGGAGATTGAGCGCTAAAGAGTTTCTTGCTGCCCAGCTACGCTTCACTTCACGTCAAGTACTTTCTGAAGCACATTTACATTTTTGATATTTACATACATTACTGAGCGTCTTAGAACGAAATCAGACACAAATTAGTTAAAGAGAAAAAAAAGCAGTGAGGCACATATAAAATTCCAAGTCTAGGGAGGAGAAACAAAAATCGTGAGACTAGCCGATGAAACTGTAACTCTATCAGAGACATTAAAGAACTTGGAAGAACAGTTTAACGGAATGGACAATATCTTAAAAGGAGGATAAAGACGAACATAAAAGAAAGCAAAACGAGGATTATGGAGTGCAGTCGAACTAAATCAGGTGATGCTGAGGGAATTAGATTAGGAAATATTTACTTTTGGTATTTGGGAAGCAAAGTAACTAATGATTGTCGAAGTAGGGAGGATACAAAATGTAGACAGCCAATGGCAATAAAAGCATTTCTGAAGAACATAAACGCGTAAACGGCGAGTATAGATTTAAGTGTCAGGAACTCCTTCATGAAAGTATTTGTGTGGAATGTAGCCATGTATGGAAGTGAAATGATGAACAGTTTAGGCAGGAAGATGGTAGAAGCTTTTGAGATGTGATGCTACTGAAGAACGCTGGAGATTAGATGGGTAGATCACGTAACTAAGAGGAGGTACTAAACAGGATTTCTGAGAAGATAAAATTTGTAGTATAATCAGACTATAAGAAGGGATCGATTGGTCGGGCACATTCTGGGGAAACAACGGATCATCAATTTAGTACAGGAGGTAGCGTGTGGGGTTATGAACTACGGAGGAGGACCAAGAGATGAATACAGTAAGCGGATTCAGAAGCATGTAAGTTACAGTAGTTACTCGACGATGAAAAGGTTTGCCCGCATCTCGTGGTCGTGCGGTAGCGTTCTCGCTTCCCACGCCCGGGTTCCCGGGTTCGATTCCCGGCGGGGTCAGGGATTTTCTCTGCCTCGTGATGGCTGGGTGTTGTGTGCTGTCCTTAGGTTAGTTAGGTTTAAGCAGTTATAAGTTCTAGGGGACTTATGACCACAGCAATTGAGTCCCGTAGTGCTCAGAGCCATTTGAACCACTTTTTTTTGAAAAGGTTTGCACAGGATACAGTAGCATGGAGAGCTGCATCAAACCAGTCTCCAGATTGAAGACAGCAACTACAACAACGAAAACAACCTCCTTTAGTCTGGGAGGCTTTTTAACGCAGATGACGTGCGCCCGACGCATCAAGATGGTCAGCACTAAATGTCGTTGCACTAGATAATGGCAGCTGCTTTTATACAGGTACAGCGCTTAGTGTTTCTTCTTACTATAAACTGAATGGTTAAGAGTACGACCTACCTTTTTCCTTATTAGAGCGTCCTGGAATGGGAGGCAACCATACTCATCTATTTCTATCTAGGCGAAGTAATGAGGAGAATACCGTGTCACTGAAAGGTTCTAAGGGTAATGTTTGTTTCGTAAACGCACAACAGAACAACTATCAGTATCTTTCAGTGAAATAACTCCCACATAACGAATACCATGTAATCAATTACAACAGCTAGGTGACTAATATTTACCCTACCTTTCTAAAGTTTTTGGTAAGGAAATGAATAACATTTAGAACGGTGAAAGCCATGTTGCACTAACGAACGCTGCATGAATGCAGTCTATGTAACATATCTTTAGATCAAGACGCAAGGGTGAATGCTTATACCTAAAGGGTCATCATAGTAACAATGTCAAACGTTATTCATGGATGTGTACTACAACATGGCATCTGCTAATATTATTTCAGTTAAAATGTTTGTGAGCTTATGACAGTTATACTGATAGAACAGAACAAAGCTGCTTCTTTCTGGTGTACCTAAATGAAAGCAATGTCTCGAAATAAATAAGTATCTTTAACTGACTAATGTTTTACCAATTTTGGTTCTCTGATAATTGATCCATCTGGGATATATGCGACACTAGTTTGGCTTTGTAAAGGGCAACAAGCGTGTATAACCACTGAACATCATTTGTTGTTGTTGAGAAGCTCCTCCATAATTTTACTAACTAGAAACTGATTAACACTTTCTGTACATTGACCGAAGCAGCGAGTGAAAATTTATAACAAGGACGGGAATCGAACCCAGGTCTCCTGCATCCTAGGCACCTGGTTAGCCACTAAGACACCTTGGCACCGCGTTCAAACAACTAAACTGATTACTCTGGCACACCCCCCTCCTCTGCCCAATTTCTTACTGCTGCCCCAGTCTACATTAAATTCCCACTAACACACAAAAAGAATTTCCGAGCTCTCCATTTTCTGCGGTAGCATCTCAGCATCCAACCTAAAATGAAGGATTCATCCTGAAACACAGGTGCAGGTTCTTACACGAATGGAATAACACAATGTAAGAGACGTTACAAGTCTAATGCAGGGACGATTTTATGTATATAAAATCAACTGGGGACACCGTTTACAAATGGACACCTCTTTAAGAAGTTTATTGTTAATATACAATTGGCGAATTTTTTTTAGGGGTGTGACAGAGATCACTTTCTTGTAATGCACGTTATGGAAAAGTCCTTGGTATTGTTAGTTCTGCAGTACATAAAACTGTAGTAACGCAACACTGGCAAGACGCATAAAGAATGCTTTAATCAAGGGGCGAATTTAGCTAGTGATGCATCAATTCGCAAGTGAGTAACCTCATTATAATGTCTCCGGCAGTAAGGACCTAATACATATGAAAGGGATCATTAAAATCAAAAAATTTACTCAACTGTACGCATTGCATAAATTAAGCGACACACCACAACAGCGATAGCATGACGTATTGTGTTTAAATCTAAGCAGCCGGCCGAAGTGGCCGTGCGGTTAAAGGCGCTGCAGACTGGAACCGCAAGACCGCTACAGTCGCATGTTCGAATCCTGCCTCGGGCATGGATGTTTTTGATGTCCTTAGGTTAGTTATGTTTAACTAGTTCTAAGTTCTAGGGGACTAATGACCTCAGAAGTTGAGTCCCATAGTGCTCAGAGCCATTTGAACCATAAATCAAAGCAACTGTTATTGTTAGAGGTTCTGTTGAGTACTAATTCAGCTTCCTGTAAGGAAAATGATATTTCTATCGTCTACTGATCGATGAGTGTATCCTGTCGTGGGAGCTAATAAACATACCATTTTTCTGCAAATAGATTGACTATGAACAGCATAAATTTAGTTTCCACATTAAATGGTGCTAGTAATGCTCATTTGGACTTTGAATGAGAAAAGATGCAGGGTCTATTGAGAATGAAATGCTCAAACAGCTAGACGCAATATGCGATCGGTGCCACAGCCTTGGTTCACTGTACCTCACCCTTCCTGACAGGCCATCTCTAGATCAGAAAATGAACTACATTAAAAACCTGTTTGTGATTAAACTGATTGTAGATTTTCTAATTATTTTAGTTATTTTACAGAACAATACAAAGTACAATATGTAATTTATACACGTACCAACAGTACGTCTGTATCAAATGGAAGAATAACAGGAAGTAAAATTCAGGGGAAGGAGCTTCTTCCCTATTCAATGTTTTACTCCTTTGACAACTGATAGTAGCTTTCTTCATACAGCGGTACAGTTATGCGAATTCATTCCACTCCATAACTGATACGCTTTTTGAAGCATATGCACCTTTATCTTACATTTAGAAAGATACATTTCATTAAGGCATTATGGGGAAACGAAAAATAAATGTCACTTTACCTCATTTCTTATGTGTTACTGTCCTCTGAATCCTGGAAGTTAGCTTATCCATGACCTATCCATTAGTTAAAATGGAAAACGTTTTTTATTGCCAATATATTCAATTTCATGCACTGAACCAGTTTTGTAAATTGACAGGATTTTCTTAGTGGGCATGTTTAGAAAGTTTAACTCATGTGCTAGGATAGCCTCAATATTTAGCTATGGTCTAAAGTGCTTATTCATTTTGGCTAGGGACTAAGGGATACGGACCACAAAATCCCAGTCGGAATGCTCTAACATCCTGAATCATGGATTTTTTAGTAAGAAATGATTCTGAAAGTAAGTATATTCCATCAATATAACAGTATTTATGGTGTTGGTGTTGGAGTTATGAACAACATTTTGTTAGTCCCCAAAGAGAACATATCTTTGCCTTTCATCTCGGTTATACTGGACCTATGTATGTGACAGTGGTATATTTAAATTAGGCTTCTGTAGGAGGCTGATTAGTTTTGGACTGAGTGGTGTGTGAACTGCTGTTCTGTGGAGGTGTGGCTTTAGTTTTACTTTATTGTGGAGTTTACTATTAGTACAGGATCAGAGGTATATTTTTGCGAAACTGTTTTAGTTTAACTGATTTGATGATGATCTGAGTGACTCACAGGTACTTTTGGCTCTTGGTGTACGATGGCTCTCGAATATTGCGTTATGTGCCCGGTGGGATGACATGAGGAGTTGTCAGAGCTGACATCTGTGGTGTAGGGCTCTCTACATGTGCTAAACTGATGTATGTGGTTAATGTTACACATTTAAAGATCAAGCAAAGTTTTGCTCTTATTTTTCATTCTCAACCTTAAATTTAATACCTTTATACATTTTGCTGTGGCCCGTATACTATGCATCAGTTTCACTGTTTGTACCATCAAAGCGCAGGATTAAATCATCAGGATATCTTTTGTGGTATGTTATTTACCTTATGATTTTTTAATTAGTTGAGAATTAATTTTGTTCTACGTGGGTGATGTACATTTCAACAACTACGTGACTAAAACTACTTCCCATATCCAGACGATCATGTTGTTGGGAAAACTTGATATTGAAGCTAAAATAAGTGTGCTCCAGGATGTGTATGGATATTTTTATGAGTTCAAGGCTCTACAATACTAAACTGCTTATACATAAATAGATTTTTGTCGTAATGTCAACAGTGTCTATATTGCCCTAGATTTTATATTAGGTACTCTTTCTATGAGACACATCTGTAATGTGCGGTTCCTTCCCCAAACAAATGGCATACCATCGCATCACTGCATTGCAGCATCTTTGACATTCACATTATTTGTGAATTCTGTATTTGTTTTAGTATGTTCTAAACCAAAATATTTGGTGCACACTGAAAATTCGTTTCGTGACTCAATACAAACGTATGTGATTGTGAAAATTCAAAGAACCTAGACAGTATATTTCATTGCAAAGAAACAGTAAAACCAAATGCGTCAAACGGACATTGTAATGTTGCGTTTGGATTGAATGACGTGTAAACTGCTCTCCTCTGGAGGTGTAGCTTTAGTTTTTAATTTATTGTGGGGTTTGTCTATTATTATAGGATCATAGCCATTTTTATGAGAAATTGTCATATTTCCCCTGTATATTACATTTCATGTAATACAACAACAGTGCTTCCTCAGTCAGCCTTTACTATGACTGTTTTACTTTTAGATGATTTGATGTTAATGTTTTCCAAATGTTTCAGTGCAGTTCTTCTGTCGGTATCATTTGCCTCTAGCAGTTTTAATATCATTTTATGCGACTGAAATGCCAGTGCGTTTTTTTCACATATGTCTAGTTTTGGTTTGTGACGTACAAGTTATTTACCGGCTATGACGTTTTGATACTGTGATTATTGACCTTGGTTGGTTTGGTTGTAGGATTATTTAAGAGGGTGAGTACACCATTACTTAACTGACTGTTAGCGGCATGCACTGTCCTGTGAAAGAATTTGTGATACGCTGCCTGTTTATTTATAATTCCAATCAGTTTATTAATAGAATTTAAAGCCTCTAATTTCTTATTCTGTTTACATGAGATTATTTTTTGCTCTTTATTTTTTTTATCATCTGTGTGATGGAGGATGTGTGAGAACTGTTTTGTACCTGCAAATGCAAGCTGTCCAAAAGATTCTTTCGGTTTTCCTTATTGTTTTAGTGTACTTTTGTCTCAGTTTTTACTAAACTATATGGAACTTAAGGTCCAGTAACTGCACTTACCTCATTACTCGAGATGCAAACATCAGATGTCAAATTTCACTGCAAAACTTTGAGCTATGGGTATAATTTATTTCTAAAAGTCGTAACAGAATTCGTATATTGCAGTCGCTGTTTCCTGGCAAGTAGGTGATCCTGTAATATAATGTTACTAATTTGATGGAATTGCTCCTCCGTGCTACCTTTAATGGCCGTTTATGGGCGTGCACGTACTTGTTACATCCTTACTCGTTCGCTGTTGATCTAAGTATTCTATCGTTAATTTACTGGAAAATTTAATCACTGCTTGTAAACACTTAGCTATAATAACTGTTGGGTGTAACTGTACGAATTTCTGTCAGTTCTTATACTGAACTAGTAATGATTTTATATGTGGTTCCATTCTTTTAAGAATAGTTCTCCAAAAACTGCTTTATTGTTTGGATATTATCTCTGATACAAGGCACCATACTTTTAGCTATTTATGTGCTTGAAAAAAAAACTGAATTGTAGGGAAGCCGATATGCGATAGGAGCATCTATTTTTTATACACGATTTTGTAATTTGGGTGTGTTCGTACAAAGAATAAAAAAATGGAAACTCCTAGTTTTCGATTCTGTGCCTTCTGCTTACCTCTCCACTCTTCCCCGATAGACAGATATAGAAGCTCCCTACTTGAACACTTGAGCACTTATAATCGCCGATGTGGATTTTATCTTCACTCTAAGTGCGAACTTATCATTTCGACTTGCAAAGGACGAATATAAGCGATTTTAGAAAGAAAAGTAGTTGATAAAATTGATCATACTTTCTTACTTAGCCGTAAACGGGGTATAGTGAGCCTTTATAAGCGTACTCTTAACATTTTTATTGGATCTCTGCCTCTTACGTGTTGATATCCAGATGCTGTGACTTCAGCTCAAACATTCAGTCAGATCGTTAATCTGTGCCACAAAGTAAGCATTTATCATACGGGACATAAGTGAATACAGAGTGGGCATCAGATGTCACTCAATTCCTTAATCAATGAACCGTTTGTTGTAACGCCACATCCTGGCCTGTCGTTCAATCTGCTATTGTCAAATGGTCGGATTTTTCTGCCGTTTTGTCTACGGTAATCCAGTTTTCTTTGCTGTTGAGTGTACTGTGCTTTGCCACAATCTACAGGCTTTAGTACAACACATCGCCGCTATGTGCAGCCTCAGCAGTTGCTGACTGCACTAAATGTATTACGTACCCTTAGATTTGAGACGCGTTTCACAACGAGCTCGAAATTCCGTAGCTCGTCCTCAGGATTCCCAGGAATCGGAAAATATTCATGCACAAAAAGTCCGACAGGCAGCCGCAGATTTACTTGCTAAAGGCGAGACAGACAGGTGCGTTTCCACTGAGAACGGCGCTTTCACGAGCGCAGGCCCGCGTCTCTCCGCAAATAACATCGCGTGGCGCTGTGCAAACGTCGTTAGGAATGTGGCGATGTGCGAGGGCGAAAAAAAAAAATTAAATCTTGCGAATATGTGTGTGTGTGTGTGTGTGTGTGTGTGTGTGCGTGTGTGAGTGGAGAGAGTGTGCGCTGATAGGTGCGGCTACGGTGCGTCCCTGCAGTAACCGTTAGGCTTTAGTGTGGGGCGCGCCGTGTATGTCGCTATATACGCTACCCCATAAGCGGACTGCAGCGCCACATTTCCACGACGACATCTTCTCCAGGGGGGCTCAACCGCCTGCCTACGCTTTTAGAGCCTTCTCGGAACCTCATACTTTTTACAATAATTCAAGCAGTAATGAACTCTCTGATGGGCATCCAATTCTGTAGACAGCTCTGACATCAGATAAGTCACACAGTACGAACATTGCTTTAACAAAGCATAAGGGAATATTTTGAGATGTCGTTTTGTGTAGTGTTCTTTAATTTTTAAAAATAAGCCTCTTTCTTCTTTGTAAATTAAACTCCGCTATCAAACTGACTCAGCGACCACACATCTTACTTTTATATCAGAGTTACGTAAGAACGTTTTGCTAGAGACAATCGACGACAGAATCCACACAGTATATTTGCTCGAAAAAGAGACCCTTGAATACTTGCTGATGTCGTTTCGTATGGGATGATAGAACGTCAACAGATCTGAATGTGAAACAGCATAAGTCGGGGGAAACCTTCAACACCACTAAGCCGTTAGGGAAATATGAGTACGAACTCTTCTCTAACACTTTTCCTGGTGACTCACATCCATTTAGACGAAACATGTTGCATCCTAATGTATTTAGGTCTGCACAACCTGTGCGAAGATTTCCAATTTCTAGGAAGATGAAAGATGTGTGAAGGACTGTAGTCTTTAACGTCGAACTTCTGAGAGCAAGGCACACAGCGTTGATTACGAGACCGACATACCCAGTACAACAGGACACTAACGAAAGGGCCACATTAGCCCCATCCTGAAATTAACAGCAAATAGTTATCAGGATGCGACGAGTCTGCTCAATATTCTGGAATTAACAACAGTTACAGTTCCTATAACACTATTGTGCGATCTTAAAACATTAGCCTTGTAAATTTATATTTAAAATTCGTGTCTTTATCTCATTGGCGAATGTAAACTTGAAGAAGAAACTAGTTTCTTTATTATTATGTCAAACGGAATTATGCGAACAGCTAAAATAGACTATAAATTATGGAAACCATGGTACATATGTCACAGATGGCCTTCGTCACCTTTATATCAGTATAAAATGCAAAAAATACGTATAACTTGTGTTTCAGCACATGTCAAACGATTTACAATATATGTGACACTTTGCATAGCATCGTTACAATTCCGTGTGTGATATTTAACTGCAAGAGCACATCTAGATCTTTGGAGAAAATGTTTATGTACTTCATGCAAATGACTTACATATTATACAGGCTGTTACCATTAATAACATCCTTTACGTAAATTACATTAAAAAACTAGTCGTGCACACTGTATAAATGACCGTTGAGGCTGTTTACGGCGAGAAACCCATTAACAGAACACATTTTTGTGTGATATCGACGGATTTCATACGGTACAGTTTAGGTACTCTGTGTTTATTTTATTGATACTGGGGCGTATATTGGTATCTTTAAAGTTGCCTCTGGTCCGATACATCTACATCTACATGGTTACTCTGACATTCACACTTAAGTGCCTGGCAGAGGGTTCATCGAACCATTTTCCTACCACTTTTCTACCATTCCACTCTCGAGAGGCGCGTGGGAAAATGGAACACCTAAATCTTTTCGTCCGAGCTCTGATTTCCCTTATTTTATTATGATGATCAGTTCTCCCTACGTAGGTGGGTGTCAACAAAATATTTTCGTATTTGGAAGAGAAATTTGGTGACTGTGATTTCGTAAATAGATCTCACCGCAGAGAAAACCACCTTTGTTTTAGTGACTGCCACCCCAACTCCTGTCTGACATCAGTGACACTCTCACAACTGTTGCGCGATAACACAAAACGAACTGCCCTTCTTTACACTTTATCTATGTCCTCCGTCAATCCTACCTGGTAACGATCCCACACTGCACAGAAATATTGCCGCAGAGGACGGACAAGTGTAAAGTATCGCCTTCCCGACAATATTATCTATATTGTCTTTCCAATTTAAGTTGCTCGTAATTGTAATTCCTATGTATTTCATGTGGTTCATGGTGTGGGTTCCTGTAGTCATGTCCTAGTTCATGAACCACGGGCTACGTATGAGTGGCCAAGTAAGTGGTCCTGACAGTCGGGATACCAGTTACTTTGGAATAAGGCTGGGCATCTCGGACTTATTCTGAGTCGTGGTCACCTTTGTGCTCATACGGCAAAGACTACCAAATCCACCGGTTAGTCCCTCAGCCGTTAGGGGTAAAACCCAGTGGGACTCGGGGCAAGTAAGGCTAGCAACCTGCTTCCCTGGTACTTTAAATATGATGCTGGCAACAATCAGAGCAAAATGCCTCGGACCTTTGGAGGTGACGGAGTCCCACCTCTAACTGACAATCCAGGGACTCCTAAGATACGACTTGGCAAACAAATGGTAATGAGATGGGGAGCTAATAATATCAATGTGGGCTACTCTGGGAAGAAGGTAGAGCTGGCAGAGGCTGCAAGTAAGATGGGGCTGGACGTTTTAGCTGTTAGTGCCATTCGGGTAAGGGGTGAGAAAGAAGAGGAAGTGGGACAATACAACGTCAACCTGTCAGGAGTCAAAGCAGGAATAGCACAATGGGGTGTAGGGCTTTACATCAGGAAAGAAATGGAACGCAGCGTAGTTGCAATAAGGTATGTAAACGAACGACTGATGTGGATAGATTTGACAGTGTCTAGCAAGAAAATTAGAATTGTGTCAGTATATTCGCATTGTGAAGGGACAGATCAAGATAAGATGGATAGTTTTTATGAGGCACTCAGTGATGTAGTTGTTAGAGTAAAGGACAAGGGCAGTGTTCTGCTCATGGGGGATTTTTACGCCAGGCTTGGAAATCGAATAGAAGGGTATGGAAAGGTTATGGGTAAATTTGGAGAGGATATGGATGCCAACAGGAACGGGAAACAACTCTTGGATTTCTGTGCCAGTATGGGCTTAGTAATCACAAACTCCTTTTTTAAACATAAGAACATTCATCGGTATACTTGGGAAGGCAGGGGAACCAGATCTGTCATTGAGTATATAATAACAGATCAGGAATTCAGGAAGGCTGTGTGGGACACACGTGTATTCAGGGGATTTTTTGATGACACTGATCATAACTTAATCTGCAGTGAAATTGGGATTGTGAGGCCGGAAGTGCAGGAGGTCAGGTCCATATGTAGGAGGATAAGAGTGGAGAAACTTCAGGATAAGGAAATCAGGCACAAGTACATAACAGCGATCTCAGAAAGGTACCAGTTAGTTGAATGTAGTCAATTATAGTCATTGGAAAAGGAATGGACAAGGTACAGGGACACAGTACTAGAAGTGGCTAAAGATTGTCTTGGAACAGTAGTGTGTAAAAGTAGGATGAAGCGAACAGCTTGGTGGAATGATACAGTCAAGGCAGCCTGTAAAAGCAAAAAGAAGGCGTATCAAAAATGGCTACATACTAGAACCCTGGTAGACAGAGAAAGTTATGTTGAAGAAAGAAACAAAGCCAAACAGATAATTGCAGCATCCAAGAAGAAATCTTGGGAAGACTTTGGAAACAGGTTGGAGTCTATGAGTCAAGCTGCTGGAAAACCATTCTGGAGTGTAATTAGCAATCTTCGAAAGGGGCAGATGGAGGGAATATTTTGAAGAGTTGCTCAATGTATGTGAAAATGCGATCAGTAATGTTTCAGATTTCGAGGTAGAATGGGATAGGAATGATGATGGAAATAGGATCACATTTGAGGAAATGGAGAAAATGGTCAATAGATTGCAGTGCAATAAAGCGGCTGGGGTGCATGAAATTAAGTCGGAACTCATGTCAGTGTCAGTACTTAAATGGCTACACAGGATTATTGAAATGGCCTGGGAGTCGGGACAGGTTCCATCAGACTGGACAAAAGCTGTAATCACACCAATCTTTAAACATGGAAACAGAAAAGATTGTAACAACTACAAAGGTATCTCTTTAATCAGCGTTGTGGGTAAAATCTTCTCAGGTATTGTTGAAAGAAAAGTGCGAGTATTAGTTGAGGACCAATTGGATGAAAATCAGTGTAGGTTTAGGCCCCTTGGAGGTTGTCAGCACCAGATCTTTAGCTTACGGCAAATAATGGAGAAGTGTTATGAGTGGAACAGGGAATTGTATCTATGCTTTATAGATCTAGAAAAGACATATGACCGGGTTCCTAGGAGGAAGTTATTGTCTGTTCTACAAGATTATGGAATAGGAGGCAAACTTTTGCAAGCAATTAAAGTTCTTTACATGGATAGTCAGGCAGCAGTTAGAGTTGACGGTAAATTGAGTTCAATTTTCAGAGTAATTTCAGGGGTAAGACAAGGCTGCAACCTGTCTCCACTGTTGTTCTTATTATTTATGGATCATATGTTGAAAACAATAGACTGGCTGGGTGAGATTAAGATATGTGAACACAAAATAAGCAGACTTGCATATGCGGATGACTTACTTGTGACGGCAGATTCGATTGAAAGTTTGCAAAGTAATATTTCAGAGCTAGATCAGAAATGTAAGGACTATGGTATGAAGATTAGCATCTCCAAAACGAAAGTAATGTCGGTGGGAAAGAAATATAAACGGACTGAGTGCCAAATAGGAGGAACAAAGTTAGAACAGGTGGACGGTTTTAAGTACTAAGGATTCATATTCTCACAGGATGGCAACATAGTGAAAGAACTGGAAGCGAGGTGTAGCAAAGCTAATGCAGTGAGCGCTCAGCTACGATCTACTCTTCTGCAAGAAGGAAGTCAGTACCAAGACTAAGTTATCTGTGCACCGTTCAATCTTTCGACCAACTTTGTTGTATGGGAGCGAAAGCTGGGGTGGATTCAGGTTACCTTATCAACAAGGTTGTGGTTACGGATATGAAAGTAGCTAGGATGATTGCAGGTACTAGTAGATGGAAACAATGGCAGGAGGGTGTCCACAATGAGGAAATCAAAGAAATACTGGGAATGAACTCTATAGATGTAGCAGTCAGGGCAAACAGGCTTAGATGGTGGGGTCACGTTACACGCATGGGAGAAGTAAGGTTACCCAAGAGACTCATGGATTCAGCAGTAGAGGGTAGGAGGAGTCGGGATAGACCAAGGAGAAGGTACCTGGATTCGGATAAGAATGAATTTGAAGTAATAGGCTTAACATCAGAAGAGGCACCAATGTTAGCACTGAATAGGGGATCATGGAGGAATTGTATAAGGGGGGCTATGCTCCAGACTGAACGCTGAAAGGCATTATCAGTCTTAAATGATGATGATGATGATGTATTTACTCGAATTGACATTCCATAGATTTGTGTGATATATCGTATACCCAAAATTTATCGGATTTCCTTTAGTACCTACGTGGATGACCTCGCACATTTCTTTGTTTAGTGCCAATTTCCACTTTTCGCACCATACAGAAATTCTCTCCGGATCATTTTGCAATTGAAATTGATCGTCTCATAATTTTACTAGAAGGTAAATTTCAGCGCCATCTGTAAACAATCCAAGGGGGCTGCTTAGATTATCATCTAGATCGTTTATGTATATCAGGAACAGCAGGCGGCCTATGACGATACCTTGCGAACGCCAGATATCACTTCTGTTCTACTCGATGATTTACCGTCTATTACTACGAACTGCGACCTCTCTGAGAGGAGTTCACGAATCCAGTCATATAACTGAGACGATACTCGATACGCACGCAATTTGATTAACAGTCGTTTGTGAGGAACGGTATCAAAAGCATACGTCTTATATTTGACTAATTTAGTCATGTATATTTATAGTTTGTGCGACCTTCTGAGAAGTACAGAATTGTACTTTATGATTCTTTTCAGTAATTATAAACCATTTGTGTCCTACGATCCACTGAAGTTTTCAAGTATAGGCCATAGTTCAATTAATAGTAGGACTTACAAAGGACAGAGGTTCGAATTAAATTGGTAAACTGATTGCACCATAAGTTGAAAACGAAGAAAGGTACATACTTAAGCAATTTCAACATTTTGTTGTTGTAGCATCAGGAGCCCTTTTATCTTATGAACAGTTAATTAAACACCTCTGTATGTCTATAACTACTGAAGTTGTGACAGATATGTGATAAAGGCTTCAAAAACTACATATTATTACATTCCATAAATGCTCTTTACTTCGTTTTGAACGTGACATTGTACAGATCGTCTCCATTCCCACGGTTGCTGAAAGTTCTAGGAAGCGCAAGGCGAACTTTCGTATTTATTTGTTATTTATTTACTCGTCAAGTTCCGTAGGTCCAAATTGAGGTGCAAATCTCCAAGGTCCTCGAACGTGTCAATACATAAAATTACAACATAAATCTAATAACATGTAAAAATAAATTTTCATGAACCTTAAAAACGTCACTCCATAAGTTTAAGTAAACGCTACAGCAATATAATAAAAATCAGCTTAATTTTTCAAGGAACTCTTCGACAGAATAACAGGAGAGACCCATGAGGAAACTCTTCAGTTTTGATTTGAAAGCGCTTAGATTACTGCTAAGATTTTTTAATTCGAGTGGCAGGTTATTGAAAATGAATGCAGCAGTATACTGCACACCTGTTTTGCACAAGAGTTAAGGAAGTCCAATTCAAATGCAGGTTTGATTTCTGCCGAGTATTAACCTAGTGAAAGCTGCTTATTCTTCAGAATAAATTAATGTTGGTAACAAGAAACGACAATAAGAAATATACGTATTGTGAGGCCAATGTCAAAATACCCAGACTCATGAACAGAGGTCAAGAAGAGGTTCGTGAACTGACACCACTCATTGCGTGAACAACCCGCTTCTGAGCCAAAAATATCCTTTTAGAATGAGGAGAGTTACCCAAAAATATAATACCATACGACAATAGCGAATGAAAATAAGCAAAGTAGACTAGTTTTCGTGTCGAACGATCACCCATTTCTGATACCGTTCGAATAGTAAAAATGGCAGTATCAAGTCTTTGAACAAGATCCTGAACGTGGGCTTTCCACGACAGCTTACTATCTATCTGAACACCTGGAAATTTGAATTGTTCTGTAACGCTAATCGTTTGCCCAGTCTGTGAAATTAAAACGTCAGGTTTTGTTGAATTGTAAAACTGAGTCTTGCTGTGATTTAGTTTATTTTCTACAGGCCATGAACTGAGGTCATGTACTGTACTATTTGAAACTGAGCCAATGTTACACACAACATCCTTTATTACCAAGCTAGTGTCATCACCAAACAGAAATATTTTAGTGTTACCCGTAATACAAGAGGACATATCATTTATATAGATAAGGAACAGGAGTGGCTCCAACATTCATCCCTGGGGCGTATCTCCCCCCCCCCTCCCCCACTTGACAGTACCTCACTCAGACCCCACATCACAGCCGTTTCCAATATTGTGAATAATGACCTTTTACTGCCTGTTGCTAAAGTACGAAGTGAACCAGTTGTCAGCTACTCCCCGTATTCCGTAATGGTCCAACTTTTGGAGCAACATTTCGTGATCAACATAATCAAGTGCCTTAGTTAAATCAAAAAATATGCCAAGCGTTCAAAACCTTTTCTTCTACCCATCCAGTACCTAACAGAGAAAAGAGAACATAGAATTTTCACTTGTTAAACGACTTCTAAAGCCGAACCGTACATTTGATAGCAAATCGTGTGATATAAAATGATCAATTATCCTTACATACATAACCTTTTCAATAACTTTTGCAAACACTGATGGCATAGAAATAGGTTTAAGATTATCTACATTATCCCTTTCTCCCTTTTTATAAAGCGGCTTTACTTTTGAGTACTTAATCTTTCAGGAAAGGAAAAATTACAAATATGGCTAAACACAGGGCTGACATGTGCAGGACAGCACTTTAATATTCTGCTAGACACTCCATCATAACCATGAGAGTCCTTAGTGTTCAGTGATTTAATTATTGACTCAATCTCCAAAAATGGTTCAAATGGCTCTGAGCACTATGGGACTCAACTGCTGAGGTCATAAGTCCCCTAGAACTTAGAACTACTTAAACCTAACTAACCTAAGTACAGCACACACATCCATGCCCGAGGCAGGATTCGAACCTGCGACCGTAGCGGTCGCGCGGTTCCAGACTGTACCGCCTAGAACCGCTCGGCCACACCGGCCGGCGACTCAATCTCCCTCTTGTCTGTAACACAGAGTATTTCAGACATCAATCTCGGAAAGCCATTTGCCAAGAAAGCTATATGATTTCCTGTACGAACTAAATTGTTGTTTAATTCACCAGCAATGCTCAGAAAATGGTTGTGAATACTGTACATATATCTAATGACTTTATAGCGTCGACCTTGTGCTGCTGACCAGACACTTCCTTCACAACTGACCATTTGATTTTAATTTTATCCTGTGAATGAGCTATTCTGTTTGCATACCACATACACTTTCCCATTCTAATGACACTTTGAAGCACCTTACAATACTGTTTCTAATGCGCTAATGTAGCTTGATTGTGACTACTTCTAACTTCGGGCAACTGTGTCTTGTTTCCTTAGTATATAACCGACTTGAAATTTGTATTGGTGCAGGTGCAAGTCATCACGGACGATGTGCCGCAAGTAGGATCTGACGGTGACAGCGCCCAAGCACGCCTGACGAGTAGTTCGATTTAGGATGAGTGCTTGATGCGCCCCTTCCACTCGTTTTGCGGTCCTCTGAGTTCCTCGTCTCCCTGGACTGCTCTTCTTTGGTCAAGATGCAGTGGATCCGTACATCTGTCTGATGACTGAAAACATCATCATGTCGTTTCAGTTTCAGACGGCGACCATAGAGTCGCTAAACTATTTTGGGAGCGTCGTTATTTGTGTAGTATGGCTCGATGGGAACCATTCAATGCTTCAATCTCCACAAGGCCGTTATTAGAAATGGCGTCCTTAATGCAGAGCATGCGTATTTATTTCGCGCAGGCGCAACAGCGACCTTATACAGCATGCCTCAAGTCTTAATATTCATTCTGCCGGATGCTATACTTCCGCAGGTGGCTGTTGAATGAGTTATCGAGATACAATCAGTCATTCACGTACAATGGTCCGTAAATATCACCATGAAGTACACTCTTCAGCAGTGGAGTTTAACAAATCAAGTTATACCTTAACAAACAGATGTAATCACCGCAGGCTACTTCTGCTTCTCTAAAGGACTCCCAGAATAATTTATAAATCACTTACACCAGTAATTGTGTGCGTGTGTGTCTGTTTGTGTATTTTCTTTCGTCCACGTGTTTATGTCGAAGAAAACAGGTACTACCCATCAGCTTGTTTTTTCTAAAAACTTCCAGTAAAACTTACACGTAAGCCACTCTGAGACTGACGTGACACACAAGTGGTTCTGCATTTTCATGGCAGGGAATCCGGTATACAGAAGATGATACAGCAGTAGATCTGAACTTCTTGGCATAATAACAAATGATACGTAATTGACCTCTGTAACCTTTGCATGACAGTAGATACTTGAGAAACAGAGCCTTTGATACCAGCCATTGACTTTGAAAACTGATGCCATAACGAGCTCCAAAATGCAACACAAATTTGATTTCAAAATAACAACCGATGAGATTGCCTTTGCTCAGGGATATAAACCCGAAATAAACAAAACAAATACATGAACATTGACGTTAACGTGAAAACTGTCACGGCAATAAAAAATATATACAGAATGAAACAGCCAGGGAAACACGATACCACTATCGGTTTCAAAGATGCCATAAAACACGAAATTAGCGATAATCAACTAGTATCGAAAACATCGCTTAAGCTACGCAGCTGAACATAAAGCTACAGTAAAGCCAAAAAGCGATAGCAATGTAATAAGCCAAAAGGCGATACCAATACACGTAGAGCATTTCGTTAGTTTTCGGTAATTTTTTGTACCTGAAACATCAGTTGCCTAGTGTTGCTCAACTTAAAACTCCCATACCAACGTAAAAAAGCAAAAACGGGCAACACTAAAAAAGCTTAAAACTGTACAATGACACGTGGCCACAGACCACGACAATCAACAAAATCGAGCGAGGTGGCTCAGTGGTTAGCACACTGGACTCGCATTCGGGAGGACAACGGATCAAACCCGCGTACGGCCATCACTTCCGTAAATCACTTCAGGAAAATGCCTGGATGGCTCCTATGCAAGGGCACGGTAGACTTCCTTCCCCATCTTTCCCTAATTCGACGGGACTGAAGACCTCACTGTTGGGTCCTCTGCCCCTAATCAACCAAGCAACAAATAGCGAAACGCGATATCGGAAAAAAGCCGACAGATCTCCCTTTAAAACATAAACTGAGCCTCGAGCTCTCGAAGCACGCAGCACGCCAGGCAAGAATTTTATGCTGATAAGGACAACGTGTTCATAAATAACTCACAGTTCACTTAAATTTGAAACGATGTTTTCGCTCGTTACTACGACAAAGTTAATGTATATTCTTTGACCAATTTGGAGTGTCATCTCGTTAATGAATGGCACACCCATCACAAGAGTTCTGCGTCGCACCTCAATTCTGACGGGGTGTACCACGTCTGATGCTGCACCTAGTGAGGATACAGGTGGAGAATAATGTCTTAATGGAAATAACTAAGTCGGGTGATAAGGAAATGAGACACTTAAAGTAGTTAATGAGTTTTGCTATTTGGGAGCAAAATAACTGATGATGGTCGAAGTAGAGAGGATATAAAATGGAGATGGCCAATGGCAAGGAAAGTGTTTCTGAAGAAGATAAATTTTTTAAAATTAAGTATAGATTTAAGTGTCAGGAAGTAGTTTCTGAAAGAATTTGTATGGAGTGTAGGCATGTAATGAAGTGAAACAAGGACGATATATAGTTTGGACAAGAAGAGAAATTCAAATGGCTCTAAGCACAATGGGACTTAACATCTGAGGTCATCAGTCCCTTACAACTACTTAAACATAGCTAACCTAAGGACATCACACACATCCATGCCCGAGGCAGGATACGAACCTGCGACCGTAGCAGCAGCGCGGTTTCGGACGGAAGCGCCTAGAACCGCTCGGCCACAGCAGCCGGCACAAGAAGAGAATAGAAGCTTTTGAAATATGGTGCTACAGAAGAATGCTGAAGATTAGATGGGTAGATCACGTAACTAATGGGGAGGTATTGAATAAAATTGTGGAGGAAAAAAAATCTGTGTCACAACCTAACTAGAAGAAGTGATCGGTTGGTAGGACCTGAGGCATCTAGGGATCACCAATTTAGTACTGGACGTCAGAGTGGAGGGCAAAAATCGTATAGGGAGACCGTAGATGAATACACTAAGCAGATTCAGAAGGATGTAGGCTGCAGTAGGTACTGGTAAATGAAGAAGCTTGCTCAGGATAGAGTAGCATCGAGAGCTGCATCAAACGTGTCTCTGGACTGAAGATCGGAACAACAACAATGGAAATAAACTGCATTAAACACACTGCAAATATCGTAATGATGACTGGAACGTTTATGTGGTGAGTTTTTTAGTTACATCGAAAGAGTATTTCATATCAGGTTTCATCAACATTTTCAAGAAATGTTTCAGTTCCTGTCACGTTAGACAATTAAAGAAACCACAGACTGAAACATAATATTTATTATGCTCTTAGGAAAAAATTAATACACCTGGAAAGGCGAAGTTCATAATCCGATGACGGCATATGCCACCTGTGGGGTAACAGATGCAGCGATAGTGGTTTGAGCATAGCCCGCCAACAGATAGCATAGTGGTATAGACGCCAGGGCGCCATGTGTGTCGACCCTGTAATAGTGAAATCTCACAGCCGGAAGGCTCAGTGTGGGCAAACATTAGAAGCTGGCAGCCAACCATGCCGCGGAGGCACAATCGCGCTTCCTACAGCCAAGTGAGCGAGTTTGAAAGGGGTAAAATTGTGGCTTCCCGAGTGGCGGCACGGTACTTACTGAGAACATCGACCCAAGTTGGACTTGTCGCGTCAGCTGAGCACCGATGCTGATATCAGTGATCACGTGAACATTATCACACCCACTGACGAGGCTCTGGAAGTTCATGCAGCACAGATGCCGGCCAAGATCGTCGTATTTTAAGGCAGCACTGACAAATACATCAAAAGCAACAACACAGATGAGGGCTTGTCAGGCCAGACGTGTCAACGCGAACTGTTGCGAACCTGTTATGAGCAATGGGGCTATGGCCACACACAGCTCTAGCTCGTCTACACTTATGTGACAGCTAAATTGGCTCTGAACACCAAGGGACTTAACTTCTGTGGTCATCAGTCCCCTAGAACTTAGAACTGTCCGAGGCAGGATTCGAACCTGTGACCGTAGCGGTCGCGCAGTCCCAGACTGTAGCGCCTAGGACCGCTCGGCCACACGGCCGGCTTATGCCACAACATCGACGAGCATGGCACGACCGGTGCCGTAAGAGAATGACACGGAAGATGGAATGCTGCGCCGGTGAAAGTAAAGTCTGCTTGCATGCAAGTGATGGTGATTTACCCCTACGACGTAGACCTGGTGAGTGCTGTCTCGTAAAGTGCTTTGGTCTGGGGTGCGACAGGTAACAACTGTCTTTCACCTTTGGTATTTCTAGAGTGGTCAGTACCCAGCACATTCAACGTGCAGAGTGTTTCTGACCTGTTTCTTTTACCATTCTGTCTACAAGAAGGTGATGAATTGTTCTAACAGTGTAAAGGCCGTGTATCTCAATGTGCTCAACAATACGTGCAAGAATTTCTGTGGCCAGCGTGATTTGCGGACTTGTCTCCAAAGGAGCACGTGTGGGACGTGAAGTGACGAGAAGTGACTCATGCGGTTCGTCAATCAACAACTCTTACAGAACTACGTGAGCAGGTCGAGCAGGCTTGTCATAACGTATCCCAGGACATTATTCACCTTTTTTACTGTTTAATGTATGGTAGAATAACCACACTCATTGCCGCCCGTCAAGGCTACACGCCTTACTGATATTGGTGTTTCAGCATTGATCCATACATGGTACATCACAACCACTTTTACTACTGATGTGTAAATGTAATTGAGCCGTGCACGGCTCGTGTTCATGCCATTTATTAATTGTCATCTTCTATTACGGTACTGTCGCCTCGTTTTCTTATTCCATTTAATGGCGGCACTACTTTCCTGCCTTATTTGCCCGTGAGCAGCAGCAGCAGCACGTATCGATAAGAGCACTGCCGTACCATCTCTGGAGCATCTGGTAGTACACTCCTGGAAATGGAAAAAAGAACACATTGACACCGGTGTGTCAGACCCACCATACTTGCTCCGGACACTGCGAGAGGGCTGTACAAGCAATGATCACACGCACGGCACAGCGGACACACCAGGAACCGCGGTGTTGGCCGTCGAATGGCGCTAGCTGCGCAGCATTTGTGCACCGCCGCCGTCAGTGTCAGCCAGTTTGCCGTGGCATACGGAGCTCCATCGCAGTCTTTAACACTGGTAGCATGCCGCGACAGCGTGGACGTGAACCGTATGTGCAGTTGACGGACTTTGAGCGAGGGCGTATAGTGGGCATGCGGGAGGCCGGGTGGACGTACCGCCGAATTGCTCAACACGTGGGGCGTGAGGTCTCCACAGTACATCGATGTTGTCGCCAGTGGTCGGCGGAAGGTGCACGTGCCCGTCGACCTGGGACCGGACCGCAGCGACGCACGGATGCACGCCAAGACCGTAGGATCCTACGCAGTGCCGTAGGGGACCGCACCGCCACTTCCCAGCAAATTAGGGACACTGTTGCTCCTGGGGTATCGGCGAGGACCATTCGCAACCGTCTCCATGAAGCTGGGCTACGGTCCCGCACACCGTTAGGCCGTCTTCCGCTCACGCCCCAACATCGTGCAGCCCGCCTCCAGTGGTGTCGCGACAGGCGTGAATGGAGGGACGAATGGAGACGTGTCGTCTTCAGCGATGAGAGTCGCTTCTGCCTTGGTGCCAATGATGGTCGTATGCGTGTTTGGCGCCGTGCAGGTGAGCGCCACAATCAGGACTGCACACGACCGAGGCACACAGGGCCAACACCCGGCATCACGGTGTGGGGAGCGATCTCCTACACTGGCCGTACACCACTGGTGATCGTCGAGGGGACACTGAATAGTGCATGGTACATCCAAACCGTCATCGAACCCATCCTTCTACCATTCCTAGACCGGCAAGGGAACTTGCTGTTCCAACAGGACAATGCACGTCCGCATGTATCCCGTGCCACCCAACGTGCTCTAGAAGGTGTAAGTCAACTACCCTGGCCAGCAAGAATTCCGGATCTGTGCCCCATTGAGCATGTTTGGGACTGGATGAAGCGTCGTCTCACGCGGTCTGCACGTCCAGCACGAACGCTGGTCCAACTGAGGCGCCAGGTGGATATGGCATGACAAGCCGTTCCACAGGACTACATCCAGCATCTCTACGATCGTCTCCATGGGAGAATAGCAGCCTGCATTGCTGCGAAAGATGGATATACACTGTACTAGTGCCGACATTGTGCATGCTCTGTTGCCTGTGTCTATGTGCCTGTGGTTCTGTCAGTGTGATCATGTGATGTACCTGACCCCAGGAATGTGTCAATAAAGTTTCCCCTTCCTGGGACAATGAATTCAAGGTGTTCTTATTTCAATTTCCAGGAGTGTATTTTCGGGTCGTCGTCTGTCTGGCAAACAGTTGGAGACGGACCAGCAGTGCAGTCGGGACGCAGCAGCAGTGAAGTCGGGGACGGAGCGCCGGTGAGGCGCCGACAGCCAGTGCTCTCCGACTGCTGGCGACACGCATGAACCGTCGGACGGGGGCAGATTACAGCAGGACGACAGTTCGTTGGTTGTTCGGTTGGTCGTCTCATAGGCCGGCGTGTATTCCGTCTTTTCACCGTTTCCGGGCCTGGGCAGTCGGTCGGTTGGCGTGGAGCAGCAAGGAAGTCTCCGTCGCGCGCACTCTAGCAGGGGCCGCTGGCAGTGTGTACACGTGGTGGTAATGTGAGGTGCTGCTTGCGAGTGCCACGAAGTTCGTCGCCGACCTATATTGGACATGAAAATGAGTCCTCACTTAACCTACTACCGAGCCGCAACACTTTACATTTCTTCGTTTGATCCTAGTTGCCGCTTTTGGGACATTGCCACGAGCAAAAACGTGTGCGTGTATTCAAGTCGGCTAAGATTCCAGCTGTCTTCCTGTGAAGTGGAGCATCTTTTAAATTAAGGTTCTTGTTTACCCTTAGGTCAAGAGATCGTTATTCTGTCATATGGGGCATTCAGAAGAATTTTACATGAGATGTTTTAAGATAAGACCTTCTGCCTTTTAAATTTAAACTTTTTTTCTAGGCCTTAAACCGTTAACCGTATTTCGTTGATATGTGGTCTTCAGCCGAATATTAATATCTCTTAAATTAATGTTCTTGTCTTGCCCTTAAGACGTAAGTTGCTATCCTTTTGTATGGGGCCTGTTACTGAAGTTGACCAGCGGTATCTTCTGTCTTGTGGCCGTTGACGTTCCGGTTACCTGCTCTGGTCATTGACGTAATTTTCGGCAGTGTATTTTCCTCGTCGTGTTGTTGCTATGCAGGGCAGCGTGTATTTCGACAGCTGAGATGTTGTTCGTCGTTGTGGGCGCCAATATTCTGTATGTCGTTGTGTTGAAATCTTGTGGTTGTTTGCTGGTTGTGCTGAGCGGCACTGATCCTGTTGACTGGTCGATCGGCTGCCTGTCGGTTGGGTTGCCTTCAGATTAAGAAGTCGTTATACAGGCTGCCTGTCTCACCTAAGTCGCCGTTAGTGTTGCAATCTCAGGCCGACCCTTGGAAACTTCAGAGCGCCGTTCCATGTGTGTTACATAGTAATTTCCCTGTTTGGGTTTTTATTTATTTGGTTTATTTGTGGCCTTCAGCCGAGTATCTTTTAAATTAAGGTTCTTGTTTACCATTAGGTCACGAGGTTGTTATTATGTCATATGGGCATTCAGAAGAATTTCACATGAGATGTTTGAAGATAAACTCTCTTTGTAGGCCTTAAGCCGTTAAACGTATTTTGTTGATATCTGGTCTTCAGCCGAGTATTAATATCTCTTAAATTAAAGTTCTTGTCTTGCCCTTAAGACGTAAGATTGCTATGCTTCTGTATGGGGCCGAATTATGCCTCAAATGTTTTAAGATAAGGCCTTCTGCCTTTTGATTGAAACTCTTCTTATTGGTTAATATCCAGCCGCCAGCCACGTTCCATTAAAATTAAACTGGTAATGCCTTCAGCCTGTTTATATTGAAGATTTAGAAAATATTCTTCGGTGAAACCTCCAGAAGAACCTCGTATTTCAATTTCTTGCTTAGGCCTTGCGTCTTGCGTCTGCCGGTCTAAAGTTAATCAAAGGAGGTCGATTAACGTTTTGAGTGTTTTGCATTCTTGTTGTAATAATGAGTGTTTATAAATGAAGTGCAACTGACAGCAACTTACTTTGGCTCCTTTCTACAACCTAATCCGCTCTTTCTTGTTAGCCGAGGCATTTCAGTAATCACTTCATGTACGCCATATGCACTGCTCCCGCAGTAAATCCTGAACGAGTAGGAAACGTCTAAAAGTGCGTACTGATTCATTTTTCGGCAGTGTATTTTCATTGCAGGTGCCCATCGAAGTTTACTGATATGTCCTTACCGTTTCTGAGCCTACTGTGCTTTGTGCTACTATTATCACGTCTGTAAGTTATCTCTTCAGCGAAATGTATTGCCAACAAATCTAATGCAGAGATCAAATAAGTCAGTAACCGCCACAGTTTTCCCATGTCGTTATGTCTTACTTTATGTTCAGCCCGCGACTCTCTGCTGGCTTGGGAAGGCTAGAACAATCCGTTCAGAGAGCACAAGATTTCAGCAGAGCGTGGCACCCATATCGGCGCTTGATCAATACCAGCTCTCGTGGAACCTCATAACTCGAAAGCTGTGGTGCAATGGTGGGGCTGCGGTCACTTAATAAGATTCTTGGCGTTCCGCGTCCCCGCCGCTGACACGCGACATATCATACTACGGTATGCAATGTCATTAACTCCGGACAGCGATTCAGACATCCGTGCTGCGTCTGCTGCCTTCTGTTCCTGTTCATTCCTTGTACGTGTGGACTCTTTCCTGCAGATTATCACTGCCCTGAAAAATAAAAAATGCAAGTTGTAGCTGCGGCGACCCAACTTTGTGTTCCAGGCAGAGAAAAGACGAGGTGCGGACGACATAAAAGTGTCATGTTAGCAAACAGATACAGCTTGGAATATAGACTAGGGTGGTAGGTGAAGTGAGGATTCGAAAATGTTGATATATTGCCACATTCTATGCAAACCTTAATGTTACACGCCAAGAAAATTTATTTCTACACTCCTGGAAATGGAAAAAAGAACACATTGACACCGGTGTGTCAGACCCACCATACTTGCTCCGGACACTGCGAGAGGGCTGTTAATGCAATGATCACACGCACGGCACAGCGGACACACCAGGAACCGCGGTGTTGGCCGTCGAATGGCGCTAGCTGCGCAGCATTTATGCACCGCCGCCGTCAGTGTCAGCCAGTTTGCCGTGGCATACGGAGCTCCATCGCAGTCTTTAACACTGGTAGCATGCCGCGACAGCGTGGACGTGAACCGTATGTGCAGTTGACGGACTTTGAGCGAGGGCGTATAGTGGGCATGCGGGAGGCCGGGTGGACGTACCGCCGAATTGCTCAACACGTGGGGCGTGAGGTCTCCACAGTACATCGATGTTGTCGCCAGTGGTCGGCGGAAGGTGCACGTGCCCGTCGACCTGGGACCGGACCGCAGCGACGCACGGATGCACGCCAAGACCGTAGGATCCTACGCAGTGCCGTAGGGGACCGCACCACCACTTCCCAGCAAATTAGGGACACTGTTGCTCCTGGGGTTTCGGCGAGGACCATTCGCAACCGTCTCCATGAAGCTGGGCTACGGTCCCGCACACCGTTAGGCCGTCTTCCCCTCACGCCCCAACATCGTGCAGCCCGCCTCCAGTGGTGTCGCGACAGGCGTGATTGGAGGGACGAATGGAGACGTGTCGTCTTCAGCGATGAGAGTCGCTTCTGCCTTGGTGCCAATGATGGTCGTATGCGTGTTTGGCGCCGTGCAGGTGAGCGCCACAATCAGGACTGCAAACGACCGAGGCACACAGGGCCAACACCCGGCATCATGGTGTGGGGAGCGATCTCCTACACTGGCCGTACACCACTGGTGGTCGTCGAGGGGACACTGAATAGTGCACGGTACATCCAAACCGTCATCGATCCCATTGTTCTACCATTCCTAGACCGGCAAGGGAACTTGCTGTTCCAACAGGACAATGCACGTCCGCATGTATCCCGTGCCACCCAACGTGCTCTAGAAGGTGTAAGTCAACTACCCTGGCCAGCAAGATCTCCGGATCTGTCCCCCATTGAGCATGTTTGGGACTGGATGAAGCGTCGTCTCACGCGGTCTGCACGTCCAGCACGAACGCTGGTCCAACTGAGGCGCCAGGTGGAAATGGCATGGCAAGCCGTTCCACAGGACTACATCCAGCATCTCTACGATCGTCTCCATGGGAAAATAGCAGCCTGCATTGCTGCGAAAGGCGGATATACACTGTACTAGTGCCGACATTGTGCATGCTCTGTTGCCTGTGTCTATGTGCCTGTGGTTCTGTCAGTGTGATCATGTGATGTATCTGACCCCAGTAATGTGTCAATAAAGTTTCCCCTTCCTGGGACAATGAATTCACGGTGTTCTTATTTCAGTTTCCAGGAGTGTACATTACTCTACCATAACATTTTAATACGGGTTTTGATCTATCCATTAGTCTGAATCGATGACTTTATTTCCCCACAAATGATTTCCGTCGTTCTCGGTAACGATCCCTTAACGCTTTACTTTAATAAGAAAGTTCCCTCTCCATTACTCCAATCTCTTACGTTTCATTTTCATCCACTTACATAGGCACTTTTTTAAAAAATATTACCAATTCTTAATCTTTTCCGCAACACAAGATCACAAATATATTTCTTTGTATCAGGACTCTGACTAATACATCAGTGACTCTCTGTATCAGGACAATAAACCAAAACTATGAACGCATACGAGAGAAACTGAAATCGTATATGAATATCACTGGTCTGTATAAGAAACTTCAAAAACGTGTATAAAGAAAATATAGTAAGCTATAATTATGAAAATAGCCATTCCACCTTTGATGAACGCTTGATAAAGCATTGTACATGACATGAAAAGTATTAGACTAAACACTTACGACAAAAAAAAAAAAAAAACAAAAACTCCTGACATTACAGGAAAACTTTCATACACAAAGAGCAACAAGTACCTGATCATGTTAGCCACAAAATCAATAACAGAGATGTAAAATACATTATAACGTAATTTAAGCTCTCTCTCTATCTCTACCTATCTGTCTCTGTCTGTCACTCTCCCTATCTCTCTCTCTCTCTCTCTCTCTCTCTCTCTCTCTCTCTCTCTTTCACACACACACACACACACACACACACACACACACACACATACACTCCACAAGAGAACAAATATCAACCTCACATAGACACCACAATACAAAAATATCCGAGGGATAAACACACAACTGCCGTTGGAAACTTTACAAAACAAATGTTGTCCAGAAAATGCCCAAAATCTACCATCTGCAGTATGCAGAACGAGAAAATACATTTCCGAGACACACACATAGATTAACAACATTCGAAATCGTATTACCAAATGATAATTTAACCACACGAAACTTGTGCCGTGAAACTTGTTTCAGACCTCGAGGAATAAGAGAACAATAAGAGAAAACGTAGCATAGTACCACGCTTGTAACTACTACATCATACAAATATTATATACATTAGACACGTATCACAAGTCACTGAAGTTGCTACATAAATGAAAGAAGTCAAACGCGTATGGCAAAAAAAAAAAACTTACTCACTTTCATTTATTTGTAAAGACGGAATACACCCCCATTAATTTTACAGAAACTAAAGATCATCGGAAAACTAATAAAATAATGATGAAGTATATGTTCATTATTCTGGAAAGGATGCAACTAAATATGTACTACGTTTAAAAAATGCCGCAAACTAAATACTTTTTAAGTTCACAAATAAAGGAATATATTGTGTACTCGTTAACTGATGCTCCGCTCGCATGCTAGAAGTTTTTTTAACGATGAGTAAGGATGAGCACGCGTGCTAGTAATTCACAAACATCTGGGTATACAGGGTGGTCCATTGATCGAGACCGACTCCTCCTGCGTCCCTAACCGAATTGCTCACTCACACGACACGGAATAACAGCGACGTCATCCCAAAGATAGGGCCACAGTTACTACATATCGATAACACCGCTGCTGCCACTAGCGGACAGGCAACGCTTGCGAAACCAAGTGGCGCCAGTCAACACAAGAAGAGGACAAACAACCGCAATCATGTCAACTAAACGATACAGTCTGGTCTCCAACAGAGGACGGAAACCTACAACAGCACCAACGCGAGCCGAAGCACGGCTCAATGACGTAGAATCATTCTCAAGCAAAAGCATTCCATCTTACGACATGCAAATTATAGGCTCTACCTACACCATCTCCAGACTTACCACCAGAGCATTTATGAACAGGGATTCCTTTAACTCGACTTTTCCGTTGTTTTCTTGTTGTAACCCAGGTATCTCGGAACCTTAAACGATAGAACACTTCTTAATATCGTCTCTCGCACAAAGGTAAAAAAAATGCAGTCAGTGTAAAGTACTTACATTAAAACAAACCCTTTCACCATTCCGTACCTGAACATTGTAGTATATTTCAGTGGGATAACTTTCGTGCAACGAAAAATCTGAAAGACACTACATAGCTTCGTTACAACTGAGATAACGGCCAGACTGACGTGTGTGTGTGTGTGTGTGTGTGTGTGTGTGTGTGTGTGTGTGTGTGTGTGTACTTCATCTGTGGGATTATGTACGGAGAATTGCCGTTTTCATTGTTCTAGGTCTCCTTGTGAAGCGCACGAAGGAATTTTTCAGTGCAGTCTCCACAGTTCTCGCAAGGAGACTAAGATAATTCGAGCAACACGGACTATGGATCATAGTTTCTTACAATAATTTCATATCTTTTCTTGATAACCCTATTAGCGTTAGCCTCTTGAAGTGCTAAAGGAATATACATAAGGGTCACAATAATCCTCAATTATTTGCTGGAGAAATTGCCTGAAAATAAAATATTTTGTAAGGAAACGGGACTCTAGCGTACTAAACTACTTTTATTTCATCTCTCTTATGTACCTTTTTCAGTTAGTATTGGTATTAACGCATCTAAAATTCGAGACTGAGTAATTCATGGAAACTTGTCAAAGAAGAAAACTGAAAGTGATCCATATCTAAAGATTTCATTTGCTGTTTGATTGGATGAAGATGCTAATCGTTTAATCAAATGCACATATAACATAAATATTTTGCTCTGTTGTCAATTATTCATAAATATGTCTATTCATTATTTCCACACTCTTGGAACGTGGACTACAATGTTCGGCAGCTGGCAGGACTGTTCTTTTATTGACATCTCTGTTACAACGGTGACCATTCTCACTATGGACGACTGCATTTTCGTCATCGCTGTCTGAAGAGTCGGCAATCTGATTAGTTTCGCCATTGTCCATGACTGCTCCAGGAACAACGGCTTCAGATTCACTTTCATCACGAAAGTCACTTGCCTCACTCTCACGATTAAGTTCTTCTAACAATGCTTCACATATAGCATCTTCCACTAATACAATGTGATTCCTTCGATCTATTTCCGCACACCCATCGACGCGACAGTTATACAATGTGTACCCCAGCTACAAACAGACCCTTCAAAAGACATTTCTTTCACACTAAGTAAACAACAATGCTTTACAAATTCGAACGTATGTCCTGTGCTAAGTCTCACTAAATGCTGAATTTACATTAAGGGCAGTGTGTATTTGCAGAGGTGCATGCACAGCACTGAACAAAAAAATCTAATGTCAGGGTAACCCTGGTATAAACTTCTAGGGTTAATGGTTGAATCGTGTATTTATACACTGATAATGTTATTAGTTTGATTAGGTCTCAATCTGTCTTGAGACAAAGTGAAATGTGTCATGTGATAAGCCGCGTTTTTTGTCATTAAATGGAATATATAAAACACGGCATTTTTTCCATGTATTTTTCACTTTGTAATGAACGACATTAGCTTGATTGCTTTTAAACTCGTGCAACATCATGTCCACCAATTGCTGCCTGGCTGGAAATAATTCATCGACTACTTGCTGCCATGCTGGGTTTACATTTACATCACTTAGCACATTTTATTTGCTCTACACATTTCTTAATTTAAAGATATGAGTCGTAGTCGTTCACTTTCCCCCCCTCCCCCCCGCCCCCCAGGTGGTTGCATCGTGATATCATCTTAAAATAATTTTCTCGCGTTATCATACGATATGCATAAAAGTCCATGAAAGGCGTTTTATTGTTTGGCAAGGATGAGCACATTATGCGATTGAACTGTGGGATTTGAAAATGCTTAATTCCGTGCCCTTTGCTTCTCAATATTTATGTGTATCAGACATCCTGGTTACTCTGCCATCATGGGCTTAGCAAACGATGTCGCGTGTTGCTAACTGTCCGCCTTGTAACCACGGCAGCAACTTCATTTCTCAATGGTATGTTATACAGTCTCTCGTGTTCCCTACTTGGAGTGCGGTCTGGGTGGCTGACAAATTTATTTGATCTTCTCCTGACATTTTGACTAGACCTATTTTAAAAATTGTTGATGAGTATTCATGTTCATGCAACATTCTCTGACTGTTTAAAACCGCCTCTTTTTCCATGCCTTGGATATTATTACACTTACAGTGTGCCTGATTACGATCATTAACTGTTCGAAGCAGAGAGGTACTTGTACGGTAGATTTGTCCTTGACTCATAAGACTGGGAGAAAAATCTGGCATTTTGACTTCTAAATCCACAGAAAATGATTCCATCAGAAAGCATACATTATATTCACTAACTCTATCTAAAAAAAGCCTCGATTCATTACATTCGCACAGAAGTAGAGCTTATAGGGGCTTTTCTGGTTGACCTAGTACCGAACGTGGGATTTTGCCATTATAGAAACACATAACAAGCGTTTCGTCCTTCCATTTCAATATATTATAATGCCTACATGTTTGATCCATTCTCCCTAAGATCAGTAATCGATATCTGAAGTAGTCATGTAATGGATCCCAATGAAATGCTTCACTAAGAGCCTATTGCTTTTTACATGAAAAGGCACTTCTCTCTGTTTCTGACAGAACCTTTGAATGACGTTGTTCTGAATCTTCAAGAGCAGCACATTCGAGATCTAAGGTCCGTCGGATCTGAGATTGCTCCGAGTTTAGTTGCGTTCGAGTAACTATCGCAGCTCAAGCTCTAAATCAGACTTCCGTTTTCGAGGGATGTCGTAACAGTGCGAATATGGTTCTTGAGACTGCCGTCGGATTTTCCAGTTGTATGTACACAAAAGCTCTCCAGATATGCTTAGTGGTGTTCCCAACTCAATATCATGAATCACGTGCACAATAACACTGGATTTGCACTGTAATGCAATAATCTATAAACACAAAGAGTCGCCGACAATCGAGCCAGCGTCGCCTGCATCCCGCCCATGTATTCCACATTTAAGAACATTAATAATACTAAAATAATTATATACGTTTCCAGAGTATCCTCGATCTTCTTCAGGGTTCAAGATATCTCCATGACAGTTTTATCGCAATCGTTTGGCGATAGTGACGTGAAAACGTACGAAAACGAGTTACTTTCGTATTTAGGAAGGTCACTTTTAAAGTGAGAACCTACAGCGCATCGTGTTCGGACGTCCTGTCACGTGACGCCAGTTCAAGGTCGTCCATTCTTTTTTTTTTTTGGTCATTAGTCTACTGACTTTTTTGATGCGGACCGCCACGAATTCCTTTCCTGTGCTAACCTCTTCATCTCACAGTAGCACTTGCAACCTACGTCCTCAATTATTTGCTTGACGTATTCCAGTCTCTGTCTTATTCTACAGTTTTTGCCCTCTACAGCTCCCTCTAGCACCATGGAAGTCATTCCCTCATGTCTTACCAGATGTTCTATCATCCTGTCCCTTCGGCTTATCAGTGATTTACACATATTCCTTTCCTCCCCGATTCTGTGTAGAACCTCCTCATTCCTTACCTTATCAGTTCACCTAATTTTCAACATTCGTCTGTAGCACCACATCTCAAATGCTTCGATTGTCTTCTGTTCCGATTTGGCCACAGTCCATGTTTCACTACCATACAATGCTGTACTCCAGACGTACATCCTCACAAATTTCTTCCTCAAATTAAGGCCGGTATCTGATATTAGTAGACTTCTCTTGGCCAGAAATGCCTTTTTTTTGCCATAGCGAGTCTGCTTTTGATGTCCTCTTTGTTCTGTCTGTCATTGGTTATTTTACTGCCTAGGTAGCAGAATTCCTTAACTTCATTGACTTCATGACCATCAATCCTGATGTTAAGTTTCTCGCTGTTCTCATTTCTACTACTTCTCATTACCTTCGTCTTTCTCCGATTTACTCTCAAACCATATTGTGTACTCATTAGACTGTTCATTCCGTTCAGCAGATCATTTAATTCTTCTTCACTTTCACTCAGGACAGGAATGTCATCAGCGAATCGTATCATTGATATCCTTTCACCTTGTACTTTAATTCCACTCCTGAACCTTTCTTTTATTTCCATCATTGCTTCCTCGATGTACAGATTGAAGAGTAGGGGCGAAGGGCTACAGCCTTGTCTTACACCCTTCTTAATACGAGCACTTCGTTCTTGATCGTCCACTCTTATTATTCCCTCTTGGTAGTTGTACATATTGTATATGACCCGTCTCTCCCTATAGCTTACCCCTACTTTTTTCAGAATCTCGAACAGCTTGCACCATTTCATATTGTCGAACGCTTTTTCCAGGTCGACAAATCCTATGAAAGTGTCTTGATTTTTCTTTAGCCTTGCTTCCATTACTAGCCGTAACGTCAGAATTGCCTCTCTCGTCCATTTACTTATCCTAAAGCCAAACTGATCGTCACCTAGCGCATTCTCAATTTTCTTTTCCATTCTTCTGTATATTATTCTTGTAAGCAGCTTCGATGCATGAGCTGTTAAGCTGATTGTGCGATAATTCTCGCACTTGTCAGCTCTTGCCGTCTTCGGCATTGTGTGGATGATGCTTTTCCGAAAGTCAGATGGTATATCGCCAGACTCATATATTCTACACACCAACGTGAATAGTCATTTTGTTGCCACTTCCCCAATGATTTTAGAAGTTCTGATGGAATGTTATCTATCCCTTCTGCCTTATTTGACCGTAAGTCCTCCAAAGCTCTTTTAAATTCAGATTCTAATACTGGATCACCTATCTCTTCTAAATCGAATCCTGTTTCTTCTTCTATCACATCAGACAAATCTTCACCCTCGTAGAGGCTTTCAATGTATTTTTTGTACCGATCTGCTCTCTCCTCTGCATTTAACAGTGGAATTCCCGTTGCATTCTTAATGTTACCACCGTTGCTTTTAATGTCACCAAAGGTTGTTTTGACTTTCCTGTATGCTTAGTCTGTCCTTCCGACAATCATATCTTTCTCGATGTCTTTACATTTTTACTGCAGCCATTTATTCTTAGCTTCCCTGCAATTCCTATTTATTTCATTCCTCAGCGGCTTGTATTTCTGTATTCCTGATTTTCCCGGAACATGTTTGTACTTCCTCCTTTCATCAATCAACTGAAGTATTTCTTCTGCTACCCATGGTTTCTTCGCAGCTACCTTCCTTGTACCTATGTTTTCCTTCCCAACTTCTGTGATGGGCCTTTTTAGAGATGTCCATTCCTCTTCAAATGTACTGCCTACAGCGCTATTCCTTATTGCTGTATCTATAGCGTTAGAGAACTTCAAACGTATCTCGTCATTCCTTAGTACTTCCGTATCCCACTTCTTTGCGTATTGATTCTTCCTGACTAACGTCTTGAACTTCAGCCTACTCTTCATCACTACTATGTTATGAACCGAGTCTATATCTGCTCCTGGGTACGCCTTACAATTCAGTATCGGATTTCGGAATCTCTGTCTGACCATGATGTAATGTAATTGAAATCTTTCCGTATCTCTCGGCCTGTTCCAAGTATACCCCCTCCTCTTGTGATTCTTGGACAGGGTATTCGCTATTATTAGTTGAAACTTGTTACAGAACTCAATTAGTCTTTCTCCTCTTTCATTCCTTGTCCCAAGCCCATATTCTCCTGTAACCTTTTCTTCTACTCCTTCCCCTTCAATTGCATTCCAGTCGCCCATGACTATTAGATTTTCGTGCCCCTTTACATACTGCATTACCCTTTCAGTATCCTCATACACTTCCTCTATATGTTCATCTTCAGCTTGCGACGTCGGCATGTATACCTGAAATATCGTTGTCAGTGTTGGTCTGTTGTCGATTCTGATTAGAACAACCCAGTCACTCAACTGTTCACAGTAACACACCCTCTGCCCTACGTTCCTATTCATAACGAATCCTACACCTGTTATACCATTTTCTGCTGCTGTTGATATTACCCGATACTCATCTGACAAGAAATTCTTGTCTTCCTTCCACTTCACTTCACTGACCCCTACTATATCTAGATTGAGCCTTTGCATTTCCCTTTTCAGATTTTCTAGTTTCCCTACCACGTTCAAGCTTCTGACATTCCACGCCCCGACTCGTAGAACGTTATCCTTTCGTTGATTATTCAATGTTTTTCTCATGGTAACCTCCCCCTTGGCAGCCCACTCCCGGAGATCCGAATAGGGGACTATTCTGGAATCTTTTGCCAATGGAGAGATCATCATGACACTTCTTCAATTACAGGCCACATCTCCTGTGGATACACGTTACGTGTCTTTAATGCAGTGGTTTCCATTGCCTTCTACATCCTGGGAGACTCTGGCCGGTGTGTTCGAGAGCTTGGAGTAAGTAGGCTCTAGGCACTATTCGACTTAATATCTGAGGTCATCAGTCCCCTAGATTTAGAACTACTTAAACTTAAGTAACCTAAGGACGTCACACACATCCATGCACGACGCAGGATTCGAACCTGCGACCGTAGCAACAGCGCGGTTCGAGACTGAATCGCCTAGAACCGCTCGGTCACAGTGGTCGGTGCTTTGAGTACGTCTTTTTATTTGACGAAAGGTCGGCGACTTGCGGGTCGGTTATGATAATATTAAGGTGAGGACAACGTATTCACCCCGTCGCGAGCGGAGGATGTCAGACCTTGTCGTGAAGCGAACCAAGGACCCAGTCAGAAACGCTAACATAGCCAACAGCTGTTGACGCAGATCAGCTCGCATCTACGCGTCTCATAAGTTAAAAGCAGAGCATGACCCTAGGTGGCTAAAATTCAGTGGACCTGTGACCAATATTAGTATGGAAGTATGGAATAAACATGGAGGAGTGTATCGGCATCGTATCCATCATGTTAAATCATGTTATGTAGAACATTTTAAAAAATAAAAGCATTCTCACAGACACAATGAAGTACAAAAGTCAAAGAGTAAACAGCTATATGAACAAGTAATTATTCTTCCATGTCTCACTTTATATTCTACATCTACATCTACATCTACATCTACATCTACATCTACATTCATACTCCGCAAGCCACCCAACGGTGTGTGGCGGAGGGCACTCTACGTGCCACTGTCATTACCTCCCTTTCCTGTTACAGTCGCGTATGGTTCGCGGGAAGAACGACTGTCTGAAAGCCTCCGTGCGCGCTCTAATCTCTCTATTTTTACATTCGTGATCTCCTCGGGAGGTATAAGTACGGGGAAGCAATATATTCGATACCTAATCCAGAAACGCAACCTCTCGAAACCTGGCGAGCAAGCTACACCGCGATCAGAGCGCCTCTCGTGCAGAGTCTGCCACTTGAGTTTGTTAAACATCTCCGTAACGCTATCACGGTTACCAAATAACCCTGTGACGAAACGCGCCGCTCTTCTTTGGATCTTCTCTATCTCCTCCGTCAACCCGATCTGGTACGGATCCCACACTGATGCGCAATACTCAAGTATAGGTCGAACGAGTGTTTTGTAAGCCACCTCCTTTGTTGATGGACTACATTTTCTAAGGACTCTCCCAATGAATCTCAACCTGGTACCCGCCTTACCAACAATTAATTTTATATGATCATTCCACTTCAAATCGTTCCGCACGCATACTCCCAGATATTTTACAGAAGTAACTGCTACCAGTGTTTGTTCTGCTATCATATAATCATACAATAAAGATCCTTCTTTCTGCGTATTCGCAATACATTACATTTGTCTATGTTAAAGGTCATTTGCCACTCCCTGCACCAAGTGCCTATCCGCTGCAGATCTTTCTGCATTTCGCTACTGTTTTCTAATGCTGCAACTTCTCTGTATATTACAGCATCATCCGCGAAAAGCCGCATGGATCTTCCGACACTATCTACTAGGTCATTTATATATATTAAGAAAAGCAATGGTCCCATAACACTCCCCTGTGGCACGCCAGAGGTTACTTTAACGTCTGTAGACGTCTCTCCATTGATAACAACTTGCTGTGTTCTGTTTGCTAAAAACTCTTCAATCCAGCCACACAGCTGGTCTGGTATTCCGTAGGCTCTTACTTTGTTTATCAGGCGACAGTGCTGAACTGTATCGAACGCCTTCCGGAAGTCAAGGAAAATAGCGTCTAACTGGGAGCCTGTATCTAATATTTTCTGGGTCTCATGAACAAATAAAGCGAGTTGGATCTCACACGATCGCTGTTTCCGGAATCCATGTTGATTCCTACATAGTAGATTCTGGGTTTCCAAAAACGACATGATACTCGAGCAAAAAACATGTTCTAAAATTCTACAACAGATCGACGTCAGAGATATAGGTCTATAGTTTTGCGCATCTGCTCGACGACCCTTCTTGAAGACTGGGTCTACCTGTGCTCTTTTCCAATCATTTGGAACCTTCCGTTCCTCTAGATACTTGCGGTACACGGCTGTTAGAAGGAGGGCAAGTTCTTTCGCGTACTCTGTGTAGAATCGAATTGGTATCCCGTCATGTCCAGTGGACTTTCCTCTATTGAGTGATTCCAGTTGCTTTTCTATTCCTTGGACACTTATTTCGATGTCAGCCATTTTTTCGTTTGTGCGAGGATTTAGAGAAGGAACTGCAGTGCGGTCTTCCTCTGTGAAACAGCTTTGGAAAAAGGTGTTTAGTATTTCAGCTTTACGCGTGTCATCGTCTGTTTCAATGCCTACATCATCCCGGAGTGTCTGGATATGCTGTTTCGATCCACTTACTGATTTAACGTAAGACCAGAAGTTCCTAGGATTTTCTGTCAAGTCGGTACATAGAATTTTACTTTCGAATTCACTGAACGCTTCACGCATAGCCCTCCTTACGCTAACTTTGACATCGTTTAGCTTCTGTTTGTCTGAGAGGTTTTGGCTGCGTTTAAACTTTGAGTGGAGTTCTCTTCACTTTCGCAGTAGTTTCCTAACTTTGTTGTTGTATCACGGTGTTTTTTTCCCGTCCCTCACAGTTTTACTCGGCACGTACCTATCTAAAACGCATTTTACGATTGCCTTGAACTTCTTCCATAAACACTCAACATTGTCAGTGTCGGAAGAGAAATTTTCGTTTTGATCTGTTAGGTAGTCTGAAATCTGCCTTCTATTACTCTTGCTAAACAGATAAACCTTCCTCCCTTTTTTTATATTCCTATTTACTTCCATATTCAGGGATGCTGCAACGATCTTATGATCACTGATTCCCTGTTCTGCGCTTACAGAGTCGAAAAGTTCGGGTGTGTTTGTTATCAGTAGGTCCAAGATGTTATCTCCACGAGTCGGTTCTCTGTTTAATTGCCCGAGGTAATTTTCGGTTAGTGCACTCAGTATAATGTCACTCGATGCTCTGTCCCTGCCACCCGTCCTAAACATCTGAGTGTCCCAGTCTATATCTGGTAAATTGAAATCTCCACCTAAGACTATAACATGCCGAGAAAATTTATGTGAAATGTATTCCCAATTTTCTCTCAGTTGTTCAGCCACTAATGCTGCTGAGTCGGGAGGTCGGTAAAAGGAGCCAATTATTAACCTAGCTCGGTTGTTGAGTGTAACCTCATATCAATAAATGTGTTGTACTATACACTTTCAGACATCCGCCAGGTCATCCGAGAGCGCTAATGCGCTGCTTCCTGGACTCGGGTAGGCGCCCTTCCCCTGGATCGAATCCACCTGGCGCTTACCGACGAGGGCCGGTGTGCCAGCCAGCTGGGATGTGCAATTTGGCGGTTTTCCACATCCCACTATGTGAATACCGGGTTGGTCCCCACAGCCCGCCCCAGTTACACGCCTCGCAGAAATTTGAAACACGTTCGCAGTATTTCATGGTTTACACTAGACACAGACATTTGGGGTATACTTATTCCGTCCTGCAGAGGGTATGGGGTGGCGGCAGGAAGGGGATCCGGCCATCCGATAAAATAAACCATGCCGAATCCGATTTAACAGTGCTGTCCCTGCGCAAAGGTGCGGGACAAAGTCGCTAGCAAAAGGAAGACCATACACTTTCTGACGTACCTCACAGTCTTCCGCAGATTTCAAGCTAACTCCATCTCAAACTTCATCATAATCGGTTCTGCAGTTTAGTTGTGAAAGCGTAACAGACGCAGTCACTATATAGCGTTGATAATATTCATACGATAGTATTATTTTAGCAACTTCTGCAAAGAATAGCCTGCTGATAAGGTGATAACAGAAGGCAGCTACTACTGATGAGTGATTATACGAGACCTTCTGTTTCCGGAAGCGTGAAAGAGAACGAGTAAGTGACAGAAATTTTCCGAGGGAGGAGTGTAATTATGCTCACTCTAGCCCTCCCGGCTAGCCGCATGGTCAAACACGCTGCTTCCCGAGCAGGAAGGCGTACCAGTCCCCTGCAGGAATCCGCCTGGCGGATTAGTGTCGAGATCCGTTGTGGAGGGCAGCTTGTGAATGGTTTTTAAGACGGTTTTCCATCAGCTACGGCGAATATGGAATAGTTTCCCTTATTCCGCCTTTTACACAACATCGGCGATTGCTGAGCCAACACTGTCTCCACATGCGTACACGATAATTATTCTACCGTGCAAACATTTGGCGCTACACTCGTCTGGTATGAGACGTTCCGGGGGCCGAACCGCACAGTAACACAGTAACCCTAGGTTTGGTGTGGGGCTGCGGTGGGGTGGGCGGACTGCTGTGGCTTGTTGTGGGATGAGGGCTACTGAGGGACGAAGCCTCTTCGTTGTTTCTAGTTCCTCGGTTCAATAAACTATACACAATGCTCACTAAATCAACTTCTGGTATCTTTATTGGGACATTCCAAAATATATGGTAATGGCAGCATAAAGGTGAAGAAATTATACTGTGCCCTCAAGTGTTACTTCTGTGTAAACAGCAGCGTTGTGCAATATTTCCACAAGACAATGCTCGCTTACACATAGTTCGCGTGTCTTTGAACGGTCTCCATGGTGTTTAAGTGCTCTGCTGGCCGCTAGATCTCCAGACCTGTCACCACCAGAGCATATGTGCGAGCACCTCAGACTTCAGCTCCACACCATTACCAGTGTCCAGGATATCAAGGAAGAGTTACGACAGTCGTTGACCTATTTATCTCACGAAAGCATACAACGGCTTCATGACACCCTCCACATCCTGAAAAGTGCAACCATCTATGCCGGCGGGAGGGCAACGTCTTATAAGTGATTTAATACTGACAAGATCTTTGTAATTTTGACTATCTTACAATGACTGAAAAAAATGCAAAGCATCATTAACTTTTCCCTATTGGGATGCTTCAAGTTTTCTTTTCAGGCGGAGTACTAATATCGGCACTTCGCAGTGGGCGTTAATGGCCAGTGCATAGAAAGGATGTAAAGTTTTTACTTGCTAAGAAACACTAAATTACATCATAATTATTTCATACATTGTCTTGATGATTAGTGAATAAAGTTTCCTCGGAAGCGATATAATGACGCGTAAGTAGCTAATTTAAACCTTATGTATGTTGTCTTTGGAGTAGCATAATACCATGAAGTTAGAAAATTGACAAATGTAAACATTAGGATGTTTAACTTTACAATGACGTGTATGAATTTCAGTTGACAGCAGCTTCTATACAGTTTTGTCCCAAGGTGTGCTGCTTGCTGGTAGTGACATTGTCACTGCTTCGGTTAGAACTAGTTTTTCGTAGAGTAAATTTTTCAACAGCTTATCTTGGTGCGTATTATGTCAGAGTCAGTCAGTTTTATAGAGCTAATTTACTTTAAACCACACCAGTGGCTAAGGTTACTTTTAGCAAAAATTAATTCTTCCCATGCACCATTAGCCAATGGAACAGGGCAGGGGAGTATCAGTTAGTGGTGCCAGAAGTACCTTTCACCACACACCATAGGTGGCTTGCAAAGTATGATGTAAATGTAGATTTAGATGCAGCCATTTTTATTTACAGCTACTCTGTGCCTCCGTGTGAAATATTTTTAGTGTAAGTAGAGTTGCCAGTTTCGGATGTAATTGCACAGTGTAACTGTACTGCTTAATGACTGTTAGCCTATATGCCTACTAAAAAGTAACCCAAAAGTTTTACTGTAGGACTTGAATATAAGAAAATGGCGCTTTTTCTCTTGATGATGACAACGATGCTCGAAAACACACTCTACCTTTTTGAAAAGCAGTAGCTACAAGACTATGGTAATGAAGATTTTAGAGAGTTGCAGTTGTACTTTAAGGGAGTTAATTGTTTTCGTAAATGACAGTGGATCACATACTGTTTTGCAAGCTTAAAATATATTGTATAGTTTAACAATTACATACGCGCCGTTCTCCAATAGTAAAATTGGGGATAATTAATCTATAGTAAGAAAATATGACGACACAAGCTGGAAACATATTAAACTGCTACTAAAAGCTGTGAGCTGTGTGTAAGATGAAATACATTCGAAGCGCTGCTGATAGCCATGCGCTGCGGGAAGGCAGTGGTTGGCGTCCGACTGCAGCGCGGTTGCTGCCTCGTCGGCTCGGGGTTTCTGGCGGCGGCCAGCCCTGTAGGGCGCCGTGGGATGGGCTGCGAGTATTTACGGCAGCATAACTCCGCCGCCTCATCCAGTATTTATGGCCCATAAACCTGGCGGGAGCGGGAAGCATACGCTTTACACACTAGGCTAAGTCCAGCCCGTCTGCCGTGTGTATGGAATTTACGTGGCGAAGGGGGACCGACTCTTTGTTCTTCATGGGTGCAATCACCTCCCTTTTTTTCTTGTGTGTGTGTGTGTGTGGCCTATCCACAGTTCTGCACGGGCGCAGCTGAGCTCCTTCCGTGACCCGAGGGAGAGAGAGATTACACATTGGCAAATCGCCCTCATATTTTCTCGTTGCCGAGATTAATTCGTGCAGAAGGAACACGCCCCCAAGTTGGTCGCCTATTGCGATCATCACATAATGCTATCAACCTTACGAGACCAAACACTGGATTTGTTTGACATTCGGAACGTCTAACCATAGCTCATAGATCTAAATTATTGAACCAGATATTTTTATCTTGTGTAATTTCGCAGCGCTCATGGCGTTCAAGACCTTACTTTAGAAAACTGCATCAGTGCACTGACATCATTTGCCTTCAAGATGTGCATGAACGAACACTCACGCGAGTAGATTTATGAAAACTAATTTCATAATGACTGATTTAGAATTAATAAGAAGAAAAATCTGGTCTCTCTAATTAATGAAGATTATTGTAAACTGAATGTCAATAAATCGCAAACAGGTGTTAATCAATGGTTTATTGATGACCAGTGCCCCTGCTTTTAATCGTGGCTTAATAGTTGTTTGCTGTTTATTCAGGTTCAATGTACCATGAATTTCAACGGGTGTGGCTGCCCATATAGTATAGTCGTGTGTAACGCTAATTGATTCTAGATCTCCAATAAAAATGATATAAAGCCTTCCATTACGCCAACAAACTTGGATACTGCGCAGTTCTTTCAAATGTAGTCTGCAAATCAGATGGTTACATTATTTGCAGAATTTTACACAAGGTAAGTTACTGTCATACGAAACTCGCCTGGATAGCGTAGTCCGGCTTTGGCAACCGTGCATTGCGGACGTGCTGTTGTTTCCACCTGCGGAGTGCGCGCGCTCGCTGTTGTTTACTTCCAGCGGCCGTCACTTGCGCGATCTTTACGTGTGCTAGAACTATTGCCAACCGTTTTACAAAACGAATACTACGATTCAGCTTCTGCAATGACGACACCCGACCAAAGGCCTTGGAAGTGGAACGCTTCCTACACAACGTTGCTAAAATCCTATCTTCCAACACATCGGGCATCCATTTGTCCATATTAAACAGGACGGTGTACATCAAAGTGCGAGAGAATACTTCGTGGCACCAGACATGAACTACGCTTTTGCCACGCCGACGGAAAAGTCGGTGCGGTCACTGTCGACCACGCAGGCTTGGGAATGAACACCATACGAGCCTTCGAAGTCCCATTTCAGCTCCCTGGTGAATACGATATCGCGGCTTTCCGCCCCTATGGAACTGTACATGGCCACACTGCCGAACGTAGGGAGCGATTCCAAACTTACCCCGTTCTTTACGGTGTACGACAGATCACCATCATATTCCGTTGCTACGTGCCGTCTTACTTCCAAATCAGCGGGTGCCGCGTGGTTTCATATACGACGGCCAACGCAAGACACGTCCCCACAAGTCTAAGTGCCCAATGACCAGCCACTATCGTGGCGCCTCCGACTCCGACGACAGTTTCACCCATCACCTACGCATCGGCGCTCTCTTCTCCTCCCGCTGGCCGCCGTCCGCCGGACCACGTACCGGTGACCCTTCCTGCTGCTACGTATACCGCCTCGGTCGATGCGTCACGCTCACAACCTGACGCTATTCCGGCGCCACTACCAACAGCAACGACTCCTGATCGCCTCCCGGCCGACGAAGTGAACGCCCCCTTAGTTATCGTCCCCGCAACGACCTTCCTCCCAGATCGCCGCGACTCCCTCCCAACACGCAGGGACGAAAACGCAAACAATGATCACCTACAAGGCGCAAGAGGAGGTACCGTACGGTCTCGGAACGAGACAGATCACATCCAGAGGCCGTCCGGCCCGGCGAGTCTCGGAAAGCCCGCACGAAGACAAGAATAACGACAACACGACGCCAGCTCTGGCCGTACCGGTGCCTACTCTGCTAGCTCGCCCAGGCGCTCCGGAACCAATGGACTCCACTGTTGTCACTGCCGTCGAGACGTCGTCCGCTCCTAAGGACGAGGTGGAACAGAAGAACATCACAACTACCGCTCTCGATTGGATGGAGTGACGACGTTGACGATGGCCCGAACCCCACGCTGGGGACGAAGCTACCGCAGGCCGACACGTAGTTATGCCGCCGATAACGGCGTCAGGTGGCGTGCGGAATGACTCGCCGATTTCTCGCCCTCTTCACACTAAGCAACCCTTCACGGATGGGCACGACTAAAAACCTATCGAGTAGCAACGAACCACTCTAACACTATTAGCTTCCACGTGAACATTCAACTGCTGCGAGAGTTGATAAGGGCAACGGGCGTTGACGTCTCACTACTATAGGAAGTGTACACATCTCTAGACGTTGCGGGATATAACACTTATTCTTCTCTTGCCGGTCACCTGGATCGTGGTACAGCCACCTACTCTCGTGAAGGCATTACGGTGGCTGATATGACATACCTTCCCTCTGCCAGAGGCATGGCTTTCACTGTCATGGGGACATGTCAACATTTACGCTCAGTTAGGCTCCACCCACAACCGCAACAGGGCAGACTTCTATTCAGAAGATATCGCCCCTTTGTTTCTCGGGCGCTGTGACTATTACTTGCTTGGGGGTGATTTTAACTGTGCCCTGCACCTTAAGTATCTAGTGTCCCACAACACCATCTGTCAAGAACTGCGCCTCATCGTCCGTGATCTGTTAGTCAGCGACAGTTCGGAAGTTTGGCACGGCGACGTACCTGGACATACTTACCAGTCGAGTCACTCCACGAGTCACCCTGATAGGATTTACGTCTCTCGGGAACTCACCCCTACGGTCCAAGATGCAAAACTTTATCTACTGGTCTTTTCGGGCCACTGTGACTGCATCTGCGACATTCTGCTCCCTCCACAAGTGGTCTGGTCCAGTCGTGCACCGTGGAAGCTAGACACTTCCCATCTTCATGATCCCGAATGAGTTCAACAGGAGACATTGGACGCCTGCGAACGCACTTACCCAAGTACTGCATAACCTTGACTTGGTGGATGGAATGTGACGAACCTGCCATCCGACGTACTTTGATTCAGTGTGGCAAGTAAGCAGTTGCATGGCGCCGGCACACTACCGACTGTTTCTACGCCGTTATCCGCGGTCTGGACGCCCAGCCGTTGACCACTGAAACCCAGAGGGAACGCAGCAGGATTCAGGTACAAATTGTAACGCTGACATAACTTAGACTGCAGTGGCGATGGTGCGGACACCGAAGTCAAGAAGAGGAGGAACAGGAACATCCCACAATGCATTGTATTACCTCCGATAGGAAATACAGACGACTACGACTCATCACTGGGATCTCCACCTGTCACGCCCAGCACATCACTCGTCACACCGAAATCGTCACTGCCTTTGTAGACCACTACCGCACAATCAACCAGGAGCCGACTACCAACAACAGCGCTGAGAAGTTTGTGTTACCAAATGCAACTTGCATCCTCGCCGGCGACAAAGCGTATGAGCTGATGGAGGCGGTTAAGTGCGACAACGACCACGATGCAATCAACAAAGGTGCTCTGAATAAGGCACATGACGTCGATGGATTGACGACAGAATTTTTTCGCTCTTTCCTTGCGTTAATGACGTCACAATGGACGGCAATGTTTCATGAACTGTTGACGATGGAGAACGCTGTACCGCTGTCCTTTGTCATGGGAATTATTGTAACCATCCATCAGTCGATAAGGGGAGTGACGACAGCACATTGTCCCCTAACTCTTCTTAACGCAGATTATAAAATTTTTGCATGACTCCTGGCGACGCAATGCCGCAAGATCCTGCCTAGCATTGTATCCCCAGAAGAGACAACTCTGGGTGGTTAAGTTAATATACAAACGGCCACAGGAGAATATCGAGAATTAATTGGACTGGCAGCGGCTTTTCCATGATTTTGACAGCGCATTCAACAAGGTGCGCATCGTTTTCAATACTCAGTAGTGAACCAAATGGGCTTTCCACCCGTCTTTATGGATATCATCCGGCGCCTGTATGCCAGCGTCGAATCGTTGATTCAGGCCAACGGCCAAGTGGTGGGACCAGTGACAATCTGGCGTTCCATAAGGCAGCGTTGACCACTTTAGACACTACTCTGTGCCATGAACCTCGAGCCACTCATGGGTAGTCTGAGGACCCACGTGTCTGGTCTCACGTTGCGACATCACACCTTTTGGTGTAGGGCGTACGCGGAAAACCTTATCTTCTTGGTCCGCTCACGGAATGAAACAGAGATGGCTCATGATGTGATATCAACGTACGAAACTGCAGCGGGCACTAAAATGAATGTGGTTAAATCCTTGGCGATGCTCGTTGGACGCGGCCTCTCACCCGACAATTTAGCATCTCTCTCGTGTGTACAGAAACTACGATACCTTGGTATCATTTTCACCTCCACCGTGCACCGCTGCTCTGATATCATGTTCAACATGCACAAGCAGTGGAACGAGGGCCTCTCTTTTACTCCAGCTTGGTGGAAATTCTTATTCCCGTGACCATAATGCCGCCAGTAGCTGTCGGCCAAATCACACACCATCTGAGGCACGTTTCTGATGTCGTCGTCGACTTCAGTTATGCTCACACTTACTTATCGAGCACCCGTCTTCCTCGATCCATAGGTTTCTACACCCCACTGCGTCGTTACATAAGCAGTAGCTACATCGAACTGAAACATGCATCGTTGCGGTGACCCACGATTTGTTGTCATATCCAGGAGCGCGAGCGTTTCTTTCCCTCCAACGGTCGGGCAACATGGTACCACGTCGCATATGGACAATTCGCCACTCACTCCATCGGACTAACGGACATTCCGCTTAGTTCAATCTGCCACTTCATAGATGACGGTAACCACCAGTGACGTCTGAAACTGGGTCGACATTTCGTTGCTTGTTATCTCTTCTTTCCGCGGGATTTGGTTGATCCATGGACTTTTATCCATCATGAGGATATTTATTTCAACACACCCAAAAATCATGCGATTTTGTGGGTCAAGGGGTGGACGATGTATAGTGATGGCTTTAAATCACGCCTTGACTTCATACAGTACACAGTGAAGTCGAGAACCGCCAGCGCTACCGCACCTTCTTCGCCAATTACCTTCACGCGATATTTACGTCATCCCCCATCTGCTGGATGGTGCCACACATGGACAACACTCCCAGCCCTCTTACCACCCCACCCTGCAGACATATGAGACTCTCCGCACTACATTTCTATATTGTAATCCACAGTGGAGTAGGCGCGTGGAAACGCTCCCCCAACTCTACTGCCCCTTCCTCCATGGCTTCGGCCCTCCTTTCAGGCACTTCTTTCCGGTAGTGATTCCGGGGATACCGTAACCAGGCTTCGCATTTTGACCCCTGCCCACTCTGCCTCCACGCCCCATCGGCCAGGCAGATATCTGCAAGTCTTATGATGCCCCTGCACCTTCTTACCTCCGTTGTCTACGGCTTCACACCTCTTATCTTACTTCAGTATTATTGTTATTATTATTTTCCACACCTTAATAAAGTCCTTTTCTCGCCTTATTCGAGTGTTATGTATAGTGCTGATCCCATCGGAAAGATGGCTTTTCTATTGTATTTATGCTTGTACAAATAAAGATAATTTTTTTACACATCTTGCGTCCGGTAACATAAAATAAAAATAAAAGCAATAAATAAACTAGAGGGGAGTGGTTTAGGAATGGGAAGGTGGAGGCGTCGTGGTCAGGCCTCGGGTTTCGACGCCTACCCACGCTGCCTCCACCGGCTCAAAACAGACCACTCTACTCTTTACCTGGAAAAAAAATCGTGATTGTTAAAACGCCGCTTCAGGCCTGGGTGGGGACGTGAAGCTGCCCCGGATCGAATCCGCCCTTAGGATTAACAAAGAGGACCTCTCTGACGGCTGGTCTGGATATGGTTTATAAGCAGTTTCTCACTTCCTGTTAGAATACCAGTCAGGTACTCTATATCTACATCTTCATGGACACTCTGCACATCACACTAAAGTGCCTGGAAGAGTTCATCAAAACACCTTCACAATAAATCTCTATTATTCCACTTCCGAGCAGCACGTGGGAAAAACGAACACCTGCATCTTTCCGTGCGAGCTCTCATTTCCCCTAAGGTTATTATGATAATCGTTTCTTTCTGATGTAAGTCGGCTTTAACAAAATATTTTAGCATTTCTTAGGAGAAATGAATGATTGAAATTTTGTGAGAAGATTCCGCCGCAACGAGAAAGTCTTCTTTTTCTGTGTGAATCCCAATTTCTGCGTCGTGTGCGTGACACTTTCTCCCCTATTGCGCGATAGTACAAAAAGTGTTGCTCTCCTTTGAACTTTCTCGACGTTCTCTGTTAATCATACCTGGTAAAGACCCAAATCACCCAGCAGTATTCTAAAACAGGACGGATAAGCGTAGTGTAGGGAGTCTCTTTAGTAGATCTGTTACAATTTTAGGTGCCTATAAAACGCAGTCTTGGGTTTGCCTTCACTACAACGTTTTCTATGAGTTTTTCTAATTTAAACTGTTCGTAATCGTAATTACTAGGTAGGTAGTTTAATTTTCAGCCTTCAGATTAGACTGATTTATCGTGTAGCCGCCTAATTAGACGATTCGCTGTTGCCTCTGAGCACTACGGGACTTAACAGGTATGGTCATCAGTCCCCTAGAACTTAGAACTACTTCAACCTAACTAACCTAAGGACATCACACAACACCCAGTCATCACGAGGCAGAGAAAATCCCTGACCCCGACGGGAATCGAACCCGGGAACCCGGGAACCCGGGAACCCGGGCGCGGGAAGCGAGAACGCTACCGCACGACCACGAGCTGCGGACGATTCGCTGTTACATACAAACCTTTCGCTGACTTACACATGAATAACACTACTTGCAGGCTATGGAGGTACACACATTCCTTCCAGGGGGTAATTATGTGGCGAGAGGAAGAGCTTACAGCATTCCCTAAAATCAGCCACACCAAACCGGCGCATAACCATTCCGACACTGTGGGGGATAAGGGCAAAAGGAAAAGAAGAAAGTATAGCCGTCCGGACATTTATTGACCCAAGTGATAACTGTCACATCAGCGCTGGACAATGCTCTAGTGAGTACTGTGTACTTATTTACCAGTCACAAAGGCGGAAATACTTAATTGCCTTAGAAATGTTAGTGAGCTACTTCAATTTTTCAAAATTTAGAGGGACAGTTGGAGGTAAAGCGAATCAATGAACACGAACTATGAATGATAACTTCATACGAATAGGGACAATACAGAATCGTGGATTTCAAGTAAGTGGTGTATCTTAGCATCAGTATAATCTGTAGACTGTTTAGGAGTATAAAGCAAACGGTGTCAGATTTACCACTCATAAATGTTCCGCTCTACTCTCTGAGAACAAACACTGAATCGCAACGGAAGGCCTAGATATTGTCAATGGGTTTACTCTTTGATTTTGCGTTTGTTATTAATTTTGATATTGGTTCACGAAATCTTGTTTAGTTAATAAAAGTATGAAACGAAACTGTCGAAGCAAATTTACTAACAGTCATGGAGTATTGACATCAATGGTAGCAGCCTCACACAGATTATAAAGTAGAATGGCACGTTTTGTGTAATATAGTCGTCGCACTTTGTCATGGAGAACATCAGAACTTTTTCTGTCATTCAACTGTACACCTTCCACTTATTTTATGTTCTACAATGTTGAAGAACTGTGTACCACCTGGGATATCAGTACGTTGTTCACTGATTAAGAACTGTACACTGATATGTTTCTTTCCTAATATTACCCTAATTCCACTGTTGAACTGAATAAGTCGACGAGGAGCGTAAAGTGAGGTTATTATATCTCAATATCCCGTAGACATTGATATTACTGAAGACGGACAAGTGGCTCTGTAAGAGAATAGTGGACAAACATATCGGTTGTGATAGTACAAAGAGAAACCAAAGGTAAACCACTTAGACTGCACTGAGATTACAGCTCTCTTTCAACTTCTATTCACAAATCATCACGAATTTAGAAATCGCTCGTTCGGAACTCACCTTCCTGTTTCCTCGCTCTATATTCTGCCAATCAGTAGGCTCCATGTTCCTAGACATCTGGAAAGCATTTATGACAGTGCCCACCTGCAGGCTGTTAACGGATGACTGAGCATGCAGAATACATGTCAGATGTGTAAGCGGCTCAAAGATATTTTAATACAGCCTAGTATGTTATCCCAAATAGCGGGCTTTCATCAGATATAGGAACTCCCCAGGAATGACGTTAGGTCTGCTTGTGTTCGCTGTATATGTATACCATCTGATGGGTAGGATGAGCAGCTGTGAATGTTTTGATGGAGCTGAGGTGCATCGGAAAGTGTGCGAATGGGGTGCCATTACACCCAACGCATTATTTGAACATGCTGGTGACGAGCTGCTCTTGTAATTTGATTTGAGTCATTGTCGCCGTAGCAGGTCACTGTCGCCATAACGGGCTCGAGGCAGTCATCGTGTATGGAAATCACTGCATTAAAGACACATAACGTTTATCCACCGGGAATGTGGCCTGTAATTGAAAAAGTGTCATGATGACCGCTCCATTGGGAAAAAACTCCGGAATAGTCCCCATTCAGACCTCCGGGATGAGTCTGCCAAGGGGCAGGTGTTCATGTTAAAAAGACAATAACAAACGAAAGGATAACGTTCTACGAGTCGGGGCGTGGTATGTCAGAAGCTTGAACGTGATAGGGAAGCTAGAAAATCTGATAAGAGAAATGTTATGGCTAAGTCTAGATATAGGAGGCGTCACCTGAAGTGAAATGGGATGAAGACAAAGATTACTGGTCAGATGAGTATTGAGTAATAACAATAGCAGCAGAAAATAATAAAAAGGAAGTAGGATTCGTTATTAGTAGGAAGATAGGGCAAAGAGTGTGTCACTGTAAACAGTTTAGTGATAGGGTTGCTCTTTTTAGAGTCAACAGCAAACCAGCATTGCAACGATACTTCAGGTATACATGCTGACGTCGCAATATGAAGAGAGAGAGAAAGTATACGAGAATATTGGGAATATAATTCAGTACGTAAAGGGAGATGAGAATCTAATAGTCATAGGGGACTGGAATGCAGTTGCAGGGGAAGGAGTAGAATCAAAGATTAAAGGAAAATAAGGGCTTGGGACAACGAATGAGAGAGAGGACAAAGACTAAGTTCTGTAGTAAATTTCAGCAAGTAAGCGAAATCTCTGTTCAAGAATCACAAGAGGAAGAGGTATACTTGGAAAAGACCTGGTAACACGAAAAGATTTCAGTTAGATTACTTCCTGGTCAGACAGAGATTCCGAAATCATATACTCGATTGTCTTATCCAGGAACGGATATAGACTCAGATCACAATGTAGCAGTGATTTACAGTCGGCTGAAGTTTAAGAGATTAGTGAGGAAGAATCAATACGCCAAGAAGTGGAATACAGAAGTATAAGAAATGAGGAGATATGCTTGAAGATATCTAATGCTATAGATACAGCAAATATGGAATATCTCAGTAGGCAGTAGAGTTGAAGGGGAATGAACGTCTCTAAAAATGGCAATGACAATAGTTGGAAAGAAAAACATAGGTACAGTGAAGGTAAACACAAGGAAAATATGGGTAATAAAAAAATACTACAGTTAATCGATGAAAGTATAAAGTACTAAAACGTTCAGGGAAATCCAGGAATCCAGAAGCACAAGTCACTGAGGAATGAAATAAATAGGAAGTGCAGGGAACCTAAGACAAAATGACTGCTTGAAAAATGTGAAGAAATCGAAAAAAAATGACTGACTCAGCGTAAGGAAAGTCTAAACCTTCGGTGAAATTAAAACAACGTGGTGACATTAAGAGTGCAACGGTAATTCCACTGCCAAATGCAGAGGAGAGAGCGGATAGTTGGATAGAGTACATTCAAGGTCCCTATGAGGGGAAGATATTTCTGATGTGATACAAGAAGGAACAGGTGTGGGTTTAGATGGGGGATCTGAACTTCAAAAAGTTTTGGAGAACTTAATATCAAATAATTCAGAAGGGATAGATGACATTCCATCAGTATTTCTTAAATCATTGGGGGAAGTGGCAACAAGACGACGATTCACTTTGGTATGTAGAATGTATAAATCTGGCGACATACCACCTGACTGTCTGAAAAATATCAGACACACAATTCCAAACACTGCCAGACATCACAAGCGCGAGAATTATCGTACATACAGCTTGACAGTTCTTGCATCCAGGTTGCTGATAAGAGTAATATACAGAAGAGTGGGTGAGTTAGATCAAGATCAGTTTGGGTTTTGGAAAGGTAAGGGGGCCAGAGAGGCAATTAGGACGTTGCTCTTGATAATGAAGCAAGACTAAAGAAAAATCAAGGCACGTTCATAGGATATGTCAACCTGGGAAAATCGGTAGACAACGTAAAATGGTGCCACATATTCGGAATTCTGAGATAAAAGAAATAAGCTATTGGGAGAGACGGGTAATATCCAACATGTACGAGAGCCATGGCGGATTAATAAGAGTGGACGACCAAGAACGAAGTGCTCGGATTAAAAAGGGTGTAAGTCAGGGATGTAGTCTTTAAAACCTACCGTTCAGTTGACATATCGAAGAAGCAATGATAGAAATAAAAGGTGAAAGAATCAATAATGCGATTCGCTGCTGACATTGTTATCCTGTGTGAATGTGCAGAAGAAATTGGGAATCAGCTGAATGGAATGAACAGTCTAATGAGTTCAGATCATAGACAGAGAGTAAATCGAAGAGAGACCGAAGTAATGAGAAACAGTAGAAATGAGAACAGCGAGAGGTTTAACATCAGGACTGATGGTCATAAAGTAGAGGGGGTTAAGGAAATTTGCTACCTGGGCAGCAAAATAACGAATGACAGATGGAGCAAGGAAGACGTAGAAAGTAGACTAGCACTGGCAAAAAGAGCAAAGAGAAGTCTGGTAATATCAAACATACGCCTTAGCTTGAGGAAGAAATTTCTAAGAATGTACATTTAGAACAGAGCATTATATGGTATTGTAACCTGGACCATGGGAGACCACAACGGAAGAGAATTGAAGCATATGAGATGTAATGCTACAGATGAATATTGAAAATTGCGTGGACTGATCCGGTAAGGAATGAGGAGATTTTGCACAAAATCGGAGAGGAAAGTAAAATGTAAAAAACACTAACAAGAAGAACGGACAGGATGATAGGACATCTGCTAAGACATCATGGAATGATTTCCATTGTACTGGAGGGAGCCGTAGAGGGCAAAAATTGTAGAGGATGACAAAGATTGAAATACATACAGCAAATAATTGAGGACCTAGGTTGCAAGTGCTGTTCTGAGATGAAGATGTTGGCACAGGAGAGAAATTTGTGACGGGCCGCATCAAACCAGTCAGAAGACTGAGGACTCAAAAAAAGAAAAAAAGAACAGGGGTAACCAAACTGCGGCAAAGTATTCGTATGTGAAACCTGGTGGTAGTCGAGGGAACGCAGGATTCGGTTACGATTGTTAACGGGGCCGTAATCAGTTGCTGTTCGTTGCCTTTTACAATTACATACATTTATTTTTAAAACATTAATCCCAGACTCAACAATAAAAAAAGAATACTACACGTTATTAATGAAGGAATAAACAACTATGTAAATAATAGTGTTTTCAGAGCGTTACAATTTAGCAAATCACCATAAAATAGAGATACAGATAATGTTTTAAAGAAAACATGTCACTGTGATCACGGCTGAAGGCCACAAACACTGCAGAAGGTGTCAGACGCCAGGAATGGCAGTAAATAATGTTTTAAGAATTACAGATAAAATACAGATATGGAATTATTTTTTCAAAGCAAATGTTCACAATTATAGATGAAGGCCTTACACGCCAGGAACGGTAATTATATAAAGAAAAATTCAGAAACCTGCTGTAAAACAACGAATACAAGCAAAGGTTAATTAAAAGAAACAAGAAACTGACTACCAAATGGGTAAAATAAGATGATGGTTACCTTGTAACATAACCCTAACTCTGCTAGAATTATTCCACAAGGCGACCGGAACTATTAACTATACATACACAACCTTTCACGTAGGCGTTACAAGGTATGCCAATAAATAATAGAAACACAAGGACCAGTCACAGACGGTGCTCGAAGAATCGACCTCTGTGAAGGTCCGGCAACAAACACTTTCGCGAGCGATAAGATAGGCAGCCAAGAGTAGCATTCACTTCACAATATGGTAATTCAGACTAGTGGCAGTCTAACGAACGACTAATGAGAATCTTGCTGAAGCCAACTGACATCCAATAAACCAAATGTAGGAATGGAACAACTCGCCAAAGCCGGAACAGGCGGACTGCACTACGTCCCCAGAATTCTTTGTTTAGAGCGCCCGGAACGAGAAAGGAACCACCACTAGATTTCCGTCCGATTCCAGAAACCCGAAAACTGGAACAAACAAGTCACAGTACAGAACATCAGACAATGTAACAGTAACTAAAACCCCACTCGATTTGCGAGCGAGACAATCCGAAATGTAACCAACCATAATCAGCAACCACACGTCACTGTGGAAACAATCGCAAAGCGAGCCAAAACCATGTACCATATGAGTGGAAGAAAATTCATTAGGCACATAAACGCCCACTGAACTCACTGTGACAACTCGGACGACGGTTGGCCGAAATTAAACAAATCTCTTCACTGCTATATTAATCCACAGTTGAGTAACCACACCGTCTAATCACTGAGCCAAGTGCTTTTAACACAGTAGGGTCTTCAAGTACTAAGCGGTAAGCAGATCCACCAAACTGAACGTGACAGCACGATGATAATCTGTCACACCATCACATACATACTACCATGCCCACACGGGTGACTGACTCTGCTATGCTTGGATTGAAATGCACTCATCTTAAAGCTTGCTGGCTCCAGTTTCGACGAGGTCATTCACCCTCGTGACCACAACCCTTCCATCAGGCAGTCCATGCATGCCGCCAGCAGTCACGGCGTTTTCTCGCACTGCGCAGACCTAGCTCCTCCTGAGTCCCCAACTTGACTACCAAGCTCACACGACACGGAAAAACAACGACGTCGACCCAAAGATAGAGCAACAGTTACTACATATCGATAACCGCCACTGCTGCCACTAGAGGACAGGCAACACTTGCGAAGCCGAGTGGCGCCAGTCAACACGAGGAGAAGAGAAACAACCACAACCATGCGAACTTAACGATACCGTCTGACCTCCAACGCTAGTCGCAGCACAGCTCGCTATGGTTCGCGGGTTTCAGCCGTATTTTATAATATGCATCTAATAATCAAAATTTGAATCCAATAAACTTATATTACGTTAAGATCTTCTTGATAGTTTTTCTGCTCAGTCACAAGCAAAAACACTTTCAGAGGCAGTAATATTGTAAGATGTACTTCATTTTAATTAACGTTGGAGAATTCGGCCGTGATCTAAGTAAAGATGGGCGTTTACCACGGGGAAGAGTGGTATGTAGATTAGCTGCTATGGTATAATATGTGACACAGAAATATATGGATTCGTGAATGCATATTAGAATGACAGCTTCAAATGCTCTAAGTATCTGTGCCAAGATATATTTATCTAATTTCAGGCTGTTGTAAAATAATGCTTTGACTAGGAAAAAATGCCATTCGACCCATTTACTAAACATTTGCGATCGTGTCCCATAATGCATTCAAATGTAAGCTCAATTGCTCACACTAATCAATTAATCATCCACTCTCATAGACAACACAACGACACTTCGTTAGGCAATGACAGTTTCACGACTTTGGAGCCGCTCAGGATGGCAACAATCTGAAGCAGAGAACATTCAACATGAGATTTCGACTATTAATGATGCGCACTTGGGGGACAATTGGGGTAAAACCAAGTACCTCATATATTGCTAGCTTTATACCGACCTTCTCTACAGTTCATTCTAGTGTCTAACGTCTTGATACACATTCTATCTTCAAGTTGTTTCGTCTCCTCAGTGTTTCTTTCCTACGACGATTCTGTGGAGAATCTCGTCTTATCTTGCCTTATTAGTCCACTCAAGTTTCAACATTCAGCTATAGCACCACATCTCAGATGCTTCGACTACCTTCTACATTTTCCGCATGTAATCTCCCCACGGAAAATTACCCTCTACCACGCACCAATTAATCATTGTCAATCAAACCATCCACACTCATTCACTTTGGAAAAGTATCTGATCTGATTTTGTAGTAATATATGCGCCGACAGCTCGTCGACGCCAAAGTATTTTCTAGTACGTTTATTCTTTGGAATAACAGAGATACATGTATGGATTCTCCATGGTTGTTAGACTGGTAACTAGGACAGCTTCGGAAGTATCTGTTGAAAGATTGACGGGTTTCTAAAAGAGACATATTTGCTTTTCTTCTCGCTAAAGCGAACTATTAACATTTGTGCCACTAGCGGGTTGTTCGAAGAGAAAGAAACTGTAACGGAAAATAATTAAGACTTGGAACCAACAGAGATCTGGACATGTAATGGAGATGGATTGAATACACAATTTTCTTCATAAATAAGGTTTGTGACCCCTTTTATTCTGGAGTGAATGAAAGAATGAGTTCTTTGTCTGAATCATTGATGATCGCGTTGGCCCTGTAATTAGTGGGGAAGTTTCAGCTGTGTCGAAGAGAGCCTGCAATCACCGAGTCTTTGTTAAATCGTCCAAAAAGGCTTCGTACACATCTGGAATGCGAAATCTTTCGTAAAAGGAACGAATTGTTCAAACGATTGATTTTCCCAACTGAATGCAGCTCTTAACAATAATAATAAATGTAAAGATCTCTTACAGCAAGCCAGCCGCTGAGTACTAAGACGAAGGCTCCACCAGAGATTCTATTTGGCTGATTTCACGTAATGAAATATTATATCAAAAACTGTACATAGATAACGGAGAGAGAGAGAGAGAGAGAGAGAGAGAGAGAGAGAGAGAGAGCGAATGAAAATTAGAGAAAAGACTAATAATCCTCCATTAGTCTAATTTTTCGCCTGTCTTATCACGGATCAGCCTAAAGACAAAACGGGAGGCCCTTACTTTACTGTATAGATTTATGTGTGAAAGTGAAGGGATCTTAAAGGCAACAGATACACGTCTATACAGACAAGAAATTACACAAAGTTAGCGGCAAGCTGCATGCATTCATCATTCAGCATCTATTCTTCCTACATTAATACATTATAATGGCGACCGTGACAGGACACGTTTTTGGACGTTGCTAAAATAATTTTGTTCTCTGTTTCATGTGAACTACGACGCGCTAACTTAACTGACGCTTGGAAAAGAGAGGAAATACTCGCAGTCAAATTAATTGGATCTACAAATAAGAACGAAAGACAGACAACACACTGGGTGCAGAGTAAAGGTCAGATATATTAATAATTTCAATATTAAAGCTTGCTAGTATAGATGGAGTATACGCTTTTCTGTTTAGTATTATTGGATATTTGAACATTGATTAATTGTGTTCATGCTAGATGTAGTTTGATTGACCTGTCCCAGTTGCATTTATTTGTATAAGTACAGTTAGAAAGTAGCCACAGAAGTACTCTTGTGTGAACGGAGTTACATATAGTGACAGCAGAAGGGAGATATGTATATAGATAGTGACAGTAGAACATTTATATGGCTTTAACTAGGGCAATGTTTAGGATGAGTCTTGATTGACCTGTCCCAGTTGCATTTATTTGTATAAGTACAGTAAGAAAGTAGCCACAGAAGTACTCTTGTGTGAACGGAGTTACATATAGTGACAGTAGAAGGGAGATATATATATAGATAGTGACAGTAGAACATTTATATGGCTTTAACTAGGGCAATGTTTAGGATGAGTCAAGCAGAGCATAGCAGCACGCAACAGCCTTCAGCTGTTAGCACTGATAATAATGATGTAGTAAGAAGTGTTGTAGAACCGATTGCTATAGATAGAGCAATAGAACGCCCTGTAGACACGGAGGGACATGCAACAGCAAGTACGCAACATGGATTAGATCCACTGGTAATTATCATGAGACAGATGCAGATGATAACCGACAGCATGAATAATATGAAAATCGACATTAACGCGAAATTAGCCTCAGTTACTGAAGGGCAGAAAAATCTGAAAACCGACATTAACGCGAAGTTAGCCTCAGGGCAAAATGATTTGAACGCGAAATTAGCCTCAGTTACGGAAGGGCAGAAAAATCTGAAAACCGACATTAACGCGAAGTTAGCCTCAGGGCAAAATGATCTGAACGCGAAATTAGCCTCAGTTACGGAAGGGCAGGAAAATCTGAAAACCGATATTAGAGCACAGTTAGTGACAGTTACTCAAACTCAAGAAGAAATGAAATTAATCCAGACTGAGATTAAGCAGCAGTTACAAGACAGTTTTTCCGAATTAGAGCAGCGGATAGAGGCGAAGACCAAGGAACTCAAAGATCAGGCCGAAGAGACGGAAAGAAAATTCACGGCACAAATAGTATTGGTGAAAGCTCAATGTGAGGAATCTACTCACCGCGTACGTGTAGAAATGAGGGAGTATGTGGCTATTAAGATAGATACTGTACGAGAACAGGTGGAAATGGTTCCGCAATTAGTACAAAAGCAAGACGCCATGTCATGTGCTTTTGCGCAACTTCCTGAATTGGCACGTACGCAGACTAACCTAAAGGAAAGTGTTGAACATCTGACAGAGCGTCAAGACGTTATAGACCACCAAATTAACGTATTAACGGGTAAATTATCCGAAATCACATTAGAAAACAAAAGGCTAATGTGTGAAAACGTTGAGCAAAATGTTAAGGCAGCATTCCAGAATTTATCTGGCAAACAGGAAGAGAATTTGTTTGCGAAAGGACTTGAGGAGGTGCGACAGCAGTTAGGTGCTGATTTCGAGCATTGGAAACAAACGATAGAAGAGTCGATGAGCGCTTCACAACAAAGCTCAGAACAAATGAATACAGGCCAGCAGCAGAAGTTGGCAGCGACTATAGAGCCAGTTACTGCACATTCGCACACGATACCGACTTGTGTAAGTAACTCAAACATTAAATTGCCACGAGCTAGTTGTTCGCGTGAATTCTTATCTAACGAAGATTACGAAAGCCTTTGCCATGCCGAAGAAAAAATGATAAAGCATCGGCAATTCCAGATTTTTAACCCTGACAAAAGGGAGGTCCATCCAATTGTCTTTATTCGAAGTTTCAGAGGAGTGTTACCCAGAAATTGGTCGGAGTGGCAGAAGATCAGTTTTGTTACAGGATATATACAAGGTTCGGGGGCGATCTGGGCCTCGGACATGACTTCTGTTTGCTCGACATATGACGATTTTGAGAAGGCGTTTTTAGCAAAGTTCTGGTCAGAAGGGGTACAGGAACGCCTAAGGCAGGAGGTGCTCTACCCAGAGCCTTTCTCCTTTTCGAAAGGAAGCCTTAGAAAGTATTTCGAAAAATATATAAATAAAACAAGATACTGGGACAGACCTATGCCCTTGCCAGACATAATAAACATACTTAAGGCAAGACTACCAACTAGCATCCGGAATCAATTGATTTACGGCAACGATAAAGACTTGGAGTCATTCCTCACGACGTTAGACCATATAGACATTATCGAAGAGATCAACCAGAAAGCCCGTAATAACAGATTCCAATATAGGGAGATAGAACCTCCGCCAAACGGTAGGCAAGGGAATGAACAGAGATCGTTAAATAATGGAGAAACCCCTCAAAATCTCAATAGTAATCCCGGCAATAGTGTTGCGAGGGGCTATCCAAGGAACAACAGGAATGGGAAAAGATACAATCCCGTGTGGGGGAACGAAAGGAATTTCAGACCCCAAGCCTGGAATAATAACAATAATAGAAAGTGAAATCAACCGGGGGGAATGAATTCAAATAACCAACATCAGTGGGGACGGACATCTGCGAATCAACCGGTAATTACCGAAGTGACGGATGATGTCAACCAGCAGACAAATCAAAATCCAACAAACTTGTAAAGACCCACTCGTGCCCTGGAGGAGCGGTCAACAATTGGTTGAGGGGCAACACGATATGTGTACCCATGCTAACGTATAATGATGGACGATTACTGGCAGATGAACTGACCGAGGACTTAGAACCACAAGATGAGGATAAGGAACAGGTGGCAGTAGCCGAAGTGCAAGTCATTTTGGAGACTGTACCTATAGTGGCGGTTTTAGACACAGCTGCAACCACAAATGTTATTTCGGAGGCTCTATTCAACAAGATCAGAAATATAAGACGAGTACCAATTTTTCCCGTTCAAAATTGCAGAATAATAGGCGCCGTTGGGGCTAGATCGGCTAATGTAAAAGTGCAGTCACTACTTAGTGTAGAAGTCGGAAATGTAGCAATATTAAGCACATTCCTTGTTGTGAAAAATTTGGTGGTAGATTGCATTATCGGAGTCGACAGCCTACGTCAATACGGATGCAGAATAGATTTTAAATCAGGAAAAATTGGGTTGAATATTAATAAACAAGAAATTGAGTTGGAGTTCTTGAAAAAAGAAAGCCTTACGAGAAAATATAATTGTGGGATCAGTGTGCAAGTAATCAGGACGGCACAAAATTCTAAACAGCATGTAATTAATGAGTTCCAAGTCAAAGAAGATTTCGGTCAATTAGTGTGTGAAAAGTTAAGAGAATCCGACTGCATTATAGAAGATCAGAAGAAGCAGCTCAATGAATTATTATTAGCGTATGAAAACGTGTTTAATGAAAGGGCAGGAGTTATTAAGGGATACATATGCCATCTCTACGTTAAGCCGCACGAAACGTATTGTAGAACTTTCTATCCTGTTCCCTGGAGGTTAAAGGCTCAAGTTCAAAAGGAAATAGATCGCATGTTGAAATGGGGTTTGATCGAACCCTCTACAAGCCCATACTGCTCCCCATTGTTGGTCGTGCCAAAAGCAAATGGGACTGTTAGACTGGTACTCGACGCCAGAGAAATAAATAAAATCATAATTCCAGTAAGAACACATCCGGAAAACATAGACGAACTTATACAACGGTTCCACGATGTCCAATATTTCACGAGTATTGATTTGCGGAGCTCTTATTGGCAAGTCAAGCTGGATGAGTCATCAAGGAAATATACGGCTTTCATTTATTCTGGAAGAAGTTACCAATTTAGTGTAGTTCCTTTCGGACTCAACATTAGTGCTGGAATCTTTATAGCAGCTCTAGATTATGCACTAGGCCCAGAACTCAGAAGCAGGATAACAGTGTTTGTTGATGATTTGCTTATTGCATCGAAAATCTGGGAAGAGCATATTACCCTACTGAATCGAGTGTTGGACGTGTTCAAAACCATGGGAATAACTGCTAACCTACAGAAATCCCATTTTGCAGTAAACAGAATCAAGTTCCTGGGACATATAATTGACGCAAAGGGAATTTTACCAACCAAGGAGATTGAAAAAATTTAATGAAGATTAGAAGATAGGGAGTAATGGTGTTGCGAGTGACAGAGATGAACGCTCGTGAAAAACATAACAATAAACTGTGTGTGTGTAGTGTTAGAAAACTTTAAACTGAAATAATTAATCAGTGACACAGATTATAGAAACAGTGACTAACTATTACTATCGAGTGCTGCAAAGAAGATAGTGGAGATAGGCTTCACCTGTGTTTGGGTAAACATGGAACTTTAGCATTGCTAATGTCATCAAGATTTATAAAGGATCTGACTGACCTTCAAGAAGAATGAAATGTTTCCCACAAATGACGCTGCATAATCAAAAGAGGTTCCTAGTGAATGTTCATATATAATTTCAAGTGCACGCTTAGATGTGTACATGTGTGAAGGGATGCATTTAGGCAGTGAATCATGAGTGACGGTTAACGCCGCAGAGATAATTTCCCGCGCAAAACAGTTGACGTCGGCGCGAGAGTTAGAATCGATATAGACGACACAGATATGCTTTGTAAGAGACTCGCATCAAACGCGAGGGGAAACTATTTGATGTTGAACTTTAAAAAAAAGTGTTATAATTAGACGTTAAGAGTTCTTAATTTATTGTTGAATGTTAAAAGAAAGTAATATTCATAGAATTAGTAGTTATTTAGTGGGTCTTGTTCGTTTTGGAATTTTGTTTGAAAGTCCATTTCCATATATGTGCATGTATGAACGCCTGATGAATCAGATAATAAATGAAAGAAGTGAATCCGCATTCCTCAATGCTAATAACTTTTACATTACAGCAATCAAGCGGAGAAATATATGTATTTAGGATAAAAATTTTTTGAGTATAGGTAAATTATATGACTTTTCAAGGAAATGATGGATTATGTCTTTGTATAAAATGAACCACACTTCCCATTATTCGATGATTTGAATCCAAAATCTACTGTAAGTTGGACGAATCCTTTAAATTACGAAGAATAAATCATTGACAGAAATGTGTCAGAATTTTTGGACTTATAAGCACAAGTGGGGATGCAAAGTCCAAAAGAATATTCAAACTAGAGTAAATATGATGATGTTTTTGGCAACAGCATTAGTCAATGGCTAAATGGAAAACTTACGTCAATGGCTAAATTCCTTGCAGTACATCGTAAGAAAAAGGATGCATGAAGCCATAAGGATTTTGTTTTCAAAAAGGAGAATCTTGGACGGTGCAACCTAACCAGTTATTTTACAGGAAGAGTTTCCCTTTCGGTCATTGCTAATTCTTTTGGAATGAATGTTGCATGTGAACTCGGGTATCCCTGGCCCTTCTACTCTTCCCATTGTGGGCCGCGTAGAAGACCGACTACAAATGTGGACGTCGGGGACATGCAAGATCCGGGGGAGTTTCATCACCGCAACGGGGACATGCAAGATCCGGGGGAGTTTCAGCACCGCAAGATATTGTCCTGGGAACAAGATTGTAAAACGAAAACTCGAGTTATTTATTGTAAAATGTTTTTTGCTAGAGGCACAAATCACTCTTCTCCAAATCATTATAAATCGATCCCTATCTTTCCTTTAGAGATCAATTCCAAAATTATTATTTTTTTCTTCTGTAGGCTTTCCTATTTTCTATGTACCGTAGGCTGGGGGTCTAGGCTTAAGAGGTTTTCCAAGGTTTCCCTGCTTAAGGAAGTTCCCGAATGGGTAGACCCTGATAACAGTTTCATGAAAGATCATCTTCCTTGGTTGTGCACAGCAGACATAACACCTTGATGCACGTAAAAGCAATACAGCCGCGGTACCTGTCTCTTCATTTCTTCTGTTTTCAATATTTCTTTTCTTCGTCCGTCTTAAACATAATATTTTTTTCAGTCGGAGGACTGACAATCATCACTTCCGGGTTATCCACACTAATAGATAGCTCGCGAAGTGTGTTCGGTAAATCAAAATTAAGCCCACAAACTTCGCTCGCTGCGAGGGGCAGTGGAATCTCCCCACGGAAAATTACCCTCTACCACGCACCAGTTAATCATTGTCAATCAAACCATCCACACTCATTCACTTTGGAAAAGTATCTGATCTGATTTTCTAGTAATATATGCGCCGACAGCTCGTCGACGCCAAAGTATTTTCTAGTACGTTTATTCTTTGGAATAACAGAGATACATGTATGGATTCTCCGTGGTTGTTAGACTGGTAACTAGGACAGCTTCGGAAGTATCTGTTGAAAGATTGACGGGTTTCTAAAAGAGACATATCTGCTTTTCTTCTCGCTAAAGCGAGCTATTAACATTTGTGCCACTAGCGGGTTGTTTGAAGAGAAAGAAACTGTAACGGAAAATAATTAAGACTTGGAACCAACAGAGATCTGGACATGTAATGGAGATGGATTGTATATACAATTTCCTTCATAAATAAGGTTTGTGACCCCTTTTATTCTGGAGTGAATGAAAGAATGAGTTCTTTGTCTGAATCATTGATGATCGCGTTGGCCCTGTAATTAGTGGGGAAGTTTCAGCTGTGTCGAAGAGAGCCTGCAATCACCGAGTCTTTGTTAAATCGTCCAAAAAGGCTTCGTACACATCTGGAATGCGAAATCTTTCGTAAAAGGAACGAATTGTTCAAACGATTGATTTTCCCAACTGAATGCAGCTCTTAACAATAATAATAAATGTAAAGATCTCTTACAGCAAGCCAGCCGCTGAATACTAAGACGAAGGGCTCCACCAGAGATTCTATTTGGCTGATTTCACGTAATGAAATATTATATCAAAAACTGTACATAGATAACGGAGAGAGAGAGAGAGAGAGAGAGAGAGCGAATGAAAATTAGAGAAAAGACTAATAATCCTCCATTAGTCTAATTTTTCGCCAGTCTTATCACGGATCAGCCTAAAGACAAAACGGGAGGCCCTTACTTTACTGTATAGATTTATGTGTGAAAGTGAAGGGATCTTAAAGGCAACAGATACACGTCTATACAGACAAGACATTACACAAAGTTAGCGGCAAGCTGCATGCATTCATCATTCAGCATCTATTCTTCCTACATTAATACATTATACGCAGTCCATGTTCCACTTGCAAGCAATGGTATGCTCGAAATGTACATTTTCAGAAATGTATTCCTCAAATAAAAGAGTATGTTCAACAGTAGTAGACTTTTCTTGACCAGCAATGCCATTTTTACTAGTGCTAGTCTACATTTTGTGTCCCTCTTACGTCCATCATGTGTTATTTTGCTGCCCAGGTTGCCGAATTCCTTACCTTTGCCTACTTTGTGATCCAGATGTCTGATGTCAAGTTTCTTGCTGTTCTGATTTCTGTTACTAAAGTTCGTCTGTCGTCAAAAATGTTCAAATGTGTGTGAAACCTTATGGGACTTAACTGCTAAGTTCATCAGTCCCTGAGCTTACACACTACTTAACCTCAATTATCCTAAGGACAAACACACACACACCCATGCCCGACGGAGGACTCGAACCTCCGTCAGGACCAGCCGCATAGTCTATGACTGCAGCGCCTTAAGTCGTCGGCACACGGACCGTGCATCCGAACGTTGAGCGTTGAGTGTGCCGAGTTTCTGACGTCACAGCGTGGAATAGCACGCTCGGGAGTCTTTCCGAACGTGCAGAGCAATATCTGGCACGTGAGATATTCTGAGCGTGCGTCTGAGCGTTGACCAATGAGATGGCACAACCCCACCTACGTCACAAGCACGCCGTCTCCCTTCGGTACAGGGTTGTGAGGCGCCATATTGGCATTTATTTCAAGCCTATATGCGTATATGCCATTCCGAGCACCAGAAAATTGAGAATCACTGCAAAACCCGTTGTTAACTGTGTGATTCGTTCGAAAAAATAATGAGAAACATCATAATCGTGGCAAAAGAATTATTGTAACTTAAGTATAGTGAGACTAGGCTACTTGAAGGCAGCGATACGCTGAAGATCCACCCAAAACGCATTGTTCTTGGCACAATTTGTTATAATTAAATTTCATTTAGTAACATATCTACAATTAAGGTTTTTAACAAGCGGTAACATACTATCATTAGATTCCAAAACTGTGACATTGGTTTAGCGTAATGAATAGCGTCTTTACCCTCTAACTAGTTTTACTGTTGTGGCGGTGGTCCTGACACAACCAATTTTTTTCCTAACATTCGCGTTTTTATTACGTTCTGATACTTAATTATTAGTTTAATATAAGTATAGACTATAATATTTGATGTTATGTAAATACAAGTTCTCCTTTTTTGAGGAGTGACTTTGATCAATTGGCTTAATCTACAGGACAGCTTGCGCTACTTGTATAAAGATATTTTGCTCCTTTTTCTTTTACGCTTCGTAATTGACATGTTGCATCGATTCTGCTACTGGGTAGGAACAGGGATGAAGTAAGACTGACCTAGGGGTTTTACTAAAATGTGGGAATGATGAAATAATGTTTATCTTATGCGGAGACGTATTCCAAATTTGTACCGCACTGTTTGTAATGGAACTTTTGTAAGCCTATGTCCTTATTGACTGGACATGGTACTTTCCTTATCGTGGACGATGGAGAAAATGTGCGTTTCAATGGAGCTTACGTGGGAATTTTACCCGCGCCCGTTGAGTTTTACGAACTAGAAACATCCCTCCACTGCCGCTGGAGTGCGTTGCGATCGCGTATACCACGTAGGGGCCCACGTACCGTGTGCACAAGTCGCATCGTTCCTGAGCGTTCAGCAGCACGTTGAACTTTCCACGCTCAACGTTAACGTTCGACAGCATGGTCCGTGTGCCGACGGCTTTAGACCGCTCGGCTAATCCTGCGCGGCCGTCTGTCGTCGAGTGACTCTCAATCCCTATTCTGCACTCATTGGACTCTTAATTCCATTCAACATAGCTCGAATTACCCGCCACCCCTCCTACGTTACCATCCATCATGCCAATTCCCACACCTTCTACCCCTCTGCCGGTGTGCCCCAGGGCTCTGTCCTCTCCCCTCTCCTCTACCTCCTGTACACGGCAGATATGCCCCAACCCCTCCCTCCAGTGCACCTCTTGCAATATGCTGATGACACCGCATTCCTCGCCCTCGCTCCTACCCTCCAACGGTCCCAACGCCTTCTCCAGAATCACCTTGACCTTTTTGCTGCATGGTGTAACCAATGGCTCCTGAAACTCAATCCTTCCAAGACCCAGGCAAACATCGTAGGTCGTACCACTCGCTCCTTCCGGCTCCTGGTTTTCGCCCTTACTGTCTGCGCACGTCCTGTCCGTCTCACCCCCACCCTCACCTACCGTGGCCTCACCATTGACCGTCACCTCACCTGGATCCCTCATCTCCGATCCATCCAATCCAAAGCCCACAACCGCCTCCGCCTCTCAAACTCCTCTCTGGCCGGACATGGGGGTTGCACCCCTCTACCATCCTCCACACCTACAAATCCTTAATCCGTCCCATCCTCTGTTATGCCAGTCCTGCCTGGATATCTGCCCCCCCCCAAATTCTATCAGTCCCTCCAGATCCTTGAGCGTCATGCACTCCGCCTCGCCTTCCGTATCCGCCTCCCGTCCCCCACGCGGATCCTCTATGATCTCATTCCTTTCCCCCATCTGCTCCTCTTCCTCGAACATATCCACATCCTCTATACCTCCCGCCGTCTTGAACCCCCTCACTCCCTGGTTTCTCCTCTCCTCTCCCATCCTCGCCCCCTGCCACGTCTTCACCGTTGTGTCCCCCCTACCCTCCATCTCTACACCCTCCATCTCCTTTCCCAAGGTGGCTTCCGTCAACTCCCCCTCCCGGATGATGCCCTCTCTCCCTTCATTTATCCTTCCTATCAACTCTGATCCTCCCTCCCCCTCCTTTCCTCTGTCCTTTCCCTGGGCTCCCTCTTCCCCCCCCCCTTCCGTCCTGTTTCCTCCCCACTACACCTCTCCCTACCTCCCTTCTCCCCCCAGTCCTTTTGTATTCCCCTCCTCTGCCTACCCCCTCCCTGTCGCGTCTGCCCCCCACCCCTGTTATGGGTCCTCATCCTCCATCAGCTCCTTTCCCGGTCCCCCCCCCCTCGCTTTTACTCTCCTTTCCCCCCTTTTTGTTTTCCCATCTCCTGTCCAGTTTCCCCCCACCTGCTCTCGACTGTGGTGTCACCTTTGCCGACTTTTTCGTGCTGTGTTCTAGTGACTATTCAGTGTTGTTTGTCTTCCACGTGTTGCGAACAGAAACCATGCTGTCGCTGGGTGTGAATTTTATATACTTTGCGAACAGAATCCAGACTGTCGCCGTGTTTTTTTTTAATTGTCTATTGTTTTTCCCTGTCTGCTCCGTATGTATTTTTATTCGCTTCATCATCCCTCTGTTGCTTGTTTTAATTTCCCCGTTTTCTTTTCACCTTGTTACTCACTAAGTCCCCGATTTTATTGCCTGTTTTTTATTATTATTTATTCTCCTGCTCTTTGTCAGAAAATCTGTAGGCTGCAGAGCGGCGTCCTAAGCTGCTGCCAGCCCGCCCCCTTCGGGGGGAATTGAAATTCAATAAAGGAAAAAAAACTCGAATTATTCTTGATTTTTTACGGAGGATAGCACTGCCATCAGCGAATCTTATCACTGATATCCTTTCGCTCTGAACGTTAACTCCATTCGTCAAACTTTCTCTGATATCCCTCGTTGTCGCTTCGACGTATAGACTGAACAGTAGGGGCAAAAGACTACGTCAGTGTCTTACACCTTCTGTGGTGTGAGGACATCGTTCTTCGTCTTCCACTTTTATCGAAGATCCGAACGAAAGTATTTTTACAGAAATGTACTGTATTCGCTAACAATTGAAGTGTTCGACCAATGCATATGTACATATGAAAATTAATTATTATGATGATATTTGTCAATATTACTGACAAACGAGAGTAATATTACGAAATGGAACTTTGCTTTATGTGTATAAACGTTTTAACTGATACTACGATTTCGGCACTTTAAACATTGTAACATAACTAGGTCATCTAAAATGTTAAAATATTTACAGCTGAGTAAGTGAAGACCATCCATTAGCTTGTACTATTAAAAGCAATTATTAAATATTCTGTTACACAGCTCGGGGCTGCAGTGGATAGGCACCGCTGTTGTAAACCGCCTGTGGGGATCCAACGGACGTCCAGCACGTCACAGTCCTCCAATTAGTCCTTACCGGTGGCCAGCCCAATTACTGCTCGCACTGAGGTTGACCTCTCGCCTGTGCTCGAGTAGGAGGTTACCCCGGGGCGTATCAGGTGGGGAAGGACCCCCCGAGGCCGCCTCACTTAACGCCTCCCCGGTTAATCTGAGAAGCAGGTTCCTGGTGCTGTGGGTAGCTGACACTGTCGCTGAGCCAGACGACGTCGCCTGGCCTGTTTCAAAGGAAGGCCCTCAGCCTGAAAGGTCCGGACAGTCACAGTAGTTGGGATTACTGATAATTGGGAGCTCCTACGTTAGGCACGTTATGGACATGGCTACCAAGAAGGGGAAGAAAGCCAATGTGCTCTCAGTGTGCATACTGGGTAGAGTCGTTCCAGACGTGTAACGGGTCCTCCCGGATGCCATGAAGTGCACAGGATGCTGCCAACTGCAGGTGATGGCCTACGTCGGCACCAGTAATGTGTGTCACCTTGGTTCAGAATCTCCCTGGTTTCGAACGGCTAACAGAAGTGGTAAAGGCAGCCAGTCCTGCTTGCGAGATGAATACGAGGCTGACCATTTGCTGCATAGTCGACAGGACAGATTGCGGACGTCTGGTAGAGGGCCGAGTGGAGGGCCTGAATCAGAGGCTCAGACGGTTCTGCGACCGTGTAGACTGCAGATTACTAGACTTTTGCCCAACGGAGGTTGGGTTTCGGGTTTCGCTGAATAGGTCACGTGTCCACTACACGCAGGAGGCGGCTACAGGTGTAGCAGGGGCTGTGTGGAGTGGACTGGCTGGTTTTTTTTAGGTTAGACGGTCTCGGGAAAACACAAAAAGGGTTACAGTCGCAAAATGTGCAGGCCGGACACAGGAAGAACTTAGATACAGGAACCATTGGTATAACCGTTGTAAATTGTCGTAGCTGTGTTGCCAAAGTACCAGAGCTCCAAGCACTAATAGAAAGCAATGATGCTCAAATCTTTATAGGCACTGAAAATTGGCTAAACCCGGAGATAAGCTCAGAGGAAATATTTGCGAACTACCTAACTGTGTTCCGAAAGGATAGGCTAATCACGGTTTTAAGTGGCGTGTTTGTTGCTGTTAGAAGTAGCTTATCTTGTCGCGAAACTCCTGTGAGTTAGTATGGGCAGAGGTCACTGTTGCTAACCGGAATAAAATAATAATTCGGTCCTTTTGCCGACCTCCCAGTTCAGATGATACAATTACTAAAAGGTTCCAAGAAAACTTTTGTTTGATTTAAACACGTACCCTACTCATACGATTACAGTTGGTGGTGACTCTAATTTACCCTCGATATGTTGGCGAAGATACATATTTAAATCCGGAAGTACGCAAAAAAACTTCATTCGAAATCGTCCTAAACGCGTTCTCAAAATTATTTGGAGCAATTAGTTCATGAACCCACGCGAATATTACGCGGTTGTGAAAACACACTTGGCCCTTTAGCAATAAATAATTCTGAGTTAGTAACTAGCACCGAAACGGATACAGGGTACCCATGGTTGTCGTCGCGAGATTGACTATTGTAACCCCCAAATCCTCCCAAAATAAACCGAAAATGTATCTATTAATAAAAACAAAATTTCACTTGACGCCTCAATTTCATCCAAAATAAAAATATAAGTGTACACCAGATGTGGCTTGAATTCAAAGAAATATTATCGGCAGTATTTGAGAGATCTATACCAAATAAATTAACAAACAACGAAGCCGATCCTCCTTGATACACAAAACGGGACAGAACACTGCTGCAGAAACAACGAAGCAAACATGAGAAATATAAACAGACGCAAAGTGCACAAGATTGGCGATCTTTTACAGAAGCTCGGAATGAAGCACGGACTTCAATCCAAGATGCTTATAACAGTTTCCATAACGGAACTTTGTGTAGAAACCTGTATTAAAAGAGATTTTGGTCGTATGTGAAGCATGCTAGCGGCAATAAACAATCAATGCATTCTCCGCGCTATAGCAACAGAGATAGTATCGAAAACAGTGCTGCCAAAGCAGAGTTACTGAACACAGCCTTCCGAAATGCCTTCAAGAAAGGAGACGAAGTAAATATTCCTGAATTCGAATCAAGAATAGCTGCCAACGTGGATAACGTAGAAGTGAATATCCTCTGTGTAGTGAAGCAGCTTAAATTTCTTAATAAAAGCAAGTCTTCTGGTCCAGATTGCGCACCATCTACGTTCCTTTCAGAGTATTCAAAAATGGTTCAAATGGCTCTGAGCACTATGGGACTGAACATCTTAGGTCATAAGTCCCCTAGAACTTAGAACTACTTAAACCTAACCAACCTAAGGACATCACACACACCCATGCCCGAGGCAGGATTCGAATCTGCGACCGTAGCAGTCCCGCGGTTCCGGACTGCAGCGCCAGAACCGCACGGCCACCGCGGCCGGCCTTTCAGAGTATGCTGATGCATTATCTCCATACTTAATGACATAAACCGTTCGCTCGAGGAAAGATCCGTACAAAAAGACGGAAAAGTTGCACAGGTCATACCAATATTCAAGAAAGGTTGTAGGAGTAATCCACTTAATTACAGGCCAATATAATTAACGTCGCTATGCAGTAGGATTTTGGAACATATGACGTGTTCGAACAGTATGAATTACCTCGAAGTAAACGGTCTATTAACACACAATCAACATGGGTTTAGAAAGCATCGTTCTTATGAGACACAACTAGCTCGTTCTTCGCATGATGCGTTGAGTGCAATTGACAAGGTATTCCAGATCGATTTTGTATTTCTGAAATTCCGGAAGGCTTTTGACACTGTCCACACAAGCGGCTTGTAGTGAAATTTCGTGCTTATGGAATATCATCTCAGTTATGTGACTGGATTTGTAATATTCTGTCAGAGAGGTCTTAGTTCGTAGTAACTGACGGAAGGCCATCGAGTAAAACAGAGGTGATTTCTGGCGTTCCCCAATGTAGTGTTATAGGCCCTTGGCTGTTCATTATCTTTATAGACGAATTTGGAGACAATCTGAGCAGCCGTCTTAGGCTCTTTGCAGATGACGCTGTCGTTTTTCGACTAGCAAAGTCATCAGAGGATCACAACAAATTGCAAAATGATTTAGAAGAAATATCTGTATTGTTCGAAAATTGGCAATTGACCCTAAATTACGAAAAGTGTGAGGTCATCCAAATTAATGCTGAAAGGAATCCGTTAAACTTCGGTTACACGATAAATCAGTCTAATTTAAAGGCTCAAAATTCAATACCAGGAATTACAAATACAAACAACTTAAATTGGAAAGTGTGCGTTTTATTGGCAGGATGCTTAGAAAATGTAGCAGATCTACTAAGGAGGCTGTCTAATCTACTCTTGTCTGTCCGTTTTTAGAATGCTGCTGCAAGCTATGGGATCCTTACCAGATAGGATTGGCGGAGTGCATCGATAAAGTTCAGAGAAAGGCAGCTCGTTTTGTATTATCGTGAAATATGGGAGAGAGTGTCACTGAAATTATACGGGATCTAGGGTGGACGTCATTAAAACAAATGCGTTTTTCATTGCGGCAGAATCTTCTCACGAAATTCCAGTCACCTTCTCCTCCGCAAGTGAAAATATTTTGTTCACACCGACCTACATAGGGCAAAACGATCACCATAATAAAATAATAGAAATCAGTGCTCATACGGAAACATATAGGTATTCGTTCATTCCGTGAGACTGAAATAATAGAGAATTGTGAACGTGGTTCATGAACCCCCCTGCCAGGCACTTAAATGTGATTTGCAGAGTATCCATGTAGATGTAGATATAAAGAGCAGCTGGTTATTTTCATACAAGGAATTTCAGAAAACAACAGGAGTGAATTTTCGTGTACGTAGTACATCATTCGAAACACAGCTAACAATTCACGCAGACTGCTCAACAAAGTTAAAGGATCACATTTTCGAAACACATTATTTGTCTCCCATCGCCACGCAGAAGCTTGAACTTTAGCTCAAATGTGCCAATACGTAGACAGAAGTGTGACGCCCTGCGACGTCACTCGCAAATTCGGTGACGCTTCAAATAGCAAGGCCTCTAAAGACGACCGTAGCTCAAGAGTTCTAGTGAGGTGTAATTTGTGTTATTTATAAAACATTGGCATCCAATTTCTAGGCATTGTTGTCCAACGCAACGGTGCATGTGTGACACGATGAGAATGTCGTCACACCCCTTGCTATCCACATTCTCTCGATGTCTCTGTGACGGAGGTTAGAACCGTAGCACTGAGCGTCGAGATCACACGGGTGTCTTATGGGCAGCTGATGAGAATGTTTCAACATACTGACGCTCAGAATCGACACGAAAAGGTCTCATTGGACATCAGTAGAACCACCTCTTCCTTCGGGAAGACGAATCGCATACATTTCGCGGTCGAAAACAGAAGTTCGCAGTGCAGTAAGCATCAGGACGAGGCCGTTGGCAATTTATGACAGTGCTAACAGTATTCAGAGATTCAACTCTACCCTACGGACATTGTGAGCTCATAAACCCAACGTACGCGACCGCACCCCTCTGGAGTGTGACCACTATTTTTGCTTTGGTATATGTTTAAAAACCACTGAGACGTGTTCAAGAACATTCGACGAAATTAGAATGTGCAAAAAGTGATTATTCTTTTTGAGCCTACCTGTTTCACCCTCTTGAGACGTGTACGTGATGGGGGTGTTTGTGACATTCACATGCGTGAATAAAGGTAATAGTCAACGAATCGCTCTAAAACACACCAGCTCGGCAACACCTTCGTTGTCACCCAAACACCTACGTTGGACGCTTTAAAAGTGTCCCTGAGTAAAGGCATCCATTTACTGATTCCTAGGCGGCGATGTGACAGGAACCACTTCCGACATCCCCGCTTCCAAAATCCCTTAGACTTCGCATGCGGTCAGCAGGCGCTAGTTCAGCGATGTCGCGCCACTCAGCTGAGGTGTGTCGAGATAATTTCTCGTAGCACTGTACCCAAAAGGGGTGCTTCCACGTTCGGTGGGGTTGCACGCCCACGATGGTGCTCATCACACTACGAACTGCCGTTTTCGGCATAGGAGTCTGTGGGAATGAACGCCCCAAGGGAAGAGATGTTTTCATTAGCGCCCTTGATGCCACCCCCTGTGAATTTTTTGTGTCGATCCTGAGCTTCGGTGTGTCTAAATTGTTTTCTCGGTCACTCGTGAAAAACACCAAGTGATTTCAACAGTGGGTGTCGTAGTTATGACTTACCTCACAGAGGCATCAAGAAAAGCTGTGAAATTAAGAGAGTATGGGGCAACCATTCCATCGTAAGACACGTATCTTAATCCTTCTTGAGTTTTGCTTCCATTATGAAACCTATAGTGTGAAATCCCTTTCTGATGGCATTACCTTTCCCAGAGCCAAAGTGATCATCATTTAACAATTTTTTCCCATTCTTCTGTATGTCATTCTCGTTAACAACTTTGTTGCCTGAGCTGTTAGGCTGATTGCGCGGCGATTGTTGCACCTACCGGCTCTAGCAAATTTTGGAATTGTGTGGATGGTGTCTCTCCGAAAGTCAGGTGGTATATCGCCAGACTCATACATTCTACACTACATCATACTGTGAAGCCATTTATTTACTGTGTTTTACATGTAACATCGAGGTACGCCATTGAAGAGTGATGCCATGACATTCACTTATTCGATGTTATTACTTGTTGCTCTGTTTTAAAATGGGTTACGATGTTAATGTGAGTCTGAAATACATTGCTATTATGTTGTAAGCAGAGTACAGGCTGTGCTCAAGGGACAGTTTTATTATATTTCATAGAATTTTCATCTGCATTACTACCAATGAAATAAAATAATGTAATCGCTTTAACAGTAGGACATGAAGAAGTTGCTGATTTGGAAAACAAACGAATGTATTAATGAGTGCAGTATTTCTGCTACTATGGGAAGTCACGTCGAGGATTCCGATAACTAAAGATGTAAAAAAATCTAGGATTAAGGCGATGTTTTTCTTGCGTGAATAACTCTGAGAGTGCCGAGAGTAGCAAGCAACTAAACGAGATTAAGAGAAGAAGTTCGACAAATATGACTAAAATTTCGACACGAAGTTCGACTAACAAGATGAAAAGTTTGGCAAAATGTTGAACAACCTGAATAGACGACCCTCTGTATTTAAATCGTCAAAAAAAAATGGCTCTGAGCACTATGGGACTCAACTGCTGTGGTCATAAGTCCCCTAGAACTTAGAACTACTTAAACCTAACTAACCTAAGGACAGCACACAACACCCAGCCATCACGAGGCAGAGAAAATCCCTGACCCCGCCGGGAATCGAACCCGGGAACCCGGGCGTGGGAAGCGAGAACGCTACCGCACTACCACGAGATACGGGCTTTAAATCGTCAACTAATATTTTGTGAACGTGACTGGAGGATGCTTACAAGCAAGTAGTGGAACGATGTGACAAAATAGTGGAAGAGTAGATTTAAAAAATCGGTAATTAGTAAGCAGTACGTGACCCCAACACCATCGAACAACGAAGAACCTTGCCAACTACACTATGGTGTCTGCTCTCGTATGGATAGCTAGCAACCGGCTATGCAAAGTACAAATCTAATTATAATAGATCGGGACAATAAATAAGACACAAGTGAAAGCCGCAGGGTAAGCAACAGACCGCGTTGACAAAACGCGTTCCGAAACATCTACATCTACATATACCTGATAATTCTGCTATTCACAATAAAGTGCCTGGCAGAGGGTTCAATAAACCACCTTCAAACTGTCTCTCTACCGTTCCACTCTCGAACGGCGCGCGGGAAAAACGAGCACTTAAATTTATCTATGCGAGCCCCGATTTCTCTTATTTTATCGTGATGATCATTTCTCCCTATGTAGGTGGGTGCCAACAGAATGTTTTCGCAATCGAAGGAGAAAACTAGTGATTGAAATTTCATGAGAAGATACCGTCGCAACGAAAAACACCTTTGTTTCAGGACATACGAGCCATCTTCAAGTGCATATTCAAATGTGGGATCACAAAGAATGCATAACTTAAGGGGCTCCGGAAAGGCTCAAAATCATGAAAAGTTCAATTTTTACTTTTTTGCGTTTTCTGAGTCTGCAGACTATTACCTTTTAATAGATGTATAATTTATTCAATTCCGAAGACTACAACTATTTTTAAATTTTTTTTGAAATGTGTTCTACATGGGCGTGACCCACTGTGGCGCTGTGCGATATGTTAATTACCTTGGTGACGGTGATTATAAAAGTTTCAAACATGTTCAAGGACTGAAGCCCTATGGTGATGATGTTGTAGTGCAGAAATCTGAGTGTATTGGACACGTACAGAAGCGAATGGGAACAAGACTTCGGCGACTGAAAGCTTCGTACAAAAAACAAAAACTCAGTGATGGTAAAGGGTTGGATGGGAAGGGAAGGTTAACTGACAGTGTAATTGACAAAATACAGAACTATTATGGAATGGCTATTAGGCAAAATACACAAAGTGTCGACGAAATGAAGAAGGCTGTTTGGGCTACTTTTTTTTTCATACTTCTTGAACCGATGAAAATCCCCAACATAGCTTGTGTCCCAAAGAAGAAGACAGTTGGTGTAAATATAACAAAGGATTGCTAACTGGTGAAGTGTACACTCATAAGCATAGTCTGCCTCATGCAATAATGGAGGTGATAAAACCTATTTTCAGAGACTTAGCAGCACCTGAACTGTTGAAAATGTGTATTCACAGAAAAACTCAAAACCCCAATGAAAGTGTAAATAGTGTTATATGGTCGAGAATCCCCAAAACTGTATTTGTTGGAATAGAAACACTTCACTTTGGTGTGTATGATGCTGTCGCGACTTTCAATGATGGCAACATTGTAAGGTGCAAGGTATTTAGAAATATGGGAATGAAGATAGGTTCTAACATGGTACGAGCGATACTTGCTTTAGACAAGGAACGCCTTCGGGCTGCAGACAGGGCTGTAAAGAGTCTAGAAATACAAGCAAGAGTAAACAGGAGGAGGAACAAGAGGAATCTGGAGGAGGAGTTTGCAGAGGATGAAGATAATCCATCCTATGGACCTGGAATGCACTAAAAAGTTAATCCAATCTTTGTCGCTCGATTCCCAAAACTTTTATTTTCTCATACTAATTACATGTTTTCTAAGGATCTTCCGAACATATTTGTTTCAAACTTTCAGTAAATGTTACACAGTACCTTCTGCATAATTTAACACAGCCTTTTTCCAAAAAACTGTATATTTTTGAATATATAAATAAATAATTGCAAAAAAGTGTTGTGAATTTTCATTACAATTGAAAAAAAATCATCTTTAATAACTGAACTAAAATTTTGTAAAATCCCTGTGTTAAGTTGTGGCCCATATTCCAATAAATAATCTGTAAAAAGTTCAACTTCCTACCTCAAATACTTTGAGAGGAAAGATGTAATTTATAAGCGTTATTTTAACATTGCAAGTATAGGGCGTTCCGGAGCCCCTTAAGCCAAAGTATTATACATTTCTTCCGCGTACCCAGATTTACTCCAGTGACGTACTAGTGGATCACTCTTTCTTTATCTCATTGTAACATACATAAGAACAGAGCTTTTGTCACCAGTCTTCCTCGAGTCTCCATGTGAATAGCACAGTACTTTATTATTGTCTTAATATTTCAAACGCAGAATCATAAGCAGCAGCAGGTAATTTACATTCGACAAGGTGAAAGGAGATGGACAAGCAATTCTTTATTGCTGACATACTTTTTCCTCAGGAGCTATCAGGCTTCTCAAATGTACAAAACATAATTCTGTGACCCTGAGTTCTGGAATATAATTTCTGCTTCCCGTCTCCTTTGATTCGAGGACAATAGTTGGTTCACATAGTAGGCACGTCGCTTGAACGGAGTTAATTTAGTCATGGCCGTCAAAAAAAAAGCATAATTTTATAGTGCACGTGGATTACTCGTAAGTTCTGTAGATGTGTGTGATAAGTAGGTACTTAACTTCCATAGACAAGCACTTCTTTGAGTACAGTATGTCTATTCCAAAATGAAATGTGGTTTGTGCCAGAAAGAAGCACTGCGTAGTAGACGTAGGTTTGGCAGAGTATATGAGGTACGTAAACAGCCAGTCGAGATTCTGATATCAGGGTGAACGGGTTCCCGGCAGGGCTGGGGGAGCCCATGATCTTTTCAGAAGCTGCGTGTAGCGGCAGTTAGTCGCTGCCCTGGACCCCGTGGGGTGGCTTCCATCACTTTTTCATACCCATGCCGTGTACGGTAGACGCAAAACATGAATGTCGCATCCAAAATTTAGCCCTCACGTCTCCTGGCAGCCGTGCTGTCGCTTGCACACAGCGAACAACTAGCGAAAACTGTGACGGGACAGCCCACTCCGTGTATGGAAAATTCTACCCTTGCTAACGAGGGTAAAACACCTCAAGCGCAATTCACACGCTGTGCATATCAGATGACGTTCATGGATTGGATGGGCGCTCATCGTATAATGCCTTAAGTTACCATAACCTTTTGTAAACGTCTGGATGTATCTAGACACACTACAATACAGGAAGTGCCACTAGAGTTTCAACAGCAGTCAGTAATCACTAAAAAATACGAGGCGAATTCGGAAAGTAAAGTCAGATTAGGTGAGAAATGGAAACCACTATGAAAAACCGATGGAACTTCGCACTGATGTGTTGGGCAGTGTCTCTAGTATGCCCGTCGATCGCATTACGTCGTTCTTTTTAATTCTGAGCACACAGGGAGCACATAACGATACCTAGAACAATAGTGTCTCCCGCCAAGTACGAAGGCCTGGTCGAAATTTCGACTGAAGCTATGCAGCCAACATTACATAATTTTAGTGCGTTTTGTCCTTCAAGACAATTCTCAGCCGCATCCTGCAGGGGCGATGAAGTTGCTCCTGCATCGTTTTCAATTCTAGATGTTTGGATACCCACAATACAGCCCGTAATTGTCTCCCTCTGAGTTTCATCTCTGCTCACATGAACCGCTGGCTTTGAAGACAAGAACGAGATGTAAGCCAGCGAATAGAATTGGCAGAAAGCACTGGTGGCTGCCTTCTATGACGAGGGTATTGGAAATTTGGTACAACGCTACGACAAATGTCGTAGTGAGGTGGGCCACTAAGGAGATAAGTAGCTGGAAGTTGTATCTGACCGTAGGATATCAAACAGTTTTGATTTTCACTGTGGTTTCCATTTCGCGGCCTATCGTTCCTTACTTTACGAATAGTCCTCGTATGTAGATTTGGTGAGAGATTTCACCTGAAGCTATGCAGCCCACATAGCATAAATGAAATGTGTTTCTTCCTTCAAGACAATTTTCAACCAGGGGCAATGAGGACGCTCCTGCAGCGATCTCAATGGGATGTGTTTGACCACCAACAATACAGCCCTAAACTGGATCCTTCCTATGTTCATCTCTGCTTACATGAACCGCTGGCTACGAACACAACATTTCGGCACAAACAACGAAAGGCAGAACAGCGTAGAGAACTGACGGAAAATCACAGGTGGCTGCTTTCTGTGACGAGAATACTGGAAAGTTTGTACAGCGCCACGACAAATGTCTATGCCCGAGTGGCGACTATTTAGAGAGGTAGCTGGAAGGTGTGGCTAGCTGTTGCGAATAAAACATTTTCGATTTTGACAGCAGTTTTCATTTCACGACCGATCGGACCATATTTTCCGAAGAGCCCTCGTAAGTGAAAAGTAATGCTGTGTTAAATAATCACTTGCTTCTACAAGAATGGAGGAAAGTAAACATGAATGCGAAACATTCTTCTTGCACATATATGAGGGCACAGTTTAATGTTTGTGTTATTGACTAGATGGTTGTGAGACTGTTAATTATTTATTGTATCCGACTCTTGATTTCAGAACTGTTATAGCCTTCATCAGAAATTCATTTAAACCAACGCATTTTGTTACGTGCCAAAGCCATGCTGTTACGATTTTGTAATGGAGTCGAGTCAAAAAACGAGTGTAGCATTAACAGCTGAACTATCAGGTAAATTTATTTCCTTACGAAAGGATGATTTCCTCCTATTTCTCACGGAGACATTGATTTTGACACAGTACGTTTCAGACTGACGCGGAAGAAGATATATTCAAAGGTGAGCCAATAAATAAATCATTGCACTGGAACAGAAACATCAGAGCCATGTACATCAGCCTGATATTTGTTTTACTTTCCAGCGTATTCCGTTATAAATTTAACACCTATCCAATATCTCGACAAAGCAGTAAGAACTTGCAGTGCAGAACCCTTACAACGGTCTTCGCATCTAACAAGCGATCCCTCGGAATATAACAAGCTTATTTGGTTTCTTACATTACTGAACAACACGATGTGTCCTGGGGGCAGGACTGGGAAATAATGTTCCATTACTGGATAACCAGGGCGGCAAGGACGCTGACTCTTTGTGTGAGGTTTCATTTTCTTTTTTTGTCCTTTGCTGAATTCTTGAACTAAATTGAACAAAAGTTTCCATTACATACAGTTCTAAGCAAAATCTGGACGAATTTCGTTATGGACATGCTCTGCAGATAGTCCTCCGGCTCACAAAAATCGCGTTTCTTTGGTCGGGTGCTCACTCATAGCACATTTGCCGTCTACGTCTGACTGCAGATCATTAATCATTGGCGGAGTAATAGTGTGTTCCGACCACCTTCCACGCGACATGTGCTGCCGCCTTCTGTATACAGACGCTCCATTTAAAAGGATATGCCGTATTCTGGCGTAACGACTTATTTATTGAATCACCCTCGTACGTTAATGCACTTCATTGCTCATATATTCTTTGGTTTCTGCCTCCTTTTAGATGTGCAATCCTCTTCAGTCACATTCCACTTTTCGTTACTTTCAACGGCATTTCTTTTTTTTTTATTTTACCGTCGAACGTAAAAGATAAAGACCCAGAATATCTCGTTACTCCAACGATACCGTATGGAGGACGTTTAGATATGCAACAAGCAGCCAACTTCAGATATGCACTGCGTAGAGCACACGTGTTAATGCCTGCTATCTGATTACGGTATATTAATAATTTTTACTTATGGACCGTCTGACAGCAACTGAATAAAACACAATTTTAGTGCCATACGCGTTTCGCCTTTATTTTCTGCAAGTCATCATCAGTGGCCTGGAATATGTACATATGTTAGCTATTTTATTTACATTTTTGTCATTGTGCCTATAGGTTATAAAGAGTTCTGGTGGTTGGTATTTCCTATTAAGTAGTAATGTTTTGGACTGTACTTACAGGTTGCGTGGACAATTTCCTACATATTACGCTCCTGTTGCATTTTTGGCGTTGTTCTTCTTCTTATGAACGCCAATTTGCGGTTTTTTTCGCCATCCTACAACACTATGCACAGAACGCTTGTTTTAAAGCAATGTTTTGGTTTCTGTTGACGACTGTCAAATGTTTTTTTCCAAAGATCGAATTTTATTGCCAAACTTATGAGTGTAACTATTGAAGTATCTGTGGTCTGTTCGTGTATGCATTTGTGTGTGCGTTTGCGTGTGTGTGTGTGTGTGTGTGTGTGTGTGTGTGTGTGTGTGTTTTGGTGTGATATATATTTTTTTGTGCTGTGTGTGTGTGTGTGTGTGTGTGTGTGTTTGTGTGTGTGTGTGTGTGTGTGTCCAGATGATGTGAGGAAGAGTTCTCTTTCTTTTTTTTGTTTTTAATTTTTTTTCATTTTTTTATTATTTTTTGTTTTATGTTATCATTTCCTTTACTAAGTGTAGTAGGGAGCCTGTGCTGATTTGTGTTTGTTCATTTATCACATGTTTGTTTTCTGCTATGGCTTTCTGGATGTGGAAGTTTTCTTGCATTTGTATAATATGTTTGTCATGGTTGCTTATTCTCATTATTTTCATTTCTTGTTCCATGTTTGTAGGATGATGGTTGTAGTGTTTTAAATGCTCTGCAAATGTGGAATGGTTTGTTTCATACTTCCAACATCTGATATGTTCTTTGTATCTTGTTTGAAAATTCCTGCATGTCATGCCTATGTATACTGCATCACAACTTTGACATTCATGTTTATATATTCCTGATTGTTGGAATTTGTCTCTCTTGGTAGCTGGCTGGCTTAGGTGTGATTGAAGGGTTTGCCCAGGCTTATATGCTATTTTATATGCTATTGTGTTTTATTCAGTTGCTGTCAGACGGTCCATAAGTAAAAATTATTAATATACCGTAATATTGCGCGCAACTGAGGAGGACAGGCCTATAAAATTTGAAGATGCCTGCTATCTGAGTTTGCACAACTTGCTAATACATCCAAACTCATAATGATGATCACTACGAGCCACAAATTTTGACTTTCATATTTTTCCTGTTGGTATTTTCTGGCAACTTCGACTAATAGGCCTTTATAAAATGGCTCTAATCTTCGAAGGGTAATACATTGGCGACTATTTTTAAAAGTCAATAGACTGTAAGATACTAAACTTTCCATCTTCTACCGCAGTCTTAATGGGATGGGAGTGGAAACCAATAATAAACTGAGATTGTGAATTTACTACGGTTTTATACATACTGTCCGTTAACAAATATCGTCTGCACGTAAGTCGCACTGATACTAATGATTTTGCGGTCACTGGCATGTTAGATGACAACGGCCTTGCCGCAGTGGTTACGCCGGTACCCGTCAGATCACCGGTGCTAGGTGCTGTCTGGGTGGGCCAGCACTTGGATGGGTGACCATGCGGTCTTTCGAGCGCTGTTCGCAAGCGGGCTGCACTCAGCCCTTGTGAGGCAAACTGAGGAGCTACTTGCTTGAGAAGTAGCGGCCCCGGTTTCGGAAACAGACATAGGCCGGGAAAGCGGTGTGCTGACCACATGCCCCTCGATATCTGCATCCAGTGACGCCTGTGGGCTGAGGATGACACGGCAGCCGGTCGGTACCGTTGGGCCATCATAGCCTGCTCCGGAACAGAGTATTTTAGAACGTAATTACACATTACATTGGGACCGTCTGCTCAATTGTGTTGAATACTGCGTTGCATAGATTCGGTAATATGTTCCTAGACGTAGGTGGCGCCTGATTTCTACGTCCATGCCACACAGTTCCCGTACTTGGGGACAGATGTATTGTGGGAGAGGAGCTGGCGCTTGGTGGTGTCCAAATACACTCCTGGAAATTGAAATAAGAACACCGTGAATTCATTGTCCCAGGAAGGGGAAACTTTATTGACACATTCCTGGGGTCAGATACATCACATGATCACACTGACAGAACCACAGGCACATAGACACAGGCAACAGAGCATGCACAATGTCGGCACTAGTACAGTGTATATCCACCTTTCGCAGCAATGCAGGCTGCTATTCTCCCATGGAGACGATCTTACAGATGCTGGATGTAGTCCTGTGGAACGGCTTGCCATGCCATTTCCACCTGGCGCCTCAGTTGGACCAGCGTTCGTGCTGGACGTGCAGACCGCGTGAGACGACGCTTCATCCAGTCCCAAACATGCTCAATGGGGGACGGATCCGGAGATCTTGCTGGCCGGGGTAGTTGACTTACACCTTCTAGAGCACGTTGGGTGGCACGGGATACATGCGGACGTGCATTGTCCTGTTGGAACAGCAAGTTCCCTTGCCGGTCTAGGAATGGTAGAATGATGGGTTCGATGACGGTTTGGATGTACCGTGCACTATTCAGTGTCCCCTCGACGATCACCAGTGGTGTACGGCCAGTGTAGGAGAGCGCTCCCCACACCATGATGCCGGGTGTTGGCCCTGTGTGCCTCGGTCGTATGCAGTCCTGATTGTGGCGCTCACCTGCACGGCGCCAAACACGCATACGACCATCATTGGCACCAAGGCAGAAGCGACTCTCATCGCTGAAGACGACACGTCTCCATTCGTCCCTCCATTCACGCCTGTCGCGACACCACTGGAGGCGGGCTGCACGATGTTGGGGCATGAGCGGAAGACGGCCTAACGGTGTGCGGGACCGTAGCCCAGCTTCATGGAGACGGTTGCGAATGGTCCTCGCCGATACCCCAGGGGCAACAGTGTCCCTGATTTGCTGGGAAGTGGCGGTGCGGTCCCCTACGGCACTGCGTAGGATCCTACGGTCTTGGCGTGCATCCGTGCGTCGCTGCGGTCCGGTCCCAGGTCGACGGGCACGTGCACCTTCCGCCGACCACTGGCGACAACATCGATGTACTGTGGAGACCTCACGCCCCACGTGTTGAGCAATTCGGCGGTACGTCCACCGGGCCTCCCGCATGCCCACTATACGCCCTCGCTCAAAGTCCGTCAACTGCACATACGGTTCACGTCCACGCTGTCGCGGCATGCTACCAGTGTTAAAGACTGCGATGGAGCTCCGTATGCCACGGCAAACTGGCTGACACTGACGGCGGCGGTGCACAAATGCTGCGCAGCTAGCGCCATTCGACGGCCAACACCGCGGTTCCTGGTGTGTCCGCTGTGCCGTGCGTGTGATCATTGCTTGTACAGCCCTCTCGCAGTGTCCAGAGCAAGTATGGTGGGTCTGACACACCGGTGTCAATGTGTTCTTTTTTACATTTCCAGGAGTGTATGTTCCATAGGGTTCATATCAGGTGTATCTGGTGGCCGAGACATCCACGTGACTTCACTCTCATGCTCCTCCAACCACTATAGCACGACTTTTGCCTTGTGACATGAACAGTTATTCTAGAGGAAGATAACATCGGCTTTGCATAGGCACAAAGGGATGCTGGTGGTCAGCAACAATTTTCCGCTGTTATTGTATCTCTAATTACTGCCACTGGTATCATGGAGGCCCAGGTGAATTCGTCCGGCGTGAGTTGCAGACGTTCAACACCTTGCCGCCTACTTGTCGTTTCACCATCTTTCAACAGTTTTCACTTATGCTCGTGACAGTACAACGTTAACAGCCGACCAGATTTGCCGTTTACAAAACTTCCTTTGTAAATACCGCTTGTGATTGCACATTCCGCCATACGCAATCCGTTTTGTCTCTAGAATCGTTCGCCTCTGCACCAAGTCACGTGGTGACTACACCAGTGGTAGCCATTTAGTTGGATGCGAGCAGTGATGTCAACGCTCTGGACCATTATTTTCTTTATTTTATCACCTCAGCGTTCTGAGAATGACCTCAAGCTTAATGTTTAAATCAACTAAATGAGCTTCGCCGCAAAGGTTTCTGGCTATCTTCAGGCGTATGCATCGATGGCCAGATACCAGCTTCTTCCCTAACATTTCATGCTTGTCTACTCGCTGGTGAAGTTTTAAATGTTTCCAGTATTGAATCAGAAGTATTTTGTGTTAGCAATTGGGAATATGGACAACCATCTGCTGGGTAATCGAATGATGACGGTGAAAATTATGCCGGACTGGGCCTCGAACCCGGTTTCCCCGCTTATCGCGAGTGGTTGACTTAACCAGCTGGTTATCCGAGTACCACTCACGGCCATAACCAAACTTCCGTATGTCGTCTACCATGTATGTACAACCTGCACTCCTGTCTTCATTATGTGTATACCCGTAGAGCGGAGGCATTTTAATTGATTGCCGCCTGTCAGCTGTCGGAGAATAAATATGATATTGACTTCAGAAGTACAATGCAACGTTTCTTCGGACATGAGTGTATGTCGAAGGAACAGGAACTGCGGCGGCTACAGTTATTAAATACATGAAATTTATTCGAAGTTGCGGATCTGTACAAGCGTCAACTGTATAATGGAATGACGACAGTGAAAATTAGTGGAGGACAGGGACACGAACACGTATTTCCCACATATCACGTGTGGTCGTCTTACCATTAAGCTATCCGAGCACGACTCACGACCACGCCCAGAAATCTGTAAATCTACATCTACATCTACATCTACATTTATACTCCGCAAGCCACCCAACGGTGTGTGGCGGAGGGCACTTTACGTGCCACTGTCATTACCTCCCTTTCCTGTTCCAGTCGCGTATGGTTCGCGGGAAGAACGACTGTCTGAAAGCCTCTGTGCGCGCTCTGATCTCTCTAATTTTACATTCGTGATCTGCTCGGGAGGTATAAGTAGGGCGAAGCAATATATTCGATACCTCATCCAGAAACGCACCATCTCGAAACCTGGCGAGCAAGCTACACCGCGATGCAGAGCGCCTCTCTTCCAGAGTCTGCCACTTGAGTTTGTTAAACATCTCCGTAACGCTATCACGGTTACCAAATAACCCTGTGACGAAACGCGCCGCTCTTCTTTGGATCTTCTCTATCTCCTCCGTCAACCCGATCTGATACGGATCCCACACTGATGAGCAATACTCAAGTATAGGTCGAACGAGTGTTTTGTAAACCACCTCCTTTGTTGATGGACTACATTTTCTAAGGACTCTCCCAATGAATCTCAACCTGGTACCCGCCTTACCAACAATTAATTTTATATGATCATTCCACTTCAAATCGTTCCGCACGCATACTCCCAGATATTTTACAGAAGTAACTGCTACCAGTGTTTGTTCCGCTATCATATAATCATACAATAAAGGATCCTTCTTTCTATGTATTCTCAATACATTACATTTGTCTATGTTAAGGGTCAGTTGCCACTCCCTGCACCAAGTACCTATCCGCTGCAGATCTTCCTGCATTTCGCTACAATTTTCTAATGCTGCAACTTCTCTGTATATTACAGCATCATCCGCGAAAAGCCGCATGGAACTTCCGACACTATCTACTAGGTCATTTATATATATTGTGAAAAGCAATGGTCCCATAACACTCCCCTGTGGCACGCCAGAGGTTACTTTAACGTCTGTAGACGTCTCTCCGTTGATAACAACATGCTGTGTTCTGTTTGCTAAAAACTCTTCAATCCAGCCACACAGCTGGTCTGATATTCAGTAGGCTCTTACTTTGTTTATCAGGCGACAGTGCGGAACTGTATCGAACGCCTTCCGGAAGTCAAGAAAAATAGCATCTACCTGGGAGCCTGTATCTAATATTTTCTGGGTCTCATGAACAAATAGAGCGAGTTGGGTCTCACACGATCGCTGTTTCCGGAATCCATGTTGATTCCTACATAGTAGATTCTGAGTTTCCAAAAACGACATAATACTCCAGCAAAAAACATGTTCTAAAATTCTACAACAGATCGACGTCAGAGATATAGGTCTACAGTTTTGCGCATCTGCTCGACGACCCTTCTTGAAGACTGGGACTACCTGTGCTCTTTTCCAATCATTTGGAACCTTCCGTTCCTCTAGAGACTTGCGGTACACGGCTGTTAGAAGGGGGGCAAGTTCTTTCGCGTACTCTGTGTAGAATCGAATTGGTATCCCGTCAGGTCCAGTGGACTTTCCTCTGTTGAGTGATTCCAGTTGCTTTTCTATTCCTTGGACACTTAGTTCGATGTCAGCCATTTTTTCGTTTGTGCGAGGATTTAGAGAAGGAACTGCAGTGCGGTCTTCCTCTGTGAAACAGCTTTGGAAAAAGGTGTTTAGTATTTCAGCTTTACGCTTATCATCCTCTGTTTCAATGCCATCATCATCCCGGAGTGTCTGGACATGCTGTTTCGAGCCACTTACTGATTTAACGTAAGACCAGAACTTCCTAGGATTTTCTGTCAAGTCGGTACCTAGTATTTTACTTTCGAATTCACTAAACGCTTCACGCATAGCCCTCCTTACGCTAACTTTGACATCGTTTAGCTTCTGTTTGTCTGAGAGGTTTTGGCTGCGTTTAAATTTGGAGTGAAGCTCTCTTTGCTTTCGCAGTAATTTCCTAACTTTGTTGTTGTATCACGGTGGGTTTTTCCCGTCCCTCACAGTTTTACTCGGCACGTACCTGTCTAAAACGCATTTTACGATTGCCTTGAACTTTTTCCATAAACACTCAACATTGTCAGTGTCGGAACAGAAATTTTCGTTTTGATCTGTTAGGTAGCCTGAACTCTGCCTTCTATTACTCTTGCTAAACAGATAAACCTTCCTCCCTTTTTTTATATTCCTATTTACTTCCATGTTCAGGGATGCTGCAACGGCCTTATGATCACTGATTCCCTGTTCTGCGCTTACAGAGTCGAAAAGTTCGGGTCTGTTTGTTATCAGTAGGTCCAAGATGTTATCTAACCACATGTCTACAATTTGCACTCGAACACACATTATGAAATTTTAATGGGGCGCGCTCGTGGTAAGTGGGAAATCGGGGCTTTCGTAGTCGTTATTCCTTTATACAGGTGATGGTTGTCCATATTCGCAACTGGGAATACATTTCATGTATTTCATAACAGCTGTGGGCGGCGCAGTGCCTGCTCCATCGGACATAAAAGGTTGTCCAAAGGAACATTGCATCGTACTTCTGAACAACACATGTAATTTAAAATCGTATTATGTATTGGACGGCCTCCCAGCTTGCCTAAGACGTTATGCATGAATGTAGTTCCCTCGTTCGAACGATCTCTAAGACATGCTATGGTACTAATTTAACTCGAACATACATCAGTCTGCATCCATCAATCGTAACTATTGTAGAAGTACGAAGACTGCTTTACAACCGTTAAGGTAGAAAGTATTTATGTTTGTGTGAACAGTTGGCAGTCACGCATAAACTTACCACTGAACAAACTGAACAGAAATTTTTAATGCACGTAGCTAATATGAGTGGTTTATACATAACCATATAGTTACTTATGCGTTTTACACTGCTTGAGGAGTATGTCCCCAACAAACTTTCTACGTAAGTAGTTTGTACACCACCACGTGATCTTGTTATTACATATAACTTGTAACAACACTAACGTTATCCTACTGTATATGTAATAAATTTTTTTCTTCTGAATTTCAATAAATTAGTATAATCGATGTTCTGATTTCATTTCTTTTTTTGTTTCATGCCATTATGTTGAAGAAGCTATAAACAATTTTCGATGTAAATTTTAATATTTATGTCAAATTTCAAGTAATGTTGTAATCAAAGGGAAGTGTAACTAATGTTGAAAATATTGTAAGATGTGAAAGATGTAATTGTATGCCTGGTCCATACGTAGGTAATGTATTAGAATATATGGAATGTAAAACCTTTGATGAATACCCTGTCTGTAGGGGAGCAGGAAAAGGTGGAGGTAGGCGAGCGCGGGAAAAGGCATACGGGCACGGTACGGCATAACGGGCTCAGTAGCAGAGTAGTCGGAGTTGGGCGTCGATCTGAGAAACACGTGCTGGATCGATGGGGCTCTCCTGGAAAAAAGTGGTGTCGTTGAGCCTCGGATGCGCTGTTTCCGACGTCTATACAGCATGACAATATTCCGTAGGCACTAAATCGAAAAGCATTGCGACGCCATGAAGAAGTAAAGTGCCGATATTTCATGAGCCATTGCTGTAATTGCACGTGTGCTTTGTGCCTCGCCATCTCGCCGCCGGCCGACCGCCTCATCGATACGAACAGGTTGAAACTTTCAGTATTGTATTCGTGTGGACCAGTGTCACTTTTGCTGCATACTGTTCAATAATAACTTAAATTTTACCTGAACTGTCCTATCAATTAATTATCCTCACAACTAACCTAGACAGGGTCCTTTCCGCATGTTGTGCAACCCGAGTGTCCCAAGATGAAGATTTAAAGTTTATGTTAATAATAATTACCTGCAGACCTATCTATGTTAGGATGATGTTTAATGAACTTTGTTGTTAATGAAATCCTAGACGAATAATATAGGTCTGACCAAGTTGGAAGATAATATTGAAATTGGTTTAGTAATGAAGTTTATTTAAATTGAGCCAAAATTACAGTAGTTAAATGAGCAGGAAATAAGACAAAAAGAGTGGTAAATCGTATATTCGAAATCTAGAATGCTTAAGGCTCTCAATGATCAAACTTTCACTACAGTGATCATAACAGTTTCAGCCCCCCCCCCATTCTCCTTTCTTTCTTTTCTATTCATTTTAATCCTGAAGTGTACTGAACTGCTTTGACCAGCAAAGTTAAAGTCAATATAAAACCTAAATTTATCAGTGTTTTACTCTTCTTAAAATTGACATTGTAAGTGTGTTTCAAAAGTGCTATTTCTAGGGTAACCTATGCCCGATTTCAGTCGGTCAATAGACAAAACGCAGTTTGTAGTAATCATTATAGTGTAATGCTGTGTATTTATAGCTTGTCCAAATTAGTACAGAAAGCGAAAATATTAGTTCAGTAGATTTTTCTGGTTCTCAAATTTACCATATAATGCAGTATTACTACGTGTTGTTATGCTTGTACGTACATCCACTTGTACAAGGAAAAAACTCACTTAATGCCTAATTAGGCTGGCGACCATATTATTATTAATTGGTAGCATCTACTGTGTATGTTTCTTGCCCGTCCTAACGTGTAGTTGCACTTTAGACTTGCTTGACGTATCATTGTTGTTACTGAGTGGGTGTAAGTCTGATTTTGCCTCCATTCAGGTACACGCGGTCAACATATTTATAAGGTGAAGCCCGTCAACTTACCATAGTACAGGCTTTATAGAGTTAACGCACGACCGAGCGTAGACGTTACAAACTCAAGTATGTACGTCAGTGAATGTGGTTGGTTACTAACACTCAAGTACATGGAAATCAGTTTGAAATATTAATAATAATAAGAACAATTAAAAATTATAATAGAATTCACGAAGCGCACCTGATTGGAAGAAACTGATGGGACGTTGCTGTTAATCCGGCAGCAAAAGTAACCACGTTAAAATTTGTATGATGTAATGATTCTGCACTGAAATATTTAGACGTTGCGAATTTCACGGAGTTGCTCCGTTGCCTCTCAAGCCTAAATAGTACTAGACAGCAATATGAATGAGATCTGGGTTATTTTCATTTTGATGAGCGTAACTTGTAAAATAATATCTCAGATTCAGAATTTTTTGTCGTTACAGACAAAGATACGCACATAATTTCTTATTCTTAATTGTCTTGCCAAAACCAGTGCTCTGTCATTGTAGTGTCATACAGAATTAGCAGAATTAGCTGCATTATTAGGCATCCAAGAGACAGCAGTAGACTCTAACGCTTTTCCTTCTTCATTAAAAGAGCTATTCTGTACCTTTTGTAGTGAATTCGAGAAATTATTTTGTGACATCAGATGTCGTACGAAATTACCAATCAGGTCATTCCGCGTTGGGCGCCAAAAATGTAGTGAACTCGAGAAATTGTTTTGTGACATCAACATTACCAATCAGGTCGTCCCACGTTGGGTGTGAAAAATGTAGTGAATTGTGACTTCTTCTCTCTGCTGTCGGACATGAAATGACGAGCAGATGAATAATGAGATTGCCCCACTTTAGGAGCCAACAATTAATTAATATCAATAAGTAAATGAAAACGCAAATGGTTCGTAATTAAGGTGTTCTTGTATGAGTGTAGAAGATTGTTTATATGATAAAAACTTTAAAGAAATGTATATACTTTCGTGCTGTTTACACAAACCAAAAAAAAATTATGGATCTCGGGGCCGATTTGAATGGGCGTGGACAGGACTCAGTTATTAAGTGGAAGGTGGAGGGAACGAATCGTCTCACCATTCTTCGTTAACGTTCGTCATATACTGCTGTGCGGCGGCAGGAGCTGCGTCGGTGCGACGCGTCGCCTCAAAAATATGCTGGGCGAGTCGGCCTCCAACATCAGCAATCTCAGCGTTGCGGTGAGGCTCGGGTACGATATCCGCGTTGTCTGACAGTTGCGTAACCTACATCGGTCGCGTGGCCGAAGCTGTGCTATCACTGTGTCGGAAGGCGGATGTTGCCGATGGATGGAAGAATGTCAATGACCTCTCGCTTCCGAGTTGTCTCCTCGCCTCCCTTCTCATCCGTCTCCCAGTTCAACTCCTCTTCGAAATATTCTTCCTTTATGCGTTGTCATTGGCGGGACAAATTTTCAATGCAGCACAATGATGGATCGCCGTTTCATCGCCGCGCCACTCCGTGGGGGTTGGAAATTTCCTATCTGGCGCGGCTGGCGTGTGGCTCGTCAATCGGCATTTCTCTGACGATTTCACGGTCTTAAGATGCTTTCCTGCATTCCGAGGCTGTAGGGAGAGCAGCTACACAAGACCTCTTTATAACTGCTCTCTCTGCATGAGGCCTGAACAGACTCAAATTTGAGCTCCGTCTCAAAATCTGCCGGCATCGGTGATTTATAAAGAATGTTCTTACTGTCGAGACAAATTTTTCTTAGGACGAATGACTTCTTTCACAAGCCTCCCTGCACCAGTTCCCCGCGCTTTGTGTACGCTCCTTGCTGTGCCCACGGGATGCATGAAATGTTGGAACATTCTTGCTTTGTTTTTTTTTTTTTTTTTTTTGTCATCAGTCTACTGACTGGTTTGATGCGGCCCGCCACGAATTCCTTTCCTATGCTAACCTCTTCATCTCAGAGTAGCACTTGCAACCTACGTCCTCAATTATTTGCTTGACGTATTCCAATCTCTGTATTCCTCTAGAGTTCTTGCCCTCTACAGCTCCCTCTAGGACCTTGGAAGTCATTCCCTCATGTCTTAGCAGATGTCCTATCATCCTGTCCCCTCTCCTTATCAGTATTTTCCACATATTCCTTTCCTCTCCGATTCTGCGTAGAACCTCCTCATTCCTTACCTTATCAGTTCACCTAATTTTCAACATTCGTCTATAGCACCACATCTCAAATGCTTCGATTCTCTTCTGTTCCGCTTTTCCCACAGTCCATGTTTCACTACCATACAATGCTGTACTCCAGACGTACATCCTCAGAAATTTCTTCCTCAAATTAAGGCCAGTATTTGATATTAGTAGACTTCGCTTGTCCAGAAATGCCTTTTTTGCCATAGCGAGTCTGCTTTTGATGTCCTCCTTGCTCCGTCCGTCATTAGTTATTTTACTGCCTAGGTAGCAGAATTCCTTAACTTCAGTGACTTCGTGACCATCAATCCTGATGTTCAGTTTCTCGCTGTTCTCAATCCTACTACTTCTCATTACCTTCGTCTTTCTCCGATTTAATCTCAAACCATACTGTGTACTCATTAGACTGTTCATTCCGTTCAGCAGATCATTTAATTCTTCTTCACTTTCACCCACGGTAGCAATGTCATCAGCGAATCGTATCATTGATATCCTTTCACTTTGTATTTTAATTCCACTCCTGAACCTTTCTTTTATTTCCATCATTGCTTCCTCCATGTACAGATTGAAGAGTAGGGGCGAAAGGCTACAGCCTTGTCTTACACCCTTCTAAATACGAGCACTTCGTTCTTGATCGTCCACTCTTATTATTCCCTCTTGGTTGTTGTACATATTGTATATGACCCGTCTCTCCCTATAGCTTACCCCTACTTTTTTCAGAATCTCGAACAGCTTGCACCTTTTTATATTGTCGAACGCTTTTTCCAGGTCGACAAATCCTATGAAAGTGTCATGATTTTTCTTTAGCCTTGCTTCCATTATTAGCCGTAACGTCAGAATTGCCTCTCTTGTCCCTTTACTTTTCCTAAAGCCAAACTGATCGTCACCTAGCGCATTCTCAATTTTCTTTTCCATTCTTCTGTATATTATTCTTGTAAGCAGCTTCGATGCATGAGCTGTTAAGCTGATTGTGCGACAATCCTCGCACTTGCCAACTCTTGCCGTCTTCGGCATTGTGTGGATGATGCTTTTCCGAAAGTCAGATGGTATATCGCCAGACTCATATATTCTACACACCAACGTGAATAGTCGTTTTGTTGCCACTTCCCCTAATGATTTTAGAAATTCTGATGGATTGTTATCTATCCCTTCTGCCTTATTTGACCCTAAGTCCTCCAAAGCTCTTTTAAATTCCGATTCTAATACTGGATCCCCTATCTCTTCTAAATCGACTCCTGTTTCTTCTTCTATCACACCAGACAAATTTTCACCCTCATAGAGGCTTTCAATGTATTCTTTCCCCCTATCTGCTCTCTCCTCTGCATTTAACAGTGGAATTCCCGTTGCACTCTTAATGTTACCATCGTTGCTTTTAATGTCAGCAAAGGTTGTTTTGACTTTCCTGTATGCTGAGTCTGTCCTTCCGACAATCATATCTTTTTCGATGGCTTCACATTTTTCCTGCAGCCATTTCGTCTTAGCTACCCTGCACTTCCTATTTGTTTCATTCCTCAGCGACTTGTATTTCTGTATTCCTGATTTTCTAAGGCAGGTAAAATAACTGTCGCCAGGGCAGAAGAACTCAGTTGCTTTCGTGCGTACATTCTTGGCGTTCCGTCCTAATGGCTGCAGGTGTGCGTCACTTCTCCACACTCTTCTTGTTTTCAGGCAGGCCCTTCGCGATGTGTCCCTCCTTGAGCGAGGCGAGGATGTCCGCTGGCTTCCCTCCGAGTGCTTGCAGAATGACTGCAGTCTCTTTCCTTTAGGGGCTCGCCGCAGGGTGTCCAGCTTCCCCCTCCTACTCGGTGCTCGCGGGTCTTTGGCGAAATTTGCGGCGGAATTATGTTAGTATAGTCTGAAAGTGTGAATGCGGGTAGTCTGATCGCGCATGAATGGGCTGTCTGCTGTGGGTTCTGTGAATGTGGAGATGCAGTTTAGCCAGCCATTGTATCAAGTAGAGTGCGACTGGACTGGACCGGAGAGACATGTTCCCCGCGCGTTAGCAGGCCCCGTTAGGTTGGCAAATAGCCGCTGTGCAGACTCTCTGATCCCTTCCAGCCACCGTGTGTGGACCCCGGATGAGGGAAGACGGTTAGGCATGCCGTGCTGTGACTATGGTGAGTATAGGCGCTCTGCATGATGGCTGCCTTAGTCATCTTAGTTAGGAGAGATAGCCAGGTTGGATAAAATTGATACTTCTATTTTGTAGTACTGATGATGAGGCAGCATGCCATATAATCGGACGCTTAAGTAAAGTGAGTGATCAATGAGTACTTTCCCTGATTTTTATTAAGTCAATGTTGTTGTTATATAAAATACTTAACATGGTTTCTCACAGAAATGCCTGGCTGCTTTCCAAAAATGCGGGGAGGCGGAGGCGTTGCCGACGTTACCGTAGCGAGGAACGAAGGTGGAAGGGGCAATATACGGTAACAGTGTAGAAGTCGAGTGGCAGCCTAGGATCATGTTCAGATGCCAGGGCGAGGAGTTCGAGGTAAACTTCATTTTTCCCTTAATGAACACCGAAGTAGAATGAGAGTTCCATTCTGCAGCCGAATGTGAGCTGATATGAAACTTTCTGGACTATTAGAAGTGTGTGCCTGACGGAGACTCGAACTTGAGACCTTCGCCTTTTACGGGCAAGTGCTCCACCAACTTAGCTATCCAAGCACGACTCACGACCCATCCTCACAGTTTCAATTCTGCCAACACATCGTATCCTATCATTCAAACTGCAAACCTTGCAGAACTAGCAACCCTGGAAGAAAGAATATTGCGGAGACATGGCTTAGCCACAGTCTGGGGGATGTTTTAGTCTGCTTGCTTAGCTCACTTGGTAGAGCACTTGCCCGGCGTAGGCAAAGGTCCCGAGTTCGAGTCTCGGTCCGGCACACAGTTTTAATCTGCCAGGAAGTTTCAACACTTAAGTAGTTTTAGGGGTAGACCTTATGAACGCTCACCAGGCAATTGTAGACTAGGGTGGAGGTATCACGTCTTTAAACAGAGAGGGGAATCCCGTTGAATTGAAGTTTGATAATTGGGTCATAAGGGATAAGTCTGAAGCTAGCTGCCTAAAAATTCTCACTTACCCGGGATTGCACCAGGAACCGGAGACCCTCGTAAACTGTATTAGCAGAGTGAGCTTACCGCTATCCGTGCATGGAAGGAACGGTGTTTTCAGAAAAATAATCGAAGAAAGCATGCACAGCATAGGAGACATGCCAGAGGACGACCATTAAAGATTGCTAGAAGTTTTAAGGAATCACCAAAGAATATTATCAGATGCACTGGGTGTGATAAAAGGCTTTGAATACAAGTTCGAAGTACGAGAACACAAAAAGTTTTTCGTGACGCCATACCCCATTCCGTTAGCATAGAAACGAAAAGTGAAGGCAGGTCGCAAAGATGCTCGAGCAGGATGTTGTCGAAGGAGCCGTGAGTTCGTACAACTCACCACTTTTGGTAGTACGGAAAAAGGGTGCATCAGTAAGATTGGAGCTGGATTCTCAGCAAATCAAAACAATTATTAATGCAGAAACAGACAGGCCGGGGAGTATGGAAGAATCATTGCAACATTTCCATGGAGTAAAGGTATTAACCTACGTTGATCTGAGAGCCAGTTACTGGCAAATCGTGTTGCATCCAGAGTGTATGCATACACCGAATTTTTGTGTTATGGAGACGCACACAGTTTTAATCTGCCAGGAAGTTTCAACACTTAAGTAGTTTTAGGGGTAGACCTTATGAACGCTCACCAGGCAATTGTAGACTAGGGTGGAGGTATCACGTCTTTAAACACAGAGGGGAACCCCGTTGAATTGAAGTTCGATAATTGGGTCATAAGGGACAAGTCTGAAGCTAGCTGCCTAAAAATTCTTACTTACCCGGGATTGCACCAGGAATCGGAGACCCTCGTAAACTGTATTAGCAGAGAGAGCTTACCGCTATCCGTGCATGGAAGGAATGGTGTTTTCAGAAAAATAATCGAAGAAAGCATGCACAGCATAGGAGACATGCCAGAGGACGACCATTAAAGATTGCTAGAAGTTTTAAGGAATCACCAAAGAATATTATCAGATGCACTGGGTGTGATAAAAGGCTTTGAATACAAGTTCGAAGTACGAGAACACAAAAAGTTTTTCGTGACGCCATACCCCATTCCGTTAGCATAGAAACGAAAAGTGAAGGCAGGTCGCAAAGATGCTCGAGCAGGATGTTGTCGAAGGCGCCGTGAGTTCGTACAAATCACCACTTTTGGTAGTACGGAAAAAGGGTGCATCAGTAAGATTGGAGCTGGATTCTCAGCAAATCAAAACAATTATTAAAGCAGAAACAGACAGGCTGGGGAGTATGGAAGAATCATTGCAGTTACTGGCAAATCGTGTTGCATCCAGAGTGTATGCATACACCGAATTTTTGTGTTATGGAGATTGTTACCAATTTAAACGGCTTCCGTTCGGACTAAATGTTTCAGCACAGCGTTCGTACGAGGCCTCAGCAGCATCCATCCTGAGTAGCTATGTGAGAGAATTACAATATACATTGACGATGTGCTAATAGCAGAAAAACCCTCGGAAGAACACAATGAGGTGTTGAACCGTTTATTAGACGTATTAGAATGAGCCAGTACAACAGTGAACCTAGATAAATCTCAGTTTGGGCGTAAGAGAATAAAGTTTCTAGGTCACATAGTTTCGGTGAACGGGATTCAACACGACACTGAGGGAGATAAAGCAATTGCTGAATTTCCAAGGCCAACAAGGAAGAGGCAGCTAAGAGGATTCTTAATAGTCGCAAATTATTTCAAGAAATTAGTGAACTTGAGCATGCTGACCACGACTCGTCTCTGCGCTCTAACAGGAAAGAATACGATCTGGTATTGTGACGCTCAAGCACAGGACGAATTCGAAAGGTTGAAGGAGGCTTTAGTAAATGCACCTGTTCTCTCACATCCAGACTTGAATCGCGGTTTCAACCTCATGACGGATAGTTCGGCGAACGGTATTGGTGCGGTTCTGTTTCAAGAAGAAGACGCTAACGATTCGCTCACCTGGAAGCCAGTTTCTTTCGCGAGCACAGTGCTGTCGTGAGCACAAGGAATTTACTCGGTCACGGAACTCGAGGGGCTGGCAGGTATCTTCAGTAAATCTAGATACTTCTTATACGGAAGGAACATAAAGGTATTTACCGACCATCAGGTACTAAAATTCCTGATGTCGGCAAATGTGGCCCATGGCAGATTATCTCGCCGTGCACTTTACCTACAAGAATAAATACAGTAACTTGAGCCAGCCATTGAATTAAGTGGAGGATGTCCGCCTGGCTTCCCGCTGAGTGCTTGCATAATGACTGCAGTGTCTTCTCTTCAGGGCTCGCCCCAGGGTGACCGGCTTCCTCCTCGGCGCCTTGTCACGGTTGGCGTGGCTGCTCCCATTGGAGATTCGAGTCCTCGCTTGGGCATGGGTGTGTGGGTTGTCCTTAGGGTAAGTTAGTTTAAGTTAGATTAAATAGTGTGTAGGCTTAGGGACCGATGACATCGACAGTTTGGTCCCATTGGACTTATCACAAATTTCAGTTTCCATATACTCCTCGGGCGTTCGCGGTGCATTGGCGGAAGAAGCCACAGTCGGACGTATTACACGTCATACAGATTACAAAAAAAGAATATTTGCGGTCAGTCTGACTGACACAGAATTCAGTCAGCTTCATTCGCCTCCCCGGACACACTCCGTGTTTAGCTGCATGAAGTAGATTAGATTAGATTAGATTAGATTAGATTAATACTAGTTCCATGGATCATGAATACGATATTTCGTAATGATGTGGAACGAGTCAAATTTTCCAATACAAGACATAATTAAGTTAATTTAACAACATACTTAAGTTAATATAACAACTTTTTCATTTTTTGTTTTTTTTTATTTTTATGTTTTTTATTTTTATTTTTTTTATTAATATTTTTTTTAAATTTATATCTAAAAATTCCTCTATGGAGTAGAAGGAGTTGTCATTCAGAAATTCTTTTAATTTCTTCTTAAATACTTGTTGGTTATCTGTCAGACTTTTGATACTATTCGGTAAGTGACCAAAGACTTTTGTGCCAGTATAATTCACCCCTTTCTGTGCCAAAGTTAGATTTAATCTTGAATAGTGAAGATCATCCTTTCTCCTAGTATTGTAGTTATGCACACTGCTATTACTTTTGAATTGTGTTTGGTTGTTAATAACAAATTTCATAAGAGAGTATATATACTGAGAAGCTACTGTGAATATCCCTAGATCCTAAAATAAATGTCTGCAGGATGATCTTGGGTGGACTCCAGCTATTATTCTGATTACACGCTTTTGTGCAATAAATACTTTATTCCTCAGTGATGAATTACCCCAAAATATACCGACAGAATGGCAGGAAACCTCCGCATATCGTCGAAACAACTCGATAAAGAATGGCATAATGTGTAATTTAGAAGTTCTTTCTTTCATCAGTTCCAGTAAAAACACGAATCATTGAAAAGGAGAAACAAAAAGCAAAAGGAAGGCCTTAGATGGCACTGTTGACTTCTTGAAAGTTACCTGTGCAGGGTTGGTAGTAGGAAAAAGAGGATAAAAACTGCTAATAAACCTCAGATGGAAGTAACGAGTGCTCTGCTCAAGAATCGCAAGAGGAGGTGGTGTACTGGGGATAGGTTGGGAATTTCGGGAAGATATCAGTTCATGGTGCCGGCCGAAGTGGCCGTGCGGTTAAAGGCGCTGCAGTCTGGAACCGAAAGACCGCTACGGTCGCAGGTTCGAATCCTGCCTCGGGCATGGATGTTTGTGATGTCCTTAGGTTAGTTAGGTTTAACTAGTTCTAAGCTCTAGGGGACTAAAGACCTCAGCAGTTGAGTCCCATAGTGCTCAGAGCCTTTGAACCATCAGTTCATGGTCAGGGAGAGATCCCGAAATCAGATATTGGAGTGTAAGGAGTACTCAGATCGCAATTTAGTGAAGATGAAGTGCAGGCTGAAGTTCCAGAGACTAGTAAGGAAGAAAAAATGCATAAAGAAGAGGCATATTGAAGCACTAAGGAACGAAGGGACATGCTTGAAGTTCTCAGAGGATATAGACACTGCGATAATGAGTAGCTCAAGAGGATGTTCAGTTGCAGAGGAATTTACATCTTTAAGAAGCGCAAGGGAAGCAGGAATGTACAAAAATGTTTAAGGAATACAGGAATACATATAACAGGAGAATGAAGTAAGCGGATAATATAGGGAAGCTAAGACGAAATGGTTGCATGCATAATGTGAACCAATCGAATAAGAAATGACTGTCGGGAGCATTGTACCAGTAACCGATAAAGTCCACAAAATGTTGCAAGCAATGGCGGTAACATCAATAGTGCACTAGGAATCCCACTGTCAAACGCAGAAGAGAGAGCGAAGAGGCGGGAAGAGACACAGAGGCTTCTATGAAGGGCAGGGTTTGTCTGATGAAGCCACAGAAGAAGAAACACGAGTCAAAATGGAAGATATAAGGAATCCATATTAGAATCAGAATTTAAAAGAGATGCAGACAGGAGCAATGTACAGAATACCGGAAAAGAAAATGGAGGATCTTTTAGAAGACAATTGGTTAGGTTTTAGGAACAGTAAGGACACCAGACGGGCAGTTCTGACGTTGTGGTTAGTAACGAAAAGAAGCTACAAAAAAAAATAAAAATTCGCTCATAACATTTATCGACCTGAGGAAAGGGTCCGACTGTGTAAAATGGTGCAAGATGTTCAACATTCTGATGAAAATACGGGTAAGCTACAGCGAAAGACGTATTTTACACAATACGAAAAAGAACGAAGTGGGAACTATAGAAGTGGAAGACTAGAACGAGGTGCTCGGATTAAAATTGGAGTAGGACAGGGGTGTGGACTTCCGTCTTTGCTATTCAATCTACACATCGAAAAAGTAGTGACGGAAATAAAAGGAAGGCTGAAGAGTGGGAATAAAATTCAAGGTGATAGAATATCAATGATAAGATTTGCAGATGACATTGCAATCCTAAGGGAAAGTAAAGAATTGTTACAGGATATGTTGAATGAATTAATAGTCTCACGAATACAGGTTATGGACTGAGAGTCAATCGCAGAAAGACGAAAGTAATGAGATGTAGCAGATATGATAATAGAGGGAAACCTAACAAGACAGTTGGTGATCACAAAGTAGCTGAAGTTAAGGAATTCTGCTACCTATCCAGCAAAGTAACCCATGATGGATGGAGCAAAGAGGGCAGGAAACTGATTCCTGGCCGAGAAAAGTCTACTAGTATTAAGCATAGGCCTCAATCTTTTGAGAATATGCGTTTGGGTACGGCATTGTATGTAGCGAGACATGAACTGTGCGAAAACCGTAACAGAAAAGAATCGAAGCATTTGAGATTTTGTGCTACAGAAGAATGTTGAAAATTAGGTGAAATGATACGTAAGGAATAAGCGGTTCTACGCATAATCGGTGAGGAAAGGAATGAATGGAAAACTGCTGACAAGAAGAAGGGCAGAATGATAGGACATCTGTTAAGACATCTAGAGGGAACTGTAAACGGTGAAATCTGTAGAGGAAGACAGATATTGAAATACACTCGAAAATAATCGAGAACTTAATTTTCAAGTGCTGCTCTTTGTTAAAAAGTTTGGCATAGGAGAGGTACTCTTGGCGGGCCACGTCAAACCAGGGAAAACACCCGGGACTAAGAAATAAAATATTGTTTGTTGCAGAATGTATCTGTCGTAGACGTTCCGTTTTAAGTCTTTGATATAGTCTATTTACGGATATGTTAACCAAGTTTCCCGAATGCCATTCAGGTGACGGCAGTTTATCTGGTGGCCTCTGATGTCGGATTTCTTTTCAAGTTGCATTTTATGTTCGAAATAAAAGTATTCATTTACAACATCTAGAGCATAGTTTTCGTTATGAACGGTAATAATAACTGGGTTCACGGTTTTAATCTTTTGAATATTACTTTCGAGACCTAGAGCTTGAGAACCACATTTATCGTCTCAAATCGTTATTAAAATTCGTTGTTGTCACTGATAACCTTGATGATCCTATGGTATGGACTCTTTTACTATACACTATGTGCCACCCGCGGTGCTAGCCGTGGTTAAACAGTAATTTATAATAAAAAATATTAATGCAGAAGCTGACTGTCCATGGTTATGCGCCACCACAAATGTTATCTCTTGAAAGTCATGCGGCGAAAGTCACTTGCGGCCCAGCGAACCGCTTGACATTGAAAATAAAGCACCAAATTTTACGCAATGGGAAAAGCTGATAGAGCTCATTTTGCTTGTAAGTCACTCGTTTACTTCATGGAAATCATTTTGACGCGACCGAATAACGAATTACAGAATGTGCCAGGAAAGGGAGTAAGTAAATGCTTTCACGAGTGTTTGTGGCATGCTTAGAATGGATCGTAATTTGATTCGGTCCGGAGAGCCAGAAATCTACTGCAATATCTCTCTGTAAACTATGTACCACGACTTGATGTTCTCTGCGTATATGTAAAGATAGCTAAGTATCCGGCGTTGCCCACGTATGTATTAATTCCACTCTAGTATTAAAGCATCCCTCCTTTACCATCTCTCCGACTATATTTCCCCACCCTTTGTCCATTTCCTCCTCCGCTTTTTCTCTCCATTTCCTTCTGCCCCTTCTCTCTGCCAATCACCTCCTCCCCCCACCCCCAGTCTGTCCACCTCTTCCTTGCCCCCTTTTCCTCCCCTCGCTTTCTTCGTGTTATCAGCCACCACAAGAGATGGGCGGTTCTTACTCCATCAGTATTCCTTTCCAGATGGCAACTAATATGTCTCCCAAATTTGGTTGAAATCTTTGCAACTGTTTACGACGGTCTTTTACACAATGATTTGCCCGCGTGTGCACGTTTCAAATGTATTTAACATATTCTGAACACATTCGACAAGTATTTGAACACATGTTTCACCTGTATATCTAGTGAATTTCACCGTTATGTTTCATTCTCTCTCAGCTTAATATTTATGACGTCGTATCTCCTAAACTATGAATCGTATATTTTCAGGTACATCCAACTACACTCCTGGAAATGGAAAAAAGAACACATTGACACCGGTGTGTCAGGCCCACCATACTTGCTACGGACACTGCGAGAGGGCTGTACAAGCAATGATCACACGCAAGGCACAGCGGACACACCAGGAACCGCGGTGTTGGCCGTCGAATGGCGCTAGCTGCGCAGCATTTGTGCACCGCCGCCGTCAGTGTCAGCCAGTTTGCCGTGGCATACGGAGCTCCATCGCAGTCTTTAACACTGGTAGCATCCCGCGACAGCGTGGACGTGAACCGTATGTGCAGTTGACGGACTTTGAGCGAGGGCGTATAGTGGGTACGCGGGAGGCCGGGTGGACGTACCGCCGAATTGCTCAACACGTGGGGCGTGAGGTCTCCACAGTACATCGATGTTGTCGCCAGTGGTCGGCGGAAGGTGCACGTGCCCGTCGACCTGGGACCGGACCGCAGCGACGCACGGATGCACGCCAAGACCGTAGGATCCTACGCAGTGCCGTAGGGGACTGCACCGCCACTTCCCAGCAAATTAGGGACACTGTTGCTCCTGGGGTATCGGCGAGGACCATTCGCAACTGTCTCCATGAAGCTGGGCTACGGTCCCGCACACCGTTAGGCCGTCTTCCGCTCACGCCCCAACATCGTGCAGCCCGCCTCCAGTGGTGTCGCGACAGGCGTGAATGGAGGGACGAATGGAGACGTGTCGTCTTCAGCGATGAGAGTCGCTTCTGCCTTGGTGCCAATGATGGTCGTATGCGTGTTTGGCGCCGTGCAGGTGAGCGCCACAGTCAGGACTGCATACGACAGAGGCACACAGGGCCAACACCCGGTATCATGGTGTGGGGAGCGATCTCCTACACTGGCCGTACACCACTGGTGATCGTCGAGGAGACACTGAATAGTGCACGGTACATCCAAACCGTCATCGAACCCATCGTTCTACCATTCCTAGACCGGCAAGGGAACTTGCTGTTCCAACAGGACAATGCCCGTCCGCATGTATCCCGTGCCACCCAACGTGCTCTAGAAGGTGTAAGTCAACTACCCTGGCCAGCAAGATCTCCGGATCTGTCCCCCATTGAGCATGTTTGGGACTGGATGAAGCGTCGTCTCACGCGGTCTGCACGTCCAGCACGAACGCTGGTCCAACTGAGGCGCCAGGTGGAAATGGCATGGCAAGCCGTTCCACAGGACTACATCCAGCATCCCTACGATCGTCTCCATGGGAGAATAGCAGCCTGCATTGCTGCGAAAGGTGGATATACACTGTACTAGTGCCGACATTGTGCATGCTCTGTTGCCTGAGTCTATGTGCCTTTGGTTCTGTCAGTGTGATCATGTGATGTATCTGACCCCAGGAATGTGTCAATAAAGTTTCCCCTTCCTGGGACAATGAATTCACGGTGTTCTTATTTCAATTTCCAGGAGTGCATATGACTACTGTCTGCGAAATGAGTTGTGAATACGTGTAGTTGCAAAGACGTAATATATTTAAACGTCATTAGAGGGTCACAGACTAGCACATTGTTTCTGACGTGTTGTCTCATGAACCATGTGTTGACAGTAATGCAATTTCGAAGATACATTCAGTGGCATATGAGGTTACTGTCTGTGAAATGTGTGGCGAATAGAGTTGGCCTTAATGAAGTAAAAAATTTAAGAGTCGTGCATGATGCAGCAGGTTTCACAAATCTCAGTGTCTGATGTTATATCTCCTGAACTATATCTCGTACGGCGGTGTAATTGTGGGAACACTCTCTGTAAAACGTGTTGCGAATACAGACAGTGGTAAAAAAGTAATAAATTAAAATGTCTTGCTTCATGTGGCAGTTGCACTGCGTGAACAGCGGTAATGAAAGTAGTAAACTTTTCAATTTCATAATTTTTGCGTGTTGTCAGCAATATAACCGTTTCGTAAATGTTTGTTATTTTGTGTAGTTTCTGGAAGTACTCTCATTCTCAAATGCAAATACTGAATGAATGAAGTAATGGCACATCGTGGTCTACAAAATTTTTCCACCCTCATCCAAAATTCTTTGTTATCTCCCTCTCGTTTCTCCATTCTCTCGCTACAAGGGAAAAGCTTTTCCTTTGCGAAATAAAACCATCACAGTATCAGATTCAGAAGAGGCAGTTGAGCAAAGCCAGTGATTCGGTCTCGGTTCACCAAGGTCCACCAACACACGGAGTCAGTGTAGCGCCAAATGTTAAAGCGAGTTAAGAGCCGCGGGGAACCTGCCGCCTGCGCTCACCTCAGCCGACAATGGCGGCGGAATTGCAGGCGCTGGCGGTTCCCTGTGACTTGTCCCCAGCATGGCGTCTGCAGTGGTGGCTGCGGGCCGCACGCGGTGGCAAAACAGCAGGCGCGGCCACGAGCCGAGGTCGTCTTTGAGATGCAAATAGAAATGACGGTCGGAACTGAGCGGGCAATGCGATCGCGCGGCATAGCAAACAGTGTTTGCGCAGGCGCAGAGGCACGTCGGTTTGACGAGGGGGCGGGGGGGAGGGAGGCGGTGGCTGCTGAGTGGCGTGCGTGGGCATGCTTCGAGGCTTGTGCGGAATGCCGTTTGCGCTTCCTAGGCCAGCGACACATCGCGTAGTGGGCGAGGTGGAACCTTGTTCTTAGCTGTTCCACTGTCACTGTGGTGGTCTGGGTGGTGTGATCTGACCCATCTCGTCGTGTTCTATGGCCTTCCGTGAACCATTCTTCACACATATGTTTCACTACCGAAACACCTAGTTCCTCACAAGCAGCAAATTCAAGGATAAATACATCACCTTCTCTCATATCAAAAATGCTCTGTCTTTCAAACTCACTAATCTGACGGTATGGTTCGTGCACACGTCTGGGAGGCATCCTGCACCTCTGCTCAAGTCACACTGATCCATTATCTTCGGTTTATCCCGACAACATCCACGTGCTTAGCTGGGTGGTAACGTGTTCACCTCCCATTCAAGCGGGCCCGGGTTCGATTCCCAGCCGGGTTGGAGGTTTTCTCAGCTCGGTGGCTGGGTGTTGTGTTGTCATCATCATTTCATCCTCATCACCGGCGCGCAAGACGCCCAATGTGGCGTCGAATTAAATAAGGCTTGCACTTTGCGTACGAAATTCCCCGATTAAGGGCCCACTGGCCAACGACGCCATACTCTCATTTCCATTTTATAGCGAAGCGAGAGCCGCAGGTACATTTTACCGTTTTGTGGTGTTGCACAGCAATATCGATGTTAACCTCGAATCAGCGGGCCGACATGGTTCAGATCCTAATCATGACTGCAGAGCATATTGGCGTACATTCCTATCAATGTGAACGTTATAGCTCTAGTCGTTACAGGTATTCTGTTTGTTCTGAGCATGAGAGTATATTTATAATTTATTTTCTTGGCCGTAATAGAATCGTTACATGACTTCGACTCATTAGAGAATGCGAAAAACTTATTCCCCAGCTGAGACGTGCTTCGACATAAAAGTTATCTTGATATGGTACCGCGTCAGGATGTATAAAACTACTGCTGCTGGAGAAAAACCAACGTTTCGGCCACGGTTGCAGCTGTGTTCTTCTGGGTGTGGATACACCGCAGCAACCGTGGCCGAAACGTTAGTTTCTCTCCAGCAGCAACAGTGTTATACATTATGACTCCGTACCATACCCAGAAAACTATTATGTCAACCGACTCTGGCCGCGGAAGCCTACGCAATTATATGAGACGTGCTTTTTATTATTATGTACAACGGCTCGTACATGGTAATGAAATCCAAGCTACTTATAAATCTTTATTGACCTCGACGTTCTCTATGCGTTGCATCACAACCTCCATAGCAGCTCTTTGCACTAGCATGCTTATTTTCAAAATGAAATAATTCTCATCGTCTTCTATTTCATAACTAATTTCTCGTGACAGGTAAAGTTCTTAAATGCATACGCGATGAGACACGCGCACATCCCTCCAATATTTCAACAAAGGCTTCTTCTTCTTCATGTGCCGTCTCCTCTAAGAAGGTTGGCTGTCATCATGGCAATTTCTGATCTTGATTTGGCTGATCTAAGGAGTTCTGACGTTGAGCAGTTGTACCAATTTTTTAAATTGTCAATCCAGGATGTCCGTCTTCTACCCCTCGTTCTCTTCCCACAAATTTTCCCTTCTAGTATTATTTGCAATATTTTGTAATTTACTCCCCTAATAACATGGCCTAAATATTGTAGCTTCCTTACTTTAATAGTTTTAATTAATTCTTTTTCCTTTCCCATTCTTCTTAGGACATCTTGATTAGTAATCCTCGACACCCAACTAATTCTAAGTATTCTTCTATATGCCCACATTTCAAAAGCTTCTAAACTGTTCATGTCCTTCTTTTTCAATGTCCACGCTTCCATTCCGTATAGTAATTTTGAGAATACATAGCATCTTAGCAACCTCATTTTTGTGTTTAAACAAATGTCTCTCGAACAGAATGCATTTTTCATCTTATTAAAGATACTTCTGGCCTGTCCTATTCTCGATTTAATTTCTTCTGAGCTTTCAATCTCCTCATTTACAATTGTTCCGAGATATTTAAATTTACGTACTTGATCGACTCTTTCCCTATTGATTGTAAGATTTTCTTGTTGGTGTGTTTTAGATATCACCATGAACTTAGTCTTGCTTACGTTAAGAGTCAAGCCAAATTCTTCAATTTTTTCTGCGACTTTGTCAAGAAGTAATTGTAGATCTTTGAGGTTTCCAGCTAGTAGTGCAGTGTCATCAGCAAACCTAACATTGTTAATGTTTAGCCCATTCACTTTAATGCCAGCTATTTCATCTGATAGAGCTGCCTGGAATATGTCTTCTGAATACATATTAAACAATAAGGGTGAGAGAACGCAACCTTGTCTCACACCCCTCTTTATTTCTATATCATTCGATAACTCATTTTCTACCTTCACGGTTGCGGTTTGATTGTAGTAGAGGTTATATATAATGCGGATGTCTTTCTTATCAAGTGTTTTCTTTTCTAACAATTCTATGAGATGATCATGACGAACTTTGTCAAATGCTTTATTATAATCCAGGAAGCACACATATAGTGGCTGATTAACCTCCATACATCGTTGCGCTAATATGTTAAAAGCAAACAATGCTTCTCTTGTACCGAGGGAACTTCTAAAACTGAATTGTGTTTCACTTATACCTTCTTCTACTTTTTTGTATATTCGTTGGTGTATAACTTTTAGAAATATCCTTAAGGTGTGACTCATTAAGCTTATTGTACGGTGATCATTACAAGTTTTGGCATTAGCCTTTTTGGGTAATGTAACAAAGGTAGATGTCAACCAATCCCTAGGAATAATTCCCGAATTATAAATATCATTAAACAATTGTACAAATATATCTATATGGTCTATTCCTATGAGTTTCGGGATGTCATTTGGTATCTTATCTGGTCCAGGGGCTTTTCCTGTCTTTGATTTGTTGATAACATGTAATATTTCTTCTTTCGATATGCTTGGTCCTCGTTCTCCGATCATGTTATCATAAAATTTTTGATCTTTTCTTGTATCTTCAAGTAGTTCTTTGACATATTCTGTCCACCTGTCCAGTTTACCTTTAACATCAGGAATTATTTTGTCATTTTTATCTAACAATAAACTTGTACTTTTCTTTTTATTAAGTCCAGCTAAATCTTTAACTTTTTTGTGTAAGTTGAAACTATCATGTCTTGTTTCATAACTCTCAATTTCAGAGCATTGTTCCTTGTACCATTCTTCTTTTGCTCGCCGTGTTTCCTTTCGTATTTCTGCATGTAATCTTTTATACTCACTTTCATCTCTATTTTTAAGTATTCTTCTTTGTTCCATCAATTGTAATATCTTCTCTGTCATCCACTTCTTTTTCATGTTGTCGTGTTTGGTCGCCATTGTGTTTTTACATGCATTATTTAATGTGTCTTTTATAAGTTCCCATTTGCCATCAATGTCTTCTGTTTGATTATTCTTTATCCTAACTAATTCCTTATTAATCTCTTCAGAAGTCTTTTGTTTAGTCAAGGGGTCTCTTAGAATAGTTGTATTTATATAGTCCTTCTTTTGTTTCTTTTGTATGGCTTTCAGTTTCACATGGAACTTTGCTACTAAAGGGTTATGATCAGAAAATATATCAGCTCCTGGATATGTTTTCACACCATGAATAGAATTTTTGTACCTCTTGTTTATAAGTATGAAATCGATTTGATTTCTGCAAACTTCTTCATTACAGTCTCTTGGTGATTTCCAAGTATAAAGTCTTCGTTTAGGGAGTTTAAAAAATGTGTTTGTAATAGACAGATTGTTTCCCTGGCAAAATTGTGTCAGCAAATCTCCTCTTTCATTTCTTGTTCCTAAACCAAAAGGTCCAATAAGATCACCTTCACTTCCTTCACCTATTTTGGCATTAAAATCTCCCATGATGATAATAATGTCTCTGCTTTTTGAGGTTCCTATTGCTTGTGTTAATTCTTCATAAAATTTTCCTATTTCTTCTTGGTCTTTGTCGGCTGTTGGAGCATAGATTTGGATTAAATTAATATTTGTTTGTCTCGTTTGTAAATGTACACTGATTACTCTATCTGAGATTGGTAAAATGCTTTTGACAGATTTACTAGCATACTCATCTAAAATTATTCCTACCCCATTCCTGTGCTGGCTATCAGAATTTCCCGAGTAATATACTTTCATGTTGTCAATGGTCATTTCTCCTGAGTCAGGCCATCTTGTTTCACTTACACCCAAAATGTTAATTTTTTAGGCGTTTCATTTCTTGTATAACATTATTTACTTTGCCTGGTTGGTATAATGATCTTACATTCCAAGTTGCTATTGTTGCATTATTTTTGTATTTACTTGTGGCATTGTTCAAGGCTCTCCCCCCCGGAGATCCGAGTGGGGGAGTTGAAACTCCGGATAATTTGACATTGAACCCTGCCATGATGAGTTTTCCTGGGGATATCCATTGGATCTTTAATGCTGTGGTTTCCCGTTGCCTTCAGCATCCTATGCCGTTGACAACCCTTGGTGATTCTTCCGTCTTTAGGAGTGATTTCTCACTCCAAGGACAAGAGGGTGCCCTTGCTCTACCAGCTCATCCGCCCTTCTAGAAGGTCGTTGACTTAGTAGAGGGTTCTCCTTATCCCGGGAGAAACTCGGTCGCCAGAGCCTCGTTAGCGTAGCAGGGGATACCACGTGCCGGAGAGGTTGACATTTGTGTGGGAGAGGCTATTGGTGACGCATCCCACACCTTACCCCCCAACAAAGGCTTAATCATTCTCATATCAAATATTATATGCGGAGATAGGAAATCACGGGAACAACTGAAATACCGCGTCACTTCACTGAAATTTGCATTTATTGTAACGCTTGACAACGGACCACGAAAATGTCGCGTGTTACACTTGACAGATAATAGCACTAGAACAATAATAAACACGTGATTCTGTTTTCTGCACCCAACAGGCGAACAGGCGAACACAATATAAGTTTTCCCGTAAATATAAATATGCGCGTAGGCGCGTTAAAGAACTGGTTATAAAATAGTCACTTGCAACATCAAGGCAGCCACACTCCATTTTAAGGGAAAATAATTAGTGAGTTTGCACATTGACTAGAACATTAAGGTGAATAACACGAAAGTGCACCGTTCACAACACCTTACGGCGGCAGTTAACCTCCAGTAAGTTCCTTTCTTTATAATGTAACATTAAGTACAGCTCAATAGTGATAAAAACGACATTTAGATAGAAACTGGTGGAAAAACACTAAATACGAAATTGGCGAATCTATGCTCAAAGGAGCCGCATTCCATCTAAACACCCAAAAAATTGCGACTTAATGGCTACCTAGAGTAACAAATTAAGAATAGCATGCTCATAGATTGACTAGAATAAAGGGAAAAAATAACACATACACGGCTTCTGACGGCCGATACACTGTGTTGGGCTATTGAGCAGTGATTAAGCTAGCCACAACATACGCTAACCAGGTTAGCGGCGTATACAAAGACAAGCGTCGAGCAAGAACCCTGGTCAGAAGGTAATGGAACCAGTCATAATTTACAATTAACTACAACATTGAAATCAAGTGATGACAGGTTGACCATTACTGATGTGGCGTACGATGGACAGTCAATAGACTGAACAATCACCTGAAACCCAAGTATAATGCTGAGGGGCGAAACACCCAACGCAATGTATGTTTACGGCAAAAACGTAGTTTGAGTACAAAACAAGCATGAAACAACAGGATGATATTGCAGCTTGCAGTACAAATTCCAGAGTATCGCCAGAGCGAAAACTTCATGCTGCGGCAAGCTTTGGAGTTCGTGCCGCCCTCTGACGACTGTTTACCGATGTACCTCAGACCGACTATTACCACAAATTTCTCATTGTTCTCTGAAACCTGAGCATCGCACCATAAGAAAACAGAGTATTTTGACCTTGCCTGATTACGTTTTGAGTTTGAATATCCTCTTGGATCGTAGTTTGTATTTAGACGACTTGGCTACGTCTTGGACCTGTGTTGGTTATTCCTTCATCTTGGGATCTCCGCTGTTTCGGACTATCATATTTTCTTTCCACCGTTCTCCTCGTTGTCCCCCAGTGAGCGATGTTATGAAGTATTTTCCTGCCTACGCAGAGTAGTTTAAATGCCTCTGAGCACTATGGGACTTAACATCTGAGGTCATCAGTCCGCTAGAACTTAGAACTACTTAAACTTAACTAACGTAAGGACATCATACACATCAATGCCCGAGGCAGGATTCGAATCTGCCACCGTAGCAGTCGCGCGGTTCCGGACTGAAGCGCCTAGAAGCGCTCAGCTACCGCGGCCGGCCTACGCAGAGTAGGATATAAAATCTGGGTCCCACTGTTTGAACACAGCCACTACTTAAATGTTGAAGAAAAATCGTTAGCAATGGCGTCCGAGGACTTCCGACGTAAGAAGTCACGTTTCCTCTGCCAAAGGCCTTTTCATAGTGGGCGGAAGAGATGACAGAGATTCAGGGCACTACTTCCCTTTGGGGTTGCAAACTGCCCCAAAAAGGTGGAAGTAGCAACAGTAATCGATGGCATAAGGATGGAGAAGGCAATGGAAACCACTTCATTAAAGACACATAACGTGTTCCCAGCGGACATGGGACATTTAATTGAAGAAGTGTAGTGATGATCTCTCCATTCTCGGGATCAGTTCGCCATTTTGATCTCTAGGAGGTGACCATGAGAAAAAATGGAATATCCAGAGTAGGGATAATATTCTACGAGTCGTAGCACGTAAACGCAGAAGTCTGAACGTAGTAGGGAATAAGGAGGATATATACTTGAAAAATACCAAAACACTGACAGATACATATTCCGAAATCAGACATTAGATTATAAGGCGTACCCAGGAGCAGATATAGACTCACATGACAATTTAGTAATGATGAAGAGTAAACTGAGATTTAAAATCACATGCGGAAGAGTCAGTGAGGAAGGAAGTGGGATACCGAAGTACTGAGGAATTGTGAGGCGATATTTATGCTCGCTGTGGATACTGTGATAGGAAATAACAGTGTAGAAAGTGCAATAGAAATATATTGGACATCTTTAAAAACGACAATAACAGATGCCGGGCCAACAAACACAAGTGATCAACATAAGAGAGAAGAACAAAAATGTTTACGGGAGAGAAATGTAAATCACTTACGTTTAGAATGAAGAGGAAATGCAAGGCAAACAAGTCGATATGGCAGCAGGAAGTGTGTGAAGATAACGAAAATAGAATGATCGTTGAGAGAACTGACTCAGCACACAGAAAAGTCAATACAAACCTTTGTGAAATTAAAATGAAGGAGAGAAAGGGAGCTTGCAAAGAGTACTTGGAAGGTATCTATGAGGGGAAGAACTTGTCTGTTGACGTGAGAGAAGAATTCTGAGTCGGCATCGAAGAAATAGAGAATCTAGGACAAGTAAATTCTCTCTTTTTTTTTTAATTCTGACATAAAATCAAATAAGGCCGCAGGAATAGGTAATATTCCATCGGAATTTCTAAAAACATTCTGGGGAATGGGAACCAAAGTATACTCAAGCTCGTTTGTAGAAGGTATGAGACTATCTAGACATCCTCAGACTATAGGGAAAACAATGCCTACACAATTCCGAAGATAGCTAGGTCAGATAAGTTCGTGGTCTATCGCCCAATCAATAGGTCATGCATTCAAGCCACTGACAGTAATAATATGAAGAAGAATGGATAGCAAAACTGAGCATCTGTTAGAAGATGATATGTCTCGCTGTAGGTAAGTTGAAGGCACCATAGACATATTTCTGACGTGGCTCTTGACGATGAGATCAAGACTGAAGAGAAGACACGCTCATAAAATTTGTTGTCCTAGGTAAAGCGTTGGACAGTGCAAATTGGCTCAAAAGAGCTCAAACTTTTGAGAAAATAAGCAGTTAGGTATATTGAAACATGGATAGTGTACAATACGTGCAAGAAAGAAGAGGGAGCGATAAGATTTGGAGATCAAGAACGAAGTGCTCGGATTGAAAGAATGTAAGACAGGAAGGCAGTCTTTCTCCTCTACTGTTCAATCTGCACACTGAACACTGAAGAGGCAGCGACAGAAACCAAAGAAAAGTTCAACAGTGGGGTTAAAATTCAGGGTGAATTAACATCAGTGATATGTTTTGGTAATGACATTGCTATCCTCAGTGAAGGCAAAGAGTAAGTGAAGGATCTGCTAAATGGGATGAACAACCTAATGAGCGAAGATTTTAGGCTGATAACAAACCGGAAACAGACATAGGTAACGAGAGGCAGCAGAAAAGAGAATAGTATCTTAAAGTCAAAACCGGCGATGACGAAGTATAAGAAGTTAAGGAATTCTACTCCTTTGAAAGGATAATAACCCACAACGGACAAAGCAAGGACGACATAAAAGAAGCAGGCTAGCATATGCAACGAAGGATTTCCTCTGTAAAGTGTCGTCTAATGGTATCAAACATAGCCCTCAATCTGAGGGAGAAATTTCCGATACGTACGTTTGGAACACAGCATTGCATTGGAGTAAAACACGGGGGAAAACAGTGGAGAATCGAAGCATTTGAGATATGGTGCTACGGAAGTATGTTGAAAGTGGGTACATGAGATAAGGAATGACGCGGTTCTCAGCAAAATCGGCGAAGAAAGGAACACATGGAAACATTGTCAAGAAGAGTTAATACTCAGGGGATAACGTCCATTTTACTAGAGGGAGCTACAGAGGATAAAAACTGTTGGGAAAGACAGAGACTGGAATACATCCAACAAATAATTGAGGACATAGGTGCAAGTGCTACTCTTGGACGTAAAGATTGGCACAGAAGTGCAAATCCTGACTGAGGATAGTGTACTGAAACAACATTTTATCAATATTTACGTCTTTTGCAGACAGACATTGCAGCTATTCGGAGAAGTGTGCTTCGTTAGTACTTCCAAGTACATGCGGCAAGAGCAAGATATTCGATTTATTTTCTCCTTTGCTACAGGTCAGGTGTTAAGGGGTAAAACGCATGGAAGCAAAACGGTTAGTCTGTTCTGACAGGTATAGTCTACTCAGTGGTACAATTATGACCATTTAGAAAACATTAGGCTTTTCATTGTGTGAGATGTTTGCGGGAAGGCTGTTAGCAGCAGAGAAAAAAAACTAACACGCTGAAATTAGTACATATTAAGGTACCACAATGATCACAGTATCTGCACTTATATACCTACCACCCTGTATATGATGCCTAGAACCGAGTGAGCATGAGAGACAGCGAAATGTTTGAAGGACAGCCCTACCGGCAAAACACAAGAACGGATATTTTTACCTACGCCAAGGAAAACTTTTAATTTCGATTCGGAGGATATAATTCATTCCTAGTTTCTGCCACTATTTATTTAGAAAATACAGTGTTGGGAAACGGAATAAATCATCTTTAATCAGCTTGTTTTTATCGTTGAAAAGTGAAAAACTCTGAAACTGGTTTCTCTCTACCCTAGCAAAATATCTCTCTCTAGAGAATCTGATGAGTCTCTTCTAGTTCTTCACTTGTTCTAGATTTGCTAAGCACAGTGGAACTGAAGAGATGCTTTAGCTGACTATGCATAAACGGCGAGTTACGCTACAGCAAAATCCGCCCTACCAGGCGTGTAACTGCTGCTATTCCGTGCCGCTGAATAAAGAGCTAAAAAACTTAATGAGGAAAATGTATTCAGACTAATGTGGCGGCGGTGCAATTTCTGTGCCCTGGGCGTGGCTGCTACGTGAGGCAGCGATTGGAGGGAAAAGAGGAGAGGGAATTTCACCCATCGTTTCCTGGCTGCGGAGGCGAAGGAGCAAAAAGTTTCGCTAATTTCCGTTTTTATTCGATGAATCAGCAAGGCTGGAACGCCGAATTCCCCCTTCATTTCGTGTTAGCGTCTCCTCGTTTGAGCTCCCTTTCCCAAATAGATTCCACCCCTGCACTCCACTCCACCCTTCCATCTCCTTCCATCCCCCACACCATCTCCACACAGTTACCGTAGACATTGGGGATGGCGTGTTTAACTCGTTCATCGGAGATCACAACTTCACGGATGCTGGGCGAATGTCTTAGACAAAATGTTCAGAAGAGGAAACATTGTGCTGAACAATTCCCTGGCGATTAACAGACTCATCAGTGCTACGTAGAATGGATGAAGGACGAAAAACGTATGACGCTTAAAACTTGCCCGTTACTGACGCAGTTCATAGCTCTTACATTGCCGTCAGCAAAAGCCACGTGCCTTCTCGAAATGTCTACTTGGTTCATCAGGCAGAGTAATATTTCGGGTGTGGACATATGTGTAGCATATGACGAGCCACCTGACTAGAGTAAAATGTAAATTATGAACTACCTGCTCCGGCGTAAGGAGAAGCCAGAGAGGGCTGTGAGCCGATGTCAACCAATAGTGCGCTGACTAGGACAACACCACAACTGGAGCGGCACTTGAATGACGGGAATATAATCGATGCACCGCCTAGCCGCAGCCCCAGTAGAAGACAGGCGGACACACAAACGCTACATCAGTGACTTATGAACAGAATTGCTTTGCTTGCATTGAAATTATGTGTACCAAAGGGCATCGATTATTTCCAAATCGCCATTTGCTTACGATGCGCAGCCGGCCGCGGTGGTCTAGCGGTTCTGGCGCTGCAGTCCGGAACCGCGGGACTGCTACGTTCGCAGGTTCGAATCCTGCCTCGGGCATGGGTGTGTGTGATGTGCTTAGGTTAGTTAGGTTTAAGTAGTTCTAAGTTCTAGGGGACTTATGACCTAAGATGTTGGGTCCCTAGTGCTCAGAGCCATTTGAACCATTTTTACGACGCGCAAAGTTAAGTAGTGTCAATATAACTTACTGTAATAATCTCCACTACTACGATTTGCTTCAACTGTTGTCTAGCGATAAGAGAAAACAGCTTTCTAGGCATTGTATATCAAACAAGTGGGCAGGATACTACACTACCGACATCTCGATTAAGATACTGCTTGGGAATCGCCATACCGACGTAACAGTCATCTCTGACCACCCTTCAACGAAAATAGTGTGGTCGTGAAACGTAGTGTACCTAATGACACCAATATCGTAGTTAATTACATAAACATCACAAAATGACCATGGCGCTCCAAGCGTCTGATGCTACGGTGGAACAGATAGGTCTTGAGTCACAAATCATCAGCCATGGCGGCCGAAGACTTTCTGCATAAGAATTCACCCTCATTCAGCCAACGGCCTTGTCAAAGAGGTTCAGGGCACTCTCTGGCCAGCGTGGTGGGAAACTGCCATCAAAAAAGGGGAAGAATCAGCAATGATGAACTGCATGAAGATTCACAAGGGAATGGAAACCACTGCATTAAGGAAACATAATATATATCCAAAGGTCAAGTGGCCTGTAACTGAAAGAGTGTCAAGGTGATCTCCCCATTGACAAAGGACTGCGCGCTAGTCCTCTACTCGGATATGCGGGAAGGCACTGCCGAGGTTGAAGTGACCGTGAGAAAACGATTGAATAACAAACCATAAGTTAACGTTCTACGAGTCAGGGCGTGGAATGTCAGAAGATTGAATGTGATAGGGAAACTAGAATATCTGTAAAGGGATACGCTATGTCCACTTATAGTGGGAGTCAGTGAAGTGAAATTGAGAGATGACAAGGATTTCTGGTTAGATGACCTGATGGTAATATGAACAGCAGCAGCCAACGACATAATAGGCGTTCGTTACGAATAGGAAAGTAGGGGATAGAATGTGAACATTTCAGTGGTGCGGTTATTCTCATCAGAATCGACAACAAACCAACACCAACAACGATAGTTCAGGTATACATGTCGTCGTCACATGTGGAAGACGAGGTGATAGAGAAAATAAATGAGGATACTGAACGAGTAATCCGGTATGTAAAATGAGATGAAAATCTTATAGTAGAAGGGAATTGAAAGCGTTTATGGGAGAAGTAGAAAGAACTGTTAACGGAACACATGGGCTTGGTAGCAACAAATTTTAACTAGTAATGCCAAATATTCCGTTACAAAATCACAAGAGGAGGAGGTATACTTGGAAAATTCCTGGAAATGTGGGAACATTTGAAATTACACCACAGTCGGGCAGAGACTCCGAAATCACTAAATGAGATACTGGATTGTAAGCCGTTCCTAGGAGCGGATATAGACTCAGATCACAATTTGATAGTGATAAATAGTAGGTTGATTTTTAAGAGACCACTCAGGAAGGATCAGTACGCGAAGAAGTGAGGTAAGGAAGTACTAATAATGAAGAGTTACTCTTGAAGTACTCTGAAATTATAAATACTGCTGTAAGGAATAGCCCGTTTGGCAGATCGTTTGAAGAGAAATGGACACTTCTGAAAAGGACAGTCAAGGAAGTTAGGAAGAAAACAATATGTACAAGTACTGCGAAGAAACCGAGGGTAACAGAAGAAATACTTCTGTTGATCGACGCAAGGAAAAAGTACAAACATCTTCAGGGAAATCAGGAATTTAGAAATATAAGTCGCTTGCAAGTGAATGAAACAGGAATTGCAGGAAAACTAAGGGTAAATGACTGCACGGAAAATGTGAAGGGATGACTTAGCGTTGGAAGGGTCAAAACAACCTTGGATGAAACTAAAAGCAAAGGTGATAACACTAAAAGTGCAGTGGGAATTCCACTGTTAAATGCAGAGGAGAGAGAAGATTGGTGGAAAGACTCTATGAGAGGGAAGACTTGAATGATGACGTGATAGAAAAACAAACATAAGTCACTGTAGAAAGGGTAGGGGATCCAGTATTGAAATGAGAATTTAAAACATCTTTTGGAGGCTTAAGATCGAATAAGGCAGAAGGGTCAGATAAATTTCACTGAGAATTTCTTAAATAACTGGGGAATTTGGCAACAGAACGCTATTCACGTTGGTCTTTAGAATGTACGAGTCTGGTGATATACCATCTGAAGTTCGGAGAAACATCATCCACATAATTCCGGAGAATGCATGAGCAGACAGGTGCGAGAATTATCGCTTTCAGCTTAAAATCTCATGCATTTAAGTTGTTGACAAGAATAATATAAAGAATAATTGAAAAGTAAACTGAGGATGTGTTACATGGGGACCACTTTGGCTTTGGGAAGGTGAAGGCACCAGAGAGAGAATTCTGAGGTTGAGGTTGATAATGGAACAAAAACTAAAGAAAATATCAAGACGCTTTCATTGGGTCTGTCGACCTGGAGAAAACATTCGACACGGTCATAAGATACGGGATCTTCGAAATTCTGAGAAAAATAGGGGTAAGCTATGGGAAAGACGTGTAATACACAATGTGTACAAGTGCCAAATGGGAGCAATAAGAACTGAACACAAAGAAGGAAGTGCCCTGATTAAAAGGGTATAAGACAGGGATGTAGTCTTTTGTCCTTAATGTTCATTCTATACATCAAAGAAGTTGTGAGGGCAATGAAAGGACGTTTTAAGAGCGGAATTATAATTCTAGGTAAAGGATATCAGTGGTAAGATTCGCTGTTGACAATGTTACACTGAGTGAAAGTGAAGAATAGTTACAAGACCTATTGAATGGAATGAACAGTCTAATGAGTACAGAATACGGATTGGGAATGCAATGAAGAAAGGCGAAAGTAATGAGAACTAGCAGAAGTGAGAACGGCGAAAAACAACATCAGGAGTGGTGATTACGAACAGATCAAGTTTAGGATTTCTGCTACCTAAGCAACAAAATAACTCATGATGAACGGAGGGGGGGGGGGGGGGGGGGAGGACTTCAGAAGAAGATCACTCTAGCAAAAAGAGCATTCCTGGTCAAGGCAGGTCTACTAGTACCTTATAAAGGTCTTAATTTGTCAAAGAAGTTTTTGAAAATTTACGTTTGAAACACAGCATTGTATGGTAGTGAAACATAGACTGCGGGAAAATCGGGAAAGAGGAGAAACAAAGCATTCGTGATGTGGTGCTACAGAAGAAAATTGAAAATTATGTGGAGGTTCTTCGTAAAATCGGCGAGGGAAGGAATATACGGAATGCACTGACAAGAGGAAAGCGCAGGATGACAGGACATGCATGGTATCAGAGGGACCTATGACAAATAACTGAGGACGTAGGTTGCAAGTGCTACTGTGAGATGAAGAAGCACAGGAGAAGCATTCATCGCGGCTGCATCAAAACAGTCAGGAGACTGATGAACCCCCCCCCTCCTCATCAACCCGCCCCCCCGCCCCCCCCCCCGCCCCCCCCCGCCCCCCCCGCCCCCCCAAAAAAAAGAATCAGGACAATCGTGCACAGACAACACCTACCGCAAGGTCTACTGGATAGTCTATGGCACCTCACTGGTACTGGATTTTCTCTGTTAAACGCGGCAGAAGAAGGAATCGCACTGCCGATCAATGAAGAAATCCTGAGATACTCCACAGAAAAGTTTCAGCTGAAACCTGGCAACCTAACTTAAAGAATAACTTAAATATTGACGAAAATGTATTCATCGTTATTAGAAGAGAGGACGTTTCGGTATTTACTGATTCACCTAAAAAAACAGTGACCGAAACGAAGCTACCAGGACGGCTGCTCATCAAGACAAACTCGACAGTCTAAGCCCACTATCTCTTAATATTTCTACTTAACGCAATCTACTTTGTACTTTTATTCACTTCTTCTTTAACGTAGTGTGAAACTCCTTGTAGAGTATATTGATAGCATGTGCAGCCTGTTAAAAGGACACGAGAAAATGATGTCACTGACAACAAAGGCCTAGAAGAAATTATATTTTTGCTGCTCGTGTTCATAGCACTTGAGTGTGAGTACCGCTGCGTAGTAGTGGAAGGAATTGTACTACCGTGTATCTATTAATATCCGAATCGTGCAAGACAGAATCCGACTGAAAAATACGCATCCGGGTCACCAACAGCCACGAATCCTGGTCCTTAAGCGTGAATAGCGGCGCGCAGCGTATTGCGCTTTCCATTGAATCCTTGTGGAGTACTGGGCTACAAACGAACTAATACAATAACACTTACGATACGAAGTATCAGAGAGCTTATGTTCGAACCTCCTTTATAAGATTTATTGTCGGACAATTGCTGATTTGACAAGGCGCAACAGACTTAGGAAAATTAATTGGGCCCTTAAGAAATATCGTACGATTGTCTGAATATTCACAGGGTGTCCACCAGTAAGTAAATGACAAGCAGCACGATCGATAGTCCACATATCCACGTCAAAGACATCGATACAACCCAGGCCTATAAGCGGCTCTGCAAACACGGACAATCGTGGGTATCAATGTAAATACAGGAATGAATTAATTGCAAGTAATCGCTACCTAAATAGCAATCAGATAACTACGCTCATCCAAACTAGTAAACATGCTCCTTCAACTCCTTAATTCTTTCTACGTTATCACAGGATTTATTGGAGACGATGAGGAGAATGTAGGGGTAAAAGTTCTTTACTAACGCTGTGAGGAAGGACGGTATTCTCCAAGCAAGCAAACGAGAGAATGCAAAGAGAGAAGAAAAAGAAAAAATAGCTGTTGCTTTGATCCAGCCCGTCTGCCAACGAGGAAACCACAGCAGCCGTTTTCAAAAGGTAGCTCGATTATAGATTGTCTACAACACCTGTTTATCCATGGTTCTTATAAACAATGCTCTGTTCAATCCCTCTGGAAATGCTACATCAGTAGCACAATTTTCCGGCTTTTGGAAATAACCTATATACTCGAGGTAACAGCACAGTATTTCAGCAACTCCGCAGCCGAAACCTATTGTGTCATTTCATTCTGTCTTGAACCTCTCTGCGGTATTACATATGGGCGTAACATTATAGGACAGCACCTTAGATCAATTATACTGGCACATCGTAAAGATTCATATGCTTTTTAGCACTTACAGATGGTTTAAGGACCATAGAAATAGCTGTATTCTTTGTGGATGGTTCTTAAAATTTCTGTTATTCTGTCCAGCAGTTACAACTAACAGTTAAGACATTGAGTAATTTTTTTTTAAAACTCTTTCTCCGAAGTGTAGACTAAATAACATTTTCATGTTATCCTTACGCTTTTGCGATAAGTTTTTATTCTTCTAATTTGCAGAATACAGGAGACCATTTTACTTACGGCCGACTTTCAAAATTTTTCCAGTCAGTAAGCGAAAACAGTAGCTACCACTCAGTGAGGCAAGGATGATGATGTGATTTTCAATCCCACCTCTCGGGAATCGTGCATAAAAATTTAATAATCTGTTACATGACATCTCTAATACATCTGACAGTTAAGTGGATCAACGTACTATTCCCGTGGACGTAATCCTATAAGACTTTTGCCTTTCTACACAGACATCCATCCCAGTAACGAATTAACATACTGCTTGAACCCTGGTGCAACATATTCAGAAAGCGTTCGCAGAGGTAAAATTCCTTCTAATGACCGTAATAAAACGGAGCTACCCTGGAACTATGGGTTTGAAAACAACATTATCACCATCGGACTGCGAACATGTAGGGCGTACTAGACTGTGTAAGTAAGATTTCTGTCTGAAATGGTGCAGTGAGAGTTGATTCAGCAGCGGATGAGAAAGTCTTACCACTATGTCAGAACCTGCTTTCATATCTCTAATGCTGTTTTCTAATTTTCTTCCCTGCACTTACATATCCTCTCTGCTTTGTACCGCTGCAACGAAATACGTATTTCATATCAGTGTGGTCTTTGTTCTATCCCAGGTGTCTGCTAAATTTTAATATTTTAAAATGATTACCTTATTAAACATACAACTATAGCATTATACTTTTTACTGGGGACGAACGATTTCGCTCCAGCATCTTCGATTTTCCTGCACCAAAAGAGAAAAATAGGCAACAAAGTATGCAAAATTGTAACACTTAACCATTAGGTGTACAGACACTACATGTAGACCATCACGTATTAATACTAGACAGTGCATACAAAAGTATATTCAGCTACGCATTTCCACAGATACAGTAGCAGATGTAACTTATATACTGGTATTTTGCTATAATAAACGGTTTATACGAACATTTATTTCCTGACAACTTAAGGGACTGTTATGTGTGCCTCGCCTCACCATCACGTTTTGAACCGAATAGGCCACAGACATTACGACGAAAACTTTAAACATTCTAGAGATATAACAATTATTGATTTAGCCGAACTGTCAACATGTCGTAGGTGCTAATAATGCTCATGAACTTTGTAATCGAGGCCAGCATCATGCTTTACATTACCATTGGGCCACTAATAAACAAATTTTGTATTAAGGTCGCTGATCTACACCGATAAAAACTATTTCGAACCTACATAAGTAATTAGTACCAATGAAACAAGGTAAGAATTATATCAAAGAACTTAGTCATGCTGTACAGCTTGTCCTGAAAATTTGAAATAACACAAGTGTATCTTGTCATTTTGACTTTCATAAGCTATCGTTCTGCACGACCAAGAGAGAGCAAATTATGGTATTGTTAAAAAACTCTTTGGTCTTGTTGAGGACAGTCTTTGCCACTTTGCAGTCTGTTACATACTTAGATAAGTGTGGTAGGTGATGGACTTATTCAGTAGTAATGTGCTGACTTGTGATAGTACCTCCCAGATGAAGGAAGATTTATTGTAAAGGGAAGCAGGTGTAAATATAACGTATACGATGGAAGGCGAGAAGAATATCAATTCTGAATAACTTATTTTCTTTTTTTGAAGAGAAGGAATTGGAGGTAATATTGCAGCAATGCGCAACTAGTTTGTCGGAATAATTATTATCAGCTGGTTAATTTGTTCAGAGCTGAGAGAAAGACGACCCCTCTTCCTTGAGTCATGCATTAAGATATCAACCGATGAGGCTGTTTGGTTTTTACAGAAATTCACTCTTAACAATTTACCATTTTCAAATCATTGTCCACTTTGTTCAACACTGTATTATTCAGACCAGTATTGTGTGTGAAGATCACGCTAAATTTTACCATGTAGTTTTGAATACATACTTCATTCGGAAATCGTTATCTTGGAATTTCACAGGAACAGTTACGCTCCCAACCTTACAACTTATACAGGGTTTACCATTACGCCTCACAATATTCCTCCATATGGTATGTAATAGTTTGTATATATCCCGGAAATATATTTAAAAAGTAGAAATCCAGCTTAGCCGCCTGTGTGCTTGCTATTTACTGTTGTGCTTTCGAGAAATCGGCACCAGTGATATCAACACGTGAGGTAAGTGGAAATTTTGATCAGGGTCAGTCGCTTATTTTACGAGAGTATCGTGTTTCCTATAAAGACGAGTTGTATTCAGACCAGTTGTAGTTGAATTCAAACTACGTTCTGCTCAGTCAAAGGTTAGCGTAAGAGTTTAAGTTGAATAACAGTTTGTGGGTACATGCAGGGGGAGATAAAGTTGGGCTGGATTTCATACAAAAAGATACAGTGGCAGGCTTGCAATCCCTGTTTTTGAGATACACTACTATATCTGTAGAAGTTAATAAATGCAACGAAGTATATGTTCTGCTCAGAATGCAAGGGCATGTCACCGTCGTTAAGCAAGTTAAAGAAAGTTATTCAGTATCACAGTCTGCCTAAGTCTGACTGCAGACGATACCTATGGACCTCCACATCGCCATCTAACAATATCTACCTCATACCTCCAAGTATTTCTTTAAGCTAGGCGTCAGTCTCTCTCTCTCTCTCTCTCTCTCTCTCTCTGTCTCTGTCTCTGTCTCTGTCTCTGTCTCTCTCACTCAGTCTCTTTCCTCATCATATTTCTAACTGATTTTATTCCTCTCTAGTACCAACGTCTTCATCTCAGAGCTGCACTTTCACCCGATGTACTCAACTACTTATTGGATGTGTTCCTATCCTTGTCTTCACCAACAGTTTCTACTGTCCGCAGCTTCTCCTAGTAGTCTGAAAGTCGTTCTGTTACCTTTCAAGGTATGTCACATAATCCTTGACTTCTAGTCAATTTTTTGCATGTGTAATCTTTTTTAACGATTCAGCTGAGAACGTAATCAGAATATTCTTCTATTGGGTGTTGCCGTAAGAGGATGTTTCCGTAAGATCGTGAAAAAATTTAACAAGAGATAAAGGATGCTCCGTTGAACTGTTTGAGGCAGGTTATCTGGTGTCATAGAAGCCCGCTTAAGGAGATAATATGAATATAATCACATTGCTGTGTACTTTTTTAGCCGGCCGCAATGGCCGAGATCTTCTAGGCGCTTCAGTCTGGAACCGCTTGACCGCTACGGTCGCAGGTTCGAATCCTGCCTCGGGCATGGATGTGTGTGATGGCCTTACGTTAGTTAGGTTTAAGTAGTTCTAAGTCCTAGGGAACTGATGACCTCAGATGTTAAGTTCCATAGTGCTCAGAGCCATTTGAACAATTTGTACTTTTTTATTTACATTAGCTACTGCTGACTGCAAATACCATCATCGACACAATGACGAAATATTTGTACTGCATCTTACAAAATGTACTGAAACTGACGGCCATCATCCTCAATTCAACGGTGACTTCGGATAACAAGGTTCTTACGCACGATGACAAATATCCCTGGTGTGTTTCCAATTACGTCACAGACATCTACAACTCTGGCAACTAATTCAATTTGCATATCCACTGGTGTCCCATACACAAGTGACTTCAGAATATAGCCGTAGGAAAGAACGAATGGGATTCAGGGCAGGTAACCTAGCAGGTCATGGAATAGGACCTCCCCTTCCAGTCCACAGACTAGGAAATAAAGCATTGGGATGGTTCGGACATCCACAATGACGTGAGGGGGTGCGCCTTCATGTTCTATCCACATCTTCTCAGGAACAGCCACGGATATGTTCTCCAATAACTCAGGTCGAACTGTTTGCACGAACCTCAAGTAAAAGTGGCCGTTCAGACGGTCAGGTACAAGATATGGACAAATGAGACTGTTGCTACAATGCCGGCCCAGACATGCAGAACAAAACGTACTTCATGAGGTGACTCTCCTACAGCGTGACGGCTTTCCTCATTTCAAACATATGTATTCCTGCTGTTCGAAATAACATCACGATCAAATGTTTCCACATCAGTAAACAGAACGATTTGGAGGAAATCTGGTAGATCAGTCCATTGTTGGAGAAAACACAGATACAATGCCACCCTTGGTGCAAAGTCAGTCACAAGCATTGCGTGGACCCGTTGTGGGTGATACGGGTGCTATTGTTGTCCGTGGAGTACTCGCCGTATGCTAGTGTATGCACCGGCCATTTCATCCTCATGGGAAATGGGTTTGCGAGTGGTCCCCATGTTACTAGGACCCTTGTTTCTTCTTTCTAATGAACCAATCACTTGTAATCGTCGATCGAGAGAAATAAACACTCGTCGTGATGGGTGATGCGTGTTAGGAAATCGATCCTTGTACAGGCCTTCAGCAGCGAGGCCACTGCAACGTACTTCCCTGTACACAGGTACGTTTCAGTAACTTTTGCGAAATTGCACTGGTACTGCTCCACCGAACTGTACATCTCTGGATAGCGATGAGTAGTGAATGGGCCTGTCATTGGTCAATAGCGTGTTCTGTCATGGAACGAAGTAAACGTGATATAGCAGAGCTACTTTATGGACAAGTAAAGTAAACAAAACCTGCATCATGACTTCTAGCAATCAGACTCGTCCTCCTTGTTTCCTTGCAGGAAATAACGAATGTGCATGTAAGTAAACAGAAAAGTGCGTGTAAACGTATGCGCATGTTACACTATGTGATCAAAGGTATCCGGATACCTGTCTGAAAATGACTTGCAAGTTCGTGGCGCCCTCCACCGGAAATGCTGGAATTCATTGTGGTTTTGGCTCACCCTTAGCCTCGATGACAGCTTCCACTCAAGCAGGCACATATTCAATCAGGTACGGGAAGGTATCTTGGGGAATGGCAACCCATTCTTCACTGAGTGTTGCACTGAGATTAGGTATCGGTCGGTAGGCCCGGCAAGAAGTCGGCGTTCCAAAACATCACAAAGGTGTTCTACAGGATTCAGGCCAGGACTCTGTGCAGGCCAGTCCATTACAGGGATGTTATTGTCGTGTAACCACTCCGCCACAGGCAGTGCGTTATGAACAGGTGCTCACCGTGTTGAAGGACGCAATCGCCATTCCCAAATTGCTCTTCAACAGTGGGAAGCTAGAAAGTGTTTAAAAATCAATTCTGGCCTGTGCTGTGATAGTGCTACGTAAAACAACAAGGGGAGCAAGCCCCCTCCACGAAAAACACGATGACACCATAACACCATCGCCTCCGAATTTTACTGTTGGCACAGCCCACGCTGGCTGATGACGTTTACCGGCCATTCGCCATACTCACACGCTGCCATCGAATCGCCACATTGTCTACCGTGATTCGTCACTTTACACAACGTTTTTCCACCGTTCAATCGTCCAATGTTTACGCTCCTTACACCAAACGAGGCGTTGTTTGGCATTTACCGGCGTGATGTGTGGCTTATGAGCAGCCGCTCGACGTTGAAATCCAAGTTTTCTGACCTCCCACCTACCTGTAATAGTATTTGCAGTGGAGCCTGATGCAGTTTGAAATTCCTGTATGATTGTCTGGATAGATGTCTGCCTATTACACATTACGGCCCTCTTCAACAGTCGGCAGTCTCTGTCAGTCAACAGACGAGATCGGCCTCTTCGCTTTTGCCCTGTACGTGACCCTTCACGTTTACATTTCACTATCTATCGTGAAGAGTGGACCTAGGAATGTTTAGGAGTATCGATATCTCGCATACAGACGTATGGCACAAGTGATACCCAATCACCGGACCATGTTTGGAGTCCGTGAGTTCCTCAGAGCGCCCCATTCTGCTCTCTCGCGAGATCTAATGACTACTGAGGTCGCTGATATTGTGTACCCGGCAGTAGGCGGCGGCACAACGCACCTAATACGAAGAACGTATTTTTTTTGGCGTGTTCAGATAGTTTTGATCCCATAGTTTTGTTGTAAATAACTTGGAAAACCTAATGCTAGACAAAACGGTGGACAAGTTAACTTCCATCTCCCCTTAAGCTGCCTTCTCCGATCTTAGGTTCCCTACCTCAGTTTGTTACACTTTTGCACGCTCTTAACCGTAACAAACTGAATATCACCACATCCGAAATGCATCAGTTCTCTTATATTTTCTCATAGTCATCGACCCGCTGCCATTAAATACTATGCTCCAAACGTACATGCTTATAAATTTTATTTTAAAAAGGTTTTCATTTACTGATCAGTCTTGTAGTTTTGAGCTCACTGTGTCGGAGTTACGTGTATACGAACATGGCCAAATTGTTGGTCCTAGTTGACGGGTTGGTGGATGCTTCCGTACGGAGGATAGATGAAGTGTGTGTTATTTCGAGAGACATATCGAAGATATTAGCCACTTACAAGGAAGGTGGAGGAACGTCGTCCGCTAACTCACAACACGGAGCAAACTTTGCTGCGAAGGTTACTGCACTCGCGAACGCTGCGAGCACAAAAAAAATAATCACGTAGTAGAACAACATAATGCCGAAGCCATAAAAACTAATTTACGTCCAAGTGTGAAACATGTCAGGAATGCGGTGATCATTCGGGAAGCCATATCGTGCTATTCCAAGGGACCCTTGGCTACTCTGCAAGATGGCATTGCTGCGGAGGACTATATGACTATTTTGGTTGTTCAGGACCACCCTATGGTGCAATGTTAGTCTCCCAATGAAGATACTGTGTTGGAAGACGACAGCACCCATGTTCACATAGCTCTCATCGCGAAAGATTCGTATTGTTCGCATGAATACAAACTGTCGCATCTTCTCATTCCATTACAGATCACAATATTAGTAACGGTTTAAGGACTGCTTAGGAGAAAAGAGTGTGTGGTATCTATCTACCTCCATCATCGTTATTTCAATTGGTCACTACTCTTCAGGATGTATAATATAAGATTCATTTTGAAACAAGACGGAACTTGTATTTATCCGTTCTAAGACGGCGGGAATGTGTTTTGAATTTATTCGGTATATCAACTTCATAGTCCACTGACAGGCGCTTTTTTAGAATTTCCGAAGCATCATCATGTATCCCTTTTGCGTTAATTAATCGCAAGATTTCCAAAGCTGTGTCAATCTCTGACTCACATAGTTGATTCCCTACAGGCCTATGCCATCCATATCGACTTCTATTTCTTTTTTCATATATCATCAGAGAAATCCTCCTCCGAGATCCCTTCAATTATTACTTTTCTTTACCCTGAATCTGTCCATCCTCGAACGATCTCTTCTTCGATCTGCTTGATTCTTCCTGCAGCCCTTCCCCTTGGCTTGCACGCACTTGCTGCTTACTTCGTTCTAGTTGTTGTTGTTGTTCTTATTGTGAGCTTCAGTCCAAAGACAAGTTTGATACATCTCATCATGGTAGTGCATCCAGCGCGAAACATTTCAACTATATGTAGTTAGTTTAATCTACATCCGTTTGAGTCTGCTAATTACATTCATGCCTAAGTCCCCCATACATTATCTGTTCCCGCCCCCCCCCCCCCTCTCGAACTCACAACTTTCCCCATTATTGACTATATCTTTACGCTTCACAAGAGGTCTATCAGTCGATACCAGCTTTAAGTTGTACCATACATTTATGTTTTCTCCACTATGATTCAGTATCTCCTCACTAGTTACTCGATAAACCTAAATATTCTGCACCGTTATTCTGTAGCCTCACAGACTATTCTGTTCTTTTGTCCGAAATGATCAAATTTATATGCGGTTATAAATTCCTGTCATTCAGTAATTTTTTCTCACTGTCCTCTACACTTTGATTATCATCAGTTATTTTGCTGTCAAAATATGACAGCTTTCCTTTTTACAGCGTTGCCTTGAAATTCGTTTCGCTTGTATAGCCGTTCTGTATATTGCTCCCAGGTTTCATCTTTCTTTGTCTAATATCGACTTGCAATCTGAGATCTTGATATTCATGCTTGTGCTTCTCTTTTGTCTTATGGTCTCTCTAACTTCTGTACACATTTTTGTATCCTGCCTGGGAGGCAGCGCGTGGGTAGGAACAGGAAAAGGAAAAGCTACTAATCTCTCGGTACTGCGGACACAGTTAAGACGCCTTTACTAGCAGATAACATATGCAAACATACACTCCTGGAAATCGAAAAAAAAACACATTGACACCGGTGTGTCAGACCCGCCATACTTGCTCCGGACACTGCGAGAGGGCTGTACAAGCAATGATCACACGCTCGGCACAGCGGACACACCAGGAACCGCGGTGTTGGCCGTCGAATGGCGCTAGCTGCGCAGCATTTGTGCACCGCCGCCGTCAGTGTCAGCCAGTTTGCCGTGGCATACGGAGCTCCATAGCAGTCTTTAACACTGGTAGCATGCCGCGACAGCGTGGACGTGAACCGTATGTGCAGTTGACGGACTTTGAGCGAGGGCGTATAGTGGGCATGCGGGAGGCCGGGTGGACGTACCGCCGAATTGCTCACCACGTGGGGCGTGAGGTCTCCACAGTACATCGATGTTGTCGCCAGTGGTCGGCGGAAGGTGCACGTGCACGTCGACCTGGGACCGGACCGCAGCGACGCACGGATGCACGCCAAGACCGTAGGATCCTACGCAGTGCCGTAGGGGACCGCACCGCCACTTCCCAGCAAATTAGGGACACTGTTGCTCCTGGGGTATCGGCGAGGACCATTCGCAACCGTCTCCATGAAGCTGGGCTACGGTCCCGCACACCGTTAGCCCGTCTCCCGCTCACGCCCCAACATTGTGTACCCCGCCTCCAGTGGTGTCGCGACAGGCGTGAATGGAGGGACGAATGGAGACGTGTCGTCTTCAGCGATGAGAGTCGCTTCTGCCTTGGTGCCAATGATGGTCGTATGCGTGTCTGGCGCCGTGCAGGTGAGCGCCACAATCAGGATTGCATACGACCGAGGCACACAGGGCCAACACCCGGCATCATGGTGTGGGGAGCGATCTCCTACACTGGCCGTACACCACTGGTGATCGTCGAGGGGACACTGAATAGTGCACGGTACATCCAAACCGTCTTCGAACCCATCGTTCTACCATTCCTAGACCGGCAAGGGAACTTGCTGTTCCAACAGGACAATGCACGTCCGCATGTATCCCGTGCCACCTAACGTGCTCTAGAAGGTGTAAGTCAACTACCCTGGCCAGCAAGATCCCGGATCTGTCCCCCATTGCGCATGTTTGGGACTGGATGAAGCGTCGTCTCACGCGGTCTGCACGTCCAGCACGAACGCTGGTCCAACTGAGGCGCCAGGTGGAAATGGCATGGCAAGCCGTTCCACAGGACTACATCCAGCATCTCTACGATCGTCTCCATGGGAGAATAGCAGCCTGCATTGCTGCGAAAGGTGGATATACACTGTACTAGTGCCGACATTGTGCATGCTCTGTTGCCTGTGTCTATGTGCCTGTGGTTCTGTCAGTGTGATCATGTGATGTATCTGACCCCAGGAATGTGTCAATAAAGTTTCCCCTTCCTGGGACAATGACTTCACGGTGTTCTTATTTGAATTTCCAGGAGTGTATAACTGGCAAGGTGGTGCGAAGTTGAAGCGAAATGTCCTGGCTGTCTGCTCCTAATGAAATGGGCTGACGCAATCGCGGAGCTCGTAGAGCTCTGCAGCGCCGGCTAGAGTGCGCTGTTTTCGGTGTCTGTCGCAGTGCCAGCCTAAGCAGTGGCATCGTAGCTATCGATACCACATCCCTTCCCCCTGAAATGAGGGACCGTGGTTGAGTATGGTTTCCGACGGTGGGTGGAGGGACCCAAGGACAGTGCAGCGGAGGGGTCGGAAAGCGGAACTGCCGGGGCGCGCTGTCCACCCGCGACCCCGAATATGCTCGCGAGGGGGCGAGGAAAATGCGAAAACGCCCCGTGGAAAACCTTCCCAGGCCGCGCACCGCTACTGGGTAGGCTCCGATGCGGCGGAGGCGGAGCAGCGACCTCCACGGGCGACGGCGGCGGTGGCGGCGGCGGCGGCGGCGGCGGCATGACGGCAGCCTCAGCGTCCATCGGTTGCAGCGGTGGCGAGAGGCGCCCGTCCGGTGCAGGTGACGGGCCCGGCGGTGGCGACGACGACGGCAGGCGCGTGAGAGGTGGAGGCGCAGTCGGTGGAGTTGTAGGCTGAGGCCGCGGAAGCCGCGAAGCCTCCAATTCTGCCGGTAAACAACCAGCGGCAGAAAACCAAGGACGGCACAAACGGATCTGATTCCGGTGTCGCTTGACAGTGCCGGAGGGAAAAATACGGCGCGGCCAAGTTGGCGAAGAATGCGCCCCTGCTAACAACGCTACCTGCCAGAGAAAATGCGATGTAACACCAAATCATGCGGCGCCAAGCCAGAACGAGACAAAGCAGCTGCAACGCGCGGCGGCGGGTGCAATAGCTGCAGGAGCGACCGATGGGCGCGGACATGTAGCACTTCCTCAGGGGAGCGGGTGCCGCTCGACTGAGAGCGATATGAACCAAGGAAAGTCCAGAGTGTTCGCTCGCGAGAGTGCGTGACGCGCGATTTGCTCATCTGTGACTTAAACATACGCACAAAGCGTTCAGCCTAGCCGTTCGACTGGGGTTGGAACAGGGCTGAGCTCAGATGACGAACGCCATTAGAAGCACAGAACGCTTCAAACTTCGAGGACACGAATTGGCGGCCATTGTCGGAGACAATCACTTCAGGAAGGCCCTCAACGCAAAAAATAGACGTCAAAGCCCGAATAGTGTTGGCAGGTGTAGTAGAGGACATAGGTGCAACGAAAGGAAAGTTGCTGTACGAAAAATGTGTTGAAATGTGTGTGAAATCTTATGGGACGTAACTGCTAAGGTCATCAGTCGCTAAGGGTACACACTACTTAACCTAAATTATCCTAAGGACAAACACACACACACACACACACACACACACACATATACACCCATGTCCGAGGGAGGACTCGAACCTCTGCCGGGACCAGCCACACAGTCAATGACGTTGCTGTACGCATCAATAACTATCAAGCAGCGGGTATCCCAGAAAGGACCCTCAAAATCAATATGAACGCTCTGCCATGGCGCAGTAGGAGTTGGCCACGCAAAGAAGCGCTGGCGGGGAGCAGATTGATGCTCCACGCAAGAGCGACAGTTAGCAAGCAGATTCTCAATTTGTCTGTCAATGCCGACCCAAGTGCGGTGATGATGCTTCGTCCGCACTATACCCCAATGACCAGTGTGCAGTAAACGGAGGATGTCCGACTACAACGAACGAGGTACAACCACACGAGACTGATCATTGTCAGTTCGTAACAAGATAACACCGTGATGTACAGAGAAGTTGTGACCTTGCGCGAAGTAATGTCGAACAAGTGGATCACGAATTTTCGTAGCAGATGGAGGCCATTGAGTACGAATATACTGCAAAAGAATCGGCAATGAAGCATCGGTGGCTGTCGCGGCAGCAATGCGACGAAAATCCATCGGAAAACCAGCAGGTAACCCCTTATCTTGCGAATCAAGAAACATGCAGGGCATTTCGGAAGAATCAAACAATTCGTCAGGACCGATAGGCAGACGAGAAAAAGCATCAGCATTGCCATGTCGGGCCGTAGACCGAAACAAGATTTCGTAATTGTAGTTAGACAAATACAAAGACCAACGTAGCAACTATTGTGCAGTATGGGCCGGAACTGGCTTTGACGGGTGGAACGACGACGTCAAAGGCTTATGGTCGGTGACCAAATCGAACTTGCGACCGTACAAAAAAGTCATGAAGCTCAGTTACGCCATATACAATAGCTAAAGATTCTTTCTCGATTTCAGAATAGTTTTGCTGGGCAGAACTGAGAATCTTAGACTCAAAAGAGATCGGGCGATCGACAGAATTCATGCGGTGCGAGGGAACCGCTCTGATGCCATGAGAAGATGCATCGACAACGAAAACAATTGGTTGGGAGGGATCGAAAGGGATCAAACAGCGGTCATTCAACAAAGCAGATTTGAGCTTGTGGAAAGCAGCGCCACATTCCGAAGACCAAACAAGAGGATCGTTCTTACGCCGTAGGCGATGCGAAGGCGCTGCAATCTGCGCTGCATGTGGTATAATTCGAATATAGTAAGTGATTTTGCCCTACAGAGACTGAGTTCTTTCAAGTTCCTGGGCGCTGGCAGCTCTCCAATCGCACTGAGATGAGACGGCCAGGGGTGGATACCCTCTCCGTTAACCCTGTGTCCTTAATACTGAATCTCAATTTGAAAAAAAATTGCACTTGTCTCTGTTACACTTTAGTACTGCGTGCAAAAGTACAGTAAATAAAGCACATAAATTATGTAAATATTCATCAGGTGTGCGACCTTATACAACTAAATCGTCCAGATAATTGGCACAACTAGGGACGGTGGCACACAACTGCTGCAAATAAGACTGAAAAATACACTCCTGGAAATGGAAAAAAGAACACATTGACACCGGAGTGTCAGACCCACCATACTTGCTCCGGACACTGCGAGAGGGCTGTACAAGCAATTATCACACGCACGGCACAGCGGACACACCAGGAACCGCGGTGTTGGCCGTCGAATGGCGCTAGCTGCGCAGCATTTGTGCACCGCCGCCGTCAGTGTCAGCCAGTTTGCCGTGGCATACGGAGCTCCATCGCAGTCTTTAACACTGGTAGCAAGCCGCGACAGCGTGGACGTGAACCGTATGTGCAGTTGACGGACTTTGAGCGAGGGCGTATAGTGGGCATGCGGGAGGCCGGGTGGACGTACCGCCGAATTGCTCAACACGTGGGGCGTGAGGTCTCCACAGTACATCGATGTTGTCGCCAGTGGTCGGCGGAAGGTGCACGTGCCCGTTGACCTGGGACCGGACCGCAGCGACGCACGGATGCACGCCAAGACCGTAGGATCCTACGCAGTGCCGTAGGGGACCACACCGCCACTTCCCAGCAAATTAGGGACACTGTTGCTCCTGGGGTATCGGCGAGGACCATTCGCAACCGTCTCCATGAAGCTGGGCTACGGTCCCGCACACCGTTAGGCCGTCTTCCGCTCACGCCCCAACATCGTGCAGCCCGCCTCCAGTGGTGTCGCGACCGGCGTGAATGGAGGGACGAATGGAGACGTGTCGTCTTCAGCGATGAGAGTCGCTTCTGCCTTGGTGCCAATGATGGTCGTATGCGTGTCTGGCGCCGTGCAGGTGAGCGCCACAATCAGGATTGCATACGACCGAGGCACACAGGGCCAACACCCGGCATCATGGTGTGGGGAGCGATCTCCTACACTGGCCGTACACCACTGGTGATCGTCGAGGGGACACTGAATAGTGCACGGTACATCCAAACCGTCTTCGAACCCATCGTTCTACCATTCCTAGACCGGCAAGGGAACTTGCTGTTCCAACAGGACAATGCACGTCCGCATGTATCCCGTGCCACCTAACGTGCTCTAGAAGGTGTAAGTCAACTACCCTGGCCAGCAAGATCCCGGATCTGTCCCCCATTGCGCATGTTTGGGACTGGATGAAGCGTCGTCTCACGCGGTCTGCACGTCCAGCACGAACGCTGGTCCAACTGAGGCGCCAGGTGGAAATGGCATGGCAAGCCGTTCCACAGGACTACATCCAGCATCTCTACGATCGTCTCCATGGGAGAATAGCAGCCTGCATTGCTGCGAAAGGTGGATATACACTGTACTAGTGCCGACATTGTGCATGCTCTGTTGCCTGTGTCTATGTGCCTGTGGTTCTGTCAGTGTGATCATGTGATGTATCTGACCCCAGGAATGTGTCAATAAAGTTTCCCCTTCCTGGGACAATGACTTCACGGTGTTCTTATTTGAATTTCCAGGAGTGTATAACTGGCAAGGTGGTGCGAAGTTGAAGCGAAATGTCCTGGCTGTCTGCTCCTAATGAAATGGGCTGACGCAATCGCGGAGCTCGTAGAGCTCTGCAGCGCCGGCTAGAGTGCGCTGTTTTCGGTGTCTGTCGCAGTGCCAGCCTAAGCAGTGGCATCGTAGCTATCGATACCACATCCCTTCCCCCTGAAATGAGGGACCGTGGTTGAGTATGGTTTCCGACGGTGGGTGGAGGGACCCAAGGACAGTGCAGCGGAGGGGTCGGAAAGCGGAACTGCCGGGGCGCGCTGTCCACCCGCGACCCCGAATATGCTCGCGAGGGGGCGAGGAAAATGCGAAAACGCCCCGTGGAAAACCTTCCCAGGCCGCGCACCGCTACTGGGTAGGCTCCGATGCGGCGGAGGCGGAGCAGCGACCTCCACGGGCGACGGCGGCGGTGGCGGCGGCGGCGGCGGCGGCGGCATGACGGCAGCCTCAGCGTCCATCGGTTGCAGCGGTGGCGAGAGGCGCCCGTCCGGTGCAGGTGACGGGCCCGGCGGTGGCGACGACGACGGCAGGCGCGTGAGAGGTGGAGGCGCAGTCGGTGGAGTTGTAGGCTGAGGCCGCGGAAGCCGCGAAGCCTCCAATTCTGCCGGTAAACAACCAGCGGCAGAAAACCAAGGACGGCACAAACGGATCTGATTCCGGTGTCGCTTGACAGTGCCGGAGGGAAAAATACGGCGCGGCCAAGTTGGCGAAGAATGCGCCCCTGCTAACAACGCTACCTGCCAGAGAAAATGCGATGTAACACCAAATCATGCGGCGCCAAGCCAGAACGAGACAAAGCAGCTGCAACGCGCGGCGGCGGGTGCAATAGCTGCAGGAGCGACCGATGGGCGCGGACATGTAGCACTTCCTCAGGGGAGCGGGTGCCGCTCGACTGAGAGCGATATGAACCAAGGAAAGTCCAGAGTGTTCGCTCGCGAGAGTGCGTGACGCGCGATTTGCTCATCTGTGACTTAAACATACGCACAAAGCGTTCAGCCTAGCCGTTCGACTGGGGTTGGAACAGGGCTGAGCTCAGATGACGAACGCCATTAGAAGCACAGAACGCTTCAAACTTCGAGGACACGAATTGGCGGCCATTGTCGGAGACAATCACTTCAGGAAGGCCCTCAACGCAAAAAATAGACGTCAAAGCCCGAATAGTGTTGGCAGGTGTAGTAGAGGACATAGGTGCAACGAAAGGAAAGTTGCTGTACGAAAAATGTGTTGAAATGTGTGTGAAATCTTATGGGACGTAACTGCTAAGGTCATCAGTCGCTAAGGGTACACACTACTTAACCTAAATTATCCTAAGGACAAACACACACACACACACACACACACACACACATATACACCCATGTCCGAGGGAGGACTCGAACCTCTGCCGGGACCAGCCACACAGTCAATGACGTTGCTGTACGCATCAATAACTATCAAGCAGCGGGTATCCCAGAAAGGACCCTCAAAATCAATATGAACGCTCTGCCATGGCGCAGTAGGAGTTGGCCACGCAAAGAAGCGCTGGCGGGGAGCAGATTGATGCTCCACGCAAGAGCGACAGTTAGCAAGCAGATTCTCAATTTGTCTGTCAATGCCGACCCAAGTGCGGTGATGATGCTTCGTCCGCACTATACCCCAATGACCAGTGTGCAGTAAACGGAGGATGTCCGACTACAACGAACGAGGTACAACCACACGAGACTGATCATTGTCAGTTCGTAACAAGATAACACCGTGATGTACAGAGAAGTTGTGACCTTGCGCGAAGTAATGTCGAACAAGTGGATCACGAATTTTCGTAGCAGATGGAGGCCATTGAGTACGAATATACTGCAAAAGAATCGGCAATGAAGCATCGGTGGCTGTCGCGGCAGCAATGCGACGAAAATCCATCGGAAAACCAGCAGGTAACCCCTTATCTTGCGAATCAAGAAACATGCAGGGCATTTCGGAAGAATCAAACAATTCGTCAGGACCGATAGGCAGACGAGAAAAAGCATCAGCATTGCCATGTCGGGCCGTAGACCGAAACAAGATTTCGTAATTGTAGTTAGACAAATACAAAGACCAACGTAGCAACTATTGTGCAGTATGGGCCGGAACTGGCTTTGACGGGTGGAACGACGACGTCAAAGGCTTATGGTCGGTGACCAAATCGAACTTGCGACCGTACAAAAAAGTCATGAAGCTCAGTTACGCCATATACAATAGCTAAAGATTCTTTCTCGATTTCAGAATAGTTTTGCTGGGCAGAACTGAGAATCTTAGACTCAAAAGAGATCGGGCGATCGACAGAATTCATGCGGTGCGAGGGAACCGCTCTGATGCCATGAGAAGATGCATCGACAACGAAAACAATTGGTTGGGAGGGATCGAAAGGGATCAAACAGCGGTCATTCAACAAAGCAGATTTGAGCTTGTGGAAAGCAGCGCCACATTCCGAAGACCAAACAAGAGGATCGTTCTTACGCCGTAGGCGATGCGAAGGCGCTGCAATCTGCGCTGCATGTGGTATAATTCGAATATAGTAAGTGATTTTGCCCTACAGAGACTGAGTTCTTTCAAGTTCCTGGGCGCTGGCAGCTCTCCAATCGCACTGAGATGAGACGGCCAGGGGTGGATACCCTCTCCGTTAACCCTGTGTCCTTAATACTGAATCTCAATTTGAAAAAAAATTGCACTTGTCTCTGTTACACTTTAGTACTGCGTGCAAAAGTACAGTAAATAAAGCACATAAATTATGTAAATATTCATCAGGTGTGCGACCTTATACAACTAAATCGTCCAGATAATTGGCACAACTAGGGACGGTGGCACACAACTGCTGCAAATAAGACTGAAAAATACACTCCTGGAAATGGAAAAAAGAACACATTGACACCGGAGTGTCAGACCCACCATACTTGCTCCGGACACTGCGAGAGGGCTGTACAAGCAATTATCACACGCACGGCACAGCGGACACACCAGGAACCGCGGTGTTGGCCGTCGAATGGCGCTAGCTGCGCAGCATTTGTGCACCGCCGCCGTCAGTGTCAGCCAGTTTGCCGTGGCATACGGAGCTCCATCGCAGTCTTTAACACTGGTAGCAAGCCGCGACAGCGTGGACGTGAGCCGTATGTGCAGTTGACGGACTTTGAGCGAGGGCGTATAGTGGGCATGCGGGAGGCCGGGTGGACGTACCGCCGAATTGCTCAACACGTGGGGCGTGAGGTCTCCACAGTACATCGATGTTGTCGCCAGTGGTCGGCGGAAGGTGCACGTGCCCGTTGACCTGGGACCGGACCGCAGCGACGCACGGATGCACGCCAAGACCGTAGGATCCTACGCAGGGGACCGCACCGCCACTTCCCAGCAAATTAGGGACACTGTTGCTCCTGGGGTATCGGCGAGGACCATTCGCAACCGTCTCCATGAAGCTGGGCTACGTTCCCGCACACCGTTAGGCCGTCTTCCGCTCACGCCCCAACATCGTGCAGCCCGCCTCCAGTGGTGTCGCGACAGGCGTGAATGGAGGGACGAATGGAGACGTGTCGTCTTCAGCGATGAGAGTCGCTTCTGCCTTGGTGCCAATAATGGTCGTATGCGTGTTTGGCGCCGTGCAGGTGAGCGCGACAATCAGGACTGCATACGACCGAGGCACACAGGGCCAACACCCGGCATCATGGTGTGGGGAGCGATCTCCTACACTGGCCGTACACCACTGGTGATCGTCGAGGGGACACTGAATAGTGCACGGTACATCCAAACCGTCATCGAACCCATCGTTCTACCATTCCTAGACCGGCAAGGGAACTTGCTGTTCCAACAGGACAATGCACGTCCGCATGTATCCCGTGCCACCCAACGTGCTCTAGAAGGTGTAAGTCAACTACCCTGGCCAGCAAGATCTCCGTATCTGTCCCCCATTGAGCATGTTTGGGACTGGATGAAGCGTCGTCTCACGCGGTCTGCACGTCCAGCACGAACGCTGGTCCAACTGAGGCGCCAGGTGGAAATGGCATGGCAAGCCGTTCCACAGGACTACATCCAGCATCTCTACGATCGTCTCCATGGGAGAATAGCAGCCTGCATTGCTGCGAAAGGTGGATATACACTGTACTAGTGCCGACATTGTGCATGCTCTGTTGCCTGTGTCTATGTGCCTGTTGTTCTGTCAGTGTGATCATGTGATGTATCTGACCCCAGGAATGTGTCAATAAAGTTTCTCCTTCCTGGGACAATGAATTCACGGTGTTCTTATTTCAATTTCCAGGAGTGTAGCAGTAGCTGAGGCACAACCGAACGGAAGGCGGCGAAACTTGCACAAGCCAATTTGGGTGTTGATCACAAAATAGTGCTGCGACTGTTAGGCAAGCGGAATCTGAATGTAGGCACCCCGCAAGTCAATCGTGGAAAAGAATTTTCCCGCACCACGCTTATCAAAAATGTCTTCAGAACGCAGTTAGCGTAACGTACCTACCAGTGTCTGGGGATTTACTGTAGACTTAAAGTCAGCACAAATACGGAGACGACCGTTTGGTTTTTTCACACACACGATAGGCGAAGCCCACGGCGAAGCATAAACAGGTTCAATGACACCACTGTCTTGAAAATGTATAAGGTCAGCAACTACGGTGTCACGCAGTGCGTGCGGTACCGGGCGTGCGCCCCGGAAAGCGTTGTTGATGTGAACTTCAGTCCTGAGACTGGTTTGATGCAGCTCTCCAAGCTGCTGTATCCTGTGCAAGCTTCTTCATCTCCCAGTACCTACCGCAACCTACATCTTTCTGAATCTGCTTACTGTATTCATCTCTTGGTCTCTCTCCACGGCGTCGGTACAGGCGGTGGCGTAGGTGGCGCTGAAGTAGCTGCAGTTTGTAGTGTGACCAGGCCATTTATGGCAGCAAGGAGCTGCGTCATTTGCTGAGTCTGAAAACGTACAAGATCGGACAGCGAAGCCTGTTCCTGTGGCGAAGCCATGATGTACACAAATGAAAGTTTTATAGCAACTGGGGGAAACAGTGATACACCCACACCGTCACACTGTGAAATGACAAAAAAGGCTAAAGCAGTACCGAGCAAAAAAAGAGGGAATGATAGGAGATTAAATGCGGCATCTCGTCGTCAACTTTTGTATCCCGCCTGGGAGGTGGCGCGTGGGTAGGACCAGGAAAAAGGAAAAGGTACAAAGCTCTCGGTACTGCGGACACAGTTAAAGTACCTTTACTAGCGGATAACATATGCAAACACATTACATAACTTGCAAGGTGGTGCGAAGTTGAAGCGAAGTGTCCTGGCTGTCTGCACCTGATGAAATGGGCTGAATCTGTAGCGAAGCTCGTAGAGCTCTCCAGCGCCGGCTAGAGGGCACTGTCGTCGGTGTCCGTCGTAGTGCCAACCTAAGCAGTGGCATCGTAGCTGTCGATAGCACACGCTTGATCTATCATCCCCCCTCCTCCACCACCCCCACCCGTTACACAACCACATAACGCCTTGTATTTGTCCTTAGCCATTACCCTTTAGCCATTTTATAGCCATTTTAGAAATTATTTTAATTTCTACTTGTATGCCTTTTCACTGCATCATTTTTTGCATGTTTATATTCTCTCCTTTCATCAACTAAATTTAGTCCCTCCTGTGTTATCCAAGATTTTACTGTGCTACGTTTTCACCTATTTGACCTTTCGCTGCTTTCGCTATTTCATCTTACAAAGCTATCTATTTGCCGTCTGTTATTGGGTTGGTACATTGTTCGTTGCGTCTTTCCATAAGTTAAATGAACACAACAGATGCATATAACAGACGTTTTAGTGACCAATAATATATTCTTCTTTACTATTTACAATATTCTGCCAACTCTGGAGTAACTTTTCGATTCTGAGGCTGTAGAAATGACGTGGTTTTTGTTGTGTTCTGCCCACTCGTCAAACATAGAGTGACTGTTTTCTCGGATCGCTGGACAACAATTCAAGCAAATCGTATTAATGGAGTTTAGTACAATAAATTAAATTGACAATACTTAACTTTGCGTATTCAAAAAGGTGTGTCGCAAGCAAATGCGTCATACAAGTAATCAACGTCCTTTTCCATATCCAATTTCGTTGAAAGCAAAACAGTACAGCTTGTAAGTCACTGCTGTAGCGTTTGTACGACGGCTAGGCGGCACGGCGCTTATATTCTCAGCGTGCAGAGGCCGATTCTGTTTTGGTGTCGTCTTAGAGAGGAGTTTGTCAGCGTACTACTGGCTAACGTCGTCCCACAGCCCTACCTGTTCCTCCGTTCATGATCGTCGTGCCGGCGCTAGTCGTTACGCCGTAACAGATTTGAGGCGAGAGATGGCTTTAGAGCTTGCGGTACGCATACACCTGATGTTTGAACCTACCCTGTCGCATGCAAATGTTGCTCGATGGTGGCATGATTGCAGTTCATCATATTTGCGAGTTCTCGAGTACACTTGAGTGGGTCATTAAATTCAGAGCGTTTAAATGATATTCATCAAACCTCGAAGATCTTCCTGAACGTGCAGAGTCACTAATGTCAAAACGGTCCTCCTTAAAACGTGAAAACCAGTTTCTTGTAGTGCTCGCTCCATTGGCATTGTCTCTGTACACGGTGCTAATTTTTCTGGCTCCTCCACTTCTATCATCCCTCTACTGAACTCAAACAGAGGAATATGTCGGGAGTGTTCCGATTTCTACACTTTCCCCCCTACTTTCTAGCGTCCACAGCTTCATTCACTAGCTCGAAATAACAAAATGACAATATGTAAATTCAGATAGTAACAATAAACTACAAATAAAAAAACTACAATGGATAAACAAAGCCATTGCAGCCCGAATATCAACATGTAAAACAAAAACGCTAAGATCTTAAGCTCCAAATTAATATAAACACTGTATCAGCCACTTATTCCCTAATCCTTCTTCTAAATCTCTCAACTACCACCGGTTCTTTCAATTAATCCAGGTACCCTCTCCTTATTTTTCTACCTCTTTGCCATCTCTGCAGTTCACAATCAACAAATTGTAACCCCACTGGTTCTTTCAATTAATCCAGGTACCCTCTCCTTATTTTTCTACCTCTTTGCCTTCTCTGCAGTTCACAATCAACAAATTGTAACCATAGTTCATACTTCCCATTGGAATTGTGTTATAATTTAAAAATTAGTTTTCTAAATCTGTTTGTTACAATTATGTAATCCACCTAGATACTTTCAATATCTCTAAGTCACGTCCACGTCCAGAAGCTTCTTACATGGTTCTTAGTGACTATTAAATTATTCTATGTGCTAAAATCTGTCATTCGGCTTCCTCTTTCCATCCTTCTCCCCAGTCATTCTTCTAATACTTTTCCTTCTCTTCCTTTTACTGCCATCAAAATCCATTCTCCAATCACAATAAAAATTTCACCTGTTTTAAGTATCTTATAATGTATTTTAACTCTTCATACATTATTTCACTCTCATCATCTACCGAGCTTCTTGGCCCATATAACTGTAGTATTATACTTTAGAGAGTAATGGTTTAGAGACTATTTTGGCTATGATAGTGTGTTCATTATTACTTTCTTAATAGCTTACATGTATTTCTATTTTCTTACTCATTATTAGAATTACCCTTGCATTGTCACTGTTTAATTTTGTACAGTTAACTATATACCCACCTGACTAGCAGTTGTGTTAGTCCTGCAACTGCTACTGGCTAATTCCATTGTCTTGTTAACGAATTATTCTTCTTTTTTTTTTAATTCTCTAATCTATGTACTGGATCAGGGATAGGACTTTCCACGCTCCGACCTCTATATTTTTGCTGACAACGTACATTGCTGCTTTCTGCAAACGGTAGCCATAATAACGTTAACAGTGGTAGTAACGAGATGGTTGCGTTTGACAGTCAACAACTCAAGTAAGGCAATTGCAGTGATGGACTGCGCGTGTTCAGTACGGAAAGACCTCTGTTCAGGCTCTTTGCGTGTAATGCACACTTCGTATTTGCATTCAGAGGCCGAGGTCAACGTGCAATGAAAGACCTAACTGAGTTCCAAAGAGGGCAGATTGTGGGGGCCCGATTAGCTGGAGCATCAGTAAACAAACAGCCAACTAACTGAATGTTTCAGGAGCAATTGTTTCAGCAGTAATGTCAGCCTGCACAAAACATGGAAAGACATCACCGTGTAAACGCAACAGTTGGCGCAAATCAAAATTAAGTGACAGAGATCGTCGAACGCTAACACGAATTGTGTCAAAACAACACAGAGCTAAGGCGGCTAAAGTGACTGCAGAGCTCCATAAATATCTTCGAGACCCCTTATCTATCGTCACTGTCCACCGAGAACGCCAAAAAGTGAATATTATTGGACAAGCTGCTATATCGAAACCATTAGTGACAACAACCAACCCAAAGAAACGTAAAACATGGTGTCAGGAGCATAAATCCTGGACGGCTGATCAGTGGAAACACACATATGGTCCGACGAGTCAACGATTTCGTTATTTCCAACATCGGGTCGGGTTTACATCTGGAGAACGTCTAAAGAAGCTTAAGGTTCGAATTTCTTGATTTCGAAGATTAAGCATGGACGTGAAAGTATGATAGTATGGGCACCCATGTCATGGTATTTCGTTGGTCCCATCATTGCTCTCAAAGACCGCGTTACAGCCAACATTTATGTGAACATTTTAGGTGATCAGGTGCACACCATGATTCAAATATTGTTCCCCAACAATGCACCCATTCACACAGCCAGGACAGTACAATCGTGGTATGAGGAGCATGCAAATGAACTGCAGCGTCTTCCCTAGCCAGCACAGTCCCCTGACTTGAACATTATCGAACCCTTATGGTCGGTATTGACGCGCAGACTCCGGTGCAGATTTCCGCCTCCCTCGTCACTACAGGGGTTAGAAGAGGCTCTGATCGAAGAGTGGCATAACATTCCACTGGAGACTGTACGATCATTATATGCCAGTATTTCAAAAAAGAATTCCAGCTGCATTAGTGGCAAATGGGGAGCCTACTCCTCTTTAATAAACTATTCCGAAGGAAGTACATGTGTTCACATTATTTTGCTTATCTCCTGTATCTTTCTCTGAGCACTTGTTATTTCTTCCCATTGTCGATCATTTGATTATTCTTATATTACTCAACGTTCCCCCCCATGAACCATGGACCTTGCCGCTGGTGGGGAGGCTTGCGTGCCTCAGCGATACAGATGGCCGTACCGTAGGTGCAACCACAACGGAGGGGTATCTGTTGAGAGGTCAGACAAACATGTGGTTCCTGAAGAGGGGCAGCAGCCTTTTCAGTAGTTGCAAGGGCAACAGTCTGGATGATTGACTGATCTGGCCTTGTAACATTAACCAAAACGGCCTTGCTGTGCTGGTACTGCGAACAGCTGAAAGCAAGGGGAAACTACAGCCGTAATTTTTCCCGAGGACATGCAGCTCTACTGTATGATTAAATGATGATGGCGTCCCCTTGGGTAAAATATTCCGGAGGTAAAATAGTCCCCCATTCGGATCTCCGGGCGGGGACTACTCAGGAGGACGTCATTATCAGGAGAAAGAAAACTGGCGTTCTACGGATCGGAGCGTGGAATGTCAGATCCCTTAATCGGGCAGGTAGGTTAGAAAATTTAAAAAGGGAAATGGATAGGTTAAAGTTAGATATAGTGGGAATTAGTGAAGTTCGGTGGCAGGAGGAACAAGACTTTTGGTCAGGTGATTACAGGGTTATAAATACAAAATCAAATAGGGGTAATGCAGGAGTAGGTTTAATAATGAATAAAAAAATAGGAGTGCGGGTTAGCTACTACAAACAGCATAGTGAACGCATTATTGTGGCCAAGATAGACACAAAGCCCATGCCTACTACAGTAGTACAAGTTTATATGCCAACTACCTCTGCAGATGATGAAGAAATAGATGAAATGTATGACGAGATAAAAGAAATTATTCAGGTAGTGAAAGGAGACGAAAATTTAATAGTCATGGGTGACTGGAATTCGTCAGTAGGAAAAGGGAGAGAAGGAAACATAGTAGGTGAATATGGATTGGGGGGAAGGAATGAAAGAGGAAGCCGCCTTGTAGAATTTTGCACAGAGCATAACTTAATCATAGCCAACACTTGGTTCAAGAATCATAAAAGAAGGTTGTATACCTGGATGAAGCCTGGAGATACTAAAAGGTATCAGATAGATTATATAATGGTAAGACAGAGATTTAGGAACCAGGTTTTAAATTGTAAGACATTTCCTGGGGCAGATGTGGATTCTGACCACAATCTATTGGTTATGAACTGCAGGTTGAAACTGAAGAAACTGCAAAAAGGTGGGAATTTAAGGAGATGGGACCTGGATAAACTGAAAGAACCAGAGGTTGTAGAGAGTTTCAGGGAGAGCATAAGGGAACAATTGACAGGAATGGGGGAAAGAAATACAGTAGAAGAAGAATGGGTAGCTCTGAGGGATGAAGTAGTGAAGGCAGCAGAGGATCAAGTAGGTAAAAAGACGAGGGCTAATAGAAATCCATGGGTAACAGAAGAAATATTGAATTTAATTGATGAAAGGAGAAAATATAAAAATGCAGTAAATGAAGCAGGCAAAAAGGAATACAAACGTCTCAAGAATGAGATCGACAGGAAGTGCAAAATGGCTAAGCAGGGATGGCTAGAGGACAAATGTAAAGATGTAGAGGCTTGTCTCACTAGGGGTAAGATAGATACTGCCTACAGGAAAATTAAAGAGACCTTTGGAGAGAAGAGAACCACTTGTATGAATATCAAGAGCTCAGATGGCAACCCAGTTCTAAGCAAAGAAGGGAAGGCAGAAAGGTGGAAGGAGTATATAGAGGGTTTATACAAGGGCGATGTACTTGAGGACAATATTATGGAAATGGAAGAGGATGTAGATGAAGACGAAATGGGAGATAAGATACTGCGTGAAGAGTTTGACAGAGCACTGAAAGACCTGAGTCGAAACAAGGCCCCGGGAGTAGACAACATTCCATTTGAACTACTGATGGCCTCGGGAGAGCCAGTCATGACAAAACTCTACCATCTGGTGAGCACGATGTATGAGACAGGCGAAATACCCTCAGACTTCAAGAAGAATATAATAATTCCAATCCCAAAGAAAGCAGGTGTTGACAGATGTGAAAATTACCGAACTATCAGTTTAATAAGTCACAGCTGCAAAATACTAACGCGAATTCTTTACAGACGAATGGAAAAACTGGTAGAAGCCGACCTCGGGGAAGATCAGTTTGGATTCCGTAGAAATGTTGGAACACGTGAGGCAATACTGACCTTACGACTTATTTTAGAAGAAAGATTAAGAAAAGGCAAACCTACGTTTCTAGCATTTGTAGATTTAGAGAAAGCTTTTGACAATGTTAACTGGAATACTCTCTTTCAAATTCTGAAGGTGGCAGGGGTAAAATACAGGGAGCGAAAGACTATTTACAGTTTGTACAGAAACCAGATGGCAGTTATAAGAGTCGAGGGGCATGAAAGGGAAGCAGTGGTTGGGAAAGGAGTAAGACAGGGTTGTAGCCTCTCCCCGATGTTATTCAATCTGTATATTGAGCAAGCAGTAAAGAAAACAAAAGAAAAATTCGGAGTAGGTATTAAAATTCATGGAGAAGAAGTAAAAACTTTGAGGTTCGCCGATGATATTGTAATTCTGTCAGAGACAGCAAAGGACTTGGAAGAGCAGTTGAACGGAATGGACAGTGTCTTGAAAGGACGATATAAGATGAACATCAACAAAAGCAAAACGAGGATAATGGAATGTAGTCGAATTAAGTCGTGTGATGCTGAGGGAATTAGATTAGGAAATGAGACACTTAAAGTAGTAAAGGAGTTTTGCTATTTAGGGAGTAAAATAACCGATGATGGTCGAAGTAGAGAGGATATAAAATGTAGACTGGCAATGGCAAGGAAAGCGTTTCTCAAGAAGAGGAATTTGTTAACATCGAGTATAGATTTAAGTGTCAGGAAGTCGTTTCTGAAAGTATTTGTATGGAGTGTAGCCATGTATGGAAGTGAAACATGGACGATAACTAGTTTGGACAAGAAGAGAATAGAAGCTTTCGAAATGTGGTGCTACAGAAGAATGCTGAAGATAAGGTGGGTAGATCACGTAACTAATGAGGAGGTATTGAATAGGATTGGGGAGAAGAGAAGTTTGTGGCACAACTTGACTAGAAGAAGGGATCGGTTGGTAGGACATGTTTTGAGGCATCAAGGGATCACCAATATAGTACTGGAGGGCAGTGTGGAGGGTAAAAATCGTAGAGGGAGACCAAGAGATGAATACACTAAGCAGATTAAGAAGGATGTAGGTTGCAGTAGATACTGGGAGATGAAGAAGCTTGCACAGGATAGAGTAGCATGGAGAGCTGCATCAAACCAGTCTCAGGACTGAAGACCACAACAACAACAACTCAACGTTTGTTCGCAGTTTCCTTCCTTTTAACCACGACTGATCGCCCAGCGTCTGTGCTTTGTCTTTTGAGAGAAGTCCTCTCTCATTTCTGCTACTAAGCCAATCTTTTACCGTAATTTTTCTTCTATTGTTTCCCCTACTATGCGCTCTAGTCACCAGTCTCCCATAATTATTAGATTATGATCTACTTTGCACAGAAATTTACCTGTTCACTGAGCTCATATACACTACTGGCCATTAAAATTGCTACACCATGAAGATGACGGGCTAGAGACGCGAACTTTAACCGACAGGAAGAAGATGCAGTGATACGCAAATTATTAGCTTTCCAGAGCATTCACACAAGGTTGGCGCCGGTAGTGACATCTACATCGTGCTGACATCAGGAAAGTTTCCAACTGATTTCTCATACACAAACGGCAGTTGACCGGCGTTCCCTGTTGAAACGTTGTGATGCCTCGTGTAAGGGGGAGAAATACGTACCATCACGTTTTCGACTTTGATAAAGGTCGGATCGTAGCCTATAGCGATTGCGGTTTATCGTATCACGACATTGCTGCTCGCATTGGTCGAGATCCAATGACTGTTAGCAGAATATGGATTCGGTTCAGGAGGGTAATACGGAACGCCGTGCTGGATCCCAACGGCCTCGTATCTCTAGAAGTCGAGATAACAGGCATCTTATCCGCATGGCTGTAACGGATCGTGCAGCTACGTCTCGATCCCTGAGTCAACAGTTGGGGACGTTTGCAAGACAACAACCATCTGCACGAACAGTTCAACGACGTTTGCAGCAGCATGGACTATCAGCTCGGAGACCATGGCTGCGGTTACCCTTGATGCTGCAACAGACAGGAGCGCCTACGATGGTGTACTCAACGACGAACCTGGGTACACTAATGGCAAAACGTCATTTTTTCGGATGAATCCAGGTTCTGTTTACAGCATCATGATGGTCGCATCCGTGTTTGGCGACATCGCGGTAAGCGCACATTGGAAGCGTGTATTCCTCATCGCCATACTGGGGTATAATCCGGCGTGATGGTATGGGGTGCCATTGGTTACACGTCTCGGTCACCTCTTGTTCGCATTGACGGCACTTTGAACAGTGGACATTACATTTCAGATGCGTTACGACCTGTGGCTCTACCCTTCATTCGATCCCGGTGAAACCCTACATTTCAGCTGGTTAATGCACGACCGCATGTTGCAAGTCCTGTACCGGCCTTTCTGGATACAGAAAATGTTCGACTGCTGCCCTGGGCAGCACTCTCTTCAGATATCTCACCAACTGAAAACGTCTGGTCAATGGTGGTTGAGCAACTGGCTCGTCACAATACGCCAGTCACTACTCTTGATGAGCTGTGGTACCGTGTTGAAGCTGCATGGGCAGCTGTACCTGTACACGCCATCCAAGCTCTGTTTGACTCAGTGCCCAGGCGTATCAAGGCCGTTATTACGGCCAGAGGTGGTTGTTCTGGGTACTGATTTCTCAGGATCTATGCACCCAAACTGCGTGAAAATCAATCACATGTCAGTTCTACTATAATATATTTTTCCAATGAATACCCTTTTATCATGTGCATTTCTTCTTGGTGTAGTAATTTTAATGGCCAGTAATGTATGTTAGCTACTTCTTGATCTTCTGCTTGTGACGTCGGCATGTACATTTGTACTATTGTTGTTAGCTTTCGTTTGTTCTCGATCCTTAAAAGCGAGAAACCTATCATTGAATTGTTTACGGTAATTGTCTCTGTCCTACCTTCCTATTCTTAACGAGTCCTCCTCCAGTTATAGTATTTTCTTCTGCTGTTGATGTTACGATATATTCGTACACAGCTCCGAATCTTCTTTCCACTTCACATCACTGATACCCGTTATATCCAGACAGAGCCTTTGGATAACCATTTCTAGAGTTTCTGTCTTCCCTGTCACAAATTATGTATCCTTAATGCAGTTTCTCCCAGTACCTTCCACTTCCTCTTCCTGTAGATGTTTCCTCCTGAAAGGAAAAATGTCGTCTTGAAACAGTAGCCACTCCTCCTTCCTTATTCACAAGTACCTTGCGGATCGAGTTTGAGTCCTTATACCGTAAGCTTTCTACGACTGCAGACGATTTTTATTCTTATTTTAGGCAGTATCTTGGATCGAATCCAGGACTCAGAAAGTTTTGATTGTTAGTAAAAATTACTATGCCTAGAACAGCTTAATATAATTCTATTGAAATAGGTTTGTCATAAACATTTAGGCGAATCTAATGACAGAGGCCATCCGTAACCAAGTTATACGAATTTGTCGACCACCAATTCCCCCATCCGCCGTTCCTTTTGGAGTTTCATGTAGAGGCGTGACCTGCGCGTCTGCCCAGACCACTGAAATTTGTCAGTCATTACCGTTCATTACCTGTTTAATTTTAATTTTCTCTTCGTAGCCCACTAACAGACTTTGCTCTCGGATCATAAAGTTCTGAAACTCATTGTTCTTAAAATAGAACATGTTCATTTATTTTTTCAAAAATCAGACTTACAGACGTGCAGAAGGTTCGTGCCCAAATCTTCCCAAGCGTGGCAATCCATGGTGGACAGCGTCTTTTCAATGATAAGAAGTAGTTGTTGGTACGTTCGAAAGCATAGATTTCTGAAAAGTGTTTGCAGTGTACAGGATTTCAAGGCAAGACTCTGACCACTGACATAAGCCAAAATACGGTGTGTAAGCTACGTTGTTCTCACTCTGGTTTCACACGAAGTTTGTAACTCTGTAACTGCCTTTATATAATATATTCCGTGGTGGTGGCTTCCAGATCTTAAGAATTTGGAGATTCTCACATTTAAAAAACACAAAAACCACTTTGTACAAGTGGACTAGCTCCAGACATTGAAGAAACAACTCATCCAGTTTCTTACTGCCAAGGATTTATCTACTTTGAGTATAGTTTACCATCAACAGATATGATATTGTTGTCTGTTTCTCGGTGGGAATAGTCATAGAATTTTTTTAATGAACGACATGTAACACCAGCAATAAATAGGTGTATATATAATTCGTATAAGTCCTCTGCTGACATTGTACACTAGTGTATCTGCATACTCAAAATCTCTGGTTGAGTAAGTACGTAATAATTACGCAAATTACTTTGGAACTTTGAGGAATTATGTTGTAACTGCACCTCTGGTTTTATAGGTAATACACTATGAATTTAATAATTTGTGAAAAACTAAGTAAATAGTTAAGCCCCGCCGCTACGGAAGTAGTTTGAGAGCACTGCAGAAGGCGTACTTCGCGCGCAAAGCGCTCGATTCCTTTGTGGCTAGTGGCATATTTGAGTCCTGATTGTGATACTAAGTGGTCTACGGCAGCCTTCGTCAGCAATTTTGGTTAACTTGGATGTATAAATGGAGCCAAGTAGAGCGTGCGAGCATATAAATTAGCCTCGGATGAAATATAAGTTTGCCTGTCGACTATCGTTGACCCTGTCTGGTTAAATTTACGATCAGGGCATGGCGAACATCAAGAACGTGGTTGCTTCTCCGCCAGTCGCTGTAATTTGCCACAAGCGCCATTACCTACAGCTGAACTGCTATGTATGTACACCCAATGGACCAGGTATTATGTTTTGAATAATAGCTTTTTCTGGAATTTCTAAATTACATGTGCGCACCCGTGTTCCTAGACAGGGTCCTTCCCAAACGAATTATTTCAGAGTATTTTGTTCTTATTAAGCTTGTTATTTTGGCACTGAAACATTTTGCAGTATCATAAACTTTGTGGAGTATGAAGATTCAATAGTTTTTTTTTACAGCATTTTATTCCACACAATTTTTCATCTCAGACTTTCCTGAAGTGTGTTCATAAAGAAAGATTTTCATGAAATAAGAAGCTTCCATTGAAATAATCAATGATAAAAATATGAAGTGCTTATCGCTGTCTGTAAGTAAACGTTGTAAGAAAACAACAGCATTATTTCACTTTGAACAGGTTTCCAAACTAGTAATTGTTTGTTTCTACGTATACGTTGTTTTAATGTAGTGTTTCAAGTGGGGGTAGTCATTTACAAAGCCAGTTTGACTTGGAGTCCTATGAGAAACTAGTTGCTAAGCTCCTTTTAACTGTTGAACTAATTTTGCATTATTCATTACACTTAAAATTGTTTCTAAAGTTAATTGCCATTTTCTTAATTTTGTGTGTTAGGATTTACAATTGCTGATGGTTCTTCAAACCATACCAGTCTTAGGGACCCCCGGTTATATCCTTCAGAGAAGATTAACGTTACCGGCGATTGCCAGTTTGGTAACGGCCGGTAGTGTTACAAAGACACTTGCTAAAATTTTCAGATTTAGGTACTTATCCGTAAGAATAACTGTCATCTTAGAGGTCACAGACATCAGTAAGTTAACCTATCATTCCTGTTTCCATTAACTGATGGTTTGCAGGATAATAATCTAGGTCAGCTTTTTACATAGATAAAATGTATTCCCTCCACATAGTAAACTAACTATATTAAGTTGGAGATCAGGCATATACATCTAGCAGGCAGCAGTTTAGGCAACTGGTAATATTAACCAGAGGCTGTCAGTACATTTTTTCACTGATCAAAATAGTTGTCAGTGACACAACACTGCGCTTCCACGTGACTGGAAGCGAACACCTATCACAAGCTTCCTCCAGTACACACGCGGTCAGATATAAGTCTGCGAAGCCCCCATCTGACTCGTCTCATGCGTCAGAAAGGCCATGTACGTGCTAGATGTGTTGTGCTGAGGCGGTACGTTGCCACACTGGTGTCTGCACTAATGGGTGCAGACGCAGCCCTCTTGTATGGAAGCTTTGCTCAATAAAAAATGTCGTTAGGGAGTGAGCCTTCTTGAATCTACGCAGACAGTAACACTGCAAGATCCCCACCCACTGATCCTACACATGGCAGTTGGTTGCAGAAGTCGCCGTTCTCAGTACTACTGTCACTGGTTCTGTGTGTCACTCCGCCGCATAATCCCAGTACAGTCACCAACGAAGGGCATTAGTATAGGCAAATTATCTTTTTCAATATTCTCGTTTCATGCTTCTATGCGCATTCTGCACAATGAGTAGTAACTCTTGCTAGTACTTAACAGAAGCACTGACGGCATAAGACTGTTATTTAACTTTATTAATGCATTTTAATGTTGATAACAGCCATGCATTTCGCCGCGGGTTGCATTTACAGCCAGGAATTTTTTATATATTTTTTTATTGCTACGGAAACGCCTTCACAACTATGGGAGTGTATAACCGTCCTGCTGTGCCGTTGCCTAGGTGTTGTGGACATGTATATGCTCGCCGCTTGCGTTGTCCTACAGCGTTATAGAGGTCTCAATGCCGCCTGAAGCGCCGACCTTTCGCTGCTGCGGTCGAGTTACAACCACATCTCAGTGAATAAAAATGTATGCAGTGTTCATCATGCACCTTATGATGTACCTCATTGCCTGCTACCATAAGCAAAAAAACCTGTTTTCCTTGTTTTCAATCGTTTATGGGTTTTGACGATTGTTATCGCCATTTGATTCGCGATGTGCAGGGTTGTAAAGGGGGGATGGGTTTTTCGCGCTATCGACTTTCGAATATAAAACCCAATAGCTCGAGAACTAAATGAGGTACCTCTCCACTCTTCATATGAAATAAAATTTCGATGTCTTATGTACATTTCATTCTCTGCAGTTCTGTGAGCTAAAATCAACTATACGTAACATTTACGTAGTGCGTCTTTATTTCTGCAAAATATTTATAATTTCGCACGATATTTTACTCAATTTGACGGAGCACAGTGAATATGTCAGATATCTACTGAAGATCAGATTGTAAGACTGCAAAAATCAGATTTTTTCACCCAACTGTTTTCGAAAAATCTGATGATTTGGCGAGCAGTACCGCAATAACGAAAGGCGCCTCTGCATACAATGCAAAGAGTCCATCTGAAACAACGAAATGGTTAAACATTTTAATGTCTGACTTGAATATCTTTCTTCGTTTTTGTTGCTGATGTTGATCGGTTGATCGAAACTGGATGTTAATAAGGTTATATGTCACTAGTAGATGTTGATAACTTCAAGAAGTACGTGCCCTAATCAGGTTATTTACTGTTCCGTATAGACTGCCTGTGGAGTGAAGCAGTTGCTGGCAGTCTACTACGTTCAACAGAAAATGTCTTCCATAAATAAACGTAAATGCTTCCACCGCATATTTCAGAATATTCTGATTTTCAGATGTTGACGCAACAAGCAACTTGTGTGACGCCGTTATTTGGGAACAGTAAACATGCCGACAGGCACCAACCTCAGTGGGACTGAAGGCGAGCTCAGCTTCGCTAGCATTTCGCCTTATGGTCCCAGAGCGGTGGCGTGTCTCGGGCCGGCTGCTGCCCAATTTAGCTCTGCTCGACTGCTGTGCTGCGCTGCGCGGCCGCGATATGCGTACCCACGCGTGCATCAGAGCGGCGAAGGGGTCGGCGGCTGCTCGGTGTTTCGCGGGTCAGGCGATGCATCAGGCGCATCGGTCGCCGTCCTGTAATTAACTCCGCCGCGGCCGAGATAAATGACGCAGGCGCGGCCAACGCAGACACTCGATAACGGAATATGCGCTGCCCCGCCTGTGCGGCTATTTATGGCGCCAGTAACAACTGGCGCGCTTCCTCCATTGTTCTCGGAGAAGTTATACTTGCTACCACGGCAGACTGAGGGCGAATGTAACAAAAGGAGTTGTTTTGTAACTAAACAGTATATGAGTTGAAACAGCGTCAGCTTCTCCAGGTACATGTATATACTCCGCAAGCCACAGTACAGTGAACTGTGGTGAGTACGTTCTGCTAATAGTCCATTTTCTTTCTCATTCCATCCTCGAAGTAGGTGAGAGTACAATAGGCGTATATACTACTATACTAGCTTACCGCTCGCTGCATCACTCTAGTAGACTGTACGAACTGCACAGATTTTTGTTTTTGCTTTCTTAAATAGATTTTTTAGGTTGTTGACAAATCGCCACAAATTCTAAGCTTTTCACGCTAGTTAAAGCCATAGAAGCATGATCTTTTCGAATGTACTTCTCACCGAAAAGCAAAACTAGTAGCCAATGTCCAACTTTTCTGAATCCATGCCTAAAACGTTCTTGGGGTGATATTTACAGAGAAACTACCATTCTCTATCACAAATTTCTTAATGTCCAACCAAAAACAGAAAAACCAATTTTCAAAGATTTAGCTTTAAAAACTTTTAATGCAACGAATCACTTTCATAAAATTTTTCGTCTCTTGTTGCGCCATCGGTGGGGATGAATATCCAAAACAATGAAACACAAATTTTTTCTTTAATTATAACAGAGATTCCAAATACTAACGGTCATAGATTTTGCTTTGAAAATGCTTTCTTAGTGAAATAATTCCATGAAACGTTTGGGCCTAATCCTTTGGGGGTTCAGTTTCCAGAAACACTCAAACACGTGTTTTTTATTTCAAAACGAGCAGTCAGATGATAGTTTTCATAGATGTTGAATTAAAAATGATTTAGTAGTTATTTAATAATATTTATTTTCAAAAAAACTTTCACCTACTATTTTACCTGAGTAGTTGAATTTCCAGAAATGCTGAAACTCGTTTTTTTTTGTTTCTTACTGAGAAACCAAATACCACTTTTCATATTTCTAACCTGTTTCCTAAATTGGGTTAGTACCGACATTTTGCAGTAAACTGTTCTCTCCACTTTCACCCCCTTAGAACAGTAAATCGGAAAATCCATTCTTAAAAGATGCCTATGGTAAAATATTCCCAAATTCAAATTTATATCCTCATTGGTTTGCGCTGGACATTGCTTTTTGTATATGAAACCATTTGCTTTAGTCATTCTTACAGTATTGTCAGGATAGCTGCAGGAGCTAAACGATAGTGGCAGGATGATGGTCGCACAGTAGTTTTATATACAGATACTCTAAATTTATCCAACAGTATTATACGAAAACCAGAGTGTCTTCCTTCCAAGGATTCCCGCGAAATTGTGCTATACTATCGTAAGGTCTACATCAACTGTCCTCTATAATGTTTACATATGAAACATTCATGTGACGTAAAGTACTGATATTTTTTACGTAATTACATTCTCAATGGCACTGCAACTGTTGTATCTCAAATTGTTGTATAGACTGTGTTTATGAGTTTCACTTCTTTCATAGCCATCAAGACAGATGGAAAGGTATTCCAGCACTCTATGGGCCCTGCTGTGTCGAAGGTGGCTGGTCAAAATTGTAGACCAACCGGCGGCCAGCGAGCCATTACGGAGGTGAACTATTTTATTGTGCTACTACTTTGATGAAATTGAATTGAAATTAAATGTATAAATGTTGCAAATAAAATTGTTCCTGAACTACTCAGTAGATCTTTAGAAATGTTTTCTCTTGTGAATAATGTTTGTCCTCTGAATTGTGGTGATTGGAGGAGTTTATGAGAAGTAGTAATCTGTATATTCTAAGGATTTGGCGCATACACTAGAAACAAATTATTATTAAGTTTCAGATAGCTTCCAGAGTTAATTTTCACAAGGCAGACGGACAGTTTGAACTTTTAAGTTAACATTCTCATACTGATATCTTACAGGGAATATGAACATTCTTGGGTACGACGTATTACGAGCAAAATGTATGAAACAATTTGTCTAAATTTACCCATTTTGGTTAGTGTTACAAGGCCAGATCAGTGAATCATCCAGACTGTTGCCCCTGCAACTACTGAAAAGGCTGCTGCCCCTCTTCAGGAACCACACGTTTGTCTGGCCTCTCAACATATACCCTCCATTGTGGTTGCACCTACAGATCAGCTATCTGTATCGTTGAGGCACGCAAGCCTCCTCACCAATGGCAAGGTCCATGGTTCATGGGGGAATAAGGACTCAAAACCATGCAGCAATACTCAGCAATTTGTCGCGCAGCCTTCTTCAATGGTATTTCAGGTTCCAATGCATTAGTTTTTCCTAGTACCCTTCCAGCATGTCTAAGTCTCCCAATGTTTCGTAATACTAATTTCTTTCCTATTATTGCCTCTAAATACTTACAAAATTTGTTGCACTCAAAGTGTTCACCACTCATCTGTCTGATTCTTTGGGCTTCTTAGAGGCATTTTCTGTTACTAATTTATTCACTAGCTCAGAACCCAGTCGTTTCCGGGACATTTCCTTATCCCAATCTTCTAATAATCCATTCTTGCTGCAACTCTCTATCAGTCCCCCTCTCTGTCAGTCTGTCTCCTCCTCTACCTCTCTCTGTCCATTTTCTTCCATCTCTGTCTCTAAATCCTCCACTTCCCCTTTCCTATATCCTTCAACTCTTCATCAGCCCCTGTCATCTCCACTCGAGTGGGAGGTTAATAGTTCTTAATCCCTTCTTATTTAATTCCTGATAGTAAGTAATAACTGTTCCACCTTGACTGAAATCGAAGCAGGGGTTTGACATATGTTCAACATATGCATACGCGACTTATATTCTACATGTGTGTCTGATTGTCTGCTGTTTATAGTGTACAGCACCTGAGAGGATGTTAAATTTGACTGTAGTTTTCAGTGGTGTGACCTGATTTTATATCACGAAGCACTTTGACAAAATTACTGATATGCTGCCACGGTCATTCTCGCAACCTGGATCAACCATCGAAGAGCAGAGATAAATGACAAATTACACTTTGAACACTTAAAAGTTTTCCAAGCCAACTAAATGCAGGAAATAAATACCAATAGTTCGCTTTAGAACGTGTTTAGGTCTTATCCACACACCCAATCTTATTGATAGTGCGACATCTCAATCCCACTGTATTTTATACCAATAATAAATCATATATATACGATATTTGGTTGCATTGCTCCAGGTGTTCCTGAGCTATGTTTCAATGTCACCTCCTCTAGAATTCCATTTCTACGGGATGCAGATGATACTTAACCCAATAATGCATTTTCAAGGTATTAAGCATGCAGTAAACACACGAATCACCAATGAATCGAACTAGCATGTGTAATATGAACCTCAGAGTACTTTATATACAGATTAATGTGAAAAATATTTGGCATTAAGTATGTAAACGACAAAAAACTTACAAAATGTCTTAGAAATCAGTGGCTGCTCTCACTACCAAACAGTGGATGCATATAGTCCGGGTAATTTGCACTCCAGTTGAATAACACCTTATTTTTCACGCGGCTCAGTGTTTATAGCGTGATATCTCCTGTACAACGACTGTTAAGGGGGGTAGGACGTCAAACGGGCCAACTTGGAGCAGGAGAGGCACCACACGACAGTTTAATTTTACACTGTCTATACTTTTACAAATAAATTCATAAAACGTTTTCAACATGACCAGGAGGTATTCAGAAGTCACACTCTTAGCAATGCAAGTTCAAAAATATAACAAAATAATTTTTTACGTATGAAATTTCATCATTTTTTCACTTACTATTGGTTGCATTTGTTACTGTAGGTACACTTTTCGTCATAAGTAAGAGAGATTATTCGATGACTTTAGCATAGCATACAAACCCTACTTACAGGTGTATGAAACTCTAGAATTTATTTAATTAATGAAAAAATGAATGAGCTGTTACACTTTAAACTTCATGTTCAGAAAAAAAACTCAAATGGTATGGTTAATTATGTCAATTTTTAGTGCTGTTTTTCATAGATTTGGAAAATTCTAGAGTTTCATACACCTATATTGCTAAGAGTGTGAATTCTGAATCCCTCCTGGTCATGTTGACGAAGTTTTATGAATTTATTTGTAAAAGTATAAACAGTGGTAATTAAAATGTCATGTGGTGCCTCTCCTGCTCCATGTCGGCCCGTTTGACGTCCAACCCCCCTTAAAATAATACAATTTAGCATTGGTACTTGTGAATACTGCGTGGAGAATGCCTTGCAAATAGATTTGTGGGTATACAAGTAATAAATTATATAGCCATACCTGAAGTGGCAGTTGTCAAGCATCTCAGTATTCATGACGATACATCGTCTGAACTGTGTGTTGCACAACCATATAATTTCGCAAGTACATTCAGTTGTATATGTGATCCTGTCTGAAGATAGTAGTAAAGAAATAATAACTTGAAAGGTAATGTCTGATAAGAACATTTTATTGCCTGAACAGTGGATCTATAGTGGATAAACTTCTCTTCCTCTCATCATTTTAGGGGCAATTAGGTGGGGGGGGGGGCAGCGTGAGAAAGTTTTCGTAAAGGTTAGAAATTGTGTGTAATGTTTGTTGCAATTTACTAAATGCTTTTATTCTCAAAAATTGTAGAACTGTTTTCTGAGTATTAGCGAGCAGTTAGTTCCGCCTGTATTTCACCCGCGCTCCTAACTCTTGAGGTTTGGTGAGTTATTCCCTCCACAGTTCTTTTTTCCAGACGCTAGATAATGTGTGTAGTTTCTGAATATGATACAGTACTTTAGGAGGAGATGTAAAACATAGGTAGACGTTTTCTTTTATAAAACATATAGAGTAGGAGAGCCGATATCTATTACACAAACTGGAAATAAGACCGATGATTTTCTGATGTTCCTTACAATCATCCAACTACAATACTTCTTGTCCACAACGGTATCGTCAGCGAAAAATCACATAATAAATTGTTTATAGATATTGAGAACGTTAAGTGCCTATTATGAGTCTCTGCAGCACAATCGATGTTACTTTCGGTGGTGTGGAACATTCACCGCCCAGTATACATAGCGTCTATTAGTCACATGTTCTTTCACCAGTCACATATTAGTAAGGATACTCTGTACGATAGTAAAAATACATAGAGCAAGAACATATGCACGTCACTAGTACACACTAGGTTTTTGAATTCAATCACAAACAACTCCTAATTGTTTGTGTACCAAAATAATTCTCTCTTCTAGAAATATGCGTTAATGAAACTACGATCATCATCATCATCATCATCATCATTTAAGACTGATTATGCCTTTCAGCGTTCAGTCTGCATTAGCTTTGCTACACCTCGCTTCCAGTTCTTTCACTATGTTGCCATCCTGTGAGAATATGCATCCTAAGTACTTGAAACAGTCCACCTGTTCTAACTTTGTTCCTCCTATTTGGCACTCAATCCGTTTATATTTCTTTCCCACTGACATTACTTTCGTTTTGGAGATGCTAATCTTCATACCATAGTCCTTACATTTCTGATCTAGCTCTGAAATATTACTTTGCAAACTTTCAATCGAATCTGCCATCACAACTAAGTCATCTGCATATGCAAGACTGCTTATTTTGTGTTCACATATCTTAATCTCACCCAGCCAGTCTATTGTTTTCAACATATGATCCATAAATAATATGAACAACAGTGGAGACAGGTTGCAGCCTTGTCTTACCCCTGAAACTACTGTGAACCATGAACTCAATTTACCGTCAACTCTAACTGCTGCCTGACTATCCATGTAAAGACCTTTAATTGCTTGCAAAAGTTTGCCTCCTATTCCATAATCTTGTAGAACAGACAATAACTTCCTCCTAGGAACCCGGTCATATGCCTTTTCTAGATCTATAAAGCATAGATACAATTCCCTGTTCCACTCATAACACTTCTCCATTATTTGCCGTAAGCTAAAGATCTGGTCCTGACAACCTCTAAGAGGCCTAAACCCACACTGATTTTCATCCAATTGGTCCTCAACTAATACTCGCACTTTCCTTTCAACAATACCTGAGAAGATTTTACCCACAACGCTGATTAAAGAGAAACCTCTGTAAATGTTACAATCTTTTCTGTTTCCATGTTTAAAGATTGGTGTGATTACTGCTTTTGTCCAGTCTGATGGAACCTGTCCCGACTCCCAGGCCATTTCAATTATCCTGTGTAGCCATTTAAGACCTGAAATTCCACTGTATTTGATGAGTTCCGACTTAATTTCATCCACCCCAGCCGCTTTATTGCACTGCAATCTATTGACCATTTTTTCCACTTCCTCAAATGTGATCCTATTTCCATCATCATTCCTATCCCATTCTGCCTCGAAATCTGAAACATTACTCATCGCATTTTCACCTACATTGAGCAACTCTTCAAAATATTCCCTCCATCTGCCCAAAGCATCCACAGGATTCACCAGCAGTTTTCCTGAATTTTCCAAAATACGATAACACCAGTAAAACTGCAGCAGATGTTTAAAATATATATATTGCTTATTAAAATATCTTGTCCACCTGCAACTGAAAGCCATAACAGAATCGTGCAACTATGTCCTCTGGCATGTCAAATCCAAATAATTCTGTCTCAGTATCATTTTATAAACAATTTACGTAACAGTGTATAAAATTACACAACCAGGACTTTCTATTCTTTCAATAAATCAGTTTGTATTATAGAAAAAACTGTTTTAAAATTATAAACTTGCACATGACGACTACTAGATATATCGATGAAGTGTGCTTTTCGTGATATTAACAACAACATTTTATATAAAGAAATGTGCATTATCAAAAATACTGTAGCATTGATGTTAGGAATCATTAGGAATACAATGAGTTCCAAGCTATCAAAAGAAATATGTACACATAATCAGTGCAGAAAACGTTCTTATATTGTGAGCAGCTATTTTGGGGCTACATAAGCTTTCACTAAAAAGAGTGTTAGAATCTTCCTAGGAGAATGGCGAACATCTTATTTTTAAAATTGGGAAGTCAGCCAGCCTACGAAGTGCTCCCAAAAGTGATGCTCTTCGTTATCATCTGCCCGTTGAGCAGGACACTGTAGGGCGACTTTTGACAATAGAATGCCTCCATCTCTTAGAGGAGACCGAAATATCTGCTCTTGGCCTCTTTGTGTAACAGCTTAATCTATGACTTATGTGTCGCAGCATGCCCAGTAGCAACCATATGTGTCACGGTATTAGACCTCTCCAGTATAATCATTTCTTTCTAATGCCACATTGTCGTCTCACCTCTAGCTGTCTTCCTGTTTGTCCGATACAGATAGCACTACATTTAGTACACGATAACTTCTATACACCAGATTCCAGGAAATAATCGAATATGTGGATATTTTAGACTAAAATATTAATAATAATAATAATAATAATTACTATTATTCTAAAATTAGCTTAAACCTATAACGGCCGTTGTTACATGTGAGTAACATCAGAAATTTATCATACTGTTACCACGATAAATTCATATTTACTCTGTCTGCCTGATTTACACATAATAATAACATTATGAATGCCTCTGATTTCGATACAATGGAAGCTTAGTCAGCCATGTTCTCTGTGTTCTAACAATACTAACAATATTACCGCGACCTCATTAAGGAAGTGTTACATGGCGGTGAGGACTGTGATTTTCAGCAATAGGCAATCTCTTCTTTCCTTGCGGCAAACACAGTAAGTTGTCAGTTGAGTATCACTAAAATAAATAACTAGATGAAAAGTGAAGGTATGGAAGGATGGAAGGGGAACAGAGTTGGAAGGGGAAAAGGGGTTAACAAAATCACAGCAGCTTTACGCATACTGCTAGTGAGTAGCAAAATAATTTAAATTATTTTGTATCCGCTGTGAACAGTAACAGTGAGAATACTTTTGAAGCACCGTATCGCGTTAGCCACAGAAACCTCAATCGACAGCTAAAGATTTAGTATAAACGATGTAGTACAGTACAAGCTTGGAGAATCTTCCACAAAAAAAAGCCAATATGGTACCATTGTCCGACAATACGATCAACCGCCGGTTTAAGGACACGTCAATTTATGTCAAAAATGAAATTTAGGAAAGAGTTCATGCTAGTCTTTCTTTTCTTATTCAACCCGTCCAATTGACTGATGTCAATGTAACCCTTTTGTTAGTCTTCGTTCGTTATATTAAATGAGAGCCTGTAGATCCTTAAAAGAGAGAGCTACGAGTGGAGATATTTTGAAGTTAACTGGCTAAAACTTCCGTAAAAATTAAATACACTCCTGGAAATTGAAATAAGAACACCGTGAATTCATTGTCCCAGGAAGGGGAAACTTTATTGACACATTACTGGGGTCAGATACATCACATGATCACACTGACAGAACCACAGGCACATAGACACAGGCAACAGAGCATGCACAATGTCGGCACTAGTACAGTGTATATCCACCTTTCGCAGCAATGCAGGCTGCTATTCTCCCATGGAGACGATCGTAGAGATGCTGGATGTAGTCCTGTGGAATGGCTTGCCATGCCATTTCCACCTGGCGCCTCAGTTGGACCAGCGTTCGTGCTGGACGTGCAGACCGCGTGAGACGACGCTTCATTCAGTCCCAAACATGCTCAATGGGGGACAGATCCGGAGATCTTGCTGGCCAGGGTAGTTGACTTACACATTCTAGAGCACGTTGGGTGGCACGGGATACATGCGGACGTGCATTGTCCTGTTGGAACAGCAAGTTCCCTTGCCGGTCTAGGAATGGTAGAACGATGGGTTCGATGACGGTTTGGATGTACCGTGCACTATTCAGTGTCCCCTCGACGATCACCAGTGGTGTACGGCCAGTGTAGGAGATCGCTCACCACACTATGATGCCGGGTGTTGGCCCTGTGTGCCTCGGTCGTATGCTGTCCTGATTGTGGCGCTCACCTGCACGGCGCCAAACACGCATACGACCATCATTGGCACCAAGGCAGAAGCGACTCTCATCGCTGAAGACGACACGTCTCCATTCGTCCCTCCATTCACGCCTGTCGCGACACCACTGGAGGCGGGCTGCACGATGTTGGGGCGTGAGTGGAAGACGGCCTAACGGTGTGCGGGACCGTAGCCCAGCTTCATGGAGACGTTTGCGAATGGTCCTCGCCGATACCCCAGGAGCAACAGTGTCCCTAATTTGCTGGGAAGTGGCGGTGCGGTCCCCTACGGCACTGCGTAGGATCCTACGGTCTTGGCGTGCATCCGTGCGTCGCTGCGGTCCGGTCCCAGGTCGACGGGTACGTGCACCTTCCGCCGACCACTGGCGACAACATCGATGTACTGTGGAGACCTCACGCCCCACGTGTTGAGCAATTCGGCGGTACGTCCACCCGGCCTCCCGCATGCCCACTATACGCCCTCGCTCAAAGTCCGTCAACTGCACATACGGTTCACGTCCACGCTGTCGCGGCATGCTACCAGTGTTAAAGACTGCGATAAAGCTCCGTATGCCACGGCAAACTGGCTGACACTGACGGCGGCGGTGCACAAATGCTGCGCAGCTAGCGCCATTCGACGGCCAACACCGCGGTTCCTGGTGTGTCCGCTGTGCCGTGCGTGTGATCATTGCTTGTACTGCCCTCTCGCAGTGTCCGGAGCAAGTATGGTGGGTCTGACACACCGGTGTCAATGTGTTCTTTTTTCCATTTCCAGGAGTGTACATTGGAGTCACTGTGTACGCATTTGTTCAGAATCTGCTAAATCTATGTGAAGGTGTTAATCTGGGTTTGTTTCCAAAGTGAAATTGTTTGATCTGAACGCGTCTTGGACTCACTGTTGCATCCATAGACAGGCTCTTGCTTCTAGAAGCATGTCTCCTGAACTGAAATCTGTGCTTAACGATGCAGTGAAAATTATTAATTTTATTATGGCTCTCTCTAAAACTCCTGGAGTCTTTGCAATGCATTGCTAAGAAATGGAAAACATTAATTTGTGTATTCTCACCATTAAGTTAGGTAGCCCGCCGGTGTGGCCGTGCGGCTCTATGCGCTTCAGTCTAGAACCTTCCTACCGCTACGGAAGGTTCTAGGGGACTGATGACCTCAGATGTTAATTTCCTTAGTGTTCAGAGCCATTTGAACCATTTCTTTGACAAGAGTGATTCAAATACTCAAAACAGATGACGTAACTTTTAATTTGAAAGCTGTATGTCCAAAAGTTCGGCGTTAAGATGCACACCTAAGCTTAAAGATAGAGCAGATTAGGAACCAATACGACAATGTCAAGGCTTACCTCTTAATTTAATCGGCAACCAAGGTGCGACGGGATCCCAGCCCGTTCCTTCTCCCAATTTTATATTGACCAAAGCCCTGATGACAGTGTCTGATAATATTTTCAAAGTTAAACTGATTGTCAGTTAGTAAGGCCGCTCAAAAGTAACGTCTTAAAAATTACTTGTGAACACTTCTTACAAGAGAACTCACTCGGCGGAACCACAAGACCCTGCTAAAATACACCAATAACAACCCGGTCTTTCAAACACAGCAACAAACAGCTTCATACAATATGTTGTTCAGATTATAGCTGATGCCTGAGAATTGCAATTACAGTCAAAAAACTGAACCGGTTAACATCTAAATCTAATCACAAGGTCCCTCTTTGGTTTAACGGCAACCTGTGCCATAGTACAATTGTTACGGCTATATTTACGATCAGAAGCTGATTCATCAGAACATTAATAATCGGGTACAAACCAGAAGGGAAAGGTCGTCCGACACGAATGTTGCCAACGACCCGACGCCTGTTGCTTGTAGTCGACGCTGACCCCGGAGAAGTACTCCGCTATCGTCGCTCTGCGCAGGCCTTCCTTGCACAGCTCATGGCTTCGGCCGCTCGGACCTTGTGACTACCTCTTGTGGCGACGCTACCGCCAATCCCCAAACTTCGTGCCTCCATCTCGGGCCAGCGAACCCCGTTTATGTATATCGGCATGCAAAGACCTACTAAGGAAACAACCCACAGATACCAAATCTTCCTCACAGATATTGGCAATGGGGGCACAAGAGGGATAGTCGATACTACACCTGAGTCATTGGCGCCAGACAGAACGGTCTACTATCTCAATGGCGTCGCGGCTCACGGAGAATGTGGCTGCCAGTCGGCACCCATGCTAGTGGCCTCTGGCTACCCCAGAGTCAGAATGTGGTCCCCAAAGTGCTCCTCCACGACAAAGAAGGTCGAATTGCGTCTTGCATGATCCACATACTGTGGCAATCAGTATCACGTTGTGCAAGGGGGATGAAATCATCTTCGAAAACCTTTATGAACCATTCGTTGGTCACCGTGCCATCAAAGAATATCACATCGATTATTGCGTGACTGGACATTGGACACCATGCAGTCAGTCACCTGTTGGGGGTGAAGAGACTTGTAGATCGTGAAATGCTGATTCTCAGTCCCCCAAATGCTGTAATTTTACTTACTGCTGAACTCATCAAAAAGAAAGTGGGCTTTATCTCTAAACCAAACCATACAGCGTCTACTAATTTCCATCATACCCCGTGACCCACCGTGCAGTTTCACGTCCTAACGCAAACCGTTCGGAAGTTATGACGATTTTTTTAAATTTAGTTCAATAATTGTCACCCGTTAGTAACTTAACAACGACACTTCCACATCCACTACATAGTGGAAGCAGATGCAGATAAAGATACGTACAAGTTCATAATTTAGCTGAGTAAATTTGTTACCTTCTGAGGCGACCCGTAAAAGACTTATTACAACGCAAAGAAAAGGTAAATACGCCCTTTCACACCGACTGCATTATACACCATTGTAACCGCAGCTCGTGGCTTAGTGGCTGGCACTGCTGCTTCCAGATCACGGGGTACCGGGTTCGATGCCCAGGCGGGTCGGAGATTTTCTCCGCCCGGGATGTGGATGTTTGTGTTGTCTTCATCATTCCATCATTATTCAGGAAAGTAGCGAGACTGGACAATGCAAAGATTGGTAAATTGTACGGGAGATTACAACCACGCAGCTGAACGGCCCTCAAACCAAATATCATCTTCATACACCATTTGTAGATTAGAAAGGACGTCATTAATATTGATGCTGACGACTTTAGGACAGTCTTCCAATATATCATCATTGACACCGTTAGTTCAGCTCATTTAAACTGTATAAATGCAACAGTTCTGTTGTAGTCCTAACAGTTACTGTCAAATGACTCGTCTCGTTGGGAAACCAAGAGCTGTATGGCAGTCTGGAGTGGTCTTGTGACTACATTCAGTGCAAAGAATTACATGAGCTACAAACTATAAAATATTTTCTTTCTCTTTTTGTCTCGGTATTAACAGGTAACTAACGGCAAAGCAGTACTCACGTACATGGGCAAAAATATAGGTTCCTTTGTATGACTGACAACACTTTAATATTTGCTGAGCATACACCGTTCAGCAGTGGACGGTTTATAGATACTCATATGCATCAGCAGATAATCGACTGTATCAGGCTTCTGGCCCCATTATCTTTGATTTAAGTGTTGTACGCAGCATCGTAGAACTCGTAAACATACAATACTGCTTGAGGAAATAATCCGTTCGGTAGGCAGTGGGAGGACGTTATATATGGTGCTCCTAAAACTTGGTTCGGAGATATATGGAGACAAAATTGTCTGAGGAGATAATGAATACGCTATCCCTAAATGTATCAGTTGCTTTAAAACTGCCGGAAACGGAATACACCAAGATTTTTGTTATTATTTACGAAATATAGCAGCTGTATGCCATTATCTCTGTGTAGGTTGACAAGAATGTAACTGGCAGCGATATCAAGAGTGAATTATTTCAAAATGTAACAAAGTCGACTACCGAAACAGAACAGCTTTACTTACAACTTAATCTGTGCCTAGATGCGTTCAACAAATAAAAAAGTACACAAAGAGAACTTTGTGGTAAAAAAAAAAAAAACTTTGAGCTGGACCGGAACTCGAATACTGAACCATTAACCTTCTGTTCTCAGGTCGCTAGCTGCGCAAGGTTCGCACGACAACTCTGTGTAGATTGGAATACACAGGTGTGTGAAACTGAAGGACGAAAGAAACTTTCACATGATGTACGTCGATGAAACTTGGACTATACGTAGCAGGAACTATTACAGGATAATACGGAAGGTAGCTGAAAGAAATACGTGGTGCGTAAAACAGAAATAAATCATAATCATACACAAAAGTTACAGTGAAGGCATGCCAGTTTACTAAAGTTGGAATATGATACGAGGGTCACTCCAAAAGGAATGCGCACTATTTTTTTTTTTTTAAATCCATCATTTACTCTACATGTCTGAAATGTTTCAGTGTGTAGATACATCCTTTACGAACAATATTTTCACTTCTCCAGATAGTTTTCATCTCTCTCAACTGCCTTATGCCATCTTGGAACCAGCGGCTGTATACCCGCACGGTAAAATTCTGGACCAACCCGTTGTAGCCACTGTTTGGCAGCGTGCACAAGGGAGTCATCATCTTCAAACCTTTTTCCACAAAGAGAGTCTTTCAGTTTCCCAAAGAGATGATAGTCACATAGAGCCAGGTGAGGACTGTAAGGCGGGTGTTTCAGTGTTGTCCATCCGAGTTTTGTGAACGCGTCCATGATTTTTTGACTGCCATGTGGCCATGCATTGTCATGCAACAGCAAAACATTCTGCTTTTGCCGATGTGGTCTAACACGACTCAGTCGAGCCCGAAGTTTCTTCAGTGTCGTCACATATGCATCAGAATTTATAGTGGTTCCATTTGGCATAATGTCCACAAGCATGAGTCCTTCGGAATTGAAAAACAATATAGCTATAACTTTTCCAGCAGAAGGTGTGGATTTGAATTTTTTTTTCGGTGACTTTGCATGATGCCACTCCATTGATTGCCTCTTCGTCTCGGGTGAAAATTGATGGAGCCATGTTTCATCACCTGTCACTATTCTTCCAAGAAATTCATCTCCACCATTCTCGTACTGTTCCAAAAGTTCGCTGCATACCGTTTTTCTTGTTTCTTTGTGAGCCACTTTCAACATCCTGGGAACCCACCTGGCACGAACCTTTTTTAACGCCAACACTTTCAGTATTCTGCAAACACTTCCTTCCCCTATCCCAACGTAGCGTGACAATTCGTTCACTGTGATGATTTTGTCAGCAGTCACCAATGCGTTAACTCTCTGCACAATGTCTGGAGTGTGTGCAGTACGAGGCCGGTTGCTGTGGGGACAGTCCTCAATATTGCCGTGTCTGCTTTCATCACGTAACCTGCTTTCCCACCGACTAACTGTACTGCGATCGACAGAAGCATCTCCACACACCTTTTTCAACCTCTTGTTGGTGTTTCGCACTGTCTCGTTTTCACAGAACAGGAATTCTATGACAGCACGTTGCTTCTGACGAATGTCAAGTGCAGCAGAACTCTTGAAGACATGGTGTGACGGCGCCACTCACGAGAACAGGTTGAACTAAGTTTGGAAACAAACGGGAAGGATGTATCTACACACTGTAAGAGTTTCACACATGCATAATCAAAACTGTATTTTTACAAAAATGGTGTGCATTTCTTTTGGAGTGACCCTCGTATTTAACGGGGTCTGTGGTCAACACCGACAGCTGTGCTCGTTCTGCTAACTGCTTCCATGCTGGCCACAAGATTGGTAAAGAGTTTTCTTGTGGGGCATTCCATTCCTCCATCAGCGCGGTTAAGGAGTGCAGGTAAGTCTGTGGTGCAAGTGGACGTACTGCGACTCTTCTCTCCACCGTATCCTACATGTGCTCGACGTGGAATTTAATGGTGCAAGCGACAAGGCAGTCCATTCGCAAATATCCTCCCGTTTCCGGAGCTACTCAATGTGCACAGTGCGACGCTGTCGCTCACTGTCATCCTTAAAAATGAGTTCAGGGCTAAATTCCTTCGTGAAAAGACGCACATGGAAAAGGAGTACAGAGTCAGAATAACTCTGATGGGTAACTTAACGTGTTCAGTTACTAGGAGGTCCGTTTGCCCTTGTAACACAGTGCCTGCCTACACCATAACACCTGAACCATCAAAACGATTGTGCTCGAAAGTGTTAGTCGTGGCGAGGGGTGGGAGTACGTAATACAGCCAATAACATTGTTGTACTCTGTATTTTAGTGGCAACGTCTGCCACCAGCATCACCAAATGTAGCAGGAAGAGGTAGAATGCACCGTATCAAAACTCGTCCCAGCTTTCCAAGTGATTTATTGTTTCCAACTACAGTGCCCCCATTCCTCTCGATCTGTGTCACTGGGTCCCGCAATGCCGAGGACGCCACTTCGCTGTCTGCGAAACGGCTTGGTGCAGAATGGCTGCCTCAGCGACCCATTCACACACTGCTGTGCGTCAGCCGTGTACGGCAGTGGAATAGCGGCGTCGTCAGGATGCCAGCAGTTCACTCAGCGGTCTGCATCCCTGCCCACTCAGCGACGATTGGTGTGAGATGCAGGTGGCTAAGGTCACAGCGGCAACAAGTGCCTACGATCCGGAGTCCTAATCTGTGACCCTCGCCTCGGGATTCCTCTGTCAAGTGTTGGAACCAGGACGACTGCCCGCGGTAGCGAACCGTGAAGTGGCCCGCCGCTGGCTGTCTATGGACCCCGCAATGGCCTCAGAGGGTCGAACTACAGACCTGCCATGGACTGGAACACTGGCGCCCCATCTGCTGCTGCGTGTAGCTGGTGGTGTGATATGCCCCACCATCCAGGAGAGCTGCCACACTTGAATGAATATCGTTAGAAACCCCGTACCTAGTTATACGCAGCTGTGTGCCTCTGTTTTGCCGTACACACTGCTTCACGTCACATACTCGTAACACGATAGGTTGGCCAGTGCGATCCTTCTGCCTGTGATTTGCGACATGCAAAACCCCTGTGTATACTCTTACAACAATTTGACGGCGCTGTGACTGCTATTGTACTGCGTAACTGTTTGTATGGGTATTTCACTACAATCTGGCCCTGGCTGTAGCTTGTGCTCAGAATGCTGCACAAAATTAACTTTCCCAATACTAAAAGGTGGTGCCGCTACAGTATTTTTATTGGCTCGTGTATTATGGTGTTGGAAGGCATAGTGTTGCATGGAAGTACTGACCAAATCTTTGAACACGGTACGCTCACCGCTCGAACGTCATTGTGACACCGTACTCCATCTCCAAATGAGTCTGCTCGTGCGTGTCTGACTTCATTTTTATGGATGACGATACGTGACCTCGACGAACTGCGCAGTTGGAGGAGACCCTGGAACATCAGGATATACGAAGAATGAACTGCCCTGCCCATTCCCGCAACTTAAATCTCTTCCATCACGTGTGGGACATAATGTAGCACGGGCAATTGCAGGAACGACTGCCCAACAGTCATCAATGGCGATGGTGGATGCTTGGAACGTCATACCACATGAACTCCTTACCGACCTCGTAGCCAGAACGGAAGCACGTTGTAGAGCATGCATAGCCGTTCGCTGTGGCTACACTCTATTAGGAGCCATGTCCCCTCTTTTGTAATGTCTATAACGACCAGGTGACCATCATACACTGAGGCTCCAAAGAAACTGGTATAGGCAAGCGTATTCAGATACAGAGATATGTAAACAGGCAGTATACGGCGCTGTGGTCGGCAACGCCTATATAAGACAACAAGGGTCTGGCGCAGTTATTGGCTCGGATACTCCTGCTACAATGGCAGATTATCAACATTTAAGTGAGTGTTCAAATGGTTTAAATGGCTCTGAGCACTATGCGACTTAACTTCTGAGGTCATCAGTCGCCTAGAACTTAGAACTAATTAAACATAACTAACCTAAGGACGTCATACATATCCATGCCCGAGGCAGGATTCGAACCTGCGACCGTAGCGCTCACTCGGCTCCAGACTGTAGCGCCTAGAACCGCACGGCGACCGAAGCCGGCTAAGTGAGTGTGAACGGGTGTTGTACTAGGCGCTTGAGCCATGGGACACAGCATCTCCGAGACAGCGATGAAGTGGGGATTTTCCCGTACGACGATTCCACGAGTGTACCGTGAATATCTAGAATCCGGAAAACATCAAATCTCCAACATGGCTGAGGCTGGAAAAATATCCGACACGAACAGCACCGACGACGACTGAAAAGAAACCTTCAACGTCACAGAAGTGCAGCCCTTACGCAAATTGCAGCAGATTTCAATGCTGGGTCACCAACAAGTGTCGGCATACGAATCATTCAATGAAACATCATCGATGTAGGGGAGTTCAGAGCCAAGGCCCACTCGCGTACCCTTGATGACTGCACGACACGGAGCTCTCCGTCTCGCCTCGTGCCGTCAACACCGACGTTGGTATGTTGATGACTGGAAAAGTGCTGCCTGGTCGGAAGAGTCTCGTTTCAAATTGTATTGAGCGGATGGACTCTTCACGTCAGCAGGGGACTGTTCAAGCTGGTGGGGGCTCTGTAATGGTGTGGGGGGTGTGCAGTTGGAGCGATATGGGATCCCTGGTACGTCTAGATAGGATTCTGACAGGTGACACGTACGTAAGCATCCTATCTGATCAACTGCATCCATTCATGTCCATTGTGCATCCGACGGACTTGGACAACTGCAGCAGGACAATGCTACACCCCACACGTACAGAATTGCTACAGAGCGGCTCCAGGAACACTCTTCGGAGTTTGAACACCTCCACTGGCCAAGAAGCTCCCCAGACGTGAGAATTATTGAGCATATCTGCGATGCCTTGCAATGTGCTGTTCAGAAGAGATGTCCACCCCCTCGTAATCTTACGGATTTATGGACAGCCCTGGAGGACTCATGGTGTCAGTTCTCTCCAGCACTACTTGAGACCTTATTCCAGTCCTTGACATATCGTGTTGCGGCTCTTCTGCGTGCTCACGGTGGCCCTACACTTTGAAAAAAAGTGTCATTGTTCTTTATATCACTGAGTTTTTCTTTCAGTTACATCTACATCTACATTTATACTCCGCAAGCCACCCAAGGGTATGTGGCGGAGGGCACTTTACGTGCCACTGTCATTACCTCTCTTTCCTGTTCCAGTCGCGTATGGTTCGCGGGAAGAACGACTGCCGGAAAGTCCCTGTGCGCGCTCGAATCTCTCTGCACGGTCGAATCTCTCAAATGGTTCTGAGCACTGTGGGACTTAACGTCTTAGGTCATCAGTCCCCTAGAACTTAGAACTACTGAAACCTAACTAACCTAAGGACATCACACACATCCATGCACCTTCGACCGTAGCCGTCCCGCGGTTCCGGATTGCAGCGCCTAGAACCGCACGGCCACCGCGGCCGGCTCGAATCTCTCATTCTGTAGTAAAACGTGTTCTTCCAAGGCATGTTCCATGTTACCGAGCTGTGTTATTTGGTAGTGAGGCATCATGCGAAATTTACTTTTTGCCTGAAGTTTTACTCATCATTGTACGCAGAAAACAAGCGCCGACTGAAGTGGCCGTTCGGTTCTAGGCGCTACAGTATGGACCCGCGAGACCGTTACGGTCGCAGGTTCGAATCCTGCCTCGGGTATGGATGTGTGTGATGTCCTTAAGTTAGTTAGGCTTAAGTAGTTCTAAGTTATAGGGGATTGATGACCTCAGAAGTTGAGTCCCATAGTGCTGAGAGCCATTTGAACCATTTTCAAAAACAAGCACTGTCGGAGGTACAGCTGTGAGGCCGAGTTACGAATCTTTCCTGAGGAGCGCAGTCGATACAGCATTTTCCCAAATGATCCACGCACTGTTGCCATGAAGTCTGAGGCCAAAAAAACATTTGGCTGCCGAATGAAAATATTATTCAACAAACATAATCATTTTAATCAAAAAGAACGAAGAGTGTCATCACTAATTTCCGAGTTTATAGGTACGAACTGAAACAGAAGTACGAAATGATACATGGCAGAAAGGAAAATCAATGTTATTCATTATGGAATGGGGTAGGAAGAAGATAATATTAGTGGGGACCGTGGTTGGTGGAGATCGTTCGGTTAGTGGTGTGTAATTTGCACCGGCCCTGAGAAATCCAAACTGCACGGAGGCGAATGACACGTAACGTTGAGTGGATGGCTCGGGTTCTTGTCGCATGTTCGCCTAATGGCGGATGTGTGTCGCCTGCAGGGGAGCGCTACGGAGCTTCGAGGGTTTCACAGCTGTGGACAGCAGGAAGCTAATGGTACATACACGTAATTCCCGATTACCGCTGGTGAAACTATCCGCTGCATACGGTTCTCTACGAATGGAATGTTTCTATTTTCTATGCGTATCGGATATCAGACATGTGCAACTCTTCAAATTCAGTTTTCCGTCAAAAATAAAATTGATAACCGCATTTCAAGCAACTGGTAAATACGTACAATGATAGTGTTTCAATACATACTGGTTATCTTTCGTGCGATTTTTGCTGAATATCTCGTGCATCTAAAATAACCAGCATAAACAAACTCGAAGGAGACGGTAATCAACAATATTTTGGATTATCAGTAGCAGTGAAGCGTTAATAAACAACACATTAATAATGCTTCAATTTCGTATACACGAAAAGGAAAGTCGTGTTGGCCAAATCATGGTTACCTTCATTTAACGAATAACGTAATTAAAATCCTACCAAATTTACAAAATACTTTCTAGGTCTATTAATGCTTTTTCCAAGACCTCTCAGTTATATCCATTTATGTCACCAACAACTTTTTTGAACACTCTTCCCATTAGTATGTGCGAAGATGTACTCTTGAATGTTGGGCTCCATAAGGTTGTATGTTGGGCTCCATAATGTTCCCTTTCTGTGCAGCGACCGTGGGATATAAAATT